>NC_056045.1:27019415-27681778 GCF_004379255.2 Salvia splendens
ACCTACCATGTACAACTAACCACACCAAAAACAGATACATCAGCATGCCTATTTCGTGTTGCACGATCTCTCCAAAACTCGCATTTTCTCCAGCAACTCTTTAATCGTGTTTGATGCTTCCTGATGGACGGATGAACACCGGACGAGTTCAGATATACATGACAAAAAGGGAAGCCAAAATATTAAATAGGTAATGACAAACCTTCATGCTCCTTCTCAGATTCTCCTCCTCTATGTCGCGCCGCTGCCTCTCTTCTGAAAATATGTCAATCAAACTCTCCTGCTCTTTAGTTAGCTCCTCGTGTTTTTGTCCTGCCTCTTGTAGCTGTTGAGTGATAATGCAGATGCATCAGCCAAAGTAACATAGACGATAAATGACCCCCACTATTGCAGAGTTTAATGCTGCTATATAACAAGATCATATACAAAAAAATCATGAAATATCTATATCTATGAACATAACCTGAGCTTCGAGAGAATGGGATCTTTCTTTTTCTTTATTCAAATCATTCAGCAAATCACCTAGAACCTCCTCTTCTTTCCTTTTCAATCTGTGAATTCAGGAATGTATGATCGATTTACTTAGATGTTTACACAGCCCAAGATAAATTCATAATTCAGAAAGACCATGGTACCTCTCTTTTAACCGGAGATTCTCTAATTTCAACCGATCCAATAAACTGGAACTTGAATTTGATGGTGAATTCCCAGCATCGTTAAGGCCATTCTCCTGATAATCCCATAAAAACAGCATTTGTTTAAAATCTATGAGTTCAAAAAATGACAAATGAATAAATGTTACTGCAACAAACAGTCCTTCAGATTTTGAATTGGAAAAAGAAGGGTGGTGAGGATTGGACCCTTGAACCCACTCTTTACACACAGGAGTTTCACAATTTGTTTATAAGTTGCATTGGTTGTAAGGATTTGCAAATGGGACTAGGAAATCATAATAGCAAATACTTGATGGGGACTTGGAGATTTGAAGTCCAGACTATTTCAAACTATTTTTGACTGATTTGTACTGGTTGTCAATTCCACTATTTGAAGGATATCAATCCAACCATTTCAAACCATAAAATTCAGCCCCTTGGATTAAAAGATAACCCAAAGCATGCTGCACAAGAAATGAGCCAACATAGGAACCAAAATCTAAGACTCACCTGTGACTTTGAATTTCTGGTTGTTCGGGAAGGCATTTCAGGTGTGTAATCTTCTTCACCTTTACGACTTCTCAACCCCGCCGGCCTATGTGACCCGTCTTTACTGAAAACATCCTTTGAGGATGACCCATTATTATGTTTCCTAGAAGTGTTCCGCCTATCATCATCACTTAGATACTCATCAGAAGACAAGGATTGATCAATGCGATTTCGTTGTTTTGTAGTTCTCTTGACATCCCCCTTGCCATTCAAACGCCCACCGTTACTTCCCTTGTCCCCAAACTTGATCGGTGTTTTGTCACTTGAAGTGAAATTTCTCGGCTTCGATCGAGAACCTCGAGGAAAAGAATCAGGAGAGATCTCTGAAAACAAATGTATTTCAGTCAAAACATGGAACATCATACTGGATGCTAACAACTAAATACTAATATGCTTTAATTTCGAAAATATTTGCTTTTGACTATCATTTCCGTTCTCTTCCTAGTTTTGGTTTCATTGAGCATCAACCCTTCTACGTTACCTCTTTGATTAACTTTTTTGTTAACTCTTGGAGCATAGCCAATTTTGTGACAGTTTGTAGTCCTGAAAAAGGCCACAATTAGAATATCCCCAAAGTTTTTTTAGGTTTTGTTTTTAAAAGCAATATATAGGTATTTAGACTGACCAATATGTCTTCTGCATTTGTATCAATCGAGCCTCAAGTTTAGAAAGAACTGTAGTCCGCTCAAAACCCTGCTTATCATGAGCTGGTTCAACAAAATCTGCTTCAAGCACACCTTCAACACAGATATGTATACAATGTTAAGAAATTTAACCCAAACACCAATCTTGTAATATAGAACTCTTAAAATATACCTATAACTCCACGACCATCGCTGCCAGGTGGATGCCAAACTCTCCAGAAGGGCTGGAAATATGAAAATTTTAAACATTTGCAATGCATTCAAGTGCAGAAATGAAGGAACAAATGTACAGGAAACAAATATGAGAACAAAGAATTACAAAAGACACATTAACGAAAATATTCTGCCAAACAATATCATGTCCTTCAGAAGTTGCGGTAAGTAAGAAAAAAACTAAGGTATTTAATGAATAAAAACATGAAAAACAGTTTATAACAGTAAAGAAGTTACTCGTTCTCTCAATATTCCCTTCATTAGAGCAACTGACAGTTAAAATCCCTAAATAAATGTCCATCCATGAGCTACACACGTAGCTGCTGTTTAGCTTCATATAATCTTGTATATGCATGAAATGATGATGTTGTCATGCATGCATACCAACTCCCATTGCAAGTCATATTGTGCTTGTAGAAATTTAATGCAATGAACGGTTAAAATGATGACCTAGATGCCATGTTCCAAGCTGTGCAACTCAAAATTGAGAACAATTCCACACCAAAGCTATCAGGAATAACAAAACAGTATGAAGAAACAAATGCTTCTTTACACACTTACAATAATGCCCAACTCTAAATAAATACACCAACTAGAGAGACCTAACATGCAGCAGAAGCTGTTTCTTAAGTGCCAGAAAAATCAACTACCTTAATAAGCCGGTTTTTGTGGTAGACATTAAACCCCTGAACATCAATGTGAGCTTTTGCATCCTTAACAAATCCAACAGTCACAGTAGCAACCATCTATGCAAACATGGAAGTTAGCAAAAAAGTAGCACAATTGAAATTGCAGTTGCAAATGACCAGAATGAAAGCAAATAGCACTATAAGTTACATTTAAGTTTTTTGGAATCTCTTCAGTAGTAGCAGGTTGGGGACGATAAGTAATTTCCTGAGACATCATCATATCGTTCACAATATTGTGATGCTCAACATCTTTACCACGCAAAATTATTCGAAAGCCCGGAGGAATTCTGAGATATAGAATAGCTGCGTAACTCTGCAATTTAAACAACGAAAGTTGTTGAATGCATTAAATTTCTTAGTCAAATAGTATCTAATTTGCAATTTTGTACATTTGTATATTTGCTTGCACCTCTGTAGAAAGAACTGTATGACAAAAACAGAACCCCTAAAATGAATATAAATGATAAAATTTAGAAATGTTTGAAAACTTGGAATGAAAAAGAAACAAATTAAACTTCATGTGAGATAATAAAACTCAGGCAATGACCACCAATATAGAGCATATAATATCAGAGCATCATAGTAGAGCTTTTTACCTTTAATGAATGACGATATGTTAGAAAATGCTTTGAGTTGGGATATTTCTTTGCCATGTCAATGTTCTTCTCATCTCTGTTGACACCTCTGATTTGGATGTCCTTAAGATATAATTAAAGAAAATGAATAAATGCTACAAATATCAACATAAATGAAGATATCCTCAAACATAAAAGACAGTTGCAACTTACATGTGGATCTGTGTCAAAATCCAATTCCAGCAGTCCCTCATCATCCTCCCAAATATTGTAAATTATTATACGAGTACCCTGATCTTGTATTTGATTGAACTACACAAAAAAGAAAGAAAAAAAGCAAGTCAGCACACAAAATATTATTTGTCAAAAAAGTGCAAGCATCAGAGCAGTTTCAGTTCCCTACATCAAACTTGACATGTCAGTAAATCAGTGTCTTCCATACTTTATAATCTAAAGTTCTCTGAAAAAATAAAAAACTATTGCTTTTGAAAGCAAAACTAACAAGATCCAAGCATCTTACAAGATGAAGATCTTGTGTAGCATCTTGAGTTGCATTTCAAAACATTCACCCATATTATACAAAAAACAAAACATAAACATATGTATGCATGTATATTTACATATACAATCACTTTAACATGTACTAAAATCAGTATAATTGCAAAGACAGGGAAAGTTTAATGTCATATTTTTCACCCTCCACCTTGAAGTGAGCTTCGAATTGAATTCTATAATTGTATTTCACGGGACAATGCTTCTGTAGACACCAAAACACAGACTGTGCAAAAAATTTACTTCCAGGAAGCAGAAAGATTGCATTCTACAAAATGGCTTCATCTGAGCTTGAAAAAGAAAAGGTGGGAAACATTTAGTCTTGTACTGACACTCTGACAGTCTGACACTTGTACACTGCTGCTGATGAAATTGATATTAATGACATGATTTTATGCTTCTATTATGTATCATCAGAACATCAAAACTAATCTATGTTCAGAAACAACTCAAACGAAGAACAGTAATAAAAAAATAAAAATAAATAAATAAAATATGGAAAAAATATATCACCTGCCGAAGAAGTTCATCTTCACTTGAAAATGGAGACCACTGCAGTATTGTTTCAACATTTCTATCCCAGTCATAGACTGATGATCGAATTATCTTGATCCAATCTTGTCCACTTCTTTCATAGTCAAGCTTTTTGTAATTTAAAGTAAGTCAAAACCACGAAATTAAAGGAAAATACTATAAAATATTATCCTACTGTATTAATAAAGCAGTTAAATAAACAGTAAAATCAACTCCAATATGCATGTAGCACGTAAAAAAGAAGGATCAAAAGCGTAAGAAAAAGAAAATCCTGGTCATGTCAAAGTAATGCCCATTGCATTACTAAAATCCTAGTGCAAAAAAAGAACTAAAGATGTTACACTTCAATTCAGATATTCAAAACAATGAATTCGGTGGGGGGGTGTAAAATTGCTCACCATGGGAACCACAATATCTTCCTTCCCAGTGCTCCGCAGAAATGTATAGGACAGCAATCCAATGCTTTGTGTTGACCTAAATGCAAAAGTTAAATAAATTGGTTTGCATAGTTGTGAAATAAAAGATCATGTAAGCTGCATTCATCAGGTATGAGTATGACGAACAGAAAAATGTTGATTAAACTAAATACAAACAATAATTAGAAAGGGTGGATCACAGAAAAGTGTTCCATATGCTGGAAGTTGAAAAATTATCTGCTATTGTGGCCTTCAACCAGATGTGTATCAGGATTAGAAATAGCAAAATATTTCAATCCTAAATACTAACTCTAATGAGAATCTACTACTGCATGCAACTTCGTATTTCAAACATGTTTGCCAACCATAACTCATTTTAGAAATAAATAGCCAGCAAACACACAAAGAATTGAGTAGATGGTCATAGTTACTTCGGTTACTCTGATTACTCCGGTTATTGAGTTATACAATAACAATTTAGATATAGTTCAAAGCATACTTCAAAAGCTAAACTGTTACTACGACTCAAAAATCAAAAGCAACTTGAAACTTTATGGAGAAAACAAACCTTAGCCCATTCTTCCCACGGCATCGAGAAAAAACAATGACATCAGCGCCAAGTCTCATTGTGCTAGTCTTAAAACCATTTCCATCTGAGACGTAGAGCTCAAATAGTAAGTCAAGGACTATCAAAAAATGACTCAAAGTCTCATCGTGCATGAGTAGATAAACCTGAAGATGCAGGGTGTGGGAGTACACACATACGGCTAATGAAAGGGATATGTGTAACAGTGTGCGTGTGTGTGCGCTTGTAAAGAGAGAGTGTGAAAAAAAGAAGGGAGAACTTACACTGCCCAATAGTATCTGCCATTTTGCTCTTTGCAGAATAACCTAGAGATACACAGTGACGCATTTTCTCCGGATCCATTCCGCCACCGTTATCTAAGAAGACCTCCAAGTAAAAAGGCAGCAGGTGAGAAAAACAGTTAATAAAAAGACCTTTCACGGAACAGTCAGAACAGATTAACTTCTTTATTAGTCTACATTATGCATAAACACAAAGTTATTCAAATTTACTACAGTGCCATTGTCAATGGAGCCCTCCAAGTAAACAGGCCACAGTTGAAGTTGAAGAACAACAATTAATAAAAATATCCTGCTTTTACTTTCAAAGGCAAACAAGTAAAAAGTGATGGCATTATACAATTTTAGAGCCTGCGCATTGCATAAACAGAATAATAAGAAAGCAAGTAAATCAAACAAACAGATAAATAACAATAGCAGATGTGGGGAAAAAATGCTAATCCACAGCAAATATTCAGAGTGTTATCACACTGAAAGATTGATGCAGTGCCAAGGTAAGTTGCCAAATTTACAACTATATACTTGAATCCAGGTGGGGAAAAGTAAAATATATTCACAATCCATGCTCTATACGTAATCATCCATATACAGGGCAAACATTAAGAAAAGTAGTAAATGAAACTTTTGTGATAATACCTTCAATCAGCAACATTTTACCACCATCTTTCTTACTTTTCACCATGTCTATATTAACATATGTCGCTCCATTGCAGACCTGTACAAGTAAGAGGTAGTGAAAATATAACGCCTAAGGCAAACAAAATCCTGGCATGATGATGATCAGCAGAAAAAAAGAAACAAATTCACTTACCTCATCTAATGAATTATCCATGAGTTCTGCAAAAGCTGTAATGACAAATCCATGTTAGACTGAATACACCAGAATAAAATAGCACCATTGCATCGAAACATAAACCAGAACGATGCATTATATTTTTAGTTCATCTACCTCCAAGAGCCCATTTATGACTGGTAGCATTAGAATGTAAGAATCTTGGATGCACTCTGACATGGTCCATGCCACCTGTGTAGAGAAATTGAGCTATTATATCCACCACATTCTACTAGTCAGACTCACTAAAATAGTATAACCAGAGATGCATGTGGATGATAAACAAAATTTTAAGCACCATTATTGACAGAAAATTGAACTCTATGATAGTTTTCTCTCTTTTCTCATATAAATCCTTCTAGTGGTATATGTAATTCGAGCTCAATTACATGAGATTCCATTTAGTTTTTGGGTACACAGGGATCACAACTCAACCCATCTCAACGCAAAGAAACACACTTCAGCCTGGCAATTTTGGGTTAATGCTTCTCACCTTTTATTAGGGTTTAGGGTTAACAGAAGCATCAACAACCACCTTTCAGTAAAACAAACACCACAAGGTTAACGGAAGCATCAACAACCATCTCAATAACTCATAAACACCAAGTGATTATTAAACACTAGCCCCCATGAGCAATGATGATTAGCTGGTGAGTAAGTTTGTCACTATTTTCTCATTTGCACAGATGCATCTGATCCTTCTATTCTCAAACTCAGTGCCCAACTAAAAATCCCCGGTCAGTTGTTTCCCATCGAACAATATATTAATTCATCGAGTACTGAATACAGATTAGTGATTTCAAACATATTGACTGAAACACCCCACTAAAGAGTTACTACATGATTAAATTACCATGCTATTACGTTTCCCCCTTGTAATGTTCATAGACAGGAGAAGCAAACCGGCATCCTCATCTCTTAATGTTCAGAATGGAAACAATTTAAAAGAGATAAGTTACAGCACACGAAGCAACACTCAGAACACCCAAAATCCGTTTCTAGAACTTTCAAAAAATCTCTAAAGCCACAACTCAAGTTAAAAATCAAAATTAGAAAAGCAACATAGCATTATGACGAGCAATAAAGGAGAAGAAGAGAGAAAAAAGTGTGCATCACCATTAGAATAGCCCCAGTCACCAGACGGCGCGTCCTCATAATCCCCCGCCTTCCAAAACTGCTTCGCAATCGGCGCGGCAGAAACAGCGTACGCCGGCGCGGCGGTAGACGGAAGCGCTAGAGGAAGCTGCTCGCTCGACGGCTGCGGCAGCGGATCCAGAAACCCCACCGGCAGCACAGCGCTCTCCGCAATTCTCCTCTTCTTCCTCGCATCCTCGTCGTCGTCGGAGTCGGAGTCGGAGCTTGAGAGGTCGATAAAGGCAGCGGGTCGGGTACTTCCCGGGGCGGTGTAGGGTTTGGGGGCGAAATTCGGGTCGAGTAGCTCCTTCTTCACATGAATTTGGGTGTCTTTTGCCATGGTGGAGAAAGTGAAGAGGCGGAAGCAAATGGAATCGAATTTTAAATGTTAATGAGTTTCTTTTTTCTGAACTAGTACTCCACTAGGTAGTTTAAAATTGGTGCTATTCACTTATAAATGATGCGGATTTTTTCTTAAAAAATGAATTTAAGGGCATTTTGATCGATGAACAATTAGGATTCGGTGATAAATTTCACTACGAATTGAAAATTCGAGAGACAGCTCGAGAGAGGTAAAACTTATAAAATTGTGTAATGTAGCCTTTATATATGCACTAAAAGAAAACTTAAAGAAAGCAAAATCGAAATGAAATTAGTTACCCTCTGACCTTTATCCACTTTTGTTCCGCCACGAGTTTTAAGAAATTTAAAGAAAAATGAATTAAAAAAGTTAATGAAATATGAGTGAAATGATGTAGTGGAATATGGAGTCTACTTACTATTTATGGTAAAAAGTAGTAAAAGTGAACAATTAATGGGGAAAGAACGAAAATGACAAAAAGTGACATTTAATGGGAGACGAAAAAGAGTAAAAGGAAACACTAATTAAAATAAATATTGATGAACAATTTTCAATCTATTTATTCTAATTTACTACGAATTCAAATAAATACCAAAACAACTTAACAAATTTGTGAAACCCTAATTTATAGAAGGAAGGCGAATCAAGGCTGATATGTGTCAAATGCCCCTAGCAAAATTGTACTATTATCTTATAAATTGGGCTAAACTTAAGAATTTGCAATTTCATAGGAACCGACTCACACTAGGGTGTGTCGCAATATTATTAGAAATCGATTTTAGATCAATTATTTATTAAGAAGTCTAACAATATGAATTCGTAATTCTGTACGAATATAACTCCTACTAGGATGGGTCGCAATATGCCAATATTAATAGAAACTTTTTCACATTTTATGATATATCTAAATCTAATCTTTCCAATATATCAAATTCTACAAATTCTAATCCTTCGGCTTTAAGAACTGAGATTTTGGGAGCTTGTTCTTGCTTTGAACTTCTTGATGTTTTAGGGCATTAGCAATGGGGCGCCCTAAGGCGCGCCCTAAGGCGCGCCACGTCAGCAGTTTTATCCTCCTACCTCCTCACCTGCAGTGGGGCGCCCTAAGACGCGCCCTAAGGCGCGCCCTATGGCGCGCCACATCATCATTTTTTTAATATTTATTACAAAACTCATACGAATTTAACAAAATTAATACATTAAAATACGAATTTCAAAAACTTCATTTCATTGAATAAAAATTAATACATTACAATGCGAATTAAAAAAACGCGAACTCAACAACGGCGGTTGCGAGCCCACACTTCTTCGATCATGTCGTTCATGAGCTGCGCATGATCCTGTTGGTTGCGCATTGAGGCCTGTCTAGATAGAACCTCGTTGAAGCCTAACGGTAACCCTCTATCGGGTGGCTCGGTCGACGCGCCGGCCAAACTAGATGCACGATCATCTTCATTCCAATCGGTGATGCTTCCGCCTTCATTCTCGACTATCATGTTGTGCATGATTATGCACGCATATATGACATCGGCGATGACATCCTTGAACCAGAAACGAGCCGGCCCTTTCACAATTGCCCACCGTGATTGGAGCACGCCGAATGTCCGCTCGACATCCTTCCTCGCCGACTCCTGCTTTTGCGCAAATAAAACCCTCTTCTCACCAATTGGGCAGCTAACCGTCTTCACAAAAACAGGCCACCGTGGATAGATGCCATCGGCCAAGTAGTACCCCATATGGTATTGGCGTCTGTTGGCAGTGAACTCGATGGCCGGGCCGTTGCCATTACATTGATCGGTGAAGAGGGTGGACGAGTTGAGGACGTTAATGTCGTTGTTCGACCCGGCTACGCCGAAGTAAGCATGCCAGATCCATAGCCGATGGTCAGCGACGGCTTCGAGGACCATCGTCGGGTGGCTGCCCTTGTATCCACTTGTGAACTGGCCTCTCCACGCCGTCGGACAATTCTTCCACTGCCAGTGCATACAGTCGATGCTCCCGAGCATCCCAGGAAACCCGTGCGCCGTCTCGTGCATCTGCATCAGACCCTGGCAATCAGTGGCAGTCGGCTTGCGCAAATATGTGTCGACATAAGCCTCTACTATCCCCCGGCAAAAGCGCTTCAGACAATCGCGGCCTGTAGAATCCCCGCAGTGGAGGTACTCGTCGAAAAGGTCCGCCGTGGTGCCATAGGCCAACTGACGGAGTGCAACCGTGCACTTTTGCAATGGTGTAAGGCCGGGTTTGCCGATGCCGTCCTCCCGAAACGTGAAGAATTCATCACGTGAAGACAATGTCCGAACAATGCTGAGAAACAGGTACCGCGACATTCTAAATCGGCGCCGAAAAACAGCCGGGCCCCATCGCGGTTGATCGGCAAAGTAGTCTTCAACCAGACGTGTGTGAGCTTCCGCGTGGTCGCGTCGGATATACGACCTATGTCGAATAGGTCTATGGACTTGCTCAGAGGCCGCTGCCGCTGCCGCCTGGCGCTGCATCAACGCATAGCAATGCGTCATCGCCGTTTCAACGACTGCATTTAATGCTATATCTATGCTATTACTGGACTCATCAGAGGAACTAGAACTATTGGTGTCGTCGCCGGGATTCATATTGGTTGGATTTGTGAGAGAGAATATGTAGAGGTATGCACAAATGAATGACAAACGCTCTTTAAATAGAAAACCAAACCGCGTGCCATCGTCCGCGACCTATCGTCCGTGTACGCCACAATGGGGAGGACGATGGCGCGGACGATGCCTATCGTCCGCGGCCATCGTCCGTGTACGCCACAATGGGGAGGACGATGGCGCGGACGATAGGCATCGGGCGCGCCATCCTCCGCGCCCTTAGTATCGGCCGCGACGATCGTCCGCGACCTATCGTCCGTATCCGCAATGGGCGCGGACGATCGATGGCGCGGACGATGCGCGCCATCGGGCGTGCCATCGTCCGCCCATTGCGGATGGCCTTAGTACATCACCAGGAGCATCTTGGACACCTCCTGACTTCTGCAAATCCTTTGATTTCAAAGCAGATTCCACGATCTTTTCGACCATACAGCATAGCATCACAAAGGTGTTCAAAGGATCTTGGAAGAGCATTGAGCAAGGCAATGGCCTTGTCTTCCTCCTCCATTTTCGCATCAACATTTTCAAGATCATCTAATATCTTATTAAACTGATCTACTTGATCCATCCGTGAATTTAAAAGAGTACAAGCGTTGTTTGAGATATAACCTGTTGGCAAGAGACTTTGTCATGTACAACTCCTCAAGCTTCTTCCAGACTGAAGCTGCAGACGTCTCCCTTGCGACTTCCCTCAAGATTCAGAAAAATCACGCTCCTTGCTTTCTTCAGGATCTCCGATTGTTTCGCAGTCGGCTTCTCATCAAACTTGGTAGGATCGAGGGCGTCGTCCAAACCCTGATGTGTGAGCAGAGCCTCCATCTTCACCTTCCACAAACCGAAATCATTTTTTCCATTTAACTTTTCAGTCTCGTACCGCGCCATCGCCATTAATCGTTCCAGCAGACGGCGCCAGGCGATTGCAACAAGAAATTAAAACCAAGAATCACAACACGAGAATTACATGGTTCGACGTAAAAAGTCTACATCCACAGGAAAGTACTTCTCACTAGATTTTGATTCTCCTTTGGAGTGGAGATAACAAGAAACAGAAACGTGATACAAAAGATGACTACACTAAATCAAGAACGAAAAGAAACCGAGCTCACAACAAACAAGTAATTAATCATTCCCGAATGTGACTCATTAAGATTAAGGGCGAGCAAAATACTCGAGAATCGAATATTCTATTCAAGCCATATGAAATTAAAATTTTGGTTTGGTTTAAAACTATTTATATTTAGTAAATCTCATTTATTCATTACAGTTTATACAAACGAACCATGTTTTTTATACAAAAGAATGTTTTTGAATGTTCTCTAACAAATTTTCAGATTGTCTTCTCAAATGGAGTATTGATTTTGCACGGAATCTTTTAGAAGGAAATATTGGGCATCTCATTAGTTGTATGTGTGGGCTTCTCTTATGGAATATATTGGGCTCCATCATTTTTCTGAATAGGCTATTTACGAAATCTTTTATATTTTGGGCCGGTTTCAGAAATCTGGAAATATTGGGCTTCTCAATTGTTTTCTGTATTGGCTTCTATTAATCTCTTAATAACTTAATTGTGTTATTTTTAATTATATTAAAATATTTGGCCTAGGTGTTCAACTTTTTCATTGCTGATTATTATTCGAAACTTTATCGTTGCTCATCATTATTCTAAATTTGGTCCAATACTGTAATTATAAATTATACTCCAGTTGATAGTATTTACTATTGCATTTTTGAAGTTTAATAGTAGTCGTGCAAGTTTTTTTTTCCCCTAAATTGCACAAATTTTAAATATTTTATTGATTTACAAAATGTTACGTTTACCTTTTTTTTATTGTACTAATTATATTTTTTTTTCTTTGTGTAGTTGGTGTGGGTACATTCGTTCAATCTCCTATAATTACAAGTGATAGTGTTATTACTGATCAAAGTTTGATTGGATTGAGTGAAAATAATTTGGATTCGTCAAGTTTGAAACAAGATGAAGGTATGTTTTACACATTGTTCTATATATGGTTAATTTGTAACTAACAAATTTTTTTAATCATAAAAACCATTGTTATTCTCTTTTTTTTTTAAAAATTGTTCTCCTTACTATTCAATATTTTTAAAAAAAAATTATTTGGCTCGTGCATAGCACGGGTGTTAACACTAGTTAAGATTGAGGGCAAGAAAAATACTCGAGAGTCGAATATTCTATTCAAACCATATGAAATTAAAATTTTGGTTTGGTTTAAAACTATTTATATTTAGTAAATCTTATTTATTCATTACAGTTTATACAAACGAACCATGTTTTTTATACAAAAGAATGTTTTTGAATGTTCTCTAACAAATTTTCAGATTGTCTTCTCAAATGGAGTATTGATTTTGCACGGAATCTTTTAGAAGGAAATATTGGGCATCTCATTAGTTGTATGTGTGGGCTTCTCTTATGGAATATATTGGGCTCCATCATTTTTCTGAATAGGCTATTTACGAAATCTTTTATATCTTGGGCCGGTTTCAGAAATCTGGAAATATTGGGCTTCTCAATTGTTTTCTGTATTGGCTTCTATTAATCTCTTAATAACTTAATTGTGTTATTTTTAATTATATTAAAATATTTGGCCTAGGTGTTCAACTTTTTCATTGCTGATTATTATTCGAAACTTTATCGTTGCTCATCATTATTCTAAATTTGGTCCAATACTGTAATTATAAATTATACTCCAGTTGATAGTATTTACTATTGCATTTTTGAAGTTTAATAGTAGTCGTGCAAGTTTTTTTTTCCCCTAAATTGCACAAATTTTAAATATTTTATTGATTTACAAAATGTTACGTTTACCTTTTTTTTTATTGTACTAATTATATTTTTTTTTCTTTGTGTAGTTGGTGTGGGTACATTCCTTCAATCTCCTATAATTACAAGTGATAGTGTTATTACTGATCAAAGTTTGATTGGATTGAGTGAAAATAATTTGGATTCGTCAAGTTTGAAACAAGATGAAGGTATGTTTTACACATTGTTCTATATATGGTTAATTTGTAACTAACAAATTTTTTTAATCATAAAAACCATTGTTATTCTCTTTTTTTTAAAAAAAATTGTTCTCCTTACTATTCAATATTTTAAAAAAAAAATTATTTGGCTCGTGCATAGCACGGGTGTTAACACTAGTTAAGATTGAGGGCAAGAAAAATACTCGAGAGTCGAATATTCTATTCAAACCATATGAAATTAAAATTTTGGTTTGGTTTAAAACTATTTATATTTAGTAAATCTTATTTATTCATTACAGTTTATACAAACGAACCATGTTTTTTATACAAAAGAATGTTTTTGAATGTTCTCTAACAAATTTTCAGATTGTCTTCTCAAATGGAGTATTGATTTTGCACGGAATCTTTTAGAAGGAAATATTGGGCATCTCATTAGTTGTATGTGTGGGCTTCTCTTATGGAATATATTGGGCTCCATCATTTTTCTGAATAGGCTATTTACGAAATCTTTTATATTTTGGGCCGGTTTCAGAAATCTGGAAATATTGGGCTTCTCAATTGTTTTCTGTATTGGCTTCTATTAATCTCTTAATAACTTAATTGTGTTATTTTTAATTATATTAAAATATTTGGCCTAGGTGTTCAACTTTTTCATTGCTGATTATTATTCGAAACTTTATCGTTGCTCATCATTATTCTAAATTTGGTCCAATACTGTAATTATAAATTATACTCCAGTTGATAGTATTTACTATTGCATTTTTGAAGTTTAATAGTAGTCGTGCAAGTTTTTTTTTCCCCTAAATTGCACAAATTTTAAATATTTTATTGATTTACAAAATGTTACGTTTACCTTTTTTTTATTGTACTAATTATATTTTTTTTTCTTTGTGTAGTTGGTGTGGGTACATTCCTTCAATCTCCTATAATTACAAGTGATAGTGTTATTACTGATCAAAGTTTGATTGGATTGAGTGAAAATAATTTGGATTCGTCAAGTTTGAAACAAGATGAAGGTATGTTTTACACATTGTTCTATATATGGTTAATTTGTAACTAACAAATTTTTTTAATCATAAAAACCATTGTTATTCTCTTTTTTTTAAAAAAAATTGTTCTCCTTACTATTCAATATTTTAAAAAAAAAATTATTTGGCTCGTGCATAGCACGGGTGTTAACACTAGTTAAGATTGAGGGCAAGAAAAATACTCGAGAGTCGAATATTCTATTCAAACCATATGAAATTAAAATTTTGGTTTGGTTTAAAACTATTTATATTTAGTAAATCTTATTTATTCATTACAGTTTATACAAACGAACCATGTTTTTTATACAAAAGAATGTTTTTGAATGTTCTCTAACAAATTTTCAGATTGTCTTCTCAAATGGAGTATTGATTTTGCACGGAATCTTTTAGAAGGAAATATTGGGCATCTCATTAGTTGTATGTGTGGGCTTCTCTTATGGAATATATTGGGCTCCATCATTTTTCTGAATAGGCTATTTACGAAATCTTTTATATTTTGGGCCGGTTTCAGAAATCTGGAAATATTGGGCTTCTCAATTGTTTTCTGTATTGGCTTCTATTAATCTCTTAATAACTTAATTGTGTTATTTTTAATTATATTAAAATATTTGGCCTAGGTGTTCAACTTTTTCATTGCTGATTATTATTCGAAACTTTATCGTTGCTCATCATTATTCTAAATTTGGTCCAATACTGTAATTATAAATTATACTCCAGTTGATAGTATTTACTATTGCATTTTTTAAGTTTAATAGTAGTCGTGCAAGTTTTTTTTTCCCCTAAATTGCACAAATTTTAAATATTTTATTGATTTACAAAATGTTACGTTTACCTTTTTTTTATTGTACTAATTATATTTTTTTTTCTTTGTGTAGTTGGTGTGGGTACATTCGTTCAATCTCCTATAATTACAAGTGATAGTGTTATTACTGATCAAAGTTTGATTGGATTGAGTGAAAATAATTTGGATTCGTCAAGTTTGAAACAAGATGAAGGTATGTTTTACACATTGTTCTATATATGGTTAATTTGTAACTAACAAATTTTTTTAATCATAAAAACCATTGTTATTCTCTTTTTTTTTAAAAAAATTGTTCTCCTTACTATTCAATATTTTTTAAAAAAAATTATTTGGCTCGTGCATAGCACGGGTGTTAACACTAGTTAAGATTGAGGGCAAGAAAAATACTCGAGAGTCGAATATTCTATTCAAACCATATGAAATTAAAATTTTGGTTTGGTTTAAAACTATTTATATTTAGTAAATCTTATTTATTCATTACAGTTTATACAAACGAACCATGTTTTTTATACAAAAGAATGTTTTTGAATGTTCTCTAACAAATTTTCAGATTGTCTTCTCAAATGGAGTACTGATTTTGCACGGAATCTTGTAGAAGTTTTTCTAACAAATTTTAAATTGTCTTATCAAACAATATATTGATTCCACCATTGATTGATATGATAATCGGTTACTGATAAGGCTCGTGACATGCATTGATTTTGGGTTAAATTATGTGTTTTTGGAACATTAATGTATGTTTCTAAGTTTAGGTGCGTAAGAAATCTGCTGGACCCAGGAATTTGTGCTAATTGACCTGGCAGAT
This sequence comes from Salvia splendens, assembly GCF_004379255.2. NCBI lineage: Eukaryota > Viridiplantae > Streptophyta > Magnoliopsida > Lamiales > Lamiaceae > Salvia > Salvia splendens. The sequence continues at coordinate 27,035,676 of NC_056045.1, forward strand.
GCAAAAGATGATGAATTTTGGAGTGAAACATCAGAAGTCGTCGCTCGGACCTAGAAGAATCAGGAAGTTGGCGACATGAGCAGAATGGAGCAAGAGCAGACATTAAAAGATCTTATTCAGGGGCACAAGCGTCAATTCACCGAGAATATGCCCTAGGGATTAGAGCCTTACCTATATAAAGATCTCAACATTGAGGAAGCAGATATAGCTCACCCACTTAGCTCCACACTTCAGAAATACATTTCAGTTTGTTGCGCACAAGGATGTGGGGTGACTTCCGGCTACCGTGGTGGTTTCAGTTGGTTTGCTGTTGTGTAACACCGCCCTGCGTGGGCGAAGAAACAATATTTTACATTTTGTCTTGGATTAGCTCTCGTTTTCTTAAGTACTTGTTGGTTTTTCGCTTAGTAATTTCTGTTTCTGACTTGGATCTGCCGAATCAAGCCTAGTATTATATGTTATGGAAGTTTCCATTGGTTTTTGTTGGATCTCGTGAAGTTGATGTTTGTTTACAACTTTTTTATTTCGTATTTGTTGTTTGTTGGATGTTTGGAGTTGAGATCTGTTGGTTTGTTGTTGGATTTGTTGGATCTGATTATGGAGACGTTGGGATTTTGGAGGATCGTGGTGGATCTGGAGTTTGATGTTTGAATTTTACATGATTATGGTTGTTACTGTTTGATCTCGCATTTGCTAAGCCCAATAGTGTAGATATGTCGAGCTTGGCCTTAAATTTCTTGCTTAAATTAAGATCTGTAGCTTGCTCGTTTTCATGATGATTTATGCTCTGTTTTACTCTGTTATTCCCGTTTAATTCATGAAGAATATGAAGTTTGTTGGTAGTTAGGATCAGATCTGCTCATATTTGTGTTTTCTGCTTGTCTTTTGTGCTTTCTGCAGCTTTTCCAGAACCTGGTCACTTAGGGAAATTTGGTCCCCACTTTTTGTGCTAGTTTGTTGGGCCATTTTAGGAAAGTCAGTTTAGTCTCCAATTTGTTGATTTTATTCCCCAAGTTAATTTTTATGTTCGGAGTCATGCATGTTCCGTACGTGCCCGTTTCCTGGACCCAGTAGATAGAGTAGTCTAACTTTCATTTCCCAAGTCTAGTAGTTTAAATTCTCAACCCACTTGTTGCGTGACAGCAGCCAAACCCCTCCCAAAACATTTTAAATGCTGTTTCGTAGCACATCTGTCCTCGTGGGATCGATCATTTACTTCCCTATACTAGCCAATAGTATAGTGAGTTGAGGTTTTGAAGCGGAAAAAAGCATATGTAACGACCATTTCTGATAATTCATGATCTCCTAGACCATGTGATCTAAGTGAATCCTCTGGACCTACTGAATTGAGAAACATCAATTGCACACCATGGGCGGATCCAGGATTTAAAAATCGTGGGGTCGGACAAGATAATTAATATAATAATAATATTATATATATTATAAAAATACATTACAAATAAAATTATCTTTGTTTTATCACGATAGTTGACTTTTACGAGTTCATATTTTTAACTTTTACGAATATTCATATTTTGAACCTGGCCGAAATTTTATCATTAGAAATAATTGCAAACATATCTTCCAGTCGTTGGTTGTGTTCAACATTAGCACCAGAAGAACAGATAAAACTCATGAGAACAGATACAAACTCAAGATATTTTTAAAATAAATTTATCCATTAATTTAATATGGATGGTAATTAAAATCAATAATAAAAAAACATAAGTATATAATTATTATATTCATAAAAATTAGGTCAAATAAACAAAATAAAAGTAAAAAAATAATAAAACATGATTAAAAGAATATCAATAACGCACCAATTTTTTTTGTGCAAAGCCTATGCCCCTCAAAAATCTTAATCTTAGTCTCCTACCATAACTTTCTATTTAATCAAAATAATAATTGGGTAGAAATATAGAATTTTTATTTATAAAGAAAGTTGTAACTCTTGTAATAAAGATAAAATTATTTAAAAAGGACAGTATTGACTGATTTTTTTAACTAATAAACTTAAATAAATTAGGAATTTATGTCAATTTGTGGGAAAATTAAGGAGAAAAAAAGTTAATACTACATGGCTTAGAAAATTATTGGCAGGCGAATTAAATGAAAAAGCAGTATTAACGGCGAGTGACCAGAGGCAATCAATTAGATTTTTTACTTATAGATTTTCTAACCCAACAATCAATAGGAGTATTAACCACTCCTCAGCCCAAAAATCAATATTAACCTATCTGTTCATCTTCTTCGTTGAGAATACATCATCTTCTTCTGCAACCCATCCCCTTATCTATCTCTACTCTATTCTTATTAGTATTGTTCCTTTCTCCTCTTAGTTTTTGGAAAAGGCGGAAGGCTTCGGGTAGAGTTGAAGCTGGCCGTGGGGTCGGAGACGGAACTGCACCAGGTCAAAGGTCGAAGATGATGTTTTCCGGCAGTGTTCGGTGGACCGCCGGTGGGGTCGGCCGACCCCGCGCGACCCCACTTGGATCCGCCGATGTTGCACACGCTCTTTCTAGCTACTTCAGTTACAAAGACGATGAATGTAATTCATGGAGAACTGGCCTCCATAATCACTTGAGATTTTAACAAATTCTATCAACAAAAATTCTGGGATATTATTTTTCTACTTAGTGTCGAACATTTTTAGTCCAATCTTACTTTCTATCAATAAAAAAAATTAACATCAACAAATCTGGAAAACTAAATATTTCATATAATCCCCATAAATTGTGACAACCTTCACACAATCATAGTATTTGCTTTTCTTAAAATGTCATTTTATAGCTATTTATCATATAATCAAATTTATATTATATTATAGCGACTCATTTTCGAAAAAATTGTTTTTTATAATATCTTAGAAATCACATTCACTATAATAATTTATAGGTTAGATGTGAATTTTCTAGTAAATTTATGTAAGTTGATTTGGTATCATCATATTCATAGAACAATTAAGCAGATCAAAAGTAATTTTTTTTATTTCATTACACTAATTTTTAGTTCATTTAATGGTTTCATCCCGTGAAATTGTTTCTCGTATAAAACAATTTAATAAGCTATGTTTTGACAATTTATGAGTTTTGAATTAATTAATTATTATTCTTTCCATTATGAATGGAAGGTGGGAAATTAAATGTGGGGGCATAAAAGTAATCTTACACTCATTTCTGACTTTACAACTCAATCCCAGTTTTAAAAACTACTTCCACCGTGAGATATGAATTTGGGTAAATCTACAATGAATAGTGCGGGCTTTGCTATTATCTTAGGGCCTGATGAATTTAATTCCATAAAGATGAACAGCTGAAACAGACCAGAAACGAGGTCAATTCTTGCTATATCCACAAAACTGAACACGCCTAATGTTGTTGCATCTGAATTCAACTATTCAACAATGGCTAAAACTCCTTTTAGGTGTCATTTGGTTACTACTATGACTGATTATCATATAATTATGCATCTAGGATTAAGTTGTGATATTCAACATAATGAACCAAAACACATTTAGTCATGAGATATAATCTTGCAAACCGAACATGTCTTACTGAATTATAATAATCACATCAAGGTTCCAGAAATGCCCTTGTTTGATGGCATAGACATTTCATTGTCTCTTTTTGTTTTAATGTTAACTATCTACACATGTAGGAGAATCTAAAGTTGATGTAAAGGATATACCGAGCATATGTACGACCTCTAAATTTGTGATTCCTCTTGTATATAAACATTCGCGTTTTATGTCTTATTTTTCTGGAAGTGAAATGGAAGCAGAGGTTTAAGGGAAAAACTCAAATCTAACAAGTTCTCGGTTTTTGAATTTTTGTTTTGTGAGAATTCGAGTTGTATAAATAGTTTTCCCTAAAGTGGACTGTTTTATACCGATATCAGGTATTGCATGAAAGTTGTTCTTACAGAGCATGTCAACAACTGGATATGTGAACAATGCTCGAAGGCATCCTCATCGCAAGTTCACAAAAGTGGTAAGCTAGGCGCACAAAGTACAAAGTCATCAAATGAATCAAAGAGGACTAAATACATTAGTCCCGAAGAAGTTATCGCGCTCTCAAAAACCTATGGCCATAAAAGTGGGAAGGGTAAATAAACAATCAACCAATAAACAATTATATGGTAGATTTCTCCAATCATATCCAAATACCATATATATTATCTGAATCAAATCGAAATTTAAAAATTGGTTTGGTTTTTTCGATTTCGGTTCAATTAAACTTTTGTGGCAAAGTTTGATTTTTCGGTACTGTTTAGTGTTGATGTATGAAAACCGAAAAGCCATATTTATTTTTAATATTTTATCTATTTGTGTTGATTTATATTAATAAATGTAATAATATTTAGATTTTATGTAATTATTTGAATATGTTACTTCTTAACTATAGAAATCATTTTTGGACTTTTTGTTTTTTTATATACTGCAATTTTAGTTTCGAGTTTGATTTTTTGGATTTTTTGGATATGTTTATCACTACAAGTATTTTTTAAGGATGCAAAAATCGAGATGCAATCACTTGCGTTGGAAAATTTTAAAAATTAACAACAACTCATGACACAAAAGAAAACGTTCCTTAGTTAAGGACAAATTAACTTAATTTTTTATATTTAGGACGCTTCCAATTACGTCATCTAATTTTAGTTGTGACACCAACAATAAGGATGCTTTTTGATGTATTGGTTGTAACGACATTGTCGTTGGCCAATCAGGTCGCGCCACATCGCCTGCTCGTCGGCACGTTCGGTGCTCTTCGGCAAGAACATAGCTGTGAGCAGCGTGCTCGCCGCTCCGTCGGCGAGCACCGATGCAGATGCTCTAAGTTTAATTCTAAGTTTTCTTTGTCTGTTATGTTTTGAAATGCAAAAGAGTGTCAAATCATATAAAATTAGTAAATTCATGAACTTTCAAAATTATAAGGGCAAATTGTTTGTAAAGTCATGAACTTTTAAAATAGTTTGATTTTTCCCGTGTATGAAAAGTCATGAACTTTATCGAACTGTGTAAATTTCCCATCTGACCTGACCCGATAAATTTCCGACACAAACTTATCCTTCGTTTCGCGCCGGAGGCGTGACATGGCAAAATTCCACTAGTGTTGATTGTTTCTCTTCTATCTTGACAACCTCTGACCATGGAAGGCTGGACTTATCACAAATATACAAATAGCACAAATGAAAACATACAAATGGAATTCAGCATACAAATCGACATAAACATACAAACTGAAATCCACAAATCAAATTCAACATTAGCATTAATTCCACAATTCTAATAAATTTGTCTTTTGCCAAGTCACGCCTCCGGCACGCCACGTAAGATAAGTTTGTGTCAAAAAATCTATCGGATCGGGTCGAATGAAAAATTTGCACAATTTAATAAAGTTTAAAATTTATGGAAATAATCAAACTATTTTAAGACTTTAAAATTTTACAGACAATTTGTAATTATGTACCAGTTAAGAATACACACTTCTGTTAGGCTTAGAGCATCCGCAACGGTGAGCACCGCCACGTCCGTCCGTGCCAGCGGCAAGGAGACGCTGTCCGCCGCTGCGCTCGCGCCGCTGGCACGGCGCTGCTCGATGCATCGAGCACGTCTGTACCAGCGAGCAGGCGACGTGGCAGCGTCTGATTGGCGAACGGCTTATCTGTTGGAAAATCATTTTTTTAAAAAAATCAAAAATAATACCAAAAAATGAAAATAATATATTTTCCCAATCCCAAAAAATAGCCGTTTTTTCCTGTTTTTCTGTATTTTTTTATTTTTTTGATTTTTCCCCCCAAAATCATCTATAAATACACATTCATCATCCATATTTCACATCAAATCATCTCTCATTCATCTCTCATTCATATTTTTCAAACAACTTATCTACACCTTCATCTCTCACTCAAAACCTCAAATGGATTTCACCCATCTTATTGCGGAAGCAGAGCGCGAAGAACAAGAATACTACGAACAACATCGTGCCGCTTATGAAGCATATATCGCAGCGAATACCCCCGCCCCTCCTCCTCAACCAACTAGATCAGCTCGTCGCTACATCCATCGTGACCGGGAGGGAGCCACGAAAGGCTCGTTGCCGACTATTTTGCCGACCCACCGAGGTTTCCGGAAGATTACTTCAGGCGCCGTTTTCGCATGTCAAAGCGCTTGTTTATGCGTATTGTCAACACGTTGTCCGCCCGTGTTGAATTCTTCCAAACATGTTCAGATGCAGCCGGTCGGTAAAGTATCTCGGCATTGCATAAGTGTACATGTGCCATCCGACAACTCGCTACTGGGCAAACGACCGACCTCTTCGACGAGTATTTGCATGTCGGTGAGTCCACTAGAATCCTTTGTCTTAAAAATTTTTGCGAGGGCGTTCGTACAGCTTTCGGTGATGAATTCCTTCGGGCACCCACCACCGATGATTGCCAACGGTTGCTTCATCTTCACGAATCAGTCCATGGCTTTCCCGGAATGCTTGACAGCACTGACTGCATGCATTGGAGGTGGAAGAATTGCCCGACTGCTTGGAGGTGGCAACATTTAAGCGGCAACAAAGGCGGCGGCCCAACACTTATCCTTGAAGCGGTCGCCGACTACCGCCTATGGATTTGGCATGCATATTTCGGCGTTGCCGGATCCAACAACGACTTGAACGTGCTCTATTCTTCACCCCTCTTCAATGATGTGTTGAATGGTGTAGCACCGGCGATCGACTTCACCGTCAACGGAAATACATACAACATGGGTTACTATCTCGCCGATGATATCTACCCAAGGTGGTCGACTTTCGTGAAGATGCTCATCAACCCGCAAGATCCGAGACGGGTTCTTTTTGCGCATCGTCAAGAGTCCACGCGGAAAGACGTCGAAAGAGCATTTGGGGTCCTGCAAGCCCGATTCAACATTGTGAAGGCCCCGACTCGGCTGTGGTACGTGAATAATATTGCCGACATCATGTACACGTGTATTATCTTACACAACATGATTATAGCCGACGAAGGACCGAGGGCGGCTAGCTTCTACGACGAGGATGAAGTCGGAAGCTCAACCGCGAGGTCTCCCCCACGCCGAGGTGTGCATACGACGGTGGGTGAGAGGATCGAAACAAGGCACACAATGCGCGCTACCCGAACCCACGTTGAGCTACAAGAAGACCTAATCAAACACATGTGGGCGAAATTCGGCAACGAGTAGTGAGTTTTTTTAATTTTATGAATTTAATTATGTAATTTTTATTTTTTAGGATTTTAATTATGTAGTTTTTAAATTTAAATGTATTTTGTAATATTATTCCGGGTATGTTTAATGTATTTTAATTTTGTGGAAATGTTTTTATTTAAATTGAATAATGGAATGATGGGACCCTTGTGCTCGTCCTTGCGGAAGAGCACGGCTGTGAGTGTTGTGCTTTTGCATAAGAGCAGACAGAAAAAGTGGGGCCGGACCCATAACTGTGCTCATTGGCAAGAGCACGATTGTGGATGCTCGTAGATGGTTATCTGATTAAATTTGTAATGTTTGTTCAGGTGCTAGAAATTTATTAATTGTATAAATACTTAATAAAGAGTACAAGAGAGGTCAACGCCGCCTTCACCAATTTTCAGCCACGAAATATGGCTTTCTATTTTTAAATGATGATGTTTCCCTATTATTTTTATTGGAGTATTAATGTGGGAGCCACGTTTGGTTTTCTCACAGTTGATTAGTTGGAAATAACTAAATATAGTATTTTTGTACTATAATATTTGTGTTTTCTTCACTAATCTTTATACGAATCCTAGATCACCTCAACTTCTTGTACAACGAGGACGATATGTCACAGCTTAAAAATTATATATTCAGCTAATAGTGAAAATATATTTTGTTTAACAAATTATGCAAGTCCGGTTGAGTTTATTCATTAATAGGGTGACACGGTATGCCGCACCGAGAATGTCACACCGCTTACCGTACCACAAATTGCGGTATGATAAAATGTCATATCTATACCTTATCAAATTTTTCGGTATACCGCATTGCAGTATACCAATATTTCGATATGATTATTTCCGATACTGTTACCATACCGTCTATGCGGTATACCATACCATATTGCGGTATACCGCACTTTTACGTTATACCGAAATAAGGTATGGGATACCGAGTACGGTATACCAAAATAAGGTATGGCATACCGCTATAAATGTGTTTCATACCAAAAAAAAATATATTTAAAATAAAATTTCACCTATTTAAATAATGTCCAAAGATTAAAACTACACCACAATCAAATCTATACAGTGGACTTGATTTGCATCTTTGCGTGAGTGTGTTTGGGGTTGGGGCGGCTGCACTAAAATATGAAAGTAGGATTAGGGATTTTAACATATTAACTACTCCTATTTTTTATATAAATTTATATACAACATATATATCGAATTTTTGGCAAATATCGTAAATGCGGTATATTGCGTTATACCCCGGTATAGGAAAATATATACCTTTACCGTAGCGTAATCTATCGGTAAAGTATCATATCGTACCGAAACTTGCGGTATACCGCAAATTCGGTATTTTCGATATTTTTTTCGGTACGATAAGTGCGGTATTTCTGTATATTTAGCCAGCCCTATTCATTAAGCATAATTTATAGAATTCGAATTCAAGCTCATTTAATGCATATATGTCAAGGATATTATTGCATGTACGTATGTAAAAAATGAAAAATACATATACAACTCTTTAAAATCAATCTATAATAATAATTGAAATAAAAATTAAATAATTAAGATGTAACCTATTATGAATAAAATATGAAATGATACTATATAACTAAGGATAAGATGAACATTTCTCTCAATTAAGAGCATCCGCAGCGGTGGCGGTTGGCGCCACCGCCGTCCGTGCCAGCGGCAAGGCGAAGGACCGCCACCGCTGCAACCGCGCCGCTGGCACGGCGCTGCTCGATGTATCGAGCACGTCCGTGCCAGCGGACGCACACGTGGCGGTCTCCGATTCGCCAACGGCATAGCCGTTGGTTTCAAACATTTTTTTATTTTTTTTTAAAAAAAATCGGATTTTTATTAAAAAAATCGATAAAAAATAAAAAAAAAAATTTCACTTCCCCAAAAAATTATATCCGTTTATAACCGTTTTTCCCCACTTTTTAATTTTTTTTTATTTTTTTTACCCCAAAAATACACACTTTCATCTATAAATACCCCCAATTTCACTCCAAAAAATTCACACTTTCACTACACAATTCTCATCATCAATCTCTCATATCCATTTTCATCTTCCTCTCACACCCTACAACACCACTATGTCCGGTAACGACGACAACCCAAGCGGCTCTCACGGTTGGAACCCCGAATGGTTCGGTTCGCAACCGTTTCATAGTCCGGAAACGGAATATTCGGCCCCTCCTCTCACCCAAGATTCGGGCGTTCCGAGTGGCTACCGGCCATACCCAATCGACGATCAAGGTGCCTCCGATGGGCGCTACGGGTGGACACCGGAGCCTAGGCCTCGCGCCCCTTCCCAAATGCCGAATCCTCCATCTCGCGCCGGTGTCCGCACACCGTACTCACCGGCGGAGATGGAAAGATTGTTCAAGGCGTACTTGGAAATCTCCGAAGATGCGGTGGTTGGAACGAACCAATCCGGCGATCACTTTTGGTGGCGCGTCTCTAGCCGGTACAATGCACACCGGCCGCCGGGAACGATCGAGCGCAACGAGAGTATGGTGCGCAACTGCATCACGAAGAAATTGGCAAGTTCAACGGCTATTTCATCCAGGAGTCCCGGAATGCCGGGAGCGGCCGAAGCGATGTCGACATCATCACCGCCTCGCTGAGCACCTACCAATCCATGAACGGTAAGTCGTTCAAATATCTTAACGTTTGGCAGGAGACGCGGACGCACCCGAAGTATAAGGGAGGCATAACATCCTCCTCTAGCGGCTCCTCCAAACGCTCACGGTCGGCATCCCTATCCGACGCCGGCGAAGAAGTGGCTAGCCAACTCGCCGAAGCTAACTTGGGTAGCCCCGATGCCCAACCAAGCGGTTCCCGACGCCGACCGCAAGGTAGGAAGAAGGCGGCGGCCGAACGACGTCGCGCCGCGACTCCATCTGCCCCTGCTCCCGAACCCGCACCCTATGTTCCACCTCCACCCCCGAACAACTCGTTGTGGGCCCTTTTGGCCCAACTCAATATGGCCGATAGGTCAACTATGACCCCCACGCAACTTCAAACGCACGAGTCCATGATATTGGGTCTCCAAAAACAATTGGGGTTGGTGCCGCCGGATGCGTAGTCTTCCTCGGGTTATATTAGCCAATAATTATGTAATTTTTAATTTTTAGGAGTTTAATTATGTAATTTTTAATTTTTAGTATTTTAATTATGTAATTTTTAATTTTTAGGATTTTAATTATGTCTTTTTATTTTATTTGTAATTTGTTATTTTTATTGTGGTTTTTTTAATGAATTTTAGTATTATGAAAATGTTTTTGTGTAATTGAATTTTATATTAATTGTGCTCGTCCTTGCGGAAGAGCACAGTTGTGGGTGTTGTGCTCTTGCCAGAGAGCAGGCATGAATAGTACCGCCCGGGCCCACAACCGTGCCGCTGGTAAGAGCACGGTTGTGGATGCTCTAATAAAAATCCATCACATTCATTATAAAAAGCGGGCTTTAGCAAACATGTTTCACCGAGTATCCTGTTAATGCTTGCTAATTATCGAGCATTTTTCGAGCACCTATCCATTTATCGAGCATTCCGATACTCGCTAATTTAACACCGTAAGTTTTTAGTCGTTTTGGATAAGTTTGTATTGATTTCGAATAAGTATAACTCGTTCTTTTTTTAGTGATTTGATTCATACAGCTTTAGGAGTAATGATTACTACAGACGAATTTATTTTACCAAATCTTTAACCAGCCATTTGCACGTTGGTCCATCTGTATACTGTGGAATAAAAACGCCACCACATAATTATTCAAGAATGAGCACCAGTTTTGTCTGAATTTGATTGATGCTACCATCATAGTTAATCCATATTCAATAATTAAAGGATGCTGTCTAAGTTTAACCTATGTCTAAATTAATTTGCTAAATTGACTTTGAATTGGTCGCTAGATCTGTTTCGAGTCTTTCGACTTTCAATTGGATGTAGCAAAATATTTCTTAGTTTCAGCAAATAAAAATAGAGTCCCACCTTAATTCGTTTCTTTCTAATTGGATTGGCATTAAATATGAAAGGTCAACTGAATCTTGAGAAATTTAATTCGGCAAAAACTATCTAATATAATTTCACTATCATGATCATGATATTAAATTTCCACAAAACACACTGACATACATAGTAAACGCACAATTCACAATTTTGGATCATACATGATGTATATATCAATGTCGAGGAAATATTTTTTTATTTAGCAGTTGAACATATTTTCAAATTATATCGCAAATTGTGAGAAAACTCGATACGTTTACGAAATTATAGGCTTCATTTTTCCATACATATCATGATCATAATGATCAATGTTTATATAGCCATATTATTGTGAAAATTAAAGTATTGCACTCAACGAATAAAATTATGCATTGCAATAAAATTAATTAAATTTCGTAAACTGGAAATTAATATTTTTTCAACATCCATATATGTGAGTGGAATCCTGGTGTTTCACTCATCTAAGCAAATAGTTACATCCATCATAAATTTTTGCCAATTAAAAATAGATTTTTATCTAAACACATTCACACGCATATATGCATAATATGTACTACGAAATTCAACCAAATTTCTAAAAGGCATGTGTTTTTTGAGCTGCCAATGTTAATTAGAATAAGGAAAAATTAAACTCGAAGAAATATCACGTGAATTGTATACATTATAAAGTTGTGACCAAAACTCGATTAATTATTTCCTAAGGAAAATAAGGAGCATTCAAATATTGCTGAAACATTTTGTCTGAAGAATATGTTTTCAACTTTGCATCATTGGTCGTAATTTATCACGTGCTTTTGGTTGATAATTAATAATTGATGTAAATTAATGTGCACTAACCTATTAGATTTTCTAATTATTAGTATAATAAATTACTAGTTGTTGGTACAATCGACAAGCGAGAAGGATAAATAAATAGAATACTATAATGACACTTCTCGGAAGCACGAGAATTGTCATAGGCAACTTTGGACGACTGCATACCATATCCCAATTATTTTTAAATAAATTTTTATTTTATAGTATTTCATATTTTATACTTATGCAATATACTTGATCATTTTATCGACAATATGCCCAATCTCTTTGTTATGTTATGATATGTTATCTATTACTCCATTTCACTTCATCAAATATCGTAGCATCATTACAATGTACAATATACGTACATTCATACATATCATTTTAATCAAAACGTTTGTCCATAAATACGTAAACATAGTGGCTTTAATTACTCCCTCTATTCAGATAGTACATGACACAGAAACTATTATTCTACCAATTCCACGTAAATAATATTTTTTTTAAAAGTAGACTGCCACTAATTAATTTGTACAGCTAGAAGCACTTCACAAAAATCTGTCTGGAAATTTTGACCTACCCCATTTGATAAACAAAATGCTCATTCCGACTCATTAAATCCGGATCATTTAATTTCTTTTTCGATACAGGGACTTACATCACATGCAAAAAAAATTTAGTGAGACATCTATGTAACTTTAAGTGGGATTGTGAAAGTATTTATATTTGATAATGCTTCATTAATCTAATTATGTCAAACATACAAACAACGAGAGAGTTAAGCTCTTACTAAGGTAGTAATTTTTTATATTCAAACAATATTATCAATTTTTTATATTTTATGTGAATTGTTGTCTAAACTCTAAAAGCACCCATGATCACAATAAAACGAGTATAAAATAATTATTGTTTCGAAATTTCGAACTAGAAACCCTATAATTTATAAATTAATCAAAACTAATTTATGTACTGTATTTTTTTGGTGCACTACTCCTTGATGCGTTGAACTTCCACACCCATTAAGCCCATCTTTTTAAGTGGGGGCATTTTTCTAAATATTACACACACTATTTAATACGTTGACAAATTAGCCTCAATTATTACTACAGTAGTCTCTCTATGCAGGGTGTGGTAGTCAACTAGTAATAAAAAAATTATTCATTTAACCATAAATTTGATCAATTCTAATATGTCAATTTTGAAATGGGAATATTGTTTCAATTTTTCTGAATTATGTCATCCACACACAAAATATATAATGTATATAGAAGCGGCGTTGCAATGCCAGGCTTGCTCAGAAACTGCATGCCCAGTTGCAACTCAATATATATAGGCTTCAACTCTCAAGTTTATCCATAGCTCTCCAACTCTATCTTCTCCGCTCTCTCTCCACCATTTCTCTAACTGCTTTTATCGCAATCCCCACAATTAATTTCACTGCTCCATTCCTCTTTATAAATGATATCAACAAAATCAATTCCATCTCCAATCTCCAATCCCTCATGTCCACCCCAGCGATGAGAACCTCGCGAATGAGCCTCATGTCCGATTTAGCTTACGATCGAGGTTGAAAAATCTGCACCAATCGAAACGATCAGATCGATAGATACATAGATTTAGGAATTAATGAGGAAGGATATCAAGAGATCTGTGATGAAGAAGCTAGATCTGTGGATGCGCAGAGGCGGGGGATCGAAGGCGGCGGCGGTGGCTCCGGCGGGGTGCTTCACGGTGTACGTGGGCCCGGAGAAGCAGCGGTTTGTGATAAAGACGGAATATGCTAACCACCCGCTCTTCAAGATGCTGTTGGACGATGCTGAGCTGGAATACGGTTACAATAGCGACGGGCCTTTGCTGCTCCCCTGCGACGTCGATCTCTTCTGCGGAATAATCGCCGAGATCGGCGGCGATGAGCGCGCTTCCGGCCTCGTCCACGCCTGCAGCTGCAGCCCCTTCGTCAATCCGGCGCGGCGGCTCGGTAAAGCTAGTGATATGGCCAAGAGCTGCGGCGCGTACGGAATCCTCACGCCGCCGCGATTGGTCGGGATTGATCGAGTTTGACGGAGAATTAGGGAATATTCCGGTGATGGTGGGGTTTTGTGTATATGTAGTAGAAGTGTAGCTAGGGTTTCGGCATTACCGTATGTAATGTGTTGCTGGAAATTGAAAGGAATAATTAGTGTAGCAAATTAGCATTTTCTGAAATAATATTTGTGTTGTTGTTTACACAAATTTTCAAGGTCATTATTTGGTTGAATTCATCTCCGCCAGATTTTAGTTGAAAATTTGTTTCTATCAATAAATAGTAGTATTCACAGCTAATAAAAATTACAAAGAGGAAGAGAACATGCTCTTAGTGAAATCAACTAAAAGAGCATATAGTGGGAAACAAAAAGTACTCCCTCGTTTCTTTCATAGAGGACGGAACTTTTCGGTACACAATTTAAGAAAGAGATATTTAGTGTATTGGGTAGATATATTAAAAAGTAAGAAAAAAAAATTACAGAGAGAATAGAGTAGAATGTGAATAAGTAGAGAAGTGGGAAATGGTAAAATAAAAGTGGGAAAAAATGTAAATTATTAGCACTATATAGAATTGACACAACTCAAAGAGAACTTTCTAAAATGGAAAAATTACTCAAATATAAGGGAACGGAGGGAGTATAAATTGGAAACCATCAAAACATACATATTAATGGCGCATAGTATAAAATAGTAGTATAAAGTTATTAAATTTATAATGAAAATTTCATTATAAAAATAAAATTAAATGGGAATTTTGTTTTTTGAATGGTATTTGAAATTTTGAATACTACTGTTGCACTTATCCACTAAGTACAAAATCGATGAAGTTGTTATATTATTAAAAAAATAAAACTTTCATCTAGTGCTTCATTTATATGCAAATAGATGCATGCACAATATATATTTGTGACGAAAAACTGAAAATAATTCATCTTTCTCACAATAATCAAGACTTTTACACACGCGCCCGATCCGATGTGCATCTAGTCCGAACCCGAGTCTGATCTGACTTGATTTTTTTATAAAAGTTGTACCTTTAATTAATTAATTAATTAATACAAATATTTTTAATGAAAACAATAGTCTCTTATGCAACAGTCATTCAGAATTATAAAATGTGTTATTTTATAATTAGATCACACTTTTATAAATTATGCAGTTATAGTGCATGTTGGAATGGACACATCAACCCAACATTATTAATTAAGTGAGTATTACTCACTATATACATATGTGTATGATTGGAAGAATTTATTTTATATATATATATATATTAATAGTATATCAAAAGGTGTCAATTTAAATTTGGCACTTGGCAGATATAAAGTCAAACTCAGCTCCAACATATAATATGTGCAGTAACATAAATGTATTGGAGGAAGTGGTTCCAACTCAGACGTTTCATTATGATGTCAACATCCCATTAAATATTGTCCATTTCAAGAACTTTTAAAATTAATTCAATCAGTAGAACCTGCTCGGAGGATCTGGTTATTAGAGTGTTCACAATAAGAGAGTCGCGGCTCTCGGGCAGGGGTGGCTGGGCCGTAGCTCTCTATAGCGATGGACAAGGAGAGCCGGGGCGGGGGGCACGCCGCGGAGTTGGCCTGGCCGAGGCTCTTGGGCGCTGGGCGCGGTGCCCTATTGTGGCGGCCGAGAGCCACTCGCCCGCCCAAGTTTCAAATATTTTTTTATTTTCTTATTTATTTCTTATAAATATACCTATTGTTCTAAAAAATTTTACCCCATTCCAATCTCAACTCTTTTCAATTTATCTCAATTTTTTTTATTAAATTATGCATTTTTTAAAATTATTATGGTCCGATAATTTTTATTCTAGTTAAATTAAAATATACCAAGAATGAAAAGATAATTAATTTGTGGCTTTGGACTTGTCCACTATTAGGGTGGACAAGTTTTTTTTGGCCCTGGACAAGTTTTTGTGGCTTGGGCTTGAGCTTGGGCAAGGTCATCCTATTGTGGACACCCTTAAAGTTAAGTTATGTTTACGCGGAGGAAAAATTGCTGAAAAAACTATGAATTTTAGTTAAATTTTTTTCTAACTTATGACTTTAGAAATTGCTCGTAAAATGTTGATTTTTAACATTTTTCTATGAGATTTGATTTAATTGAAATTATATCTTACATTATATCCAAAAAGTTTCATATAATATCACATTTTTCGATATACTTAGAGTTGATTTGGTTAGAACCTAAGCATGTACGAAGCCAGAAAATTATAGTCGAAGGAGAAAAATACTAACATGCAAATAAATAAATAAATACGGAATATTAAAATATAATAAAATATATTATATTATTGAGTGCAAAGGTATAAGGTGGTGTGTTTGTCAGGGGAGGGGCAAATAAATTTTTTTCTTTTTAAATGGAGGGGGGCGAATTTACATACTATATTAAGATAGTAGTATAACATAGATGCCTACATAGCTATGAAAAATTGAGGTGGAGTTTGTTAGGGGAGGGGCAAATAATTTTTTTGTGTTTAAATGGAGGGGGGCGAATTTACATAAGATAGTAGTATAACATAGATGCCTACATAGCTATGAAAAAATGAGGTGGAGTATTTGCCCCTTCTCATCCTATACTAGATCTGTCCCTGAACCTAAGAGCGTCGACAATAGGGAGCTGCGGCTGGGCCGCGGCTCCCTATGGGGTGGACAAGGTGGGGCCAACGACGACCCAGGTGGGGTCGGGCGGGGTACTGACCCCACCGTCGGTCCGTGAGTACTGCTTGGGAAGCTCTATAATCGGCCGCCGACCCATGGCAGGTCCGCCTCCCGACCCCACGTACGGCAACAACTCCGCCTCTATGGAAAACTAGAGAATAAATGAGAGGAGAGTAGGGAAATATAGAGAAACCATTGTTGTGGATTATAATAGAAATGAAGTTTAGAGAATAAGAATGAATTTAAAAATATGTAAAAATTTAATGAAGAGGAAGCTCCATTGATAAATTTTGAATTTGAAGAAGATTGTAAAATGGTTGCATAATCCATTGGAAGAAGAGAGGGTGTGGACACGGCGCACGGGGGGAGCCGCGACGCACTATTGCAGGGCGCCGGTGGCCGCGGTGCCGGAAATCAAATTTCTTTTTTTTTTGAATTTTTTTTCCTATAAATATACTCATTCCTCTCAATATTTTCACACCATTCCAATCTCCATTCTTTCAAATTTTACTCTATTCCACTTTCAAAAAATGAATAGCGACGATGAGTATCAACAATTGATCGATGGGGCGCTTGATGCACTGGTTGAAGAGGTGCAACGGGAAGCTAAGGAGGAAGCATAGCAGGAGACGGCAATCCCTCGCCCGATCCATCATCGGCGGACAATCCGCTGTGACCATGCCGGGGGCCCACCAGCTATTGATGGAAGACTACTTTGGCGATAACCCCCGTTATCCACCAGAGATTTTCCGTCTGCGATTCAAAATGTCGCAACGGCTCTGCATCCATATAGCGACGTTAGGGATGTCAATCGGGCCAGCCCACCGGGTTTCGGGCCAACCCTATTCGGGTTGCGGGTCAATCGGGTGCGGGCTAATCGGGTTGTTATTTTTTCAGGTTATAAAAGTTCAGCCCTAACCCTAAAAGCTCGGGTTTCGGGCTAGCCCATCGGGTTAATCGGGTTGCTACCGATAAAATTAACATGCGATCAATCCAATAAATAATGGTGAAAATTAGTTATATTTATAAAATGTAAAATATTTAATTATGATAAATTTGAGATATATGCGTAAACTCAAATATTAACATGATCAAATACTAATATTTGAGATTTATGCAACATAAAACATAAACATCAAGAAATTTTAAAGCATGTTTAGAAATTTAAATATATTTTTTAGTGAATTTGAAGTTTCTAATTCATTTATCTATTATTATATTAATAAAAACTTAATATATAATTTATATATTTAATATATAAAATGGAAAGTTATTTTTCCAGTAATCTGTATTATAAAATAATCAATGAAGTGTCGAATTAGAGTCAAACAAATAGAACAATATAAATTTTATCGGGTTTCCAGGCCAGCCCATCGGGTTTTCGGGTCTGGCCCTAACGGGTTGCGGGTTAATCCGGTGCGGGCTAATCGGGCTGTAATTTTATCGGGCTGGAAATTTTCAGCCCTAACCCTATAAATTTGGCGGGCTATTCGGGTCAGCCCACGGGTTGCGGGCTAAATTGACATCCCTAAGCGACGTCATTGGCGGGCCGATACAAGTGCGTCACCCTTCGACGTGATGCTAGAGGCCTACTCGGACTGTCGACGTATCAGAAGTGCACCACTGCAATTATGCAGCTTGCCTATGTCGGGCCCGCTGACATGTTACGAATACCTACATGGGTGAGACGACTACCCTACGAGGCAGTTTTGTAGGGGCATCCAGGACATCTTCCACTACAAAAAGTGCAAAATAGTGACGGAATTAGTGACAACATCCAATAGCTGACCAACTAGTGACAATATTAGTGACTGAAAAGTGTCAGTCAATAATTAGTGACAGATAACTCTGTCACTAATGTGAAGCAGTCGCCTATGGTTTATGTCATAGTAACTTTAGTGATTGAAAACTCCGTCACTAAAATGTTTTACCGACAAGTTTATTAATGACGTATCTACCGAAACTTGATCTGTCACTAATCTGTTAAGTGAAGAAATTTCACTGATTAGTGACGGAAATAGTCGGCACTAATTGGCAAGTTTTTGTAGAGTTCGGTCCGGAGTATATACGAAAGCCAAGTGCCGAGGAATGCCAGAGATTGATAGATATGCACAGGAGGGTGCACAGTTTTCCAGGGATGTTGGGCAGCATCGATTGCATGCACTATGAGTGGAGAAACTGTCCGGTGGCTTGGAAGAGGCAGTTCACTTCTGGATTCAAAGGCAAACATCCCTCGATGATCCTGGAAGCCGTTGCTGACTACCGGTTGCGGATCTGACATGCGTCTTTCGGTGTCGCAGGGTCGAACAACGACATCAACGTTCTACAGTGATTGAAATGAATAACAATGTCCACTATTTATAATAGTGGATACTAACTTAATAAGCAAGATAAAAGATACGAAAAAGATATGCACTCCCTAAATATCTAACTAAATAATGCAACTAAATAATAATGCAAGATATGAAAGATATATAAATAATAAATGTATCAACTCCCCCGCGGTTAAAATCCACCTTATCCTCAAGGTGGGAACCAAGAAGCTGCTACCATCTGATTTTCTGAATCATTTTTCCCAACAATAAGAGAATTTGCAAGAGTTCTCCAATGTTGTTCAACATTTTCCATTGCAGCCATAACCATACCAGGATCATGAACCCTGTAAGAAAGCTCTCCCTCCAAACCATTGTACTCCAAGTTAGCTCCAACCGCAACAAAATCAGTAAACGAGTTGTGAAAATTGACCCTCGCATACCCTCGAAGCTTGAACGAGAAACCCTGCTCGTCATCAGTACCCCTCAAGACTCCACTCTCTATCAATGAAATAACATGGATGACATGGATTATCCACAATCTCCCTTCAAATCCATTATCAACAACAACTGCTAAGCCTTGGACGTATGGTTTCCCTTGTGAAAGGGATGGAGCAATTTTAAAAGCTTTTTGTGGATATGGATGATTAGCTTTTCTTCGTGGCCAAGGTGGAGGAAGATATCCATGGGTTCCTCTCTTCTGAACTTCAAGCAAATACTTCTGTGCATTAATTTTTGTTGTTTTCGTCCCAATAGATGCTTCAATCTTCTTCCAATCCCAAGCAAAATATTGCAAGGTACTCCCTCCTGGATCAAATGCACAAGACCCTTGTTTTGCACTCAAGTGACTAGGGCAAAGCGACGCAGTATTTCCAAGAGAAGTTTCTCCCACTATACTGGTCATTATAATGCCTTTTGGGGATGTAACCCCTCTTTCTCTCCTCTTCACTTTCTTGTACATATACCTTGTTTTCTCTTTGCTGAACGAGTATGCTTTTTCACAAAAGTCAACAATCTTAGCCTTCGGTTGGCATTCAGGCAACACAAGCTGCAAGGCCGTGTTCACAGTTTCAGCCATGGCCTTGTATTTTGTGACCACTCCAGAATTGGTGAGATCCAACTCCTACTCCTCGCTTTCTTCATCCAACGTTGTTTCGCACTTCTGCTTCAAAGACCCTCTGTGCAATAGGCATTTGTGACCATCCGTAACTGCACACGGCGTGTCGTCGCGTGGAGGGATCAATCGGGCATCGAAGTCGAGTGTCGTTGTACGATGACTAATACCAACCTTGCTTTGCTCACCAGTATTTTCAGCATATGTCCACTTGCAATCCGACCCATTTCTACTAATTTCACTAACCGGCTCCTTCACAATTAACTCTGAAGATGACTCAATATGGCACAAGGTAAATGAACCATTATAACATTCCACACGTTGGCTAGTAATTTTGGTTTTGGTGTCATTGTTACGACTATGACCAGAATTGAATGATTCATTATTATCATCGGCCAATAACTCCAATGAGCCATACCTGATATCACGACTGCACGGTGGGAGGCGTTGCATTGGTGGGTGTTGATCGAACACGGGTTCCTGGTATTGATGGTGCTTCTACCAGTAAGCGTCCACTGGCTGCACTTGCTGCTGGCATTGATGGTGTTCATGCTCGTAGCTATGGAGCTGGAGCAGATCCGTAGGTTGTTCGTGGCAATAGATACCCTGATGGTAGTGATTTGTCGGACCCCAGCAGGAAGAGTGTTGCGGTGGTGGATTAGTCTAGGGGTCGGTGTAGTACTGCGGCGGACTAAGGGATCCGTGTAGGACGGCAGCTGACTATAGGGATCCGTGTAGGTGAAGGGCGGCTGCAGGGCAGCAGCTATAACCGGCCAGTAGGATGGTTGTTCGTGGTATGCGTGCTGCAGCTGCCACGCATCCAATCTGATGTGTAATCTATTGCAGAAAACCATTACCCGATCACATAGGGAAACGATATCCTCAGTGGTGTAACGAGCCATGAGTACGACAATGAAAGCACCAATTGTTAAGGGTGCACTCCCTTAACAAGATTCCGGCGACGACGAGAGGTCGACGACGGAGGGATAAAAGTGGACGTCTCGGGCTTTCCCCGGGATCAGCTCCAAACTAGGGTTGCGAGAAAATAAAGAAGACGATAAAAATAGGAAAATTATGATATTTCTTGATTGATTGAAATGAATAACAATGTCCACTATTTATAATAGTGGATACTAACTTAATGGGCAAGACAAAAGATACGAAAAAGATATGCACTCCTTAAATATTTAACTAAATAATGTAACTAAATAATAATGCAAGATACAAAAGATATATAAATAATAATAAATAATAATAAACGTATCATCAGGCCCAACATCCATACTTCAACAACGACTTGATCATTGATTCATATTGTTCTCTCTAGCATTCCACCAATTTGTATTCCTGCGAGTTGTAGAGTTCTTTTTACTAGTTTTCTTACTCTAGAATTCCACCAATTTGTATTCCTGCGAGTTGGAGATTTCTTTTTACTATTTTTCTTACTCTAGAATTCGAAAGTTACGAAATTGATAAATTTTGACTATCAATTTTGACTATTATTCATAATTTTTTCTTGCAACTTGGCTTATACTAATGATAATATAGGATACACAAAATAAAACATACCCCTCCGTACACGAAAAATAGAACACATTGTAAATGTCACGAGTTTTAATGTGAAATTAGTAAAGTAAGAAAGAAGAGAAAAAAGTAAGAGATAAGTAGTGTTAGTGGAATATGAGTCCATATTATTAGTTTGAGAGAAAGGAAAAAAGTAAGAGAGGAGAAAAAATAAGAGAGAAGTAGTGTTAGTGAAATGTAAGATCCATATTATTAGTAAGAGAGAAGGGAAAAAAATAAGAGAGAAGTTGAAAACTTTCATTTTTTAAATGTACTCTATTTTTTATGGACAACAAAAAATAACAAATGTGCTCTATTTTTTATGGACGGAGAGAGTACAATCTTCTAACAAAATTCAAAATTATTGTTGAATTCCTACCGTATATATGTAGAAAGAATATCAAATGAAAAAAATATATAGGTACCGTCGATCCTATTTAATTTCCCATTGTCACAACTCACAAGTAAAAAGCTCTAACATAAAACAACTAAGGCTAGCAGTAAAAAAACTGCACATTTATTAGTCGTATGCTCCTATTACTAGAAAATTTATAAATTAATTTTACAAAATCAAGTATAATCATAAAAAAAACCCTACAAATAGAGCCCTAATGCCGCATTCAAAAGAGAGCAAATTGCTAATCATGTTGCAAACCCCATTTTGAACAGTTCAAACTATCAGCTCAGATGTATATATATACTATACACACCATTTGATCAAGCCTAGGCTTCATCATCCCCTCCATCTTTTTCCGATTCATCGCCGGATTCAGAGGCTTCGTCATCCTCGTCATCTTCGTCATCAGACATATTCTTTATTACTTCCGTGATTATATCTTTAACTTCGGACTTCCTATGCAAAAGATCTACGCTAAAGTGATCTCCTGATTGTCAACCGGGCACAAAACAGTTAGTAAACCAGAAACTAAGCTTATATAGCAGTGGGCGTGTTATAGAGGTCGTACCAAGTTGTCTGAGGATATCAGATAGTGTCGCCTGCATTTCACAAGCAAAAAACGAAACGACTCATAAATAACGAATAATGAATCCAAGATTAATCATAACAAGCAGTGTGTATGGCAAGTGGATAACTTACAGTGTTAAAATCAACTTCCTTGAGTATGTTCACTACGACTTCATGCATTTCTTCCCGGGTAGGATCTTCTTTAGCCTTTTTGATACTTTTGCCTTCACCTGCTCCAAAACCAAAAAAAATGTTCAATGAAACTATGACACTAGATTAGATTATACTCGAGAAATCTGACAAAGGCTACTGGGAAGGGTGAAAAACATGGGACCGTGTAGGACCAAAAAATGGATTTTGACTCAAGGTGCCTTAAAATGTAGTTAAAGTTCAGTCAAGTAGGGACGCTTCATGAACTGTTGTCATTACGACTTTCATGCCAAAGATAACTCATTGCAGTTTTACCGAAGGACAGAAATAGACACCGTTTAACCATAGATACATACACACGATGGGCATGAATTGCTTCCTCTCTATGCATTTTACATCATCCTGATGAGCGGCAAAGACTAATCAGCATAAGAATTGAAGACCATACCTTGATTCTTCTTCAAAGCTTTGGTTGATGACTTGCTTGCAGCTTTAGCCTTTGCAGGTGGACTTGTATCAACCTCAGTTTTCTTTTCAGCTTTTTGTTTCTTAGCTGAAGTCACCTTCTGTTTACTCTTTGACTCAGTGTTAGCAGCACCTTTCTTTGATACAGAACTGGACGACTTTTTAGTCGATTTAGCAGGAGTATTTGAAGCATTTGTAGGGCTTTTCTTACCAGCAGACTTCTCAGCTGTCCTACCAGTATCTTTTTTAGTCCTCTTCTTTAAAGAACTCGGCTGGGTATTGGGTGAACCATGCTCTTCACCTGTGTCTTCCCCTGAGTTGGTCTCTTTTTCATTGCTGTCCACCTGAGCAACTTTGTCATCCTCATCCTGTTCTTCGTCACTTTCTGAAGATTCACTTTTTTCATCAATTTCTTCGTTGGTTGAAAGTTTTCTCTTTTTTCCAGAATCAGAATCCGTTTTTTGCTTCTACAGGAAATGAAATATGCAACAGTAAGGAAGCAGAGGATTTTAAGCATAGAGAATACCATCAAGGCAAGTCTACAATTCTCACTACTCTATAGACCTACAAATTTCTTAACATGAATATTATACCATTAACGATGAGATATTGTAACTATTGAAGATATTAAGCAAAACCTATGTATTTAAATAGGGCTTCATTCTGACAAGCAATTTCAATCTGCCCAGTGAGTAAGTAGGGTTCCAACTTCTAAAATCTGCAATTGGAGACGACTATTTCCAACCTAACATTGAGATTAGGGTAGGAAACAAATACAGAGCTAGCACCAATGTGCAACATGCAAACACGCATACATGCATCACAGTAAGCCATAGTCAACACAGTATAACAGTGATGACACAGAAGAACGGAGAAAGATAACCAACCAATTGTCCATTCAATTGACTCTCACCACTAATATTATTTACACATAACCCTTTCAACTGAATGAGAAAGAGTCTAACCTTGGTAGATTTCCCTCCAGCCGGGTTAGAAGAACCGTGGCTTTTGATTACTGGGTCATTACTCTTTCGCTTCTTACCCTTCAGATGTTGTAATGGAAGGGAGATATTAAAAAAAAATAGAAAAAAAATATTGTTATCACTTATCAGGTAAAACATACATGCAACAACAAAGGTAAATGAAAACATTGACCAACCTTTTCCTTGTCAGCAAGCAACATCTCTGATGTGACATGAGGAGATTCCAGGAATTCCAATAACTTCACTGAGAGTTCTTCCTGGATGATACAAAATAATATTAACAAGTGGAAGAGATTTCAAGAATTATAACATAGAACACATTACAAAAGCTTACCTTCTTTACAGAAGCCTTATTGTCAATATTAAGAACATCACAAAAATCTATCAACTTTTCTTTGACACATTTATCAAGCTTCTCCTTAACTTTGGTTCTCTGTTTTCCCTGTCAAGACATAGAGCATATGCTATGCTTAATGCAAAACTAGCTGTAGATACAAGAATTTAAAAATTCAAATATAAAAAAGGACAATAAAAAATATACATGCTCACGCTGTAAAGAAGTTTCTCAAGCACATGAGAAACAACATAAATATCTCATCTTAGTAGGTGATCATATTTGAGAATCAAATCTTGTATATCCAAACACTATCACATAGGAAAGACTTGAAGAGCACACTACAAACAAATAAGGATCTGCTTGAACTGAAAATGACTCAATTTTTTTGTCTCAAGACACTGATATGGATATGCAGAAAAGATATCTTTTGGTTTGTTAATTACTACCACTATTTAGTTGTAAGAGTTTTATTTACGTTGGAGTCTTTTATAGATTAGTCATTTATCTTTTATCTTTTTTTACTATCTTCCAACCTTCCAATCCTATGTTAATATCATGCTGCATCTAATGTTTTGTATGATGCATTGCAATAGAAGGTTTAAAATGAAAGTCTTATTTGAAAGTAGAAAGTAAGAAACCTAGGGTTTCTTAGTAGAAATGTAAACTTAAAAAAAAACATATAAAGCATTGGCCTACGTGCACAGAACCAGTCACACAGTTTAACACTGAGAGGAATGGTTTAAAAGTTGAATATTTTGAAACTAGTTACTAGGCAATTCTCAGTAGAAAGGACTACACAATTGATGCTAGTCACATCATCTGCTACCAAATCATAAGTTCAAAACTGAAGTGCAATCAATCAGAGTATATTAGCAACTCCTAATAGTGAGTGTATGATGGCACATAAGATCGGAATTCACTTGACTATCATATAGTATAGAATTATTCAAGCCTTTCTCATCAGAAAGCTAGAAGAACCATGCAAACTAATTATTTAATTAATGAAATCAATCAAATATGGAGTACAAAATTATTTTACCATATGAAGGTTTCCTGAAGATATTAAATCTCCCAACCAATCAAAGGATGTGAGCAATAAAACAATTAATTATCTAGTTGATACAGTAAGATAGCCATATAAGAGCATCTCCAGTGGGCGGATGTCCCACTCGGACATCCACTAGGACATCCCAAAAACACCTCCTACCACGTCACTAGGACTTCCCATCCCACTGCCACGTCACTAGGACATCCCCTGCACAATCTGCCCTTCCCATCGCCCTTCCCACTAGGACTTCCCGCAATAAAAAAAATCACAATAATGTAATTACGTAAAAACGGAATTATAATTTTGACACGGAATACGGGAAAGCAAAATACGGGCAAAAATACATAGTCATAAAACATAAAAAAATTAACACAAGTGGTGCGAATGAAATGAAGTTCAACGAGCCGTATATATAGAGTTTTAAAAAAAAATTATTACCGGACGTCCGACCCACTCCACAATGGCGGACGTCCGTCCGCCCGTCGCCCGCACGTCCGAGGACACTCGACGTCCTCACGGGACGTCCGTATCCGACCTTCGACGCCACAATGGCGGACGTCCCAGTCGCCCGTCGCGGACGTCTGACCGGACGTCCGCCATTGGAGATGCTCTAAGACTAGAAAAATGTAAACCTCGAAAAGAAGAGAAGAAAAAGAGAGAAACACCCCACCTCATTCTCAGTCCATACAAAACCTGAAAAGAGGCCGATATTTTTCTTCAGATTATGCACCTGAACAGAAGGGGTAATCATGAGACTCCAGATGATGACAGAAAATCAAATGGGCAATTCAAAATCACGATTGCAGCAAAGTTGCAGGATAAGCACAACAAGATATATTTCAATATGAAACCTTTGCTTTTTTCCCATAAAGAATGGTGTGAAGAAGGTGCAGGTTCTCATCAGCTTTTCTCTTGGACAACTTGAAGGCCACTGAAACATGCATAAGAACATAAAAACAGCATGACTCATATTAGCATAACAAATTAATTCGTTAAAAACATCAGTAGATAAAGCCAGATACCAGAAACACATCATGTGTAACTATAGCATTATGCCACTATATATGCTCATAAGGCATAAGCTATCGGCTAGGACTGTCTTGCCCTATCGTAGAAAACACATGTGATGTGCTCACTTCATCCTCAGGCTCCGGATTCAGCCATGTATAAACACAACCAAAGCTCATCACATGATAGTCATGTTTTGGCAACCTACTAACGACAGGACAACTAGAATTGTTCTTTGATGCAAACCATTTTGATCTTTATATGAAATACAAGTAGCAAAATTAACAAAATTTTCATAAATAAACTCTTTAGTACTAGCAAGCCAGTTTTATATGTACATGAATGGACAACTTACTAGTGCATGTTCCGCAACAGATGTAATGCACATAAACTCAACTAGATGAGGGACTCAGTCATCTCATTCCAAGTCATATAAGAAAATCACATAAGCAAAGATCTGCTTGCAGAACACACATCACATCATATATTTGAAGTTTCAAAAGAAAACAACAAAATTTGCAGCAGCAATCGTCACATAAAAATGAATTTTGAAATCATCACACAAAATTTGCAGCAGCAATCTAATATCTCCCTACTTCATTGACCAAAAAAGGTAAATCCCAAAATTACTGAAAGATACCATTGGGGATGTCTTTGAGCTGTGTGCCTTGGCCCTGTCAGAATATAGCGAAAGTAGCAATTAGAAATCCTAAAGACGACCCATATAAAAAACAAAAACTAATGATATAACAGCGAAGAACATGGAACAAGATACATGAAAAATAGCAAAGTTCCTTCTACTTTAGTATACCATTCATTCCGCAGAAAACATACCAAGAGCATGCTATCAAGGTAAGAGCATTCTTTTCAGTAGAAATACATGTCCAATTTCAGGAAAGTAGTAAATAGTAACTTTCCGAAGGCAGGAAATATAAAAACTTAATTTCTGTAATGAGATTGCTGCTAATTAGATAAAATACTTATTCTATCTCAGAAATTATTAGCTTGGAACGACAACAAGCATGTTATGAGATCATTCTATCTCATTCATGTCCACTGTTAATTCTGAAACATTACGGTTAAAGCAAAATGATACTATATCTATTCTTATGAACTTAATTGAAAAATTATGAAACAATTTCTCTATCAGTTTATCATCTCTCTCCTTTCAAAAAAAGACATGATTGCAAAAGATAACAATTTTAACCCAAAAAATACGTATGTTAAACGGATCACGGTACCTTCTCAATTGCCAAAGGCTTGCGAGCAGAACTCTTTGCCGACTCATTCACCGTGAATCTCTCAACTGTCTTCCTCTCCCTGGTCGGCCTGTCACTCACAGGCGTCCTAGGTGACGACAGTTCATCCGTCTCGGTCGCTCTCTTTTTTCTTGAATTCGTTGCTGCACTCTTCTTCTCTTCTCTATCTTCGCCATCTTCTTCTCCGCCACTTTTGGCCTCTTCTACTACTTGTTCCTCCCCCTTTTCCTCTACTTCTAGGTCTTTCGCTCCCTCGTCTTCCCCCGCATTTTCACCTACTTCTTTAATCTCTTCATCCTCCACCTCCTTTTCATTCTCCTGTTGCGTTTCCTCAATTGCCTCCTTTTCCTTCAGTTTCGCGGCTTCCACGCAGCCGGCATCGTCCTTGAGTACCCCTTTTTCTTCAGCTTCTGTCGAGCCCTTCTCCTCCTCTTGCTTATTGCATGCTTCCGACGTTTGCTTCTCCGATTCCATCAGAATTACTATTCGGTAGCGATCAACCAAAACCCTAAATACCTGCTCACGGTTGTATGCACCTGTATAGCAGTGTGTTGAGGATTTTTCAAGTAGATTTTGTACAGGAAGCAATAGATCATGGAAGCAATAAGCTCTTCGTTGTGATCTTAATCAGAAATACTATAATTAAAAATTAGGGCACAAAGTTGGGGTCACAATTTGGGGATTTTGGAAATACATCGTCAATTAGATTATGATTTATTTATGACAGTTACTAAAAATAAATTGTTATGGAGGAATGCAATTTATTGGGTAATTAACACTTAACTAAAAATAAATGTTATGGAGGAATGCAATTTATTGGTTAAGGGTAATTAACACTTACTAAAAATAATTGTTATGGATAATTGCAATTTATAGGGTAATTATATCATGAAAAGTAGGGATGTCAATGCAACTCAAAACCCGTGAGTCGGCCTGAATAGCCCGGTAAAAAGAGTGGGTTATAGCTGTAATTTTGTAACATAAATATAAAACGGGTTAGCCCGAATGGATTGACGGGTTAAACGGGTTGGCCCGAATGGGTTGCTCGTCGGCCCAATAGGTTGCAACTTTTTCACTCGGTCCCACAATATCAACTTTCAAGTTCTACCTCGACTCATTATTCCATCGTCCAATCATATGACACTACTATCTTTCCACCACTAAAGCCAATCAAAACAAAATTAAGAACTAACCCATCAAAATCTCAATACATTTATCATTTTAATAATGATTCATATAGGACATTATTTTTAATTTTCATAAATAATTAATTATGAACAATGTTAAAATAATGACACAAACACAAGTTTTAATTTATGTTATAGTTGATCGAGATGAAAGACTTATATCCAACTATTATTGAAGAAAACTATGAAAATTTGAAGATTTTATATGAGTCTAAAATTAAGCAAAAAAAATCTAAAATTTAAAATAATTTATAGAGGAAAATTTTGATACAAGAGATTATTTTTCGAAAGCTTTTAGGCCCGAATAGCCCAATGGGTTAACCTGAAAACCGACGGGTTAGGGTTGAAAATTTATGACCCTAAAAATGCATTACTTGAATAGTCCGCACCCAAATAGCCCGCCAACCCGAGTAGATTGGCCCGAACCCGAACGGGTTAGCCCGGTTGATATCCCTAAAAGTATATCCAAAGGGCATGGAGTATTTATTTAATAGGACTATTCAAAAAATATATAAGAGCATCAGCAATGGCGCTCGTCCCAACGGAATTCCGCGGCGGACGTTCGTCATTGTGCATGATATGCACGGATACGGAATTCCGCCAGGACACCGCAGTTCCACGGCGTTATGCGGAATTCCGTCGCGACGGGCGTGCGGACGTCGGCCATTGCGTTGACTTCCACGGACGTCCGCGCGGAATTCCCTTTTATTGCATTAAATTTTTTTAATTGTGGGAATTCCTTGGGGATGTCCGCCACTGTGCAGTGAGAAGTCTTTATGACGTGGCAGTGCAGTGGAAAATCCGTATGATGTGGTAGGAGGTGTTTTTGGGAATTTCGCGGGAAATTTCGCCGAGAATTCCGCGGCACTGCTGATGCTCTAAGAAAACAATCAGAATCTTATACTAAAGAAGGCGTAATTTTTCATTACTTTTATTCTAACTTTTCTTAATTAATAATTTTTTCCAATTTAAAAATACTTACATATTTAAATATTTAAAGCTCCACAGCAATTATATTTAAAAATTAATACTAGTACTAGTAAACAGTGCTACTCCTACATTTTTTGAATCATTCTTAATATAACAATAAAATAAATGATAATCATTATGATGTTAGCATAAATATTTCAATTTTAAGGGCAAAATCGATATTTGCTTCTGAACACATTTTAAACCCCCAAAAACGTGACCTATAACCCCAAAATTCAATCTTGCTTCGCCATGGAAAGAATCACTCCAGAGTTGGAGCTCTACACCATTCCCAGCTACTCCAGTAAGTATCCATCAATCCACAATCCCCCATCTCTCCATAGTTATAGCACACACGGCTACAGTTTCGCACTTCATTATGCCCTAATCTTGAAATCTGCGTTTTTTAATTTTCTTGATTTATTGAAAATAAAAGGTTGGTTCTCTTGGATTAACATTCACGAAGTGGAGAAGTTTTCTCTGCGCGAATTCTTCGACAGCAGCTCAATCACCAGAACGCCCAGAATCTACAAAGAGTACAGGGACTTCATCATCACCAAATACAGAGAGGACCCTTCGAGAAAGATCACTTTCACCGAGGTCCGGAAGTCGCTAGTGGGCGACATCAGCGTTCTCCACAAAGTTTTTACGTTTTTGGAGAAATGGGGTCTCATTAATTTCAACGTTTCTGGTAGTCATGAGGGGGGAAATAGTCGCGAGGGGGCGTCGTTTGGGGGTAAGGAGGAGGAGGAAGAGGGGGATTGGAAGGGGCGGATGAAGGTTGAAGAAGGTGCCCCTCATGGGGTGAGGGTGGTGGCAGCGCCCAATTCTATGAAACCGCTAGTGCCGCCGCCCCAACCGCCTCCTTCTGTGGGTGGGGATGGTGGCGGGGTAGTTGGGGAGGTGGGAGAGAGTGGGTTTAAGTGGCCGCCGTTGGCCTCTTATTCTGATGTTTACGGGGAGTTGATGTTGCAGGAGGAGAGGAACAAGGGTGGTGTGGTGTGTGGGAATTGTAAAGAAAATTGTGATTCTAAACAGTATGAGTATACGAAGGTACCGTAGATATGCCTCCACCTTTCAAGTTGTGCTATCTTGTTTCAAAATATCAAACTTACTATCTGAACTAGTCAATCAGGATTCAGGAAAAGTGTAATGTTTCTGTTTTCTCGTGTATGTATGCTATAATATCATTTTAAGAGAAACTTTGTATGCCTTACTGTTAATAGGCCATCTATGACAAAGAATTGCTGCCTTGAACTCTTGCTCAAGTTGAATTACATAACTTTTATTTGATGCCTAGAAACAGATAAGCATCCTCTATGTAACTAATTGGTTTGTGATGATTGTGAGTACTTGCAAATGAGTTATTCTAACTTCTTAACACTAAAGCCAAAGCATATACTCCTTGTCTCTTCAGCTGGCTGAATGAATTTATCATGTATCCCTCCTATCAATCACCAGTCTCTCTCCTATTTATTTGTTCTTTCCAATTTAATAAGAAAAGTTATGATTGTATTAAAGCTTGGAACCCTCTAAATTTATGGGTGTTAAGTACAATTTGGATAGCTATGGCCTGAACTGCCCCGGGTAGCTATGTCTGTTTCCACTTTACTCCAACTGTTACTTCAAATGCTCCATAGGGTCATTTTGAAGAGTTTGACAATTCTTCTTGTTTTGTTAAATGAGATGGTTTCTTCTTGCTTGCTTTCCTTTGTGGGCTGAATAGCATATTTAAACTACAGCATATTGCTTTGTCCGCACGTACACACATTTACATATTTCTTATGCATAGGTTTTAAAAAATATACTTGAAAAATGGCATATTATGCAGTGATTCTAGAAAATAACAATTGCTTAGTGTTAATGTGTAGCTATCTGTTGAAGATAGGTTGTAGTGTTAGTTTGCATCTTAGATACTGAAGTAAACCCAAAAAAGAGACATACTGGTAAATATGTGGTGACTTGCACTTCTTCAAAATCACCATTTCTTGACTTCTGTTTTGCCTATATCAGGAGGGAAGTTTTATTCTTTGTGAAAAATGCTTCGAAAGTGGAAATTATGACAAGGAAAAATCGGCAGATGACTTCAAGTTAAAAGATACTGTTAATCAGGCAGTTGGCTGGACAGAGGAGGAAACTCTACTTCTCTTAGAATCTATCTTAAAGCACGGAGATGACTGGGATCTTGTTTCTAAGAATGTTCAGACGAAAAGTAAACTGGAATGCATCACAAAGCTTATGCTGCTGCCATTTGGCGATCTTATGTTGCGGGGTGGTCTTGGAAAGGGTGGATTATTGGATATAATTGGTTATGGCAAACAAGCAGCGGTACCTTCTAGTGAATCACTAGAATCTGTGAAGGCTGAGGAACCAAGCTCCGAGGTTCAGAATAATGATCAGCAGAACGGAGATGCCAATTGCGAAGGTCCTCTAAGGAAACGAGTGTGCACTGGACCAACTTCTGATGCTGGAAATTATATGATGAAACAGGTACTTAATTAACTTCTACAAAAAGCTGTATTTGTTGTTTGGTGTTGCTCTATTGACTTCGAGTTTTTATTCTGAAAATTGTACAATGATGATAAGCAGCTATAAATGTGCTTGTTATGATCTGATTCAATCTTCACTAAGCTATTATATCAAGTTTCTTGTTATTAATGCCTCTATTGAATTTTGGTCTACCAGGTAACTCGCATTTCCTCGATGTTGGATCCACATATCACAGCTTCGGCAGCTGATGCTGCTGTTATTTCTCTTTGCTACGAGAACCAGTGTTCAAGAGAGCTATTTGACGACAATGATGGCAAATTTTTCGATTCAATAGCCTCCCCTGAAGCAAGTAATCCTGAGAGGTACCTGTCTAATTTTCTGTCAGATCTTACATCTTCGGATAAAGTATTGAATATTAAAGTCAGATTAAACTTGTTTCTACTCATCAGAGACACTGATTGCGATGCTGATAATGCAGAAGAAGATAAAAGCCCCAATCAATCAGGTATAAAGAGTTACGTTTTATTTTATTCCAATCACGCTCTTCTTAATCTGTATTTCCTCCGTTCATATGAACTTCTGGGGCTGTTGTTGATATACCAAATATATGACAATTTTTGCAGAAATTTCGGGGATATCATCTGCGAAGAATATAATTCCACTAAATTTGAAAACACGGGCTGCAACTGCAACAGCACTTGGTGTAGCTGCTGCAAATGCGAAGATGTTGGCTGATAAGGAGGAGAAAGAGATTGGAAACTTGGTTGCTATTATGATTGAGACACAGGTTTTATTCTTGATATAGATCACAAAGCATCTAACTTCAAAACTTGGATTCTGAAGAATGAAAGAAATTTATTCTGTCAATCTACAAGTAAGCATTATTTGACATGTTAATTTAATAAATTGTTGCAGCTCAAGAAACTGCAGGGCAAGGTGAAGCATTTTGAAGATCTCGAGCTAATTATGGGAAACGAAAACGCCCAACTTGAAGAAGCCGAGCAATCTCTTATCATGGAGAGACTGGATGTGTTACAAAGGGCGTTCGATGCTGGTATACCCAGATCAAAAGGAGCATAACTTGACCAAGTTTCAAACAGATTCTCTTTCACATTTACCTGTATTTGTTGTTATACATTGGTTCTACTAATTGATTGATAAAAAAGCTAAGTAAATGCACGATTTGTAAACCCTAGTGGCATTCTAAATATTTAATTCTAAATTGAATGAATATATTCACATTTATCCTTTTTCCAGATTCTATATATAAGCTCTTTAATTGCCCTCTTTCTTTTATTAATCACACTATTAATTTCCCTTAAAATTCAAAAAATATGCCATTGTTTGTTTATCATGCATAAAAGTGTCAAAATAAACCACAAATTTCTGACCAAATTTATTTTCTTCTATGTTTTTTTGAGTTTCTATAGCATCAAAATGAAGTTGTATAAACTCGCTGAGAAACTTTCGATCTTAAATCTACAAACTCGATCAAGCATGATTAGTTGGATTCGGCCAAAAACATGTTCGGTACATCGGTGGTCATGTTGTTACATTAGTGCACGTTAGAATATACTCCATGATAAAATATAAATTAATTTTTTAAAAATTAGTTGATGGGCCTGGCCTAAATTTGCGGCTGAAACCTATAATTTGTATCTCAAAATTTGGGGGGAAAGTGAAAAATGAATAGAAGGCGCCTCCTTGTAGTCTCCTCCGACGACGAAGACGACGATGATAACCTCCGCCCTCCTCCGCCTCCTCCTCCTCCGCCTCAACAGCACTGGTTAGATGAAGACGACCTCATCGCCGATGACATCCAGTCCGATTTCCAAACAGTTACACTGAACTCCGCAAATCCTACTCCCGGCAGCAACAATTCCTTCACCGCACCCCCCACCACCACTCAGACACAAGGAAGCCACCGATTCGAGCCGATTCCACTTGATATCTCCGACGAGGATCCGGAAGATGTTTCTACCGGCGGTGACAATGCCTTCCCTGAAGCTAAGAACGGTAATCACGGTCATCTCCAAATGTCGGAATCGCCGGCGGTGGATGGGGTTTTGAAGAGGCTAGGTCTCAGTGTTAGGGGAGAGTGGCTGGATTCGTGTCTTCAAGGTCTGCAGGCATCCACGCCGGGGTTTCAGAGAATGGACGATTCATCGAAGGCTAAGCTTTGCTTCAAGCAGTTTTTGTGGTCGGACATGAATTTCTGCGGCGCAGGGGTGCTTCCGCCGAATGTTCACACCTTGCATTTGGTTGATCTCAAGGGGCCATTTGTTCTTCAGGTGAAAATCGCTCAAATTTACATCGATTTTTTTTTATCAAGAGGTATTCTAAAAACTGTTTAAAAGCGGAATTGAATGCGTGTGGAACTTAATGTAGAATCAGTGATGGTCGTATTATAGGCAAATGCAAAAACGATTGATTCTGAGGTTTTAAACATTATTAGGGCTAATTGCATGTTTTTGTAGGTGGATGAGGTAGTAAACATAAGCAACCCTGTTCGCGGGAGGTACCAAAATGCTGCTCCGGGAATCAAGAGATGCCTCAAACTGTCCATGACAGACGGGATCCAACGTGTGTTTGGCATGGAATATCGACCCATCAAAGATATTCAAGTTTTGGGACCGGCAGGACTGAAGGTCGTGCATATGCTTATTCGTGTTTCATGATTAGATATGTAGGAGGTTGTAGCAATTGATTAAATTATTGAAAATTTGTAGGTAGTTGTTTGTAATGTGCATGTTAGGCATGGGCTCTTGATGCTAGTCCCTGAAGTTATTGAGGTGTTGGGAGGAGCCATAGACGAGTTGGAAGCTGCACGGCAGAGGCTTGTCGAAGAAGTAAATAAGCCACCTCGGGGAAGAAGGTACTGATGAGCAGTTGAAAATTGACTATCTTTTGCAGTTAACTCCATTGAATGGTATTGCATACATGAAAGTTAGCCATTTAGTTGGACTTGGTGATCTTTCTTTTGTTCTTGCTAATAACGTTCTCACTATTTTCTTGAGAATAGGAGGAGATGTATGTAAGTAAAATAAGAAATTATATTATGTGGCTTATGCTTTTATTTGCATACTCATTGTTGCTTCTGATGAGCATTTCTGCAACTGGAGTTAGAAGAATTCAAGTTCCCACATTTTTTGGCATCATCTGATTCATATGTAGTCTACCCTTTTCCATATTTCATTTGAGCTATTTTTGGCCTTTCTGTGTTACATGCCTAAAGTAAGCGATACTAATAGAATTGGTCGGCTGAATGAACTGAAGTACTATTTTTTTAAGTGTCTAGACCGTAACAGAAAGGACTGTTGATGACAGAGGAATTGTTTGCATCACATTACTATTGTTTGAAAATGTATTAAAACCTGAGCAGCACCCTAAATTGCGAAGATATATAAAAAAATTTCAACCTTAGAAGTTAGAATTCAAGGGTGTGATAGGTCAAATAAGTTTACTACTTCTGTCTGATACGTCTGATACCCCACATAAAAATCTGTAAATTCAGAACTTTTGTGTTGTTTTGGATAACTCTTATCTCATCAATGCAGAAATAGGACAGGGGAGATTGTTCCTCTAACAACTAGAGCAACACTTGCTGCATGGCCACCTAGTAATGATGCAGTTCCAGGGCATGTAGATAATAACCGCCCAACGAATGTAATTCCCCAGCAAACAAGTAGGCAAGGTATGGCATATTGAACAGACTTGCAAGCTCAAATCTAGGCTGTGGATCTCATAGTTTTGTCTACTTATTTGTTGCTTACCAACTGTAAAGGATATACGGCTAGTGTACCTGCCAATGATATGCACAGACAAGACTTTGCTACTCCAACTAATAGAAATGATGCTACGGCCAACACCTCACATGCACCCTGGCCACCTGAACAAGATGAAATTCAAGGGCATACTGACCCTCCTATGCCTACCCATTCACGACAAGGTTAATCTATATTAAGAAAACTCACGATCTTTTACCAGTAGCTATCTCCCAATGCTTAAAAGATTTTCCTATTTTTTTCCATGACACCATAGGCCATGACATACGCAGACAAGACATTGAAGTTCCTGTGTATCAAAGTAATCCTCAGCCTAGTACCGTGCCAGCACTGCAGCGTGCACACTCTGTCGCCACTGCTCAGCATATTAATGAACCCTCATCAGAAGTTTTGACACCTTTAGGAGGGACTAGGCAAGGTATGTTGAACTAATGTACACATTAATAGTTGTATGACTCATGAATTCCTTAGTTTCTTATGAAAGATCTTAACTTGCTCTATCACGTGAATCTCCCAGGCACCCCTGCCAGTTATATGCCTGAGGAGGATGTTCATGTACCTGTCAGCATGGATGCTGACGAGGCTAACACATCTTCCATACACATGGATGTTGATGATATATCAACTGTGTATGATCTGGAACCGCATTTTATACTTTCTGGAGATAAAGAACCCCCTTTCATATATTTGGCTAGTTTATCAGCGAAGAATGCGGCTATTGATGATGAAACATCTGTTGTTCGAGGAAAAATAAAGGTGTGATCATTGCTGGGCTACAAATTTTATCCGCATTATTTAAGAGTTCCTCTTCTTCTCAAACTAACAACCATAGATAGACATCTCTTCTGAAAAAACAAAGAGTTATAGACAATCTTGGAAGCTCTCATCTTGAGCTTGTGCTTATATGGATTTCATTTAATTTCATATGGATTATGCTTGAATATTCATCACAAGTATATCACGTGCTACCTTTGCAGT
Source organism: Salvia splendens (assembly GCF_004379255.2). NCBI lineage: Eukaryota > Viridiplantae > Streptophyta > Magnoliopsida > Lamiales > Lamiaceae > Salvia > Salvia splendens. The sequence continues at coordinate 27,073,029 of NC_056045.1, forward strand.
GTATAATCACTGGTGTCAAGATATTCCAATATAAAGAAAGGACTACCTTTGAACTCCGAGTTTATATCGACGACGGCAGTCTCATCTCTGAGATCCTAATCGATCACAACGTGAGTAATTCATTTATGACAGTCCTCTTAAATGCTTCTGCCTATAATGCTTATTCCTTTAGGTTGTACGAAATGCAATTGGTTATTCTACTCAAGAGGTTTCAAATGCCTCTGAGTATCCGGAAGGCGAACGGATCAAGAAGGCAGTAAGAGAATTTTCAGTATTTCTAGCTAATTTTGAGGTCAGGATTCTGAGTTTGTATCTCTTCCCTCCCTTTTGACAATGCGTCTCTTTCTTGAATCTAATATATATTGTTTATCAGGGAACAATGCTTGTGGAGATGCGGGGAGAGTCTCAAGTCCCAGTTGCCGTGGAGATGGACCAGGGGTGTCCTACCTCTGATGCTCAGTTGCTTCTTGAGAGGGTCAAGTCGCTCACTTCTACTCCTCTCCCCCTAAACCCTAAACCCTAAACCCCATAAGCTCTAGACATTAACAAGAGGTACATGCATATATATACACATACGGTAATAACAACTGGTGACATTATTTGCAACTGTCTGTTTCTATGCTGCAAATCTTAACTACCTTAGGATTTTGATTCAAAGAGAAGTAAACTAGTACTACTAACTGGATTATCCTCTTCTTGATCAGTAAGTCTTGATGGTGGGGGATCGAAAGGAATCTGGCCACATGTCCTTTATTCTGGGCAAGTCTACAACTTTCTTGCTTATAGCTTGTGTGGGAGGAACTCCAGGGTCAGTGAGCAGGTACCAATGGTTGAACCAGTCGACGGCCTCAGGGCACAGCGCCTTGACGAAGAAGGTGGCCCCCATCCAGGTCGGCCACGTCAAGTAGCTGTCTCCATGGCATGCGCTCTTGACAACTGCCTCCGCACATCGTCCCACCGTCTCTACTGGAACAGCACTCATCACTACCTGGAGTTTAACAAATTCATCGATCAATGTAAGATAAATATTCGAAAGCTGGCTAATGATAAGATATTATTCTTACATACCTCATGTCTTGGTCTACCACCATTTTGCCTTCCTGGTTAAGGAATTTGCCTTTTGTGACCTCGGATTCTGTTAATCCGGGAGTGACGATTGTGATCCCGATATCTGGTGCAACCTCTACTCTCACAGTTTCTAAGAAACTCACCACTACAGCTTTACTCGCCTGTGAACAATGGTCTGGCGTTGCTTAGATAAAGAAGATAGGCATGTGAAATAATGTTGTACATATCACATATGTATAATGATACATTATATCATTTGATACCCGACATTGTAAAAACTCAGCCTCGGCGCATTGAGCCAGCTTGTGGAAGAAGCAATCACCACCATCTTCCCCTTCGTCATCCTCAAGTAGGGTGCACCACAGTAAGTCGCATACACCACACCCCAAAAGTTTGTATCCTGTCATCATACATATTAATCCCTTCGTCTCAATTAGTCGAGGCGTTTTGTTTTGACACAACTTAACAAGTGGTGTTTAATGGCTTTGAAATCAAGAACTGAGATTGACTGATTTACTTACCATTGCCTGCGAGAAGTTATCAACTTCAAACGTATCTTCAAACAGACTAACCGGAGTAACACCGGCACTCACCACAAGATGATCCACTAAACAAATTAATTTGAGAAAAATCAGATTCATACAAAATCAAAACATGATAGCAATTCATAGATAGTTAGTTACATACATCGGCCAAATTGGTTGATTGCCTCCTCGATCAATCTCTGACACTCTTGATCATCGGAGACATTGATCGTTATAGGCATGGCACGAGGGGACCCGAGCATGAAGGCTCTCTCAGCCACTTCACTCAGAGCATTCTCTCTCCTGGCCCCGATGACCAGAAACGCACCCCTCTTGGCATACTCATAGGCTATGTGCTGATTCAGACAAATGCACTAATTCAACTATCTTAAATAAGAGAAATAGAAAATGTGCAAACATTATTATACTACCCCTTGCTCCATTAGTATATCCGTATATGGCCTTTTGGGAAGTGTTTTTAAAGTAAAACTTTGTCTAAACGGGACAATATCATACTGTGGAGTTTGAGTGTGCATCGACGAATCTTGACAGTAACTAGAATCGTGAAGTCGAGTAAACGAAGAGAAAGGGTAATGACAAACCTCTCCGATGCCGGACGAAGCTCCAGCGACGACGACGACCTTTCCGGCGACGTTTTCGGGGAAGATGGAGCGGCAGAGGTAGCTGAGGGATTTGAAAGCGAGGTAGGGAGGAAAGAAGAAGAAGAAGAGGAATGCGGCGGCGGTGGTGATGTTTAGAGTTCCGGTGATCAAATCCATTGAGAAAGTGATTCAAACGGTGAAGCATTGTGATCTGTTATGGTAGCATGAATCTTAATTGATGATATATGTCGAATTTTGATGTGAGTGAACCTAAACTTGAAAGAATTGAGTGCCTACGATGGATTAAGCAACAAAGTTTTTTTGGCTTTTAACAAAGGAATTTATCAATAATTGGTTTCGGAAACAATATAACAGTTTCCGCTAACAATTGATGACTATGCAAGCGCAACCTATGCTTGAAAAAACTAATTGAATGGAATAAGCAACAAAGTTTTCTAACTTCTAACAAAGAAATTCATCAATCCTGACTCCATCTGGATCCTTAATTGATTTCGAAGCATTTCGAAACCAGACTCCATCTGGATCCATAATTGATTTTGGTTTCTACAATAGATAGCAGACATTTCGAAGCAATTCCTTCACGGCCACTTCAAATACACATGCAACAATAGGAATTTGAAGAGACCATTTAAATTTAGTACTACAAAGAAACATGTGAAAAATAAGGTGGATGCTTAATTTTAAAGAAATGCAATGTAGTATTTTATTTCATGGAAACCAATAAAACGTAATTTTATGATGCTTTCCAATTATTAATTAATATTTGCTTCACTCCTGTAAATACTATATGATTACAGATCCAATGATTTGATTTAAGGAATCGAATAATTGAAGATGTTGTCACACACAATATTACTACTACAATTACAACTTACATTTATCAACATTATGATATTTATTATAATCTTTATTCAATTTCAATAACAATCTTTCGCCCTTTAGAAGACGATCTCAATCAAACCTTATCTTTGGATTGATCTCGATAATATATATATATATATATATATATATATATATATATATATATATATATATATATATATATATATTCTTTGTTCCACGATTTTGTCATCCGACGGTTAGATTGGTGCCACGTGTCATTTAATAATGCAGATTTTCAGTTGAATAATGCACACCGACTAATAATGCACCGTTATAATGTAATAATGCAGATCATCTGGACCGTTGATGAATGAGATCTAACGGCTCATATTAAGAAGAATAAATGATGTATATGAGAATAACACGCTCCCCTATATTATATATATAAATGATATGACCGAAAAATAGAAAAAACTAAAGTAATAAACCATACTTAAATTACATTATTAATAAATCAAACAATTACAAGGGGTGGCTATAAATAGAAATCCGGATAGCCCAAGGCTTCAAAGTAGGAGTTGAATGGAAAAGATGAAACAACGACCCGATTCAGCCGTCTCCATCTTTGACCGCCACGTGTCACCACCGGTCAACCCCATCCTGAAACATCGGACCAAGAAACCAGCGTGCACCGCGCCGCACCCGAACAAGAATCCTCCGCATACAAATACCCCGATTTTATTATACAGCATGATTGGTTTTTGGGTGTGCGTCAACTTCCAACAAAGTGTTAATTACATTTCAACACCTAATTTTATTCCTGTCACTCTTTAGCGGCTAATAGAAGTGATCAATCCTTCTTTTGTGAACAAGCTCTGTGTAGTTTTATTTAGAGAGAGAGAGAGAGAGAGAGCGAGAGGAGAGATGGCGGTGGAAGAGGGTGAAACGCCGAGAAGCCCAGAGGCTAAGCTGGGGATGCAGGTTGAGGATTTGTGGGATGTGATGGAGCCTCAGCTGAGTCCCACTGAGAAGCTCAATGCTTGTTTTGAGAGCATCCCTGTCTCTTCTTTCCCTACTGCTCCTTCATCAGAATGTAATCATTTGATTTCTAATGTCCAAGAATTTCTGTTTGTTTTTCTTCTTGTTTTGCTTATTGGGCTGGGCTAAAGATTTGATTTTTATTCATGTATGTGCTGATCTGGGCTATCAAGATGAATATCTGGATTACATACCTTAAAAGGTTGGATTTGTATGTGGTAATTTGTGAGTTGGTGTGTTGATGAGGATTCTTGCAAATATGATGCTATATGTTTTAAAGCTCTGTTGCTTATTGTTTCTTGGATTACTTTAGGGTTCCTTTTATGACATCTAGTAAGTGAAGGAGGCAATAATGCTGATTGTTTGATTTTTGTGGCCTTAATTCTTTGCATCTTTTGTGTGATAGTTATTGAGATAAAGTCAGACACAACTGTGGCAGAAGCAGTCAAGTTACTTGCTGGGCACAGAGTTCTCAGTGCTCCGGTGGTGGACTTTATGGCTCCCGACGATGCCAGTTGGATCGACAGATATATCGGAATTGTGGAATTTGCAGGCATTGTTGTATGGATTTTGCATCAGGTTCGGATTCATTTTTCAGCATTTTGATGGGTGATAATGATCAGACGCAATGTGTAAGATGAAGTAGCATTGAACTTGTATTGCAGTCTGATAATGTGGAAGGCGGCACTCCTTTCGAGTCAGCTATGAATAGCCCGGACCGTGACATTGGACCTGCTGTTGCAGCAGCGGCCGCCTCTGGGATGTCGTCTCCTAGATATAAAAGTATCAACCCGGACTCTCCCACAGCAACGTGTGGGAAATTCTTCGAGACGCTCACTGCTTCTGATCTGTACAAAAATACGAAGGTCTTGTACTTTTACTATCCGACCTACTGTCTTGGTGACTTAGCCTATGTCTGCAGATCGTTCTTCCTAAGTTACATGTGTGTGTGCTCGTTTGGTAACCAGGTTGGGGATATATCAGGGTCTTTCCGTTGGGCTCCGTTTCTCGCCTTGCAGAAAAACAACTCGTTCTTGACAATGCTGTTGCTGTTATCCAAGTACAGAATGAAAAGCGTCCCTGTGGTTGATCTGGGGGAAGCAAAGATCGACAACATAATCACTCAGAGCGCGGTGATTCACATGCTACAAGAGTGTGCCGGCCTCCCCTGGTTCGAAAGCTGGGGCTCCAAGAAGCTCTGTGAATTGGGGCTTCCATTGATGAAGGCCAGTAGCATGATAAAGGTAATGGTAGGGCTATAATAACATCCAACGCGGCGTGAGTGCTTTCTAAGTGGTATGTATGTGCAGGTACACGGGGATGAGCCAGTGCTGCAGGCGTTTAAACTCATGAGACAGAACGGAGTAGGAGGCGTGCCTGTGGTTGGCGACGATGGAAACAAGCCCGTTGGTAATATAAGCATTAGAGACATACAGTTCCTTCTTACTGCACCAGGAATCTACAAGGAATACAGGTCTGTCTCTTGATGAGAAGAATATTAGAGTTCAGTTGGTATTATTAGGGGTTTAGCAGTGAGAGGTGAGTGGTGTTTTTGGTGCAGATCGATTACGGCCAAGAACTTCCTGACGGCCGTGAGAAGCTACATGGAGGAGCAGCAGAGGACGACGCCTCTCCCGAGTCGGATGGTTGCATGCCGCAGAAATGACACGTTGAAGGATATCATCGCGAAGCTGGATGAAAAGAAGATCCATCGCATCTATGTGGTGGAGGAAGAAGGTGGGGAGCTCGAAGGAGTTGTCACTCTACGAGACATCATCTCCAAGCTGGTGCACGAGCCTCATGGCTACTTTGGCGACTTCTTTGATGGCGTCTTGCCACTGCCTGCCAATAGCAGGGTCTAACAAACTCGACATGGTAATGTTTGGCTCAACATTGCTCTTGGTTTGGTAAAGAATAACTGAGTGGATTTGCTGATGATATCTGTTTTGATGGGAGACTAATAATAGGCTAAACCCCATTGTTTTTCTTTCTTGTTTCTTGTATAGGGGAATGGAAACCTTTTGTCATGCTCTCTTGAGAAAATGCAATAACGATTTCTTGTCTTTTCATTTGTGCCAAAGAAAAGGGTCCTCTCCACAAATGTCAAAAACCATATGATCAATGTAAAAGGTGGTGGTTATTTTGATGAGTAATCACTTTGAATAGAAACCTACAAAGTGATTATAGAAAGATAGTACTTTGTTGCTAACTCATCATGCACTACCTCTTAACACCACTGATTCAATAGTGATTGTGTCAAGATCAATGGCTTAAACAAGATGGGGTACCACAGAACAAGATTGTTCTGAAATGACTGGGTGGTGTAATGGAATAATACCTTAAATAGGACTTTGATTCTACATTGTCTGGAAATCTCCCCAACAATTATTAGGGGAATAGAAGTGGTTCCCCCACTACCATCACATCCATACTCATTCCTTTACCCTCACTAATCCAAAAGTTTAGACATAAATTAGGAGTCTACAAGTAATATGCAGTCTTTGCAGAGAAAGCTGGTAGCATACCTTAAAATCCAACCACAAAGACTAATTACAAACCGGGAACTAGAATCCTATAGTAGAAAATTCTAAAACAATAGCCTTTCCAATTTTATATTAAGGCACAATGATCAAATCAGCTAATCAAGATCTAATTTCTGAATTCATACTGCACACTTTAGTAGTAAAGGCAGATGATGCAAATCTAATCATCCAAGGAATTGAGCATATAGATGTCATAAAATGTCCTGATACTTTTTCATCATAATTCAACTTGACCTTTTCCTAAGACAAAGAGCAGTCAATATACTAGTTCCCATGCCAAGAACACCAGCAATTAGTAGACAAAAATAAGAAAATGAGGCAAGAGAATTTGAAAAACAAACGAAACAGGTTGCTAAACAGTGTCCGGACTCTCTCTACATCTTAATACAGAAAGAAGCACACAGATTAGTAATTCCCGGACATCAATATTTAGGGTTAAGTGAATGTCCCATGATCCAGCATGAACAAACCTGAGAGTGGGACTGGGAGTTAAGTGAACATCAATATTCACACACTAAAAAGACGGCCAAAAATGAACAAGTCATGCCCAAAATATCATGTGGTCCAACTCTAAATGTGGTTTCACAAAATAAGTACAAGACATATTTAGTTCCACACAGAGGACAAGGTATATGTACAAATTATTACACTACATGTAGAAGGATTTGAATATTTCACAAAAAATTGCGTTCAAGACATCCAACCTATGGAGAAGATTACAACACCAAGCGGAAAGGCAAAGTTGCATTGCTTCTTGAAGAAGCCAGAAACCATACCTATAACCACAGTCCTGTGTTTATGTACTTTTTCTTCTCATATGGTGGATGATAAGGGGCGTTCCTTCAAATAAATCCAATAAATAATTCTCTAAATCCTCTGGATTATATTTGATGTATTTTCCCGCATGCCTTCCACTTTCCAGGTGACTCCCAAACCTTCCCATGAATGAGCGATAAGCCGGAATCACTTTTTCCGAAATGGATATCCTAAGTTCTTCACGAAGCTGAGGATCAGGGACTTTCCAAGATGTTTGAACCCTATAGATTTCTTCAAAACAAGCATTGAAATTCTTGAACCTCTCCTTCAAAGCAACCTTTGATGCATTACTCGAGCCCCCACCAATCCCTTCATCCTTCAAACAAGATAAGACCTTGGTCCATGATGCTCTGAGGTACTGTGTGGCGTACTGTCTGATCAGTCCCCGCCGCTTCCTAATCCAATTATCACCCAAAAGATTTCTCAGCTCTGAGTCCTTCACCTTTTGCACAATGTAAAGTATGTTGTTCATCAAGAATATGTATTGCATTGCAACATCCTCATACACCTTTGACTTCTCCTCAATATTCGATTCCAAAGACATCATCAAGGCAGACAACCGGCGGGCAAAAGGGGACATGCTTTCCAATTCTGAATTATTAGCATCCCCCCTATCCGACTCACCCGTCTCAGCCTCCAAATTCTTCAATAATAAGTTTAGAGTATTACGATAATCCCCAAGCAACTTTGCATAGTTCATTACATATCGAGCAAGCGGATGAATCTCAGCATTCTGGATGGGCTTCCTTGAAGCTTCCCCCTGAACTGCATTCTCAAACTCCACAAAAGTCGCATTAGCAGCTTCTCCTAGTCCATCCAACACACCCTGAGCCTCCTTGCACACCATATCACCTGCATCTTCATCCATAAATAATGCCTGCAAATTGGGTAGAACCTGGGCCAATGCTTCATACATATCAAGAAACCTAAACAATTTCTCCACTGACCTCCTTCCAATCGCAACCGCCTCACCAAAATTCAATAGCTGCATCACACAACCTTTTGCAGTCTCTAGAAAACAGACTTCCTTAATCAAATCAGACCCATCAAAAATCTGCTCGCATAAATGCTTTTCACTCGATAAAAGACCTCGAACAACTATTTTCACTGCCTGAATCCATTTCTTCATTTTATCATCCAACGATTTCCAATCAATCTTCTGAACCTCCTCGATGCTCAATTTCTCCACTCCAAGAATAGACATACATTCCTCTAGAACATCACGCCGAACACTACAATAGACCTGACAGCATTCCTTCTCATACCCAGATCGGATCATCCTATCAGCAATCACTCCCAGTTCAGTCAAAGCATCGGGGTGAATCAATTCAAGGGACATATCGTCCCCGCCAAAGCTCACACCCCTGCCATGGCTATGATTGCTATAACGCCAGCTGCTGACATCTTCAAGGCTCTCACTCGCATCACCATTGAAAAACTCCGTCGCAGCAATCGCGATTGCAGCGGCGGATGATGACAGCGTTGAGCGGTGGAGACGGTCGGGGTCAAGGGGGACGGTGTTCCGGATCAGCACGTGGCGGAACTCGTCCTCCAGCCGCGTCATCGCGAGCTGCAGCGCGTTCTCAGCACGTTCCATCACCTCCTCGCTGGCGTCAGAAGAGCCCAGGTTCAACTCCTCGGTCAACTGAATGATCTCATCGACCGCATCCAAGTAGTCGTCGGGAAACGAGGACGAATCGGCGTGGCTCAAAATGATCCGCTCAGCATCGTCGAATCGGGAAGGGATGGCGGAGGACTCTTCGCCGGCGGCGGCGGAAGGATTCTCGACGAAGGAGGAGAGAGTGGAGAGGCGGTTGTCGAAGGCGGAGAAGATCAGAAGCATATCGTCGGTGTCGGAGGTGTTACCGAGCGACTGCACGATCCGCTGCGCGGTGGCCAGCACCTTGTCCTCGCCTCCGATTGCCGCCGCCATCTGCTTCAGTGCTTCCGAATTGAGTGTGTGTCTCTAGGTGAAATTGAACGAGGAATTAGGGCACAGAAATTGGGGGGAAATGGAGTCCCTTTTATTGGGAGGTATTAGGAAGGTGAGAGGTTCCCTTGTTTGGAGAATTGACTTACTTTTGAAATTGAAATTGAAATTGAAATTGAAATTGAAATTGAAATTGAAATTGCTAAATTAATTGAAGTTTATTTTTCGAATATAAAAATAGTAGAATCAAATTCGTGTTGATTCTTTATTATGTTAGAACTAGGTTCTGGAATGATCTCCATTAGGCTTCCTTGCCTAAAATAATTTCATTATGATCTTATTTCATTTTTCTTTTTCTTTTCCTTTTCTTTTTCATAGTTTAATATATAAAATAATTAAAAATAGTTGAAAGAAAAAGTAATTAATTGTTGTTATTGGCATTAAAGAAAAAAATGAATTTTTAGTGAATGAGTAAATAGTATACATACTAATTTTGGTGAGAAATTAAAATTTATTTTTATGCAAGATTAGTATTTTTGACTAAGAAATGTTGGACGATCGAATGTATGAAACATAATTTTCTTTTCTAAAACAAGTAAAAAACATTAATTAATTATTTACTTTGCATGAGCCATCACGTTCATGAAGGCGTTGACTTTTCAACGAATTTAATTCAGTTTCACATTTATATATTTCGACATATATAATCTTGACTCAATCATACTCCATGATAGTATGATATTTCTATTGTATACCTACGACATATTTCCAATCCATTTTGTTTCTGAAGTTATAAATTCCGATTTTAATGAATCTTTTAATCTTAGAATACACTACTAGGAGTACTTATTTTTAAACCTCATAAGTTCAAATTGAAAGAATAATTATAGTTATTTTATAACTAAATAATAAAAGTATGCACTTATAGTTTTAAAAAATTTAGTTTCTATGCTTGTGGGCATGTTAAACAATTTTATTAACATATTTTCTTTTAATTTTCTCAAAAATAACATGGTTTCATTTTCAAATACTCCCCTGCACGTATGAATACTAAATTTATTTATGACAGTCAAAGAAGAAGGAAAAACTGACGTAGCACTAAACAGAATTTTGAGCAAGCATAAACATGACGATATGAAAATTATGTAGTGTTGATCCTATTATTTCATAATATTATCTGGTTGTTGTGTGGCATGATTTGATATTATTGTAATAGTTGACTTTCAATTACGATATGATTATAAGGGAGGTTAGTTGACAGAACTTTTAAACCTAATTAGGATTGTCTTTGAAATGGATATTGAGTATCATCCATAATGGTATTACATAAAATTTGCTCAAAACATGCCTTGAATAGAAAAAATAAATAATGCCACGTGGATTATGATGTGTGTGATGTGGCTACCATTCTGTATGAATATGATAAACTCAGAAAAATAATTTGTGAGGCGAGGTGTGTGGTAGCATCACATCATTATTAAATACTACTAACATTTTTGAAATAATAAGATCAACAAATAGATGAAGGCATCATATAGTTAGGTGAGTTGTGTAATCACATCATTAACAAATAATGTTTGAAATGATAGGATAAAGATGAATAGATCACATAGTCTCAATGATCAAGTAATACCACAAACAAGTAGATGAACAATTAACAGCTTTTTGAAGACCGATGTTCGGATTTTTTTCATTGTGTCAACGTAACTCAACGATGTAGTCAACGACCTAATAATACAAACTTATAGTAACAAAAGGGTATGCAGAAGAAACCAATATGAAGGGAAGAGCCTGGATTGGCAATACTAGATATGCCGGAATCAGGATAATCTCAAACAGACAGAAGAACTACAATATACCTTTCTAATGACTGAGCTGAACCACGTTAATCCTGGACTAAGTGTCATTCTGGTGTTTCGTCCTGACATGAGAAGACAGGTTTGAGGGATGATAGTACATTGGACATGAGTATAAACACGAAAAAAAATGCAATTGCACTTACAGGTTCAGATAGCTCGTCTCGTGTACTGTACATGGACTTCAACATCATTTCCATAGTGTCTTTCGCCAATAGGAACTTAACATCTCGTTCACCCATACCTGGTTGAGCATCACTGTGAAGCTGGAAAAAGCATAGGAGGACTTCAGAATGATGTTGCAAGAATCAGCAGTTCATATCATATGCAAGCAAAATCAGTTCATAACTGCAGCCAGCTCTGTTTGTTCCCCACTTTGATTTGCCATGTTCCAGGTCATTGACTTTAGCCAGGGTAAGATGACCTAACCGAATGAAAGGAATGTTGGTAAGATATGAGCATTTCGCTTATGTAATTTGCACTTCACTCTCACTAGTTTTACTATGAATGCAAGAATTCTCACCTGGTCTTTTGAAATATCCTGTCGCCACTCCCTTTGGAATTTTTGCAGTAGAAGTGTCAATAGTCTTTGCAGTTCGGGCAGAACTTCAGCAGGGAACAATTTATGAATCTCGTCTTTATTAACATTGTCATAAACACACCTCCGGATCAATACTCGTAGACACACTAAAAGCTGCAATAACACACTACCCATCAACTTATTTTTATTTTAGTTTTTGGATAAGAGAAATACAATTTACTAATTCACCATCAAAATGTCTACAATGAGTGGGCAAGATATCCAATCATAACTATACACAACAAAGACACCCCACGCTCGATGCCTGAAATATATCCACATTTCACACATATCATATATACCTGAACCCTTTATGCCTTTGCAGCCATCCAAACTGAACTCTAACCTAGCAACATCTTTATCCTTAAATACTTTTCACTTTCCTTGAAGCCACACACACTAGCATGAAGTGGGAAAAATGCCATTTAGAAACCTGCCTCCCAAGAACTTCCATGAATCAAACATTAAAAGGTCCAAGCTAAAACTGGAGGATACCATACAAGATCCATCTCAGTGAGCACCAGAAGCAGAGAGACCTCACAGAAGTGCAGTTAAGAAAGTATACCTCCCGAGTCTCCAGACACTCCTACAGAACACACACCAATTCGAGACAAACAATAGTTGGAATTCAGAATTCTCACCCACGAAACACTAGAATTTCTGGGTATTAAGAGGATGGATTTAAGTGATGTGGGAAGAAAGAATTAAAGCAAAATTTTAGATAATAATTTCCAAGGGCACAAAATTTGTTCAACTAGCCATCATATGATTACTAGGAATAACATTTGCCCTTTTCCACAGAGAAACCCTTACACCAAAAAAAGGCGCCACCTTTTCAAAGCCACCACACAACTGAAGTAATCAATCTGGAATAATCCAAAAGGAGGCATAGTCTGCTAAGCTACCCACTAAAATTATACTATTTGAAACAGTTCTGATCGTGATGTCCAATGCCATTCAAATGCTACGTTGTCGAATAGCTCATCAGTTGATGACACTCTCAAATGGCTCAATCAAGCAGTATACACAGAGTCTAAAGATACTCCACTAAGCTAAGTTATAAAGAACTTAAAATAAAGACATGAGTCCCACCAAAATCCGAGTGGTTTCGATGACAAAGTGATCGCGTAGCATCTTCATGTTAAAGAGAGGTAGTATATGAGTCGTAGCAGCGAGTTTTTTCTTGCATACCAACAACACTATTTGCATAACCATTCTAGAAAACACATGTGTTTCTCATAATAAAGCATAGTATCAAATATTTATAATATTTCTCATTCCTCCTCTACAACGTGCACCAGCGCCTGGCATCAGTAGAATTAAAATTACCGAATCAGGCTAGGACTGGTATTTTCCCTTTGAATTTGACCGCTATTCAATCTCAACAACGGTGTTGCAATGACGATATTACCCCTCCCCTTCCCTCGCCCGAAACTAATCCCCTATTATTTATTTCAATTCGGCAGCAACAACTATAATCCAGCTCTTCTACTGCCCTAGCATCAAATTCTTCTAATAAAAAACGAAGAGCATCACTTTGTAGGCATATACACATTTGGGATTGAGCATTCAAGGCATATAGTGGAAATTAATGAGGAAATTGGCAAGGCGAAAAATGTAGAATAGGGGATTACTGACGGGGTCGAGGTCGGAGTCGTTGGAGAGTTGAAGAATATCGCGGAAGATTCGGCGGTCGGTGGCGTCGAGACCGGTGAGTCGGGTACGCCAGAGAGCTTGGAGTATGTATTCCACCGATTCCTTGGAGCTAGCTCTCACCAGCAGCGGTAGATGACCCCACATACTGTGATTATTTCCATCTCCCATTCTCCTTCTCTTCGCCCACTGTCTTCCCTTCCCCCCTCCCTCTCCTTTCTGTTCCACGCTTTTTTATTTTCCACTTATGCCATCGTTTCCATAATTTTTTATAACCTAAAGAGGGAAAAAAATTTGCAATAAAATACGAAAAATATTAAAGTGAGAAGATAGTAGGAGCATTCACACTAGAAATAACCCAGCAATAGCTCAGCCATAGCCTAGCCACAAACTCCTTCTGCCACATCATCAACACTAAAAATCCTCATGCCACATCATAAATAGCCCAGCAATAACCCAGCCACATCATAAATAGCTCAGCCACATCACTAATAACAATTATATAAAAATGAAATAATTAACAATCACACAATATACGGAATTTAATTTACGAGACATATACGGGAAACATTAATTATACTATTAAAATTTTAAAAAGTACAATAATTTAAAAAAAGTACAATAATTTAAAAAAATTACAATAATTAACAAAAAATTACAATAATTAACAAAAAAGTACAATAATTTAGATAGAGAGAGTACTCGTTAAAACAAGTGGTGCAAATGAAAATGACGTGCAAGACGCGTATATATAGTGTTTCGGAAAAAAAAAATTCGCGCTAGGCGATCCGGACGCTGCAATAGCACCGAGCGGATCGCCCAGCGCACCGCCTAGCGCCACGGAACCGCCGAGCGCTAGGCGGTTTTTAAATCCGGAAACCGCTAGGCGGTTGCAATAAATCGCCTAGCGCCGGCGCTAGGCTAAGCGGTGCGCTACGCGCTATTGTGAATGCTCTAATAAAAAGTTTTTAAAATGTTACCATGGTCTGAAAAAGTTTCGAAAAAAGCAAAATTCCTTTTAGTTGTGCAAAGTGTTAAGTTCATAGACCTTCGGTGATAATTTTTCTAGAGATTATGAATGTTCATCATCGTTCCGGTTCATCATGCAAAGTCAAGTCTATCTATGTAGTTCATTTTTACTTTAATTGTAACGGAGGGAGTACATATTTCATCTATCCCTTGTTACTTATTAATGCATTTCTTTTCGGACTCTGGATTTAAAAATTGGTATTAGTTGATTAAATGGTTATAAAATAAATAAGAGAGAGAATAACAAATGATTTTTGATATCATAAAGACAAATAATTCATGGACCTTGATTTATATTATAGCATTTCTAAATTCATTGTAAACAATATCGTTTCTTTACTGTATTCATTTGATACATTACAGTAGTGTATTCCCCTATGAAATATACATACATGCAATTAGGTGTTTATTATTTTATTATTCGTGTATTATTCTTTTAACTATAATTCATTTAATTTATCCTAATAAATATTTAATTCGTTATCAATATTTTGCAGTTGACTACAACTCTCACATAGTGCAATCTTAAATAGAGAATGGTACAGATGAGTTTGTGAATTTCTTGCCAACATCTTGGCCACTACTCTCACCAATCTCCTTCAGACTCGTCCACGTCCTCTTCCTTCTCTTACTCGAAGCTCGAGTTTCGACAGTGGAGTGGCCGGAGAGTTTTCTTCAAGATCCTGTCCATCTAAAGGCAACAAAGCACTGCACTTGACGGTAGTTGTAGCATTTCCCGAGCTAGGGTGGCTCTCCCGCACCTTCTTTAAGCCCGGTGCAGGTTTAGGCTTTGGCAGACACTTCTCTTTGACATAGCCATTCGGTGTTCCTCTCATCGTATTTTGATGAGAACAAAAGTGACATCTGTAAACAATATTGTTCTGTACTGTAGCCTTTGATTTTATTCGCCCATGCCTCCCTTTTGACGACTTGTTCTTCTCAATCCGAACACTGCAATTGTTACCGGATTGCAGAATAGATTCGCATCTGTTGAACAGCAAGCATTCGAAACCTCATCAGTTGATTTCAAATGTATACAGAAACAGTCTAAGAGAAGTAGGAGGAGAAAGATGAACACCTCTGAAACTTAAAACGCAATATCATTCTTGAATAGTCAACCAGTTATCGGTATTATATTATCCAAAAAACACATGGATCTATCAAGTAGAAACACAGGAAAGTCACAAGTTGAATGAGCAAAATCAAGTTAACTATAGCAAATTATGAAACTCAATTTATAGAAAGTTGGAGCTGTCTTTACTAGATTTGCTGCTGTCTTCAAATCTTCTCACCACTCTCAACTTATTAGGCATATAATGGAATGGAATGTGATTCCTACTTCCATTATATTCATTTGCTTAGTACGAAGGAATGAAGGATGGAATGGAAAGAAAATGCAAAGGAAATGTAAAGAGTTGTCATTTCCTTCCATTCCACCCTCGTTCCATTCCATCATCCCAAGAAGTTCCATAGAGTATTTCATGCCCAATCTTTGCAACACCAATCAGGCTCCCGAAGCATTAAACAAGTCACTCAAGTTAGCAACACAAGTATCTCAACTAAATGCTTGATTTCTCTAATCCTAGCCTTTCAATCAGAAGATGTGAATAACCAATGATTTTCTCCAATTCTACCCTTTCAATGGCATATGAATAAGCAAAAGTCATTCAAATTAAAGAAGCGATTCTAATCCTTAAAAGTTAGATGCCCCTAAATGCATATTAATCAACTAAACAGACATAATACCAACCGTGAACAAGATAAAATTTTGCAATCCACGCTATAACATAGTAATAAACCAGTAAAGGCGTAACCTTCACAGGAAAATAAAGAAGGGTCGCCGCGAACACCCAGTGCTTCGTTGGTGGCAGAGAGGCGCTCCCCGAAGAAAGCGGCGAGGGAAGGAACGGAGGCCTCGGCCGCCCACAATGCTAGGTCTTTCAGATGGTCAATCTTGCACATGGTTTTGGCATTTATGTTGCCGTGTCTTTTACGAGCCAATTCTTCTCTCAGCGTCATGGAACAGCGTTGCCGTGTCTTTTATCCGGTGAGAAGAAAAAAAAAGAGTGGCTGAGTCATGAACTCTTGCACAATTTTACAACCATGAATATTTGGAGAAGTGACAGTTGGAACTCTTGCACAATGTTACAGTCATGAACTCTTTCAGACAAGTTTGAGCATCACATAATCCAATCCCAATTCGAGCTCATAATATTAGGAGAAGTAGCAAATCACTATGAAATACCCCCAATTCAAGTCATAAATTCAAAACAAATTCTACCAGACAAGTTTGAGCATTACATAAAGCCAATTACTATGAAGTATACCCGCCCCCAATTCAAGTCATAAATTCTCGCCCCATTCGCTAGCTCAATTCAAGAACAACTTTCACCCACTTTAATATTTCAATTCAATAACAACTTTCAACTACTTTAATATTTCAGTTCAATTCAATTCAATTCGATGTTAGGATACAAAAGGAATAAGATATGGAGTATAAAAAATTCTTACCGATGTTTCGCAATGAATGTGGAGCTTCAAGCTTTCAAATATTCTTCATGTAGGATGGAGAAGTCATGATGGAGGGCGAATAGGGGAAGAGACAGAGGCGTCGCCGGCTGGCGTTGGAGAACTCCGGCGAGAGCAATTTGTTTACGAAGGAAGGAGAAGGAAACTGAGAGATGCGTAAATGTGATGTGCTTTTTCTCTTGGGCTTCTCTCTCATTTTAAACTCATATTATTTCATTCAGGCCCAACGTAATGAATGTATATAGCCCATAACTTATTTTTCAAAAATATTGTAATCTACCCTTAGCAATAGTAGTATTTATTTTTTCACACATAATAATTAAAATAATTTCTAGCATATTCCGCTCAGACCAATTTCAGGGCGTTAGTGTAAACTTACATGCCGATAAACTCTCTTCCTTTTAAATATTTTTTTAAAAATATACAATTAATTTATTTTATATAGTGGTAATATTTCGATTAGTACAAGCATTGCTATTAATTTGTTAATAGTATTTGATTAGCTACAATGAGATATCTTGATTTTCAATAAAAATAGTTTCCTTTCACATTTGAGTTTTTTTAATTGAAATTAAGTACGTATCTATTACTATTATTAATTTACTTTAAATGTTGATTTAATCTAGCTTACTTTTGTTAGTGTTAAATGGTTGGACGATAGATGATTGTGTATGAAATGAGGCCACATGGAGTGTATATTTTGAATTTTCAAATCCTGGAGCAACAGCAAAGATCCCAAGAGATTTTCCATTTCTAGTGATATGGTCGTAGTTCTATAGAGTCAAAAGAAAAATGATTGTTTTTGCAGAAACAACAATTTCAATAGTGCAGGAAACAAAAAAGATGATGGGACTATTTGAATAGATATAGATACACGACAATTTGTGTGTAACCATCAAATATTATAGTACATAATCACTTATGTGGAAATTAGAATATTATACCAAAATTTCCATCAAACGTGGAGGGCACAATTAACAATCATTTATGTTCAAAACATTGCTAGTGCTACTTTGTGATCGTAACTCGGAAATTTCCAGCTCTCTATAGTACTTATGGTAGCTAGAAAATATATTTGAAACCCGGAAAAGTACTAAAATAATGTTAGAACGTTAGAAAAAAATAATAAAATTTAGTCAAATTTTGGTTCGTTCTCCAATTTTAAAGATCAATAAGAAAATTATGGTATTTGAATTTATTCGCATTCCTATCAGGACGAAAAAAAATCGGTCATTTGAATGTAATATATACTCTAGGTATGAAATGACGTTGTTTAACTAACCGGGTACATCCACATATGATGGAATGTCATATTAAACATATTTTCATAAAAAAATTTATAGTGGGAGAATTGTGAATCAATACAGTTTGTATTAGACTTCAATAATTTTCTTTAATTTCATTCAAGTATACGACTGATTCCTATAACAGTTTGGTATCTAAATCAATACAAATCAATTTATTTAATTCTAATTGATCTTTACTTTTCTTGACTAGTGCTCATCTTAATTATTTCACTCTTGATTGCGCAATCTAATTATTATAAAACACTTGCAAATCAATCATCAAAACTTTATGTTTTTTTCTGAACTTTTTTGTGTCCAGTTTTAAACCATATCCAAATCACCTCTCTCATTACATGTTCTATCCATGGTGTTATCATCATATCCATTTTGCTAGTGTGACCGAGTCCCACAAAAAAAATGAAAACTTGCCCACCTTCAACAAAGTGATGATGTCATGTAATCAATCATCCTTGAATTTTTCTTAAAATTCTTATTCAAAATAACCCATGAATTATTATGCTAAAAAATCAAAATTAATGGCATAGCTAGCAATGTATATGCATGTGATCCCCCAAGTTGGAAATGTTTGTCGCATTTAAGTTACCCTCGAGTTTCAATAATGGAATGAATATATATGATGATATATACTCTATTATTAACTCAAGGGTTATATCGAGTAAAGATATGGATATAAGTTGTTTGGATTATGTAAAACCCACTGTGTGTTACACATATCCTGACAATTTGATAGGACAAAATGCTAAGGATTGTCATAATTACTGTGTTGATGATCCTACAAAGAGCCCATGTCCTACATCTTTTCAAATTGAGTGTGATGTGTGTTGCTTTCCATCTAAATTTTGGTTGCTATTGCAACTCTCCATCCTCACAGTCATGCATAAATCAAGTGACAGCATGACTTCAATACTAAATAAATATTTTCAATTTCTTCTTAAATGCCCCTCCTCAAATTCTTAAAATTCTCTTGCCCCTCTCCCTACAAATTCCTAGCTCCGCCCCTGTACAAAAATATGGATCAACGAAACCCTGATCCAGTCGATCTCTTTTTTACTTTCACATTTTCGACCTAATATCTTTGAAACATGTCAAATGGGTTGCTGTTGATGCTACTAGAAATAATCTTATCTACAAATGTGTCTATATTTTGCGTTGGATCCCAGACATTGGTAGTGGGTATTTGGTTTCTTGGGATAATTTTTACTAAAGTTTAACAGTTAGAATACAAAATTTATACAGCTATCATGTATTATTTGTCTCCTTTTTGTTCTGATTCATTTGCCTTTTCCAATCTCTGCAGGGTTATCACCTTGACCATCACCATTTCTCTAATTATCACTCATCAAATTCTTTAATAAAATCTTGAATTTTATTGAAAATGTTAATTTTAATTAGCCTATTAAGAACATAGTCTTAAAGGCTAAATAGTTTTTGGATTTATTTTCCAAAGTTATTTTAAATTTCATAGTTTTCTTTTTATTTCCTTTTGAGTTCTCAATATTTCAAAATAGCGAGTTTCATTATTTTAAGTAAGTTTTGATACTATTAACAAATTTTAAATTCAAGAAATCATGTGTATATGTGTTTCTCCATCAGTTTCAGTCATTCTTGTAGCACATTTGCATCAATATGATTCAGCCTCGTATATTTCATGCAAGAATCTGACGAGCTGATTTAAATTTCGTTGGCGGATTTTAGGTTGCAAGCCAAAAATGAAACTTTATGTGAAATTCAAGGGTTTTTCAAAAAATTGAAAAGTTGAACTCACCCAAAATTAAGACAATGAACTATATTTTGCCTGTTGATGAATAAGATTATTTACAATCTCAAAAATTGTCCCACATGACTCAGATGTATACTTTTGAAACTTGGCTCACATTCTATGACTAACTTGTCTACTTGCACTACTATGATCATCGTGGGCAGACAAGGGCTGCCTCCATAATGCTGTGTCTTGGACAAGATTGAAAACTGATAATTTGATTTTGACCAAAAATTCTTAATGTAGGAATGAGATTAATGATGAAACCAGAACTAGATTTTTTTACTTTAATTAGCTATAATTTTACTTTAATTATGCTAGTACGTCTATTTCAAAGATTAATTCAGCATTCACTACTTAACATGTCTATTAATTCATCATGATTTGGTTTACTAATTTACAGGTGTTAATTGTGTTTTAAGTTTGAAATATATGGGAAACCCAAAAATGAAGCGAAACTCAGAAATGGAAAGATTTTTATACTATCATTCAATTTAAATATGTCACACAGTCGATCATAACTGCAGAAAGATGTGTAGGAACCCAACTTCAAGATTGTTTCAATCTATACTTATATAATCATGAAGTTTGGATTTATTTTCAACAATTCATGAAAAAATCAGGTCACTTACATGTAATATATAATTGATGTTTTTTGCTAACGACCTAGAATTTGACCAAATATCATAGTTTTCCCGACAATTTGCACTATAATAACACCCACCCCACCCCACACACACACACATATATACATACTTGCTCATCAAAGCATATCAGTTTAATTATTTACCATCTCAAAAATGGGTAGATGAAGTGATCATGAACCACAAATACATGGTAGTATGCAAAAAAAAATCTAGTACTACAACTTCAATCAAGAAACTTTGAACACTACTACACAAGACAAGCTCAACTCAATTATTTATATTTTTGCACATGAAAAACTGATCTCTCTTTCTTCATCATGGTACATGGCGCTGCAAAAATTTATATCCAGCTAAAGCATATTCAAAGATGAAACAAATAAATCAAACCTAATTTAGAGAAAAAGAAAAAAAAAAGACAGTGGTCAGCAGGTTTTAATAAGGTCTAACGTTGTTGGCTCCCGCAGGAGTGACACGTGGCGGAGATGGAATCCAACCTCTCCTTGATCCTCTCGGCTCGCTGCACCTCCTCGCGCGCCCTCTCCCACATGGCGTGCGCGCGTGCGAACTCCGTCTGCGCCATCTCCATCTCCCTCCGCGTCAGCTCCCTCACGCGCTCCGCGTACGCCTTCTCCGTCGTCGCCAGCCGAATCTGCTCCGCTGCCTGCCACCGGAGAGCCTCCACGCAGCTCGGTGGACCCCTCATCTTTCTCATCGCCGCGCGCTCCGGCGTGCTCAGGCTTATGGATAGCTGGAGGTCCAGCGGCGGATCGTGATCGGTCGGCTTCGTTAGCCTCGGCGGAGAAGAGGCTGCGGCGCAGGAGAAGAGCTGCATCTCTTGATGGCTTCCTTCCATAAGTAGCTATATAGAGAGCCAAGGAATGTGAGCTATATTTATATATGGTGGGGTTGGTTAACTTATTGGGAAATGAGGGCGATGTATGTATGTATGTATGTGTATATATAAGCGTTTAAAATCATGAAGTCTGATAAATTGTTTTCATTTTTCAAAGTTTGAATGACAATTTGCAAAAAGATTAACAATTTGTAATTGTTCTACGAGGATTTAATTTTTTTCTGGAAAATATTGTGGTAAGTTAAAAGTAATGTTTTAAAAACCGGACCGGTGAGTGAACCGGCGAAGCTACCGGTTCATGGTTCAACCGGTCCAACCGGGTGAACCACTGGTCGAACTGTTTTACTGTTATAAATTTATATATAATATAGAAAATATATTCAATTTAATGAATGATAAAATAAACTCTATTTATATAACAAAATACATTAAATATATAAATATTAAAATATTAAAATTAGTAAATAATAAAATCTAATTAATTTTTTTATCAATAAATATAATCAAATATAAAAATTACAAGTTAGTGTGGATAAAAAATCTTAATATGTTAAATATATAAATAGATAAGTTCAAATTAATTATAAAAAATTATATGGAAAAATAGATTATAGCAAACATTTAAATAAACATAATTATTAGTTAATTTTGATAAAAATATATAGTAAATAATTATTATAATATATATAAGTATTAAACCTTAGGTATAACTACTTATATTTACATAATGTTCCTACAATTATACAAGTAATTATTTATTTAGTAAAGAGTAAAATTAATAGATGATAAATATATTATCATATTAATAAGTATTCATTAGAATATAAATTTAAACATGAATTATTAATTTGAGTAGATAAAAAAATGTTTGTTTTAATATAAGAATAACTAATGTTCATGTGATTACAAATAAATGCTTGTGGTGGAGTTGTAGTGGTGTTGGTCTCTTGACTCATAGGTTATGAGTTCGACCCCCAACAAACTCAATTTTACAAAAATTTTAAAAATCTTGGAAACCGGTTTCCGGTTCCCGGACAGACCGGTCCGGCTGGCCGGTTCCGGCGATTCATGGAGGTTTGATGCGCTACTGGTTTTATAGTGCAAACCGGACCGGACTACGCACCGGTTCGTGGTCCGACCGGTCGAATCGGTCTGTCCGATACTATTTTTAAAACACTGGTTGAAACAAACATGTAAAGATTTGGTGATAAGGATGAATAGAGACGAAAATGTGTATTGATTAATATGGAGACGTGAGTAACTAAATTAACGATCGAAACCTAAAAATATATATATAGAAATGATGGTCATTTAAATCACAATTTTTTGTTGATGATCTATTTAATCTCATAATTTTCGGAACTAGAATATAAAATTATTCGGATCAAAATCTAAACTAATATAACAAAATCAAATATGATGTGAGAACAATATGATCAAGTTGTTTTGAACAAAATGACGACATTCAATTTTGAGGTTTAATTAGAATAATGTCGATGTGGTTTTGTTCTCACTATCATATTTGATTTTTTGTATATTATTTATGTTTAGACCATTGCGGGATAATTGTGAAAATTTGAAAATTTTTAAATTAAATTTACAATTAGGATGGACTGAACGTCAATAACAGATTACTATGATTTACATAATCTTTCAAAATTATAATAAAATAAATTTGGTCAAAATAGAATAATTGAAATTTTTTAAAAGGTGAAATTTATAAATGTTTGCTAAAAAGAGCTAATTTTCTTTACAGTATTGAGTCCTTTTCCCCATGCATAGAGAAGAGCGGGGACCAGCGATGATTGTAATTCTTGCATCTTCAATGAATGAATGGATCTTGGATTTTTACATTGCAACTGTGTGGGTTTTGGTGTGTGAGTGTGTGTATTGTTTGAAATTCAACTAATCACCAATTCAATTGTTCAACCGATCCATGGAAAAATGAAGAAAAAATGGTACTCTACTATATATTGGATTTGGTGGTACATTGGTTCATATAATGTGGTGCATATTGTAGCATGCACAACGTGACACATCATGTTTTTGGTTTCGGCTCTAAACAGAATTGAATTAAAGCGTAATTAATTGGTAGTTCACGGTTTTGTAACATATGGAACCAAAACCGAACCATGTAGCAGGGTAGGCAATTGGCAAACAATGGCTCGCATGACTGATTGAATCACTTTACAAAGATGATCTTACTCGTCTTCGAAAATGCTATCATCAGCACCATATGGGTTCAAAATTTGCAAGAGAGTTGGAGAAAACTGATAGAAGATGAATGGTGCGAAAATGAAGTGAGTAAAAGAGGTGTTTTTGTGAAAAAGGATACATTATTTAAAAAAAATCAATAAAATGAAGATAAAGCAATAGGAGTGAAAATTTTCACATTTCTAAAATTTTGTAAAAAAAAAATCTAACAAAATTGTTGTCCACTCTCACGTTTTGTGAGTGGGCAACACAGAGAAATATGATTGAGAGTTTTGTGAGTGGGCAACACAGAGAAATATGATTGGAGAAGAGTGGGGTAAGCTGGCTCGCCGCCTATCCTGTCTTGGGCGCCAACCCATCCCACCCCAATCCATGCAATATTGCGTTGCCGGATAGCGTCAGCGGAACTGGACGGCGGCAAGACCCGCCGTTGATGCCCGTAGCATAATTCCCTTATATGGGTTGATTGGACATCAACTTGTATTATAATTATGTAATTTGTTTGTAAATAAGGTTGGGATAATATCATAAATTTACTTTTAATAAGATGGATAATTGATTTTGTGTGGTGGGCCTAAACTGCTGGCCCTTAAAAATAAAAAAGAAGAGGAGAAATAAAGGATATCAACTTTTATTAAACACAAAAAGGCCACATATCGGCAAGTGGAAGACTTAGGCTTAAAAATAAAGTTGATATAACTTCATCAAATCTTTGACTTGTGCCTCTGCCGCCAGTTTGTCAATAAATTTAACCTGCATATTATCTTGATGGTGATTTTTGTTTGTTGGAATCTAAATTTTGTCTATGTAAATGATCTTGTGAAAGTTAGCACGCAGTCTAAGGGTGAATTTAGGAAACAGAATTGATACTCAAAATGATAGATGCAATGCAATATTTATCATTTGACAATGGATTACAAAGAAAAGCGAAAGTGAACCTCAATTTTAAAAATCTAATGACGCTAGTGCATCATGTGGGTTGACAACTCCAAATACTAAATTTCATGCAATCATCTGACTCATAGGATTAGAGCATCCACAGTGGAGCGCCCTAAAACCCGCCCTATGCACCGCTACGTCAGCATTTTATCCTCATGCCCTTCCACCTGTAGTGGGGCGCCCTAAGCATTTTCTTCTATTTGAATACTTAAATAACTACAAAATTGGGAAAAACCTTCATTTCATTTATAAAATTAATACATTACTGTAAACAATTGAGGAACGATTTGAGTAGCAAGAACAATCGGTTGAAGATTGGAATGAAATTGTAAAGGAAATTTTATTCACTGGAATGAGAAAAACGAAAGCGAGAGAATGAGCTACAGTATGTAAAACTAACTACTGAAAAAAGCTATTTAACAGAAACTAAAACTAACGGCTAGTTTCAATCCTACGGCTAGGATTAAAACTTGACTAACAAACAGATTTAACGGCTGCCGGAAACGAGTTGTCATAACAGCCGAGCTGCCGAGCTGCCGAGCTTGACGAGCTTGACGAGCTTGCCGATCTTGACGAGCTTGCCGAACTTGCCGAGCTTGACGAGCTTGCCGAACTTGCCGAGCTTGGCGAGCTTGCCGAACTTGCCGAGCTTGGCGAGCTTGCCGAACTTGGTGCTTGAGCCATCACAATCTACCAACAAACTCCACCTTGATTGCTCAATCACCAACCAAACTCTTCCTTTCCAGTCCCACTAGTTTCAAACATAGCAGAAACTTTTCTTTAGGCAATGGTTTAGTTAACATGTCTGCCGGGTTCTCTGAAGTATGAACTTTGAAGACTTTCACATTGCCTCTTTCAATCTCCTCCCTGATGAAGTGATACCGCACGTCAATGTGCTTTGATCTCTCGTGATAAGCTTGATGCTTGGCCAGAAATAGGGCACTATTATTGTCACAGCCAACTGCTATCGCCCCTTGCTCAATCCCAAGATCAGACAACATTCCTTTCAACCAGAAACTCTCTTTGATTGCAGCAGCAAGTGAGATAAATTCTGCTTCCGTTGTGGAAAGTGCCACCACACTTTGGAGACTTGATTTCCAGCTAATAGCAGACCCAAACATTGTGAATATGTATGCCGACTGAGACTTTCTGTTGTCTAAGTTACCAGCAAAGTCCGAGTCACAATATCCCACAATAGCATCAGCTCCACCTCCATCATTCACTCCATATAGAATGCCTACATCCCCAGCACCCCTTAGATACCTCATCAACCATTTGAGAGCAATCCAATGTTCTCTTCCATGATTTGCCATAAACCGGCTGACAACACTTGTGGCTTGTGCTATATCTGCTCTGGTGCTGATCATAGCATACATAATGCTCCCTACTATATTAGCATAGGGTATCTTCATCATTTCTCTGGACTCAGCCTCACTGTTGGGCCTCTGATCAGCCTTGAGCTTGAAGTGCATTGCTAGTGGAGTAGCCACTGCCTTCATATTCTCCACCTTGAACCTTCTCAGCAACTTTGATATATAATCAGATTGTGTGAGCCATAATTGCCTTTTAGCTCTATCTCTGATAATGTTCATGCCTAAGATTCTCCTTGCTGGCCCGAGGTCTTTCATTTCAAACGCAGCATTGAGTTCATCCTTCACTTCTTGCACTGCCTTCCTGCTAGCTCCAGCAACAAGCATGTCATCTACATAAAGTAGAAGATATGTAGGATGTATGCCCCTTTTTCTGACATATACACAGGAGTCATAACTTGATCTCTGAAAACCAATCTTGATCATATAATCATCAAAAGTCTTATTCCACTGTCTACTAGCCTGCTTCAAACCATATATACTTCTTTTCAGCAAGCATACTTTATTTTCATTCCCTGGTTTGATGAAGCCCTCAGGCTGGGCCATGTAGATTGTTTCCTCTAGTCCTCCATGTAAGAAGGCCGTTTTCACATCAAGCTGCTCCAATTCCAGATCCAACTTAGCAACCAAAGCCAGCAACATTCGAATGGAAGAATGCTTTACAACCGGTGAGAAGACCTCATTGAAATCAACTCCATGCTCTTGAGTGAATCCTCTAGCCACTAACCGGGCTTTAAATCTGATCTGATCACCCTCAGCACCTTCCAGCTTCTTTTTGAATATCCATTTACAGCTGATAACCTTCCTTCCATCAGGTTTCTCAACCAATATCCAAGTGCCATTTTTCAGTAGAGAATCAATTTCATCCACCATTGCTTTCATCCACTTTTCCCATTCTTTGCTCTCCATTGCTTCCTTATATGAGGATGGCTCTATATACTCAACATCTTCAGCCACACATAGTGCATAAAATAGCATCTCAGAATCATCAAATCTTGATGGCAGCTTGATCTTTCTTCTGACTCGATCCCTAGCCAGCTGGTAGTTTTCCAGATTATCTTGAGGCTGTGTTTGTGTCTCATTCTGAGCACTCTGAGGCTCAGTGACTTCTTCACTCTCCCCATGTTTCTCATGCCTCCCATGCTCCACCTCAAAGTCAGCTTTATCAACAGAATCAGTCACAGAATCAGGCTTCTCAACTATCACTTTGTTCTTATCCAGAAAAGGCATTTCAGTTTCAGAGAATACAACATCTCTACTAATCACAATCTTGTGATTCCCTGGCTCTACACACCACAAACGATATCCCTTCACCCCAGGTTGATATCCCAACATCACACACCTAATAGCCCGAGCATCCAACTTCCCTTGTTTGAGATGAGCATATGCCTTGCAGCCAAACACTCTCAATGTGGTGTAATCTCCATGGCTGCCATACCATCTAAAATCAGGTGTGTCTCCCTCTATACTTGATGAGGGACATTTGTTGATAAGTTTCACAGCCGTGGATGCAGCCTCAGCCCAAAACTTCTTCTCAAGTCCAGATGAGAGGAGCATACACCTCACCCTCTCTAATATGGTTCTATTTGCCCTTTCTGCTATGCCATTCTGCTGAGGATTCAGAGGTACAGTCCGGTGCCTTTTAATTCCCCTCTCCTTACAAAAGTTATCAAACTCTTTGGAGAGATACTCCAAGCCGTTATCAGTCCTCAAACATTTAAGAACCACTGACTTCTCCTTCTCCACTTCCAGGCACCATTGCTTGAACTTACTAAAAGCCTCTGATTTCTCTCTCAAAATGTATATCCACATTTTTCTAGAGTAGTCATCTATGATACTCATATAATACTTCCCTCCACCTACTGACACCACAGATGCAGGACCCCACAAGTCACTATGGGCATAATCAAGAGTGGATGTGGAAGTGTGCTTGCCTTTGGGATAGGGCTGTTTCTTGGACTTACCCAAAATGCATTCCTCACATGGAGTAGTGTCCATCTGCCCAGAACTTTGTATAATCCCCTTCTTGGCCAGCTCCTTAATGCTTCCCTCAGCTGCATGAGCAAGCCGCATATGCCAGATTTTGAAGTCATCAGCCTTCACAATATTTGCCTGTGCAGTAGGGATCTCAACACTAGCCAGTAGATAGTACAAGCTTCCCCTCCTTTCAGCTTCCATCACCACTCTTTGATCCTTGGAAACTGTCATTTTTCCCCCAGTAGAGCAGAATGTATATCCCTTGCGTTCAAGAAGCCCAAGTGAAATGAGATTCCTCTTGATATCAGGTATATATCTCACTTCACTTATAATCTTCACAGATCCATCTTGCATTCTCAGCCTGATCTTGCCTATACCTTGGATGGTACAAACCTGGTTGTTGCCCAATATAACCGATCCAGTCATCTCTTGGATCTCCTCAAACCAGCCAAGATTCGGACTCATATGCAGACTACACCCCGAGTCCATGATCCAAGATCCTCCCAGACCACCCTCCATCACATTCAGAATTTCTGGCACATCAGTTTCCTCAACACAGTCAGTGGATGGAACACGGTTTCCACCACCATTTGCTTGCCTTCTTTTCCATGCGAAGCAATCCTTTTTGAGGTGACCCGGCTTCTTGCACCAATGACATGAGCGGGTTTCCTTTTGATTATTTGATGGAGTTTTCTGATTTTCTTGGCTCGGCTTCTGAAACCTCTTGACTCCCTTGAACTTCTTGACATTTAAGCTCTCAGCCATAGCCTCTGGATTCTTAGAGCCTGACTTCTGAATTTCTTTTGCTCTTATGGCCGACTGAACTTCAACAAGGGTGATAGTACCCTCTCGGCCATACAATATGGCATCTCGTAGCTGATCAAATGACTTCGGCAGAGCATTCAAAAGTAATATTGCCTTATCTTCATCCCCTATCGAGGCGTCGATATTTTCAAGATCATCGACCGCCTTATTGAAGTCTTCAAGTTGCTCCAATATCCCTTTATCATCCAAGAATCGATAGGAGTATAACCGCTGCTTCATGAGCAGCCTATTGGCCAAGGACTTAGCCATGTACAAGTCTTCAAGCTTCGCGATTATTCCGGCTGCAGTCTTTTCTTTTGCAACCTCTCGAAGAACTTTATCCCCGAGGCATAGCACAATTGCACTATGAGCTTTCGCCTCGATCTCAGCTCGTTTAAGGATCTCCTTTTCGTCAAGATCCATCTTCTCCCCTTTCTCCGACTTGTCCTCCTTTCCGCCCGCCTCCAACGCCGAAGCAAGGCCTTGATGAATCAGCATAGCCCGCATTTTCATCCGCCATAAGCCGAAATCATTCCTACCCGTGAATTTCTCGGCCTCAAACCTAGAAGCCATAACACCCTCCAATCTCACCACCGAAAGAACAAATCAGAAATCAATCGCGCCTCCCGATTCCCACAGACGGCGCCAATTTGTAAACAATTGAGGAACGATTTGAGTAGCAAGAACAATCGGTTGAAGATTGGAATGAAATTGTAAAGGAAATTTTATTCACTGGAATGAGAAAAACGAAAGCGAGAGAATGAGCTACAGTATGTAAAACTAACTACTGAAAAAAGCTATTTAACAGAAACTAAAACTAACGGCTAGTTTCAATCCTACGGCTAGGATTAAAACTTGACTAACAAACAGATTTAACGGCTGCCGGAAACGAGTTGTCATAACAGCCGAGCTGCCGAGCTGCCGAGCTTGACGAGCTTGACGAGCTTGCCGATCTTGACGAGCTTGCCGAACTTGCCGAGCTTGACGAGCTTGCCGAACTTACCGAGCTTGGCGAGCTTGCCGAACTTGCCGAGCTTGGCGAGCTTGCCGAACTTGGTGCTTGAGCCATCACAATCTACCAACAATTACAATATGGATTATAAAAAAATACGCAAACTCAGCGACGGCAGTTACGGGCCCACACTTCTTCAACCATGTCGTTCATGAGCTGCGCATGGTCGTGTTGGTTGCGCATTGAGGCTTGTCTAGATAGAACCTCATTGAAGCCCGTCGGTCATCCTCGAGCGGGGGGCTCGATCGCCGTGCTGGAGGAGCTAGATGCACTTTCGTCATCGGTCCAATCGGTGATGCTCTTACATCGGCGAGGACTTCCTTGAACCAGAGACGGCCCGACCCTTTCACTATTGCCCACCGTGCTTGAAGCACACCAAATGCCCGATCCACATCCTTCCGCGGCCCCTCCTGCTTTTGCGCAAATAAAACTCTCTTCTCACCGATTGGGCAGCTGATCGTCTTCAGAAAAATAGGCCACCTTGGGTATATGCCATCGGCCAAGTAGTACCCCATGTGGTATTGGCACCTGTTGGCGGTGAACTCGATGGCCGGGTCGTTGCCGTTGCATCGCTCGGTGAAGAGGGTGGATGAGTTGAGGACGTTGATGTCGTTGTTCGACCCGGATACACCGAAGTAAGCATGCCAGATCCAGAGCTGATGGTCAGCGATGTCGTTGATGTCGGCTTTCTCAAATATGTGTCGCTGTAGGCCTCCACAACTCCCCTACAAAATCTCTTCAGGCACTCGCGGCCTGTTGTATCCCCGACGTGGAGGTACTCATCGAACATGTCAGCGTTGGTGCCGTAGGCCAACTGACGGAGTGCAACTGTGCACTTTTGCAATGGCGTAAGTCCGGGTCTGCCGATGCCATCTTCCCGATACTGGAAGTATTCTTCACGTGACTGTAACGTCTGGACAATGCTGAGAAAAAGGTAACGAGGCATTCTAAAACGGCGGCGGAAAACAGTCGGGTCCCACAGTGGTTGCTCGGCAAAATAGTCTATATGTAGACGTTCGTGAGCTGCGGCGTGGTCGCGTCGGACAAACGTCCGACGTCGAATAGGCATGGGGATCTGCTCCGCCGCCGCCGCCGCCTCGCGTTGCATTATGGCTAAGCATTCCGCCATTGCGTCATGCACAACTGCATTTAAGGCTTGAGTCAAGGTCGGACTACAGTCCTCCGAGGAACTCCGGTCGTCGTCGTGGTTCATTTTGGTTTGTGAGAGATGGAGAAACGTGAGAGATGAGAGAAATGAGAGATGCGAGAAATGTTCGTATGAAAAATAGAATGACAATCGAGGTTTAAATAGACAAATTTTGAATTTAAAAAATAAATAAAAACGCGTTGCATTGTCCGCGCATTGTCCGCGGCGCCCACAGTGGGCGGACGATGCCCTATCGTCCGCGCTTCGTCCGCGGAATAAGCGTAGGGCGCGGACGACGCATCGTCCGTCGTCCGCGGAGCCACAGTGGCAGACGATAGCGCGCCCGATGCATCGGACGCGCTATCGTCCGCCCCACTGTGGATGGCCTTATAGGACGATAGTTAAATCGGTCGCCCTCCAACCCCACACGGAATTGAAATTTTTTTGTGTTTATGTATCTTAATAGGAAGGCATCGGGCACGCTATCGTCCGCCCCACTGTGGATGGCCTTATAGGACGATGGTTAAATCGGTCGCCCTCCAACCCCACACGGAATTGGAATTTTTTTGTGTTTATGTATCTTAATAGATACTATATGAGGGGAGTAAATATTAATGGTGCATTTGACGAATTTTCCCATTTTAACTACCATTAATATTTACTCTAAAGTTCAAATACCTTTATAATATTTCCGTTCTAAATAGATTTAGGACAAGTTTTCTCTTTGTTTTGATTTTAAGCATGTTTCTTCGAATTTCTCTTTATTTATATACTCCATGTTTGTAAAAAAAATTAAGATGATTTACTATTACAATTTTTATAACTAAGAAAATTCCACTACTTCAATATTTTGAAAAAAAGTGGAGTAATTATCATACAGTAATTAGTCAATTAAAGCTAGTACAGTTAGGGCCGAGCGTTCGCCGTTCGGGTTTCTATTCAGCTTTTTTCCCAAACAAAAACGAACCCGAAAAACTGAATTTAGTTCAAAATCCAAACCGAACCGAACCCAAAAAACCAAAAATCGAACTTCAAAAACCAACTAAACCGAAATTATATGAAATTTTGAAAAATCGAAAAACCTAAAACCGAAAAATCGAAAAAAAATCCGCTATACATTACCCCAATATTATATATATATATATATATATAATATAAAATTAATAGAATATATAGGATATATATTAAATATAAAATTAACACACATATATATAATACTCCCTCCGTCCCATAAAAATATGGGCAATGAGTATGACACGAGAATTAAGATAAAACTGGTACAGTAGGAGAGAGAGAGGAGAATGGTATGGTAAAGTAAAAGAGAGGAGGAAAATGATAGTTAAAGTAGTGTTAGTGGATGGTATGAACTATATTATTAAATTGATATAATTTTTCAAAAATGAAATGCACATATTTTTGTGGGACGGACGAAAATGGAAAATGCATATATTTTTATGGGACGGAGATAGTACATATTATATTAACTATAGTAAAATAATAAATATATATATTTATAGGGTAGTGATCTATGGCAAACACCCCTTAACCAAATAACTAGAGAACAAATCATAGCCACAAGATCAAGAAAATCAATGGCTATTATTAATACATGTAATTTTTGAATTTAAAGGAGAAATTAGTTCCCCTATCACTAATTTACTTCATAATAACAAGGCGGGGGTATAATGGTCATTGCACAAATAAAATTAGGGTTAAACTCTAATTAGTCGCTCATTCCTGAAAATCATTTCTCCCGCTCTTCTATTTTCTTCTCTTCTCTACTCTCTTCTTCTCGTTGAGGGAGGTGGCGGTGGGGCTGTAGAGGAGCGAGAGAGGTTTTTATGGGTGGTGAGGTCGTCGCCGACGGAGGAGCAAGCGGTATCTGAAGCCGCCGGAGCCGGATTTGGAGGAGCTGCTGCCGGCGGGGTTCGTGGAGCGGATGGGGGAGGGGGATGGTGGTGAAGTTTGTGGAGCAGATGGCGGCGTGGCCGATGTACGCGGAGCATCACTTCAACAGGGTGGTGTTCGTGGAGTACATGGAGGTGGCGGTGAGGGCGGTGGAGGATGAGGAGGGGATCCTGTCGACGGAGGAGGTGGAGAAACAGGTGGTGGAGCTGATGGAGGGGGCAGAGGAGGTGGGGAGGGAGTGGAGAAGAAGAGCGTGGAAGCGAGGGAAGCCATGGTGAATGGGGGATCTTCCCTATCTGTGTGCGTGATTGAGAGAGAGAGTTGGGCGAAGACTATATCAGTTGATAGCAACTCATGATGTATGATGAACCACCATCTCAAAATTTGAGCAAACTTATCAATTCAAATTTAATCAGTTGTACTACTACTAATTTCCAGTTCACTTATCCAACTATCACCGAGGAAATCATGAGTTTTAATTTCCAATTCACTTAACAACAGTAATAGTAATGTATTTTGTTAGAATAAGAGTGATGTGTTTTGTAAACAAGAGTGAAGTAAAATCAGAATAAGAGTGATGTGTTTTGTAAACAAAAGTGAAGTAAAATCAGAATAAGAGTGATGTGTTTTGTAAACAAGAGTGAAGTAAAATAAGAATAACAGTGATGCGTTTTGTAAACAAGAGTGAAGTAAAATCAGAATAAGAGTGATGTGTTTTGTAAACAAGAGTGAAGTAAAATCAGAATAAGAGTGATGTGTTTTGTAAACAAGAGTGAAGTAAAATCAGAATAACAGTGGTGCGTTTTGTAAACAAGAGTGAAGTAAAATCAGAATAACAGTGACGTGTTTTGTAAACAAGAGTGAAGTAAAATCAGAATAAGAGTGACGTGTTTTGTAAACAAGAGTGAAGTAAAATCAGAATAAGAGTGATGTGTTTTGTAAACAAGAGTGAAGTAAAATTAGAATAACAGTGATGTGTTTTGTAAACAAGAGTGAAGTAAAATCAAAATAACAGTGATGTGTTTTGTAAACAAGAGTGAAGTAAAATCAGAATAAGAGTGATGTGTTTTGTAAACAAGAGTGAATTAAATCATGCTAAGAGTGATGTGTTGAGATAATTACAATTAGTATATTTTAATTGGAAATCTGAATTTGATTGTGTACATAATTGTTCGCCTAATTTTTGGCAAGATACAAAATGCTCAAACCATGGTAGTGGCAAGCAATAAAAGACAATACAAAGATATTTCAAAATCGAAACAACAAAAAGTTGTGACATTAATACATAGATAAAAACAAATGCTCTATCTTAAACTTCTACATAAGAAATTCACTACATACACAAAACAATATATAGTGACCACTCCTTTAGCAAGTCAGTGTTGAGATCACAGAGTAATTAACCATGAAGGAAAAAAGTTCGAGGTTGAAGCAGCTGATATCAATGGTGAGTTGCATGACCAGAGCCAAATGCATAGCCGTCAGAAGCAAAACCGACGCCATGAGAGCGCTCCTCATGCTCACATCGCTCACTCTTCTCTCCAAGAAGAAGAGCTTCTCCATCGCCACCATCACCACCAAGATCAACCACATTTTCCACCACCACCACCACGAATCTGGTGACGAAATCGACGACAATGATCCGAGCAAGGCGATCGTCCTCTACAGCAGCAACTCCGCGGCCAGCTGCTGCAAAGACATCAGCGGCGGATGTGAAACTATACGAGAATTCTACGGCGGCGGCGACGACGATGATGATAAATATCCAGATCTGAGGCACTCGCTGTTCGAGGAGGGGGAGAAGGAGCTGGCGGAGCTGCTGGATGATCCGAATTCGCAGATTTGAATGAATTTGATAGCATGTAAGACGCATGTTTAAATTCATAATGTAATTTCCTAAAATACCCTCAGCATATTTTCTATAATTAAAATAAATAATATTTATTCCTTTAAAATGTGTGGCTGAGATTTGTTCTCTAGTTATACCCTTAAGAGTAGTTATATCTTGATCACTATCCTATATATATATTATATTTATAATATAATTCGATTTATTGGTTTTACTTCTTTTGCCCGAATCGAAAAATCAAAATTTTTATATTTTTGAAATCGAACCGAATTGAAAAACCGAAAAATCGAACCAAATTTTGAAAATTTTAATTTAGTTCGGTTCGGATATTCAATTTTAGATTTTTTTCTCATCCTTAAGTACAGTATAATATTTTAAGCTACGACTACTAAAATAGACTATCGACTTTGGGTTTTCGAGCACATGTTGGTAAACGATTTAATAACTTCGCGACTAAGCTAGACATCACGACGGTGAAGATGGTGCAGTAACTGAAAATCGCATTTCAAATCAACGACGAAGAGCAATCAGCCGCACACGTAAAACCCCTCTTTCAAAAAGCGCAGTTTGCTCGAGCATCATCACATTTCTCCAATGGCGACCGATCTGCACTCTCCACTGCCCAGATCCGCCACTGATTTGTTCGGCGATCCAATCGACGACGCCCACCCGCTATGGCTGAACCCCTCCAAGTTCTCCGACCCGGAATTCGATCCGGAGTCGTACATCTCCGATCTCCGCACTTTCGTGCCCTTCGACACGCTCCGCTCGGAGCTCCGATCTCACCTCGGCGCTCTCAAGCACGAGCTCGTCGAGCTCATCAACCGCGACTATGCCGATTTCGTCAGCCTCAGCACCAAGCTCGTCGACGTGGACGGCGTCGTAGTGCGTATGCGTGCTCCGCTCCTCGAGATCAAGGAGAAGATCTTGTCCTTCCGCGGATCCGTCGACAGCTCCTTGGCGGCGCTGCAGAGCCGGCTCAAGCAGCGCGCTCAGGCCAACGAGGCGCGGGAGGTCTTGGAGTTGCTGCTCGACACATTTCATGTCGTTTCTAAGGTACGGCTGGTTTCGATTGGATTCAAATTTCTAGATCATGAAGTTGTTCCTTTAAATTTTGTAGTTTAGGAAATCAAATTGATTGGATAATGTTTGATGAAATGTGAATGTGTACTGCATGTCTTTATTTGGTGTGAAAAATGTAGCAATATCTCTGTGGACATTGATTTTGTTCCTTTGCAGTGTTTTGTAATTTAGGAGTTCAAATTGATTTGATAGTGTTTGATGAAATGTGAATGTGCGTGTCTTTATTTGGCGTGTAATGTAGCAATATCTGTATGGACATTGATTTTGCCCAAGTAAATCGTATCAAATCATAGCTATTATACACTGCTAGCCTTAACTCTGAGGAACAAACCACTTTGCTAATGGTATTTGTGGTGAGGGTCATGAATATGGGGGACGAATGGCGCTGGAGGTTGCATTAGAAATATCTTGTTTGGAAAGTTTGTTTGAAATGGATGCACTACTATCATGTCGGATCACACACAAAGTGTTAGAGTACTTCTTTTCTTCACCACCCAATTACAAGAGTCGGCCTTTGACGACTGATCTGTAAATCAATTGTGCGGGCTATATGGTTTGTATTTTCGTGTAAGGTGCAATGAATGGGGATATATGGTGTGTAAAGGAATTCCTATTTTGAAATTGGACGAATATGAGTTAGACTAATAAGCACCAGATAACTAAGGGAGCTCGACGTTGAAGATAGTTGCAACTCTAGTAAAGAAGTTTTTCAATTTACATGAGGCTTCTGCTGTCTTACATATTGGTTCTTAATTTCTTATATTGTTTATGTGTGATGAAATCTTATAATGTCTGCTGCCAGGTTGAAAAATTGATAAAGGAACTGCCAACTGTTCCAGCTGATTGGCCAGGCAGTAACATCAACTCTGCTGAGAAGGGTCAAATAAGCAATGGTATTTCCTTACAACATGCAGAAAACGGAACCAACCTCCGTGAAACACAAAGCATGCTCCTGGAGAGAATTGCTAGTGAAATGAACCGCCTAAAGTTTTATATTACTCATGCACAGGTCTATCTTGCTCCATCTTGTACCGAGGCTTACATCCTTCTCTTCATTATAAAATTATGAGAAATGCCCTAAAGAATTTTTCCATGTTTTGATAAAACTATACTGGACTTTTATCATTGTGGATTTTTGTTCAACAACTTATTGACTCTAGTAATTTGACTCTCGACTGTTGAAAAATTGTATTTTACATATAGAGACCTGTAATACTGATTCTGATTCTGTCTGTGATGGCAGTACAGAACATGCCCTTCATAGAGAACATGGTGAAGAGGATTCAGAATGCTAGCTTGTTGCTAGATACAAGCTTGGGGCACTGTTTCATAGATGGGCTGGAGCACAAGGATGCAAGTGTTATCTACAATTGTTTACGTGCATATGCTGCTACTGATAATACCAATAGTGCTGAAGAAATTTTTCGCTCAACCATTGTAGCACCATTCATAAAAAAAGTTATCCCTCATAGGTCATCTGGAACTGTTGGTGGGTTCACTGGAGATGATCTTGAGCAAGACTATGAAAGGATCAAGCAACATATTGAAGATGACTGTAAATTTCTGTTGGAGATATCTTCTACAGGTGCTCTTGTTTTTCAGTCAAAAAATACTACAATTCTCCAATTCTGTTCTCCTGAAAGTATCATGTTACAATGACATACTAGTTGTTGCTAGTATCACATTGTAAAATTGAGGATTTCTGAGTTGATTTGTTTTGTTTTGCTTTGTATTTTTATTTTTCATTTTTTGCATTTATTTCTGGACCTGTGAGTGTGTGCATGCGGTATGGACTTGCATCTTTTCATGTTTTGATGTATCAACAGTATTATAAGTTGCTTAGCACTGTGCTGATTGTGTCAGTATACAATTTTTGCAGAAAATTCAGGTCTTCATGTTTTTAGCTTTCTGGCAAATTCTATAATCAAAGAGGTCTTATCAGCCATCCAAAAAGGGAAACCTGGGGCTTTCTCTCCCGGAAGGCCAACAGAGTTTTTGAAAAACTATAAGTCAAGCCTAAGTTTCTTGGAATATCTTGAAGGTGGTTGATGGGTTTTTAACATTCTATATGCTCGTGATTTTTACCCGTGTTACACTTTATGCTCATGCCCTTTGGTATTTTTCAAGGTCACTGTCCCTCTAGGTCTGCTGTTGCCAAACTCCGTGAAGAGCCAGTCTATATAGAGTTCACGAAGCAATGGAATACTGGAGTTTATTTCTCACTGAGGTATGTATGACAATTTATATAATTTCCTGTACTTAATGTGAGGCCTTAAAAATCTTGGGAAGGTTGAAATTTGAACTGTTGCTTTGTAACCTCAGGTTCCAGGAAATAGCTGGTTCTTTGGATTCTGCACTCACGACTACTACACTTGTGCCGTCCCCGAACCTGGAAAACTCTCAAAGCTTGGTATTGAAGCAAAGTATCTCTCTTATGGATTGCTTGAGATCATGTTGGAGAGATGATGTTCTCCTGCTTTCTTGTTCTGACAAGTTTCTGCGCTTATTTTTGCAACTTCTTTCAAGGTCAGCGTTCTCTATAGTTTTGATTAATAAACTTGAGCATTAGTATTTCAACCTGAACTAAAGTTTTTGTGTGAGATCTAATTGTTTATGGTGCAGATACTCCAATTGGTTGTCAGCTGGGCTTAGTGCTCGAAAAGATGGTAATGCAGCTGCCACTTCTGGATCTGAATGGGCAACATCTGCTTCCCCAGATGATTTCCTCTACGTATGTATCTCACCTGATGATATCTCTGCAAATTGATTTTCTTGCTGCCTCCCCCCCCCCCTTCGTATTTAGCCTTTGTTTACCTACCAAGTTGAGGATGCCATATGCTCTATGGCAGGTAGATTGCTATGTCCTGTAAGACCTGAAATGGGTAACTAACTGCCTCCTAAAGAAGCACTTATTCGATTTACCTTCCTGTCAAATATAATAAGGATATTGTGCTACTTGTCATGAAGTTCTGTAGCTACTCTTTGCCTGACAAAATAAGTTTTATGTTGCAGATAATTCATGATTTGAATAATCTTGTGGAGGAAGTTCGCAGTGATTATCTTGACCATGTACTAGGGCTTCTCAAGTCTTGTTCCGCTGAAGTACTTGATCTTGTGAAGCAGAGTATTTTACAGGGTAGTGATTCCCTAAAAGTTCTTCAAACTCCTGTAATCAATTCAATTGTAGAAGCTCTTGTTGAGAGGTCTGTGGAGGTTAGTGATCTTTTTTCCAATTTCATTTCAATTCCTAAAAGATAGTATTAGAATGTAATGATGCTGCTAGAAATATAACCTTTTCGCGAATTTTTCCAGCAGATTGATTTTTCCTAACATTATTTGTGGATATTGTGGTTGATGTGAGATGAAAAATTCTCTTCACCGGAACCACCCTGATGTATGTTTCAATATTGTGTAGGATTTGCGACAACTCAAAGGAATAACTGCAACATTTAGGATGACGAACAAACCTCTTCCTGTTAGGCATTCACCCTATGTATCTGGGGTATTGCGCCCTTTAAAGGTATAGAGTGCTTTGGCTCATGAAACTTTACTCTTCTTAATTACTGGGAGCAATTGACTTGTTAGTAGTATTGTTTTCACATGTACATACTCGTATTACCTGTTGACCCTGAAACCACTGATTTGAGAAACTAGTCTGTTCTATGTCATGTTTTTTGCAGCTTTTTCTGGAAGGGGAGCAGGCTGCTACATATTTGACCACAGAGCACAGGGAGGAACTCTTACAGGGCACTGCTTCTGAGATCACTCGTCGATATTACGAATTAGCTTCTGACCTTGTTAGTGTGGTAAGTGAAACC
Organism: Salvia splendens; assembly: GCF_004379255.2. Classification (NCBI taxonomy): domain Eukaryota; kingdom Viridiplantae; phylum Streptophyta; class Magnoliopsida; order Lamiales; family Lamiaceae; genus Salvia; species Salvia splendens. The sequence goes on from NC_056045.1 coordinate 27,112,727, forward strand.
ATCCGGAGAACTTTTTCTCCTGGATCTGATTTTCCATATTTTTGAGCTCTTCTCAAAGTTAGTTTTCCTATTCCTAGCTCTTTCTTAGGTGTTCAATGATAGTATCATATTATGCGAACCTCATGGAAAAAGCACTAACATAAAAGCTACATTTCTTTTGTCATAATAGGTTTGAATTTAACCAACTTGAACAATTATGAGGGATATTTAGATCTCTTTTAAAACCTACAATAGAAGAATTAACACAAGGTCAGTGTATAGGATTTATTGTACTTGTACTATTAAGAAGGTAGTTGTAGCTGCACTCAAAAGTTCTAGGCATCAAGTAAATCTGCGGTTTCTGTTTTATTATCGGGGAGATCACCTACAACCTGATATTCAATTGACAGGCCAGGAAAACCGAGTCATCACTTCAGAAAATACGTTTGGGCGCCCAAAGACGAGCTGGAGCAAGTTCAGATGTCTCAGACAATAACATATCTGATACAGACAAGATATGCATGCAGTTATTTCTTGATATTCAGGTGATATATAACTCTCTGTGGAAACCGTAAGCCTGGCACTATTTGGGTCACTCTTAGGAGTTTTATTTGATATTCAGGAGTATGGGCGTAACCTTGCTTTGCTCGGGGTTGATGCTACTTCTATACCGGCATATCGTTCCTTGTGGCAGTGTGTTGCCCCTTCGGAGAGGCAAAACACCATAAGCTTCTAGTGCAGAATTTCGACAAAACTGGACTTATGCTAGAAGAAGAGGAAGTGTGAACCACAGCGGCCAAGATATACTGTTTTTGTTGTCCTTATATTGAGCCATTTTTATTGTGTAGGGTAATTTACTTCATCTTCTGAGGTCATTCTGTGTGTTTTTAGCATTCTTATATGTATAAAACTGAATGACCGATGGAATCAGTCTTTTCTTGAATGGTATTGCTGTCAAGTTTGTTTTCGATACAACAAATATACATCTATTGGGAAATGATATTCTACATATCTGATGTGATTACCATCTATGAGCATCACACTTGTTTATTGCATGTTTATGGTTGGTTGTTTTATTTTTACATTTATATTTATAAACCAGATGGAATACTGGAGTTTATTTCTCATTGAGGTATGTATGACAATTTATATAATTTCCTGTACTTGATGTGAGGCTTTGTGAAGGTTGAAATTTGAAGTGTTGCTTTGTAACCTCAGGTTCCAGGAAATAGCTGGTTCTTTGGATTCTGCACTCACGACTACTACCCGAACCTGGAAATTTGAACTAGCAATAGCCTCTATATCTCGTTTGTAAATCACTTGAGTAACGACACTAGGCTATGTCCTTACCTTCAGGATAGAGATGTAATCTAAATCTGTGGCCTCCTACAACAAAAGGTCTACTCTGAATCCAGTTTCCCATTCCAATTCCTTCATATGCGGAGTAATTCCTCACTACAATCATGTAAGATTTCTTTTCCATCAATTTCACTCTGGTTTGCCCCTTTTCCACGATGGAACAGCTTTGAATACGGAGTTGTTTTTCCTCTTGAAGCACTAAGGAGAAAACCTTGCTTTAGAGGTGGTAGAGGCTCTGATTCCTCAAAAATGAGCTTAGAACGTAGCTCGGAATAGGAGTCGTTGAGCTCCATCAGAAACTGGATAACACACTCTTGCTGCTGAAATTCCAGCAATTCACCCCAACATGCTCGGAATTTGTTGTGGTACGAATGTACATCCATGGATCCTTGCTTTAAACTCGCGAGCTGTCGCTTTAATCGGTAAATGCAAGCTGCCGCGTTACTGAGTGAGAAGCGTCAATGGAGATCCTTCCGTATCTGAGCGGCGGATTCGAGGTGGATCAAACTCGATCGTATCTCTGGATCGACCGATCCAGGAAACCGCCATGTTGTTGCACCGTATCCAATAGTTGTAAGTAGGATCGAGCGTATCTGGTTTTGGGGTGGATCCGTCGATAAAACATAGCTTGTTCTTCGCGGTGAGAGCCGTGAGCATACAGCGGCTCCAATCGTCGTAATTTGCACCGATCAGAAGATCGGAAACGAGTATTAAACCAGGTGAATCGCCATCGTGGACGTAGAATGGACCGATGACGTCTTCCCAAAAATTGACTCTTGAATCCTCGTCTCTTTTCATTTCAATGCATGAAGAAATTTACAAAAATCGATTGCACGAACAATTTCGCGATCGATGAAGAAATAGGATTGAGGTTTGAAGAAGAAAACAGAGAGGATTGAAGAGTTTAGAATGTGAAAGGGAGAAACTGTATTTCTTCATGATGAAAAAAGAGATTTTTGAACGATACTCCCTCAATTCGTATTTTTGAGATGATTTGTTATTTTCTTTAGTTATCTACTATTAATTTTATCTTTATTTAATTTGGTACCACTTTCTTAAATCTCGTGATGAAAAAATGCCTTCACGTAGGGTAGTATATACATTGAGAGGGAGAGGACAGACTGAATCTTCTAACTAAATTATCTTATACATTCATGCAACAGCTTTAACTAAAATTGCTAGGCTACAAAATTGGTTATTTCAACATATTTTTCCCGCCAAAACTTCAAACGGGTAACACTATTTTTGAAACTTCAAATTCTAGATTTACATGAATTCTTGAATAAATCTTGTTGATACCAATTTCCCATGAGCCAGGCAGAATCATTTGGAACTACCACTTGTTTCCAAGCTTGATAAAATGTTGTCTATATCTTGAAAATACGGCCAGCTCGACTGGTTTTGTTTATCGGTCTTGCTTTCCTGTTCGAAACAGATCAGATGTGAGAGTCGAAATTAGTCACAGAAACATAGGATACATGAGACATCTATCTAGGAAGTAAGAGAAGTACGTATGCGTAAACTAGGAAACGAACCTCGTATTTTTGAACAAGGGATGTCCAGAGAGATTTACATTGTCCGGGGCTTCTACTGACTCCAACTGCCAACAAATTTGACGATATCTCTTCCCAGAGAGCCATCCGTCCTTTCTGAACTTGGAATCGAATATGAAGCTCCCCGCGCACTTTAATCAGCTTCTTGATCTCTTCGGGTCTCCACTTATTCCTTTTCACAGTCTTAGATGATTTAGCACGCTGGTCTGGCAAGCCAGGGTCAACTTCACTACGTTCGTCTTTGCCTTTTTCTTTGACTTCTGCTGCTGGAAGCAATTCGCCATTAGGTTCAGCTTGAACTGGAGCTGATGAGGATACAAATGGCTTCCAAAAGTTGTCTGAGTCGTCGGTTTTTGGTGCTCTATCTGGCAATCGAGAATTTGAAGTAGCTATTTCACCTCGAACCTCATCAAAATCCTGATCTGCAAATTAGCAATTAAATCTTAAGAAATGCACAGATAAAACTTCAAACAGATATAAATGTTATGTGATGACAAACAACCAGCAAAATCGCAGTCGTCTTAGTAAACTAACCTTCTAATTCTTGCACTGATGTACTTTTTTCAAATGCAAAGTCATTGAAATCTTCCTCTCGCCTAGCAATTGGTTGTTTTCTCTTCTCGTGTCGATCGATTGCTTTTCGCGATGCTAAGAACTCAGGATTGATATGGGACTTTCCAGATAGTTTTTCGTTGATTTCATCAGCAACCACTCCAACTGGATTCTCAATTGCAATTGCTATCACTTCCGGTCTTTTGCTACTGTACTTCCTCACCATTTTTCTCAAAACTTCCGACACTATTCTTTCCATATGAGCCAGAGGGCAACTCACTGGGCAGCTCGACAGAGCAGCATGTGCAGCCTTATGAAGTGCATCCAAAAGCTTCCCTTTATCTAGCCATAAGCATCGCGTTGTAATTCTAATTTTCCCTTTTAATGTCTTCTCAGCCGAACCATCTGGACGCATAATTTCCATGCTGCATTGATAGACAAGGCTGTAATCATGCATTCAAAAAGTAAAGGCCAGTATAAGCAGGAGACATACCTGACAACTATAATGCCATCTGATGCAATTCTCATTCTCTCATCGATACATAGTTCAGTTGCTGTGCCAAATGCTTTGTCACCATCGCTGTACATCAACTGGTGTTCAAATACAATAAGTAGGATATTTATTAGCCATTTACAGGTTGTGATGTGCCCTCATCTAGATATATATATACGAAAGAGAGTAGTACAGACGAGGAGTTCCCGTAACCTGAAGATTCTCTTTACCAAGGGCAATGAACCCATTTGATAGAACTCTTCTATTTCTCAGATGTGACACCCCTAGCATCTCCCCATTCTTTATAACCTGAAATCGAAAGGGGAGTTACATAATTAACGCCATGTGATGATGCAAGAATTCAGTGTTCCACTATTCCATTTTAGCAAAACATCTGTTGGAGATGGCCAATTGGACAAGCAAACATGAGAGATGGACCTCCGTAACTAGTGTCTTAATCAAGATTAAGAATGAAACTTACAGGAAATATCAAATTAAATGGAAGCCAGATTAGAATTTAAACTGAAATTAATTACTTACAGTAGTATGCCGAACCCCAGTTGATCTTCCCAGCAACTCATGCTCTTTCAAGAACAAGAGCTCTCCATGAATCGGCAGAAAGTGTTGAGGCTTAACAATTTTTAGTACTTCATCCTTTCAAAAAGAATACAGTAAAACTTCATTATATGAATCCAACCAGCTAATTATGAGGACATGAAAAGTGATAACAGCATCATTTACAAATTATGTCAAGGAAATAGCAGTATCTACAAATGCCAGAGAGATTAGTAGGCTATTTAAGTGAACGTCATTAATAATGTGTGCGGTAAAAGATCCACTTGGAAATGTGCAAAACATGATGGATGGGAATGAATAAACCCCCTTCAGCATTCACACCAAGGTAAAAGGCACACTTTTAAATATTTTAATCATTAGAACAATCTAAAGCTAAAACCGTCAGTGATGGTAAGAAGAAATTGTATGCAGCGAACACAATAAGATCTGTGAGCTGAATGATTGCTTCTGAACTTTGAAGGTTCGGCATATAGAACCCAACCTTACATCATCACTGCGTGAAGTAGCACATTACAAGGATTTTCTAAAGCAGTCAAATGCCTTACCAGTTCTTCACGATGGGCGTGACCAGATGTATGCAGCAGTTCATTCTTCCCCATAACTATTTGTGGTCCAATTTCTGCAAGACGATTCATCATTTTCATGACTCTTGTCTCATTGCCTGGGATTACCTATAATATAGAAGTTATAAGCAGTCTGTATGAAACTACTCAAAAAAAGAGTCAATTATAGAATTAGGAATACAAATACTTAGAGAGCCCACAAATCCCCCGGAAATGGAAGATCTGGATGCATTTGTGAACAATGATGGGAAAAGTTTTAATTCAAAGAACATACAACGATTTAGTTTGGAGTCCTAACTGCAAGGATAAGGAGCATGTAAGATGTAATTCGGGGAGCACTTCCATAGGCAAATTAACCCACTGGCCAATTTTTACCACAAAACTAGGCTTCCAAGACCAAGAGGCTTGTTTCGGAAATGATTAGTTTCAACATATGAGGTATCGGTTTACATACAGTAACAGAAACTGAGAAACATTCCAATTGTCTTAAAGGACATGTAAAAAATAGACTAAAGGCCCAAATTGGTCCCTAACATTTGGTCATTTTATCTTTTTGGTCCAAAACTTTATCTTTTGGATGTTTTGGTCCTGCACATATGAAAATTTGATCATTTTGGTCCTAAACTAACAGATCCGTCAAATATTTAACGGTCAACATATTTAAGTCTGATTTTGACCCATTTACCATCTTTAAGTAAGATTATTAACTCTCAAATTATATCTTTAATTATTATATTAGACATTATCATTTTAAAATACAAAACAAATATATTAAAACACAAAATTGTCTGTGTGAAGTTTCTCCATCGGCATCCAATCCCCAGGACCACATAGATCAGACAGAACCGTTGCGACTGATGAATGCTCTTATATAGTAAAGAGACATTGCATCTCTGCCTCAGTAGATAGATAGACCATATCAATTCAATAAGTTAACGTTTATTACAAGAACACGAATTTCTCTGACCCACCGGCTTTCCCACCGGAGCCGTAACTGTAACCGCCGCCACCGGAGCCATCAATGCCGGCGTCGATCCTCCTCCCCTCCAGCTCCGCCATCCTCCTCATTATACTCGTCCTCATAATACTCCCCTCTTCCTCTCCCCTTCTTCCCAAGCCCTACCCCGGGCGGCGGCATCCCCAAATTATGCTGCGCCGCCGATGGGGCCGCCGAGAATGCTCCTGACGGGAAGCAGGAAGTAGAACTCTTTATCGCCGATTTGCAGAAGATATTTGGAATCGAGCTTCACCGGCGGGTTGCCGGGGAGGTGGAGGACGCCTTCGACGAAGCAGCCGTTTTTGTCGAGCACTTCAAAGGCGAAGCGGCGGCGCTGGAAGTACTCAAAATCCTCGCCTTGCAGCTTCGCGAAGCCGGCCTCCACGTTGCTGCTGCTCATCGCTGCGAAATTAGGGCACCGATCGTTGGAATTGGGGGAATTTGATTTGGGGGAATTGGAATGGGGAATTAATTTGGAGGCACCGTTAAATATTTGACGGATCTGTTAGTTTAGGACCAAAAAGATCAAATTTTCGTATGTGCAGGACCAAAACATCCAAAAGATAAAGTTTTGGACCAAAAAGATAAAATGACCAAATGTTAGGGACCAATTTGGGCCTTTAGTCGTAAAAAATAATTTCAACGAAATAAGTTTGGATATTTAGGAACTTTTAAGTTCAGAGGATGTGCTTTCGAGTTCCATGAATTCAGTCAAGTAAAACCAACCAGAGCTCTAGCATCTTGCACGAGCATAGTTTTGCTTCCTTTCTCATCATATGATATGATGAGGAATTTTGAGATTTTCTAGTGCAAATATAGCCATATGCAGAGTTACCTTAACATCGTAGTAATCAATAAAATCTAAACATAAGACTTTCTGATAATAGTACTCCCTCCGTCCCTCTGTAGTAGAGGCGTTTCATTTTGAGCATTCGTTTTGAAAAAATGATAATAAATAATTAAAATAGAAAAAATGTAAAATAAGAGAAAAAATAATATAGAGAAGACTCTTAACTATATTATTCTCTTTTTTACTTACTTTTTTTACACTTTAGCTATTTATTATAATTTTTTCAAAACGAGTGCTCAAAATGAAACGCCTCTATTATAGAGGGACGGAGGGAGTATGTTATTTATGACAACAGTGAATGACAAAATCTCTAAAGACCAAGAATTTTACAATTAGTCTTAAATCTATCAGAATATCTTTTACCTTAGCAGAATATAAGATTAAATCGTCTTTGTTCAACTTGAGGGAATGGCTACTTCCATGTGAGGCAAGATTCAGTGCTGCACGTGGTTCTGCCTGACAGAATTGGAGGTTAATTCATAAACCAGACATTCTACAATCAAACATTAACAGAAAAGGCTAGAGTGGCCTACTTGAGAACCAGTGGTTACAATTAGCAAGTCTTTTGGGGCATAAGCATCAATATCTTCCACTTTCACCTGTTCACTAAAACTTTATTAGAAAATTAACAAAAGTACAGTACTTATAACAGGTGCAATATAGGGGAATAATCAAAGGTATGATTGACATTCTGCTTTGATATTTGATAATACACGTGAAAGCTACAAATCAAATTCCCATCAGTGTACAAATAAAGCAAGGATATGGCAGCTGTTTATTTTATTTAAGATATAAATCACAAAAAATTTAAAAGGCTAACATCCAACACAGGGTGGGGTGTTGGGAGGAACTCTGGAAGGTGGAGTCCTCATTCTCCAAGTTGTTTCGATTGATGTATCACATTTTTTCCATCATCAACTCATGGCTTCTATTTTCCAACTCTCCCATTCAAACTTGTTGGAGTCTGAGAGATTCTGAGTGTATGTAATACTATTTATAGCTAACAAGAGCGCTATGACAAACACATGGACATGGTTCCAATGCAACTACAGATTGTCAGAAAAAAGACTAAATTGTAGCGAGTGCAGTTAGAAAATGCAAGACGTTAACCAAGAGAAATGTATGACCATTACCAGAGTTGAAGGATCAATGGGTGCCTTTCCATCTTTCCACGCAGCATCAAGGTAAGTCCTCAAGGACATACCAACAAATACCTAAATTATGGATGCCAAATTGCCATTGCAATTTCTCTCAGATAATTTCGACAGTAAACTTCTGAGTGAAAAAAAATTGGGAAAAATAGATGGAGCATACCAGCTTCCGCCCAGTCAGATCAGCTGCAGCTTTTACACTGCCAAGCCGATGAATATTCGAGGCAAATTGAGTGGTGATAACCCTTCCTTTCGCAGCTGATATATGCCTCAATAATGAATCAGCCACGACTGTCTCACTTAGTGTCCTTCCTGGTGAAAGCACATTTGTCGAATCACTCATCATCTACAAAGCAAAACACAGCAAAAAAAAAGCTATTTGAGCCTTTCTGAAGAATGATTCATGAATATAGTGTATTTATTTTAAGAATACAACATCGGCAGCATTATTAATCATAAACGAATGTATAAACTTGGAGGGTCTTCAAAATTTTCCAACTTTATTGCATCGTCTTAGAATTCAAGAATATGTTATGGTCATGAATGAGCAGTGCAAGAATAGATCACATGAAAATTGGGCAATATCTGACACCCTTCAGCATTTTTGGTTAATCATGATTATAAACCAGTAAACATAACTTTATACTCCGTATAAGATTTACTATTGAGCAGAGACTAACAAAGAAGTTGAACTGCTCACCAAAGTCTCTGCACAAAGAAGTTGAACTTTATACTTTTTGGTTAATCATGATTATAAACCAGTAAACATAACTTTATACTCCGTATAAGATTTACTATTGACCAGAGACTAACAAAGAAGTTGAACTGCTCACCAAAGTCACTCCTTCTTTTGAAAGTTCTTCCAGAGCTTCACGATCAAAAACATTCCCATCTAATGGTGCCTCATCTATCTGAAATTATTTGGTAATATCAATTATCAAAACACTAAAAAAGTAAAAATAATTATCCACAAAAGTAAATATCCTAAAAGAAAGGAAAAATATAATTATGAAAAGTACCTTCCAGTCTCCTGTGTGGAGAATAGTACCATCAGCACACCGGAAAACCAACCCACAGCAATCTGGAATAGAATGTGTCACTCTTATTGGCTCAACTTCGAAAGGCCCAGCGACAAATCTTCTCCGTGTATTGAACACTTTAAGTCTAGATGGGAGAAACATCCCAAACTCCTTTAGACGCTTCTTAATAAGCTGTTTTAAAAAAAAGAAAGGACAAGGGATTAATAAGTATCAACAGTTTTTGGTCCTTCCAACACCTTATGTGGATGCATATTGAGATTTAGAAATTAGAACTGCTAGATTGAAAGAATGATAGGACAAATAAAGAACCTTTAGCATAATCACAACATTAATCATGCCAATATTGCGTGGATAGTAAAAGTGAATCGCAATGTAAATATCACAAACCTCCATCGTGAAGGAAGAAGCAAATATTGGTGTATGAGAATCCAAAGCTGGAATAACCTGAAGTGGGCAAAACCAGTGAAACCATAATACATGATTCAATAAAAAGCAACATTGTCAGGAACTTATAACAAAACTACTAAGGATTTAGAAACTCTTCGTAAGTCTTTTACTCTGTAAGAGTATGCCAGAGTATAAGATGAAGATAGATTCATAGGTTGCACTGTTGCAGAGTATTGAGTGTCCCCAATATTAGCAGTTTCATAAATTTCCAGCAGCCTCAAAAAAGGTTCATACACCAGTTTTTCCCTTGATATATTTACTAGGACTAGACATAATTGGTGAGCCCAAGATCAACAAAAAAGCTCATGTAAAAATCAATTCACACTAACACCATCCCACTTTGAGAAATGAAGGGCAAAGTAGACACTTGTTAAAACAATTTGTTACATAGAAGGAAAGCTATAGATTTCAGAGAAAACTGCATTTGAGGACTTCCTCAGGCAGGAAATGTATCATATAACCATCACCAATGCACCACGTCATTTCACTACTTAGTCAGCAACATTGAAAGTTAACCAGCTTTAGATATAAATCCTATTTTAGTGGTAGGAACAAAGAAAAAACACAAACATCTACACCATCTTAAAAAGAGCTTATCTAGGCTAGTTCATCTTGCATCAAAACTTCATAGATGACTGCACTTTTAAGTTTTCCTGCACTGTATATTTAGCAGGTCTACAATGTCAATCATGGCATAATATATTGCAAGAAGTAGAATTAGAAACTTTACCCAAGGCAACGCACCAATGTGATCTTCATGCCCGTGAGTAATAACTACAGCTTCAATTTTGTGGCTCCATTTTTTTATAAAAGTGGTATCAGGAATAATCTTCTGGATACCAAGTTCGTCGTAGCTGAGATGCACATATAGAGCATTATCAAGATTTAAAAATGGACAAAACAGTAGTGATTAGAAAACGACTAAAGGACATTGATGTGTCTAAAATTATAGAGTTTCTGGCGGTTGGACTTAAAATAAAAATAGTCTTCACAAGGTCATGCGATAAACTAAAGTTTTAGTTTTTAATGAGATCAGATAGACCAAAGTCAAGAATATGTTGTTTAGAAAAACCCCAACGTATAGATTCTATACACAACATATACAAACTATCGCCAAGAACAACTATGTCTAAGGAAATAGACTATTTGAATGTCCATGCCAGCTTCCCCGTGGTATAGCCGTGTAGAAAGTTAAAAAAAAATCCAGTTTAGTTAAAACTTACTCTGGGAACATAATACCAGCATCGATCAGAATATATCGGTCGTAATTCCCCACTAGCATGCAATTCATCCCTATTTCTCCTAAGCCACCAATAGGCAGTATACGTAGAGGCGGTCCATCTGAGCCTTCATAAAATTGCTCCATCTTGCGTTTAACCGAATCCTCCATACTCTTTCCAGCTCCTTCTCTTCTTCCATACCTTCTGTTAGGTACCGTAGAACCCCTTGTACCTGTAATTCATATACATGAGACACTTCTCGCATTGCTTGGGATCAAGATATCTCATTAGTACAACTAAAAAGTAAAAATCTGAGGGAACAAAGCATAAGTTAGTCGTAGCCATTCATTCGCGCTTGAATCCCTAGTTCGCACCGTAGGTAATGATCAATCAATGGCACGTCCAAGAACACACAATATAGTGATAGAATTTTCAAGCCACAATAAATACAAATACATCCACCTCTTCATCCTCATTAAGTATGACCAAGCGCAACCAAACAAAAAATTGAACTTACAGTTTATCCCCAAATGAATTTCTTTAACAAAGTTCACATTTTTATCGAACTCGACACAGATTAGAGCTAAAACAAAAACACAAAACAGAATAGAATTGTATGAAGCACACCTTTTACTGAAGGGACGGATACACAGCAGGTAATGAAGCGTCGCCTGGGCTTTGGCTGACACCAAAAGAGCTTGTTCGGACATAGCGAAATTGCGCTCAAAGCCGCCATAATTAACAGTAACACAAGTTTTGACGATAATCTATATGCTATACATAGATGCGGGAGAAGCGAAAATTGAAGCTTAAATTCAAAACCCTGAAGAAAATGTGTGGGCGCGCGAAATGAATGTGTCGCAGGGTTTAAGGCGGATTGCTCACTTCACTTTGCTATGGCCTATGGTGGCCAAAAAATATCTTTTGCTTATCAACAAAAAAGAAAAAGCCAGAGAGATTAGATTTTAGAAGCGGCGCGACATCATCTACCTTCAAACACGACTTTCGTTTAACCAAAATGCGACTTTTGTCTAACTAAAATATGATATTTGTCTACCTTATAATATTTGATTATCTGATTATTTGAATATATTGTGATTATACAATGGTTATTTTCACAGAATAACTTCCATAACTGTTTGCCTTTTTTATAACTCTCTTCTTTTTTAGGAACCAGACACGTTCGTCGTGTACAAACAATAGCGTGCTAACCAGACATGACGTGAGTCGAGAAATGGGAATTGGGAGGGGATATAATAAATTGAGCTACTCATATCAAACCAAGTATAGTAACAGCCAAACATGATTTACAGTTAACAAAGGTGTAAAAGCCATCTTGTACTGATCAAAACTTAACAGATATTAACATCCACAAATGAATGCATATACTACCAATCAAGATACAGAGGAGAATTTTAAGTTATGGAGACATCAGTGCTTTCACTGATGCGGGATCAACGTTGGGCGTCGCCTGAACTTGAGCCGCGTACTGCAAGTTCCAGAGAATATCCTCAAAAGACGGGCGAGTTGATGACTCGGGGGAAATGCAGTTGCTCGTCAAGGTTATGGCAATGGAAAGTGACTCCTGCGAGCAAGATGCCAGCACGGTCGGATCAACTACTCGCCTCTGCCTGTCAGGATTGCCAAGATAAGCCTATAAATTGCACAAAACAGTTATTCAGAGTGCTAAACTCAGTTATCTGTAGATATGCTCCAATTCTAAGCCATTCAGGAATATACTTTACCATTTCATTGAGTAGAAACGACTCGTTTCTTGAACGAACGGACGGCCCAACAAGTGACTCCAGTAGTATGATGCCAAAGCTATAAATATCATCCTCCAGGCTCTTCGTCTGCCTGCAAGCACAGTTTCGAGTCAAAACCAATGCAACCACATAAGGGCGAAAAACAACAACGATTGATGGATTTATGATGGAGACGCGATCTTACCATGTTCTTAGTGCTCCTTCTTTCTCCTATAGAAAAAGGATCAAAAGATGAAACAGTGAGTGGTAACAGTGGATTGCAATATCTTCAACCAACTAATACATAGAGTGAGTGTCAAACCTTGTCATTGTCAATATCTTGAGCTACAACAGACAATCCGTAATCACTCAGTTTTCCAATCCTATGCTCGTCTAACAAGATGTTGTTGGCCTTCAACCGGTTGCTGTAAAAGCCGGGAATAACTCCAGTATGCAGAAAATGGACAGCCTTGGCAATGCCAATCAATACAACCAGCCTATCCGACCATATGAGCACCTTCTCTGGATTCGTTTCTGAGACCGCAATGCAAAGGAGGTGTAATATTAGTTCTGTTTTCTGAAAGAAGTTGCTAAAAAGATATTTCCGGGCGATCCTCACCAGATAGATGAGCTCGATAGTTGCCATTCTGTACATATTCATAGATGAGGTAGACATTGTTGGCACCAGACACTTCTTTTCCTTCACTCTCGATGCAGTGTCCCAAGAAGCAGACAAGATTAGGATGCCTGAGCTTAGCCAGCAAATCGAGCCTTAGTTTGAGATTCCGGATTGTGTACTTTTTCGACACTACCAGGCAACGTATGGCTACCAGTGTGCCATTGTCCAGCCTTCCTTTGTACATCTGAGTACAAAACAAGATATAAAAACTTGCAACATTTGGGACATTTCGTATCAAATAGTGTTCGATCAATCATGTATTCACAAGAGGAAACTAAGCAAAACAAGTGGCCTTTTTATATACACGTAAAATGATCATCAATACAAGAGGCGTTTGTACCTTTCCGGTCGACCCTTTGCCCATCAACGCAGAACTCTCAAAGTTGTTGGTAGAAGCCTTCAACTCGTCTAGAGAAAACGGACGATGAGCTGGTGAGTCTTGCACGCCTAACTTGCCCGAGACGGAAATATACCCTGTGGAGTAAAATGCAATGCTTTAGAAAGTCTCATGAGGTTCGAACAGTTGAATTGGGTTGGGAACATACTAGCGCTTGTCGGAAACTCTGCATTGTATCCAGTGACAGATATATTATCATGAACCGCATTCTGCAGCAAGTGCTGCTCGGACGTCCCATGAGTGCAATACTTACGACACAACACAAGAAAAACAACGGCTAGAAGCACCACAACTACACCAATGACACCTATCACCACTCCCACACTTTCATTCCCTCTATGTTTCACCTTCTCTTGGAGAATAGCTGCGCAGTATGTTTCAGAATGCTGTTGATGCTTCGGATCAGTCGCCAAGCAGTTCCAACTGAACCGTACGGTTCTATTTTTCACAACAGAGCTCAAACAAGGCGGCAGCGCGCCTCTCAGTCTATTATTGGACATATCAACCAGCTGAAGCTTGCTCCCACAACTCAAACGCGGTGGAAGAATCCCATCCAGCATGTTCGACTCCAAGTTCAGCGAAACCATATTAGGCAACGAAACGGGCCCCTGTATACCAGCCACCTCAGTTAGAGCATTGAAAGAGAGGTCAAGCTGCTGAAGCTGACTCAACTTTCCATACTGCTTAGGAATTCCACCCGAGAAAGAGTTGTTGCTCAGCACAACCGCGGCTATGCCACTTGGCAGACTAGGAAGGCCAGAATCCAGCTTGTTGTTGCTCAAATCCAACGAATGCAAGCTCGATAAACCACTCAGATCCATCACCTTCCCAGAGATCACATTGTTGGACAGATTGATATCAGTCAATAAAAACGGACCGATCCAATCAGGGAATGTGCCATTCAAGAAGTTCCCTTCGAGGTTGAGCACTCGAAGAGTGGCAATTCTCGGAAAAGACACAGGAACAGATCCATACAGGAAGTTCCAACTCAAGTCCAACGATTCGAGAGAATCCAGCCTATAAATCATGGCCGGGATGGGACCCCAGAGGCCCAACGACACGAGGGTGAGAGCTCTCAAGCTGTTCAATCTCGACAAAGTTGCCACGAGTGAGTCCATGGAGAAGTTCCCAGACAGTGTCTGGGGAGGAGATGGGAATCCATCGAAGCTAGGCGGCCTTGTCTTCGTATCACCGTAGATTTTGATCTCAACGACGACGCTGTTTTGGCAAGAGATGTTCACTTGTGGAGTGGAGGCGAAGCAGAGATCAATGCCGGGAGATAGCCAATGATCTAACTGTTTTGGATACTCTAACTGCTTTCTCAGCTGTTGAAGAACCTGTGTTTGAGAGGATTGGAACTGGTGTGTCTCCCAAATCAAGAAACTCCATGATAAACAGAGTGACAGAATGAATCTAGAAAATGACAGTTTCATGACAAAAACATAGAGGATGCAGAAATACAGCAGAAAGTAGCAAATGGACTTGCAAGAAAAGGGTGATAAAAAAACTCCTGGTTCCTACAAAATCCACCAAAAAATGAAGTAAAAAAATGATGCACGAATTTTGAATTGAGGTGTGTAGTATTTGTTGAGGCACGTTTTTTTATCTTGTTCTTGAAAATTGGTTGAAGGCTGGAAGCCAATAATGGAGAGGAATTTTCAGTGATTAATTAAGAAGGTGGAGGTTGATGAAATTTATTGTTGCGACTGTGAAGTCAATGCTTACAGTGAGGATTTATTGTTTGTGTGCTTTTATTAGATTCTCTATCATATTGACTTCTTTTTATATTTTATTTTTTGTGAAAAAAAAGTCTTTATGTTATATTTTTTTGACCTTAGCTTTTTTCTTGGGATTATATTTTGCTTTAGCCTTTTAGAAAGATGCCATGCAAAAAAAGAATTCAAATTTGATTTCAGAGCAACCAGTAAAGTGGCATGTAAGATTCAAAAAAAATTATTGCAATGTTTTAGTAGTGAATTATGTGGAGTTTAATAAAAAAAATTGATAAATTATGAGAGAGATTAAGTGAAAAAACGATTTCGAGTATTTATTAATGAAAATTGAGATTCATTTTATTAAAGAGGAAAACACATTAAAAATAAAAAAAGACTAATTTTATAAATCGTACAAAATGAAAATGCAAGACCATTAATTATGGATGAACATTTTTTGAGGCAGGATAAATGTGAGCACTGGAAAGGTAACTATTATTGCTAAGTTGGGATAGTCTTTATATATGAAGATATATATTCGTGGAATGTTTGATGCATACAGCTAGCATACCTTGAAAAGGTATGAATGAAAGGATTAGAAGATTAGTTTATGTGACTAATTTCCCATACAATTAAATTTTGCATTTATTGTGATGTTTGTTGCAACTTGCCACCAATGAGACAAGTTTCTAATCCATAGTAGTACTATTATTATTTTACTTTAGCACAAAATCATTATACTTATTTTCAAATGAGAGCTGGATGATGTGTCACAATCATCATCATCTCTATGTTAAATTTGTCGGTGCCATTAGAAATTTGATAATAGAACATAGAGTATTACGTAAACTGACAAAGCCATTAGAGAAAGATAAAACATATTGAGCGTAACGATTTGTTATGTCAGTCTTCTAACGGCATTAGCAATGGGGCGCCCTAAGGCGCGCCACGTCAGCAGTTTTATCCTTCTACCTCCCGACCTGCAGTGGGGTGCCCTTAGGCGCGCCACGTCATCATTTTTTTAATATTTACAAAATTCATACGAATTTTAAAAAAAATAATACATTAAAATACGAATTTCAAAAACTGAATTTCATTTAATAAAAATTAATACATTACAATGCGAATTAAAAAAAAATGCAAACTCAGCGACGGCGGTTACGAGCCCACACTTCTTCAATCATGTCGCTCATGAGCTGCGCATGCTCCTGTTGGTTGCGCATTGAGGCCTGTCTAGATAGAACCTCTTCGAAGCCTAACGGTAACCCTCTATCGGGTGTGTCGGTCGATGTGCCGGAAGAGCTAGATGCACGGTCGTTTTCATTCCAGTCGGTGATGCTTCCGCCTTCACTCTCGATTATCATGTTGTGCATGATTATGCACGCATATATGACATCGGCGATGACTTCCTTGTACCAAAAACGAGCCGACACTTTCACAATTGCCCACCGTGATTGGAGCACCCCAAATGCCCGCTCGACATCCTTCCGCGCCGCCTCTTGCTTTTGCGCAAATAAAACCCCCTTCTCACCAATTGGGCAGCTGACCGTCTTTAGGAAAACTGGCCACCGTGGATAGATGTCATCGGCCAAGTAGTACCCCATATGGTATTGGAGTCTGTTGGCAGTGAACTCGATGGCCGGGCCGTTGCCGTTACATTGGTCGGTGAAGAGGGTGGACGAGTTGAGGACGTTGATGTCGTTGTTCGACCCGGCTATGCCGAAGTAAGCATGCCAAATCCAGAGCCGATGGTCAGCGATGGCTTTGAGGATCATCGTCGGGTGGCTGCCCTTGTATCCACTTGTGAATTGGCCTCTCCACGCCGTCGGACAATTCTTCCACTCCCAGTGCATACAGTCGATGCTCCCGAGCATCCCGGGAAACCCGTGCGCCCTCTCGTCCATCTGCATCATACCCTGGCAATCAGTGGCCGTCGGCTTGTGCAAATATGTGTCGCCATAGGCCTCTACTATCCCCCGACAAAAGCTCTTCGGACACTCGCGGCCTGTAGTCTCCCCACAGTGGAGGTACTCGTCAAAAAGGTCCGCCGTAGTGTCGTATGCCAACTGACGAATAGCAGTCGTGCACTTTTGCAATGGTGTAAGGCCGGGTTTCCCGATGCCGTCCTCCCCGAAACGTGAAGTATTCATCACGTGAAGACAATGTACGAACAATGCTGAGAAAAAGGTACATCGACATTCTAAACCGGCCCCATCGCGGTTGATCGGCAAAATAGTCTTCAACCAGACGTCTGTGAGCTTCCTGGTGGTCGCGTCGGACATACGACCTATGTCGAATAGGCCAATGGACTTGCTCAGCCGCGGCCGCCGCCTCCTTCTCACGCTGCATTTGCGCATAGCATGCCGCCATGGCCTCTTCAACGGCTGCATCTAATGCTTCGTCAAGCGAACCACCGGATTCAGACGAACTAGAACTATTGATGTTGTCGCCGAGATTCATGTTGGTTGGATGTAGAGAGAGAATATGTAAAGAGATAGTCGATATGTTCGTATGCACAACTGAATGAGAAACGAGATTTAAATAGAAAATCAAAACCGCGTGCCATCGTCCGCGTCGATCGTCCGCGACCTCCACAATGGGGCGGACGATGGCGCGGCCGATGGCCATCGTCCACGCTATCCTCCGCGACCGAAGTATAGGGCGCGACTATCGTCCGCGCCCTATGGCACGCACCCGCAATGGGTGCGGACGATGGATGGCGCGAACGATGCGCGCCATCGGGCGTGCCATCGTCCGCCCATTGCGGATGCTCTAATAAGTCAAATGGTTACTATAAGATTTTTCCCACCCAATTTTAGAATTTGAATTATATTTAGTCTATGAATATCTTTCAACTCTCAAGATCAATCCAAGAAAATCATTTAGAACAAAATCTATAATGAGTCTGTGTCAGATGTTATTGCTACAATTGAAGCTAAGTCGGTTTATTATTTTTTCACCGCATACGTTATGTCATCTATAAAGAATATAGTGGCACACACTACTAAAATATTCAAATAATATCTCCAAATTGAGGGGGTTCAGGATATCTACTACTCAAAATTATTGAATGCATGAATTTATGTAGTAATGCAAAACGTACAATCACAATTCAAATCTACATGCCTGTCTCATACGACAAATTATGAGAACGAGAGTGACCCATATACGTCCTACTCAAATAATTGAATTTCATTTTATATCTTCACTTTACAGTAAGGAATTATTTGAATTAATTCCTCAATTTTACCTTTTATTGTTCTCTTTATTTTTTTGATTACAAATGAAAATTGGATCTACGAGCTTAAAATTATCAATATTGGATGGGCCCAACCCGACCCGAAAAATTATGCACCATAAATAATGTGCAGGCTAGATGAGTTCAAAAATTTGGCCCAGTACCAAAGAGATTAGCTATTTAGTTCCTCATGAATTCTCAAGTAATGTTTCAAGCACATTCTCAATTCAAAACCCTGTATACAGCAAACATTGGTGAGAATTTTCAACTACTTGCAATCTCGTGGCATAAAAGTCTTGAACAATTGCTGTTTGTCATTTCAATTAAATACCCTATACACAAAACAGATATATATATATATATATATACCAACAAAAAGTTTGTTTCTTCTATTTCTAATAATCCAACCTCAAATTTGTTTCTCCTTTTAAGTGGTGAGCTTCATTCTCCACTTATAATATTTTAATTACTTTTCTTATATCTCTTATATTATACCAATTAATATTATCGTTTCTAAATTTTTATTTTTAGGGGAAAGATGGAAATATTGTTTATTCAAATGGAGGCTATAGTTACAAAATGGTACTATCTTCGTACAGAATCATCCGTCAAGTAATATATTGGTCCAAAAATTGAGATGAAAAGCCCAAATCAAAAAACGACGATAGCCAAAAGCCTACAAGAATAGCTTGTTTTTACAAGCCCATAAATATAGTGTAAATGAGAGTTTCAAAAGAGTTCAAGATACTTATATTATTCAAATTAAAATACTACCAATTGATTTATAACGTGACTAAGAAGCCTGTCTTAAAAGTTAAATTAAATCTACTATGGTCTAATTTATCTAGTTAACAAATGCATTAGAAAAAACAATACTATATGCATCCCCCAATAATTGTCACTCTTATTGTGAGCACGAGCTTTAAGAAATGGTAAAGAAAAGTTAGTAGAAAAAGCTAGTGGAATATAAGATCCATTTTTTATGTTGATTTTATAATAAAATATGAGTAAAATGAATTAGTGAAATGTAAGACATATTTACCATTTATGATAAAAATGAAGTGTGACAATTATTGTAAGACAGGCCGAAATGAAAAACCGTGACAATTATTATGGGATGGAGGGAGTAATAAAAAGTCAGAGTTGTTATAAATATAGGTTGACCAAAACCATGTACATTTTCCAATAGGCAATGTTAGGGGTAACAAATCGATTACACTAAACAAATCATTTATTTATTAATTTCTTTTGTAATTGCAACATTGGTTATGGTTAAAAAACCTCCCTTACCCTCACAACAACCTACAATTTCATGAAAAAATGGGCTCACTAAAGATCTTTATTTTGAACTTTCAGTAACCTTTTGCTTTATCAGTAAGAGATTTCAAGCTAATTAATCATAGAAAAAATTAATTAATATATTTAAGAACTAATAGGCATTAATTCTTCTCAAAGTTCATTAATATGATATTTAGGGCGTGTTTAAGTTCCTAGATATGGGTTTTTGAGAATAAAATCTAATCACACTGTTCAATTATGATAATTAATGAAGGTTTGGGGCGTTCATTTATTTCGAAATGGATCAAGAAATGGTCTGCGTGAATTTATTAATTTATTCTCACATGGGTAGTGAGACCATAATGCCCCCGACTCAAATTTGTTTGACTAGACGTCCCGCCAAATCAAAAATATTGAGCGGCAAATACTAGTAGGTTGATTGCATTTGGGACGAAATAAAAGAGGCGCCTTGCATCGCAGAAACCACACTCATCGATTCAACAATGCAATCTGCACAACAACTGGGTAAATGTGTGACCATCTGAATTGACCGTATGTTTTTGTGATTAACCTCGAATTCCATTCTGTGTACTGTTATTGAAGTTTTTTACCTAAAATATTGTTCTGTGCTTCAACCGGGCGATTTGTAATAGTTGGGCATGTGTTTAGGGAAATCTGTATAGTGTAGTATTTGGTTTCAATCTTGCAATGAGACAAAGTTAAATTGCTTCTTATAGCTCTTGCGAAGTTTGAGTGTTTGGGATTTGTGGTAGATTAGTTGTTCGTTACATTACTTAAATCGACGCTTGGTCTGAATTTGTGCACGAAAGGCTTATTTGTTCACCTTGTAATATGTATCTGTAATGACGGGACACGTCCGTGGGGAGGTCGGTCTACCAGCCTCGGATCTGACTGTATGTTTTTGTTTTCTGATTTTCGGTTAGAAATCTATATTTGGGATGAGCGATCGATTGCCCTGCACTAAATGGAGTCGAATCTGGTGGATTTTTTTGCAGATGTTGATGAATCTCCCCGTCGCAAGTTTTGCAAGGGAGACCGAACTCGCCGGATGTGGGTTGCTAGGGAGGAGAGAATACTGGCGGCAAGTTGATGGAACTCGTGGCAAGGGGCAGGAAATTGGACAACGGTTTCAGAGCGGGGTACCTAACTAAGATCGAGGATAGTCTTCGTGCCGAGTTCCCCAACACGGACTTGAAAGGCACTCCTCATAGAAATTCAAAGATCTCCGCGTGGAAAAAAAGTTATGGTCTGTTAAGAAACATTCTGTCTCGCAGCGGGGTTGGTTTCAATAACGATGGTGAATATAAAATTGACTGCAGTGATGATCAGTGGGATCAAATTGTTAAGGTATTGAACAAGTTTCATTCCATTATCTTACATACTGGTACTTCGTTAATCAAACATAACTTGAACGGTTGAGCGAGCTTCTCCTAACTTCGTTGTGTAACTCCTGGCTTCGGTGTGTGTACAGGCAGACAAGGACACGAAGTTTATGCGCACAAAATCATGGACACTGTGGGAAACTTGGAAGTTTATCTTTGGGAAAGATCGCGCCTATGGGGGTGGAGTTGAAAACATTGACGCTGCCGCAGTTCGCTTGCGGGCACAAATGTCGGTTGAGAGTGAATGCAATGAAAACGATTATCATCCATCCTTCGAAGATTTTATCTCCAACCCAAACACTCCTATGGCTGACCATGACTTCCACGACACTAGCTCCGGGAACCTTGGCAAACAAACATCCACTGACAGAACCAGCCCAAAGAAACGCAAGAAAATGTCACGCGATAGCGATCTAATGGAGTTTCTTGGCAATCTCCACGCCGAAACAAACACCAGGTTAGATAAGATTTCCAACCGGATAGGGCATGAGTTCGATATGGCCAAGGCAAGAGAAGAGGTGTTTGCAAAGCTAGGAACTGTCGACAGGCGTACACTTGATCAAACTTATGATCTGTGCAATATTTTGGGGGACAAACCTCAACGACTGGAAGTGTTTAATGGCATGCCGCCAATGCAAGACTTGGGTATCTCCTATGCCTTATTCAGTACGAGCGTGGTGTTGTTTGAATGGGTTATGGTTGTTTTAGCTTATGTTATATATAGCTACTAGGCTATGCATATTTTGTGTAGTATTTTGGGCGATGGTGAACTGTGTCTGTACTTAGCTATTGCTTTGATTAGCAACCAGAAAACTGCAAAGACCTGGAGCTCCGTTTTGTGGGTAAGCAGTGGCTAAATTATGTTCCTACTACTGGACAAATGCTTATATAAGTTAGACGTTTATCCATCTAAATCTCCCTCTGTTTTTTATAAGGTTTAGACATTGAAACATGGATTGGACTTTGTTTATGGAACATGGTGTTTGAAGTACATATATCCTGGTGGAACCAGGTGCATCTGTCAATCAATGTGGAAGTAATATGTAACCAATATTCATGAGCTGTGTTAACCCCACAAAGGCAGAACATAAGGTGGATTACCATACGATTTATACAAAACGATTATATGGGAGTTACATCATAAAGAAGTAACAACATCTAACATTGCAACCGGGTCACCACCTGCACACAAATTACAAAATACTAGACTTCAAATAACACATAGATATGGTGCAACAAAAAGGGAAGTCTCCATAGCTAGGGTTGAGAAAACTGCATATACTTGCTTATGTGCTTTATATACGGACTTCCTAACCCTACATAGATGTCTGCTTATGGCTTTTTAAAATTATGCGTCCACCACCCAATAGGAGAGTTCGAACCACAGGAGCTTCCAAGGGGGGACTTTGAGTTCGACGGACCGACAAGATGATTGGAGAGTGGTGCTGGTTTGGGCAAGATTCTATCCTTCTCAGCACTAGTTCGCACCTGCCCATCCCGATCAACGTCAATGACATAGATCCCTGGGTGGTTCATTGACTCTTGATCATTGGGATCCACAGATCGTCAAACAACTTCCTACGTACCCTTGGACCGGGGAATACGTTTGGGGCGTTCACTTCGTCCTCATTGTCAACGAGTTTGGTGGTGGTTATATCGTCTGCAGGGAGTTCCTCGGTGGTGTTAGATATGACAACAACGCTCGCCTCTCCTTCCACCTTCACATCATCCATCCCGAACAAACACGCGAGGCTCGCATATATAGGCTCTTCTTTGTAGAAGTAGGCTCCCGCAAAGCTGTTAACCTGCATAATAAAATGATAAGTTCATAACGTGCGTATTAACGACAACATCTAACAGAATTTACCAACAACATACCTTCAAGATCTTATCCCAAGACTCATCTGGTGCGAGAACTGACTTCGTCTCCATACTCCATCATGCACCACTTATGCGTAGGACAGCCATGAACGTTGTGTACCGTTTATGCAGCTCCTCGACCCTGGCCTTGAGGTCGACTTCTTTAAAGATCACAACCGCCTCGTTCCTTATCTTATCCGCAGCGGCGTGGAGAAACCATGAAGGGAAAAAGTGCTTATCCCATTGTGTCTCTGTCTTGAGGCTGATAAGGCACTCCACGAGTAATCGATCACATGACTGAGACCATAGAGTTTTGTATAAGAAAGTCTCTTGTGGTGAGATACTCATGGTTGGGTACGAGGTGTAAGATGGGGATTAGTGAGTGTGTGGTAAACACAACTTAGAGATGGTATAAATAGAATGAGTGGGATTAATTGTGATTGACATATATCTAACCATGAGCATCATTGCATTGTCAGGCTCCTCAAACGATGGTAATTTCGTCGCATAACAGCCTATGCACGGTTTACAATTTGTTAGGCAATAAGTTGCATTCCCCAATTGAAGACAAACTAACCCCCTTACATGAGCAGATTTGTAATTATCAATCCAATAAATGATGGTGGGAGATATTGCAGGAAGGCATTTCATTGAGCATAGTATTTTAATACACATTACTTGGAACCTAAGCTTAACTGCAAAGTTTGTGCCTTAATCTCTCCTAAACAGCGATGGTTCTAATGCCATTGTCAAAAGAAAACAAACATCGTTGCGTACAAATATATTGGTTAGGGTTCATTTGCAAAGCCCCGGGTTACGATTTACAAAATGACGCTACGTTTTTTTTTCCTCCGGACATACATATTTAGGAGTTCGAGATACATTCGGCAAGCTAACCAACCCTTCCCCAGCCCCTCATGGTTCGTAGACAGGCCGCCAACCAGCCCCTTGTGGTTCGTAGACAGGCCGCCAACCAGCCGGGCACCTCCGGCAGGTCTATGCCCGTGAACAGTCGCCATCTGAGACGGCGCCACCCGAGACGGGTCTACGCCCTTGAACAGCCGCCACCCGAGACGGGTTCCAGGCCCATCAGCTTGCCAAGCCCCAAGGCAACCAGCCTTGTAAAGGCCCACAGGGGAAATTAATCCCAAGTTGCGCCATCCAGGATTTGAACTCAAGACCTCCTGGATGGTGCAGTATCCTTGCCACCCTCCTCAACCACTTGAGCTAGGGGGCTTGGATACAAAATGACGCTACGTTGACCTTCATGTAGTTTATGCAAGCTTCCCCATCAGAAAGCCAAATAAGACCAACAACAACCCAGTAAACACAATAAGAACATTGGTCTTGATGTTAACCACCTCAAGACCGGTGGCGCAAGATGCGCAAGTGGCTTCCTTCATTGAAGAATCAGTCGACTCTGCTAGTTTCACTGGTCTGTCGAGTTGCATGCGATCAGTTTGAACGGTTGCGCAAGTGGCTTCCTTCATTGAAGAGTCAGTCGACTCTGGTAGTTTCACTGGTCTGTCGAGTTGTATGCGATCAGCTTGAACGGTTGAGCTAGTTACAACTCCATCAGCCACCTCATCAAACCATTTGAAAGATTTGGCATGCTTCCCATTGACTAGACACTTCAAATCATACCGATCGGCATTCAGAGCTGACTCACCTGCACGCTTTAACAGCATTCTACCGCTACCACATACGCATTCCGGAGTTTCTTCTTAGCGAGGCATAGTGTTGAAACAAGATGCACAAATAATCTAAAATGGAGAATAATTTACAGATCAACAAAGAGTTTCAAAACAAAAACATCTATGGCAACAGATGATCAAAACAAACAGGAGTCATTTAATAATCCGTGCAATACAACAAACGGAAACGTAATGGAATGTAGCCATAAACAGATTCTTTTGCCTAGAAGTTGTTCCACATGTCTAATGATATGTTATCTCCCAAGTTAGTCCAATCTGTTGACGGCTCCACGCAATCAACATAGTTTATTCCAATGTTCTCTTCCTCAATTGTCGTATCAGTTCCATCTAGTTCAATCTCAGAGGGATCGATTTCCATTTCACGCCTAATAACGTTGTGGAGTAGGAAACATGCCATGATCAGACAAATTTGCATTTTTATGGGATAAAACGATGCACTCCGCATAATTCCCCAACGCATTTTTAGTACTCCAAATGTCGTTCGATAACATTCCTAGCCTTTGTGTGACGCATATTGAAAATTTCTTTCGGGTTCTGTGGCATCTCCGTGCCTGGACCCCATTCTTTCAAATGATACCTAACCCCCCCTTTTAGGGAGTTAGAAATCCACTATTATTTGTATAAGCACTATCGCACAGATAGTAACACCCTGTAATGAAGTATCCAATTGCGAGTATGTATTATATTGGTCTCCAATTGACTAAGCAAATCACGGTTGATGGTTCATATATATAACCAAAAAAGACATAGAGTGTACCTTGTGACACTTTCAGCCCACCGTCACGGGATACCGCGTCCCTTAGTACACAAGAATCACCTGTCGACCCCTCCCACCCAGGGAGCACATAAATGAACTGCATGTTACGGTCATAGGCAGCAAGCGTGTTTGTTGCTATTTGCCCCCTTCCTGGTCCTATACATACGTTTGTCCCCGTTGCTAACCAAAACATTAATGTAGGTTCCGTCAGGGGCACCTAGACATCCCTACAATAATTACAAAAATAATATAAATGACAGTGACAAAATATAGGGAACTCGTGATACCGAAACATTTGATATTAGTAACAACAAAGGGACGATTTTACCTTGAACCATCTCCATCTATGATCGGTGCAGTCATCTGGCACTGGGGTCGGCTTCGAAAGGAGTATAGAATGGAGGCTAAGAACAACAGCTAGGACGTTATGTACACAACGCGATACAGTTCCCCCCGACCGCCAAAAGTTTTTGCTAACAACCCGGTTTTTCTTATGATGGGCGAGTATGGACAGAAATATAGCAATCTGTTCTTCTATCCCTGGGCATTTACCTATTTTGAGACCACCACGACCAGAAAGTATACGACACAGTCTAGCAAATGTGTTACGGTCCATTCGCAAATTGGCAACACAAGCCACGTTAGTCCAGTGTACCAGGCGATCCAAGTTCTTCATCTGTAATGGGATCTTCCTGAGTACGTTGTGCCACCATGCACGGTCCAGAACCCGAAGCCTTTGCCGGGTAGAACCAGCAGACATGTATTGATGTAGAATGGCAGTGGTTTCAATGCGATATATGATCATAATGTCCTCCAACAACATGCATAGATGCATATAATTTGTAGTAATGGTTGTCATCTTGACTACACAACCGGATTAAGCGGATTATGTATAGTTAATTGACCTCATCATAAGTCAAGGTGTCTTAGAGAAACATATTAACCAAGGGCGGCGCAAACCAGAATCATATAAAAAAAATAACAAACAGTTGTACTAAACACTCAAAAGAAACTCACCAGTGGCTGAGAGCAAACTGAAGACAATATTATTGTTTGCCGACCTGGCAATGGCTGGCTGCTACAACAACCCCAATCCAACCTGCCGATTTCATTACACACAACGCAGAGAGTTCAAAATGCTATCTCAGTACTGAATTGAATAATCAATGCGACCGAAATTAGACTCACCGGCGAGGAATATGACTTTCTTCAATCGATCGACAATGGCACGACTTATGAGTGTGGAGAATTTCTGCAGTCCCAGAATTTAAACATCGATTCAAATTGGGGAACTAGGATTCGCCCGATATTTCAGCGAGAGGATGTAATATCAGAATTTGGGGATACCGCTCTTTTTATGTTTTCGAGAATTCAAAGGGTACATTAGTCAATTTAACTCCATTTCTTGGCTCAAGCTTCAATGCATATTTAAAAACCACGGTGTGGAGCAGAATTGATTTAAGTGAAACCTTGTTTTTTAAAATGTCAATACTTAAAGTTGGATTTGAGGCTTTAATTTGGAAGAGAGTGTATTGGATTATTCTCTTTTATAGTTACACATTCTTAGATGTGTTACTATTTCTTTCAATGTGGGATGAAAGTAATTATTTATAACTATATGATAGATCTCCCATCATTCTTTGTCTATATTAGTACTCTATCTTCTATTATTAACAAATATTATTACATGAACTATTATTCATTAGTTCTTTATCATTATCGATTTGCTTATGTTTAAATTTATGTATATGTTAACTAATAAATACTATTATAAAACATAAAAAGAATAATTATAATACAAATTGTATAAATCTAACGATAACTATTATACAAATAATTATTTTTTTTATAAACATATCATATTTCTCAATAATTATTTATTTTTATCAATCAAGAATATATTCAAATAATAATTTTGTTTATATATATTATACAAAAAATGAAGAAAAGTAGAAGAAAAAAGAAAGTTTTGTATCCCACATTAGAAAAAGATGAATCAATGATATAAACATGTAGTTATAAGAGAAAATACTTCAACATATTTGTTCCACATTAAAAGTGAAACACAAAATATTCAAGGATGTGTCTATAAAATATAAACAACCAAGAATGGTTCTTAGAATTCATAGGCCCAACAAATAAATATGGGCTATTATTTATTCATGTATTTATTTATTTGTGAAAATTAATTTTTAAATATAAAAATTGATTTTTATAAATAATAAATATATATTTTTAAAATATTATTTGAACTGCCGGTTCGAACCGGCGAACCGTCGGTTTTGAACCACCGGTTCAGTTCCTGAAATTCTTGAACCTGAACCGATCCGCATGAACCGCCGAACCGTCTGCCGGTTGAGAACCACCGCGCCGGTTCCTGTTTGTGAACCAGCGGTTCGGTTCGGTTCGGTTTGTGCATGCCTAGGGGAAATGAGAACGAGGAGAAATGAAAATGACTAGGGCAAAAAGGTAATCTTGCCCCAATTCTGGGTTTGACTAGCACGCCCAGTTCCAAAAACACCTCATCGTCAAGATTTCATTTTGGCCCATTTCCCATAGTAACAGCGCGGGCCCAACCTATATCTAGGGCTTTCAAGGATTTAATAAAAGACTGAACACCAGATACTCAGTATTGGGCTTAATTCTTGGTATATCCTAGAAACTGAACACGCCCTAAAGATCGTGATATATATCTAACGCAATATTATAGTCTATTACATGAGTCATTTTTAGTTCATTTTATAAAAAAATATTTAAAATAATATAAAAATGACTTTAGTTGCTGCAATAAAAAATGACTTTTAGTGTTTTGATTATGTGTTGTGCAATAAGATTGAGTTAATAAATAAATGTGAAATTAAGAAGAAAAAAAACAAAATAATAATAATAATAATAATTAAAAATAAATGCTTAAAAAAAACGGCAGTGGGTCATCGCTATGCTTGAGTTTGAAGTATTGAAAGGTCCGAATTCTCAACTCCCAAATTGCAGCTCTCCTAACATTTCCTCACCCACCAACTACCTCAGTCGGTTGAATACAGAGAGAGACAAACAACAATGGCGGCAGCGGCAGCGGCGGATCTTGAGGATGTGCCTTCCGTCGATCTCATGTCGGAGCTCCTCCGCCGAATGAAATGCGCCACCAAACCCGACAAACGCCTCATCCTCATCGGTGCCTTTTCTCATAATTCTCGCTCTTTGCATTTCTGTTTTGCCTAATTACGCGTTTAGGGTTTTGGTGGGTGCGTTTTGGATAGATTAAAATTGGCTCTTGACTAGCGCCTGAAAGCATATGCCTGAGAAAGTTCCAGAATCTTTATTATGTTCATAACCTTTAAAGTCTTACTGATATTGTTAGCTCAAACGAATAAGCATAGTTTCCTCTTGGCAATTGTTGTACACTTATATTGTAATTTCTTTGTTTCTCGGGGGTAAATCAGTGCCCATGATATGGACTTTTGGTCCATTTAATAGGATATTGAAATATCATAGTTGGGGAAAAAATTGAAAATGGGTAGTTGATGTAATTGAATTTTGTTTGTTTTGGATTATGTGCACTCCAAGAGATGCTGGTAGATATAATGATTAGAAATTATGCATAGTCAGACTCCAGTAGGATTGCATGGATGATAATAATAATAATAATTAGGTCATTTTCAAACTTGAGTAAAATATTTGCCAAGATCAGTCAAGGCAATTTCAAAGGATCTCATGGCGTATCTGCATTTATGGATCTCGGTTACCTGATTTCTTGACAGTGAATCAAAGTAAAAAAAGCATTTACTTTCCTTAATGGCTCATTCAAGCAGTAGTCACACCACTATGTGCCATTCTACATATGTTCTATTTAATGATTGTTCTGATGCTTTGTATCCTTCACATTGATTTTCAGGTCCACCGGGATCGGGAAAAGGTACCCAGTCACCAATAATCAAGGATGAATATTGCTTGTGCCATCTGGCCACTGGTGATATGCTTAGAGCAGCTGTTGCTGCCAAGACACCCCTTGGGGTTAAGGCCAAAGAGGCCATGGAAAAGGAACTCTCGTCTCTCTCCATGACATGTTATTCTGCCTCCTGAAAAAGACTTTAGAACTTTTAACTGAAAGTGCCTTCTTGTGATTTTTCAGGGAGAACTTGTTTCTGATGATTTGGTTGTTGGGATAATAGATGATGCGCTGAAGAAGCCATCTTGTCAAAAAGGTTTTATTCTTGATGGATTTCCTAGGACAGTTGTCCAAGCACAAAAGGTAAACTACTTGTAATGCCTCTTTTTCACTTTGCATGCAACAATCATGACCTAATGACGTGTTTTTCTTATATCCAGCTTGATGAGATGCTTGATAAACGTGGAGTCAAGGTTGACAAAGTCCTTAACTTTGCGATTGATGATGCTGTCCTGGAGGAGAGAATTACTGGTCGCTGGATTCATCCTTCTAGTGGTCGTACTTACCACTTGAAGTTTGCACCTCCAAAAGTGCCTGGTGTTGATGATGTAATTAGCGACCTCATCTCTTTCTGACATTGAAAATGATACCATCAATGTTATTATGTACTATTGATATGCTTTTCTTGATGTGGGTAACATCATAACATGTCAAAATAGTTTATTACTGTATGTGTTAAAGAAGTATTTCTGGTCTTAATCCATCGTATTTCTGGCTATTTTATGCTGTAAACTTTCCTTCTTAGGAGCTGATTCTGTCTCATCATGTTTGAAGGTATCTGGGGAGCCTCTAGTTCAACGGAAAGATGATACAGCTGCTGTTCTCAAGTCGAGGCTGGAAGCTTTCCATAAGCAGACTGAGCCAGTATGTTTCCTTCCCTCATATTTCTATTGTTCTGCATCTGTTTTCAACCAAGTTGCAATTGCTGTGTAAATAGTGTTAGATATGCTTTCTCTAACCTGATTGAAGTTAATTTCATGGTCTTTTGCTTGTTCATGTTTTCTATGCTCCTCCCCAAATGCTGTATTTATTCTCTACTTGGGCCGCATGCTTCTAAGATGACGAGGGACTTGAATTTTGTGTGGTTGTCTTCATATTATTCTTACTGTCCCGTTTTGAGGAAATGGTGTACTTATAACTTATCCAACTTTGCTTAACAGATAAGCCCAAAACATTCTTGTGACTATTAGTCTATGAAAAATCGTATAACATACTAACATTAGGTTCTTGTTTTGGTCAGAGTATGTCATATTCTGTACTGTATTATAGACAGGATATTGTGTCAAAATAGACGATTTTGTGATTACATTTACTAGGAAAGAAAAATAAACTAAAAAAAGAAGAAAAAAAAGTTGATAGTTGAGCATTGCCAATTGTTTAACTAACATCTGCTGTTTGGTAATCCTAGTCAGAGATCATCATATACTGCTTGTTACAGCATACAAGATATGTCCCAAGGCTAAGTGAATGACTGCTATTGCCGCGGACATTTTGCTTTCTGCATATTACCCTACCCTGTTTCTTTTAGCTTGTAATGGTGCTGGCATTTCACTTTGGCTCCTTGGTCTCAAATTCCTCTGATCCACTGGTTTTCGACTGCACAGGTTATTGACTACTATAGCAAGAAGGGCGTCGTTGCTAACCTTCCGGCAGAGAAACCTCCACCAGAGGTAACAACAGAGGTGAAGAAGGTACTGTCGTCGTGACTTGTGATTGAAGACTCAAGTTTTAGTCTACCCTCAATAAGCATTTGATGCGTGCAGTTTCTGGTCATTTTTGTTCGGATATGTCACTGTGACTTATCGGTTCCTGTACTATACTATGTGTTCTGCTGAGTGAAAGCACTAGTCGGCATTAGGTTTAGATTTTCCTATACGAGATACGAAATTGTTTCAGTACACTCTGTATAAGAGGCTAAAATACAGTTATCTTGGTAATGACTCCTCTCTGCATACATCTTGCACATCATTTCCACTTGACTTTCTTATAAAAATTTCGTTGTTTGAAGTCTAATGGCTTTTCGTTTATGATAACCAGCACCTATAATACTCCGTCTCGCAATAACAGTTCATTTTTGCTATTTTGATGTCTTGCTATAAGAGTTTGCTTCAACCATTTTTTTTTCATTTCTTAAAATTTGTCTCGAGTCAACTATGGACTCCTCTTAAAATTTGTCTCGAGTCAACTATGGACTCTCGCAATAACAGTTCATTTTTGCTATTTTGATGTCTTGCTATAAGAGTTTGCTTCAACCATTTTTTTTTCATTTCTTAAAATTTGTCTCGAGTCAACTATGGACTCCTCTTAAAATTTGTCTCGAGTCAACTATGGACTCCTATTACGGGATGAAGAGAATACAAGCTAATTTGATTTGATACGGCTTTTATGAGAAGACAACATACTGTATATTACTAATTCTTAACCAACCCAGTTTGAGAATGGAATCCTCATAAAGCATGTGTGTTCTGAATTTCAAGTTTGAAAAAAATCTTTTTCTATAACTATTTCACTATGATGATGATAGAGGTTTTTATATGAGAATAGGAAAGGAAATTTAAATTCAAAATGTCGACAGCATTGTAGGAATAATAAGAAGAAAAAAACCTTTTAGCTTTTCGAGAATCATTTTTGGGGCAGAACTGTAATTCCTTGTAGTAAATTTGTTACAAGCATAAACTAAACAAAACTATAACAATAACTTACGTTAAATAACAAGAAGGTTAAAGTTTAAACAAGTATTGCTAAGGGGTTCCTTTCAGAAACAACGCCCAAAAATGGAATAAAATAAAAATAAATAAAATAAGAAGAAAAATTTAAAATAAAACAAGATAAGAGTAAAATTTAAACTAGTATTGCTGGGGATTCCTTTTCAGAAACACCCCTCCAAAAAAAGGCGTATGCCGCTTATAAGCGACGAGCACACGGTATTCTTTAGTAAAAGGCGAAAGAATAGTTCGCTATGTGCTCAACGCGCGGCTGCGTGATTGTGTTAGGATATTCGCCTCCTTATTTTATAGTGGCAGTTTGGTATTCCTGTATCTAGCTGTCGATGTGGGATATTTCAACTCTAAATAGTAGTTGTTTATACTGAAGAAGGAAGGTCCAAGGATAATGGCAAAACAGTTTAAGATTGTTTTTGAGTTGTTTTTGTTAAGAGTTTCCTAACTTCGTTGAGTTATTAAAAGTTTTCTGCTGGAGTTTAGGCGTCGAAGCATCATATCCTCACTCAATCTGTTGGAATTGGAAGCAGCAAGATAATGTTGTGCAAAAAGATCTACGACAGTTTCCAGAACTGCAAGCTACCCAAGCAAATCGATGCAAAGAATTCAGAACATAAGCGACGTGAAGCTGAAGTTTCCGGAAGCATTCTTGTTTTGAGTTTTTCATTGTGAGCTAGTTTTCTTGTGTTTTGAGCTAATAATACTTTGCCCTTCTTAGGTAAAGTATAATTTTTTATACACTGCCATAAATATAATTTTTTGTATTATTAATTTATAAAAACCATAACTACAGCACAAATTACTAAAATTTTAATTTGCAAATTTTAATTTGCAAATTTTAATTTACAACATTAAGCAGTTTCATATGTAAACAAAATAACAAAAATAACTATAAGAATAAAATTTATACTAGTATAGCTGGGGAATTCCTTTTCAGAAACACCCCTCCAAAAAATGGCGTATGCCGCTTATAGGCGACGAGCACACGGTATTCTTTAGTAAAAGGCGAAAGAATAGTTCGCTATGTGCTCAACGCGCGGCTGCATGATTTTATAGAAGTATTCGCCTCCTTATTTTATAGTAGCGCTTGGCTACGCTTTTGTGTGTCGCTTCCGATGTGGGATATTTCACTCTTCAAAGTTCAAACCAAATCACTCCCTTCAAAGTTCATCGCCCCATTCATGAATCACAGACTTCCCATGGCGATATCAGCTTCAACACCTCATGATTCGCCTTCAATCCATCAGCATTCAACATCTTCTTCTTAGTGGGATTTCGATGCATTTCTTGTGTTGAAGATTGATTTTTTGCAGTGAGTTTCCAGACTTGGAACATTTTAGAAAAGTTTGCAAGCTGATGTTGATGTTTTATCATCACTCCCTTCAACTCATCTTGTTTCCAAGCAATGGATTGAAAATCAAATTCCATTTCATATTTCACCAAGTGGATTCCATCAAGATTTCTTCACCAAGTACTATTAATAAACTTGGAATAACATCTTTAGGCTTTATCTTTACTGATTGATTCTGATGAATGCAGCTGAATGAAGATGGTTTTCTGGTAGTACATTAATCTCCAGAGGCTCCGGTTTTAGGTAGCGTTCAGCATGCTCAGATTCGCCTCTCGTGTTCAACAAGTAATGGAATCAGATTGCAAGAAGAAGATTGAAGGGACTTACATAGTTACATTGGTGTGCATCTATCTAAGGATGTGTGGGTGAGGACAGGCTGAAGCATCACCGGATTGGGAGGCGAATACGACACCATCAGGCATCATAGCCAAGGAACGGAGGTCTAAACCTTGCTCTGACCTCTCAGTGCACAAGAGGTAGCAAATGTGTGATTGATTGATTCATTGTTTTGATCAAAGAAAGGAAAAACACTTGACTTCAAACTACTACTCTATGTAGATTTGAGAAGTCCTTAGGGGAAACTAGGAATGGTCGCGTATAAATAGCAGGAGAGGAGCCGTTTGGAGGCAGGCGCGCACTGCAGCCTCTTGTGGATGAGTTCCCAAACGTAGCAACAAAGGATACGTTGGCACGATGAAGAGAGCCTCACTCCAACCTCAACCGGTCCTCCATACTTGCAGCCATAGACTACATTGTGTCTCAGCAACGATGTGTTTGTGCCCTCACACGGGGTAACATGGGCAGGCGATGCAGGGCACCGGGCGTAAGTACATAAGGCCTAACAAGAGCAGGAGCTGGGGCATTGTGGAGAAGCTGCACAAACTAAATGAACAACACACATATTCTCAGCATCTATGAGCATTGCTTGTGGATTCTTTATTAGTAAACTCTTGTCTACTTGGCAATAACAACACCACTTCAAATGTCAAAAGAGAATTGGCTATTTTGACTTAGTTCAAATGTCAGCAAAATGTGTTGATACAACTTGTGTTTGTGTAACTTGATGTTGAGTTTCATTTAATACTAGTACTGTATCTGTATCTTTTGAGTTTAGAATTTTTGGGGTGAATTGATGTTTCTTTTGAGAATTTATAGTATCACTATCTTATTAAAACTAAAAAAGATAAATACTAGTAGTGGTATATTATAAATGAAAATTGGGCCTCAGATATTAAGCTTTCCACTTAATTTATTTACTACTCCTTATTTTCGTGAAGAACGATTTCTTATTTTTGGG
Source organism: Salvia splendens (assembly GCF_004379255.2). Lineage (NCBI taxonomy): Eukaryota > Viridiplantae > Streptophyta > Magnoliopsida > Lamiales > Lamiaceae > Salvia > Salvia splendens. Next base: position 27,147,605 of record NC_056045.1, read on the forward strand.
CAACAGCCTTTTTCTGCAAAATTTCGACTCCAGCAGCGAACGACGAATTTTTCTCATCCCTCTCCGTGATACAATTCATTCACCCAGAAATCTTTTATAAAGGTGGGAGCTTCTGCTTACCCATTAATTTAATTTTGTGTATTTCATATGGGTCTTATTCTTATGGATCTTGATTTATCATTGGATCAAATCGTCTTTTCTTCTATCTCATTTACATACTGAAATTTCGTGAATTAATGTTTATAGGCCATTTTCCGATGGGAGATTTCTAGGTTAGTAAGAGAACCATGAAAATAAAAATGTTAAAGTACATTATAAATCTCTTTTTACAGTATATACACCTTCAATTTTTCTGTTGAATTGTTTGTTTTGCTTGGGGGATTGTATTCTCATATGTATAAGGGTTTTTCCTCTCTTCTCTATCCGAGCTCATTTATGCTTAATTACCTACCCCTGTTTTTGTGGTTACAGAGCTCGGAGTTTGTTCTTCTATTCAATATATGTGGATAATTTGTAACTAGTATTAGTTCCAAAACTTTGAAGTTGTGATCTTTCCCAAAAAATCCTGATATGCTGCCTGTTATAAATCAATTCAAATTGCAATGTTTAGAATTTAATTTTTGAGTTTCATGAGGCTTTCCTGCTTTCAGTGTAAACTGAGATTGAATGATGACTGACATGGAGAATCTGTTACCTCGCATTACAAGTTGTTTGTGGTCAACTGGCTATATGCCATTATTTTTGCTATCAGATGATGGACAAAATCACGGCGTCTAACTTATACAAATTTGTCTGTGCATTCAAAGTTTATCTCACCATAAGTGAGGCTGTTTGGCCTTTTGCAACTCTTAGTGTTACATCTTCAAAACCACATGCCACGATTGCTTGCTTCTCGGATGAAATTTTAGTCCTTGATAGTATCCTTTTGCCATGCCACCTTTTGTTTTGTTTTCTGTTTTCTTGTAATCTGCTCTTTCAATGCTCAGTGTCTCACTAAGTTAGGCCTGAATCTGTATTATGAAAAATTCAGGGGTCTTGAGTTGCCGATTCTTCCATGGCTTCGTTCAAAGCATTCTTGAACAGTCCCGTTGGTCCAAAAACAACCCACTTTTGGGGCCCTGTTGCTAACTGGGGCTTCGTCATTGCTGTAAGATCCTTCACCTGGATCAAAATTATTGAATGTAATTTGCATTTCATGCTCAATTGTTTCGATCCGTTTCACTATGCAGGGACTAGTAGACATGCAAAAACCTCCGGAAATGATTTCTGGCAACATGACTGGAGGTTTGGTTGGAGTTGGATTTCACAGCTTGGTTTTTATCTTAAAATATATCCTAACGAATTTGTTTCTACTTCATTCTTTCTATGTTTAATGATGCAGCAATGTGCGTGTATTCTGCTTTGTTCATGAGGTTTGCTTGGATGGTTCAGCCGCGCAACTATCTGTTACTTGCCTGCCATGCTTCAAATGAGACCGTGCAACTCTATCAACTCTCCCGCTGGGCCAAGGGTCAAGGGTAAGCTCTGACCCGAGGCTCCTAGCTATATGTCTTGAGAAACATGCGTGTCTGATCATATATTGTGAACTAACAGTGGGACTGATGTTCGTCTTCGTGGCTAGGTACTTGGGAGAGAAGAAAGCCGAGGCCTCGCCGCAGTGAATAGAATGGTAGTGCTTTGTGTTCTTGCTAGAGCTGAAATCGCAGCTTACCTTCCGCCCGCAACAACGGAAATGGAGAACAAAAGGCTTGTATATCATTCAAGTTTGTTTTTATTCTTCCTCAAAACTCCCTCTACTTTACCAAATCAAGCTTAGATTTCTACTTATGTGAAGATGTTTTGATTTTTACAGTGTTGTTGAATTGCTCGTCCTTCTTAATTCTTACCTATCCTTTAGGTCTAAGTTTTTCGTAAAGGCATTGCATGAATTGACTCGTTGGATCAATTTTCCCAACGTCCAAAGTGCTTATAACTCAGCACGGAGAATAGTCATTGAGTTTGCCGGTTAATACCCTTGGTCTAGCAAAAAAAAAAGATATATATTGATTGATTTGATTCGATTCGATTCTTCATTTATGTCGTGACTATAGTGACTCAAATCCTGATTTATCGATTGAGATTGAAACATCTAACAAGTCAAGTTTCATTATTAAGTTCCATGGTGCGAAAGCATCGAAGAAAATACTAAATTAAGCTTGAATTACTGATTGAGATAAAAACTTCTTACTAATTAAATTTCATGATGTGAACTTTCTCCTTGTAATTAAGTTGCCTGAAGTGAAGATGTGAAATTAAGTTTGATACTGTGAAGATAAGACTAAATTGAAGCTCATAAATTCACAACTTAAAATTGAGACCACCTAATACAAGTAGGATCCTCCTACTCCATCATATTTAGAAGCTCTTACTAGAATAAGCCATTCTACCATTTTAATACAACTAACTAAACAAAATAATTGTAGACACTAGGTATAGATGAGAGCATAGAATAATTATAAAACAACAATTTGGTATCAATTAAATTAAACCATCATTTGTCTTTTTGTCTTGGTGAGGACGTGAAAAACTTTATCTCAGCTTTTTGTGTGTCTTTGTCTAGTGTTTTTTTTTGTTCGATTTCAGTTTGACGTATTTTAGTTTACTACTATGAGTTTTACCTTTATTGGTTGTTAGTCGATTATCTTTGATTGTGACTTCTGATTATAATTAATCAGTAATTATTTATCAGGGTTGGTTGTGCTATAATTAAACTATACTCCATATTTTCAAGATTCAGATTGCGGTAATAAAATATTGATTAGTAACGTATTATATTTTAATAATTACTATTAAAAAGATGGGTTTTGATGAGAGCAAGGTACTTATCCCATTTTCCGGCCACACGTTAAAAATGTGAAAAAAATATATCACTTGTGAGTTGTATCCTATGAATATCTACCTAGCCTATTTTTTTCTATCAATGGTCACTTGAATAGATTTGATACTATTATAATTATTTTGACACATTGCTTTATTATAAAATTGATCTTGAATAATTTATTTTCATTTTTCTATATTTGAATTCTATCTCAAATAATTTGTAACATATCACGTTACATAGAATAGTTGACTTGCCATTAGAAGAAGACGACATGATTCACTATTTATAATTTGTATCCCATGTAATCAATAATCATATCTTTCTCCATATTGTTGTTTTCCTTCATTTCTGTAGCAGTTGACAACTCCTATGAATCTCTCCGTTTCAATATAGTTAGGGTATTTCTTTTTTATACGGAATTTAAGAAATCAATGTGTTAGAGGTTAAAAAAAAGTAAAAAAGAAAATAAAGAGAGAGTAAAGTATGAGAAAGGATAAAGTTTTACTTAAAAAAAATAAAATGACTCAGTTACCTTGGAACAATCCAAAAACTGAAACCAATAACTTTAAAGTTCTTGAAAAATATCAAATCTCGGTAAAAAAAAATATTCCCCTCCATCTCAAATTAGTTGAGTCGTATTGCTTTTTGGTTTATCTCAAGGTGATTGAGTCATTTTCTTTTTTTGATAAAAACTTTATTCTCTCTTTACTTTACTCTCTCTTCATCTCTTTTACTCTATTCCATCTGTTACTTTACTCTATTTACTTTAATCTTTTACAAATCAATTTTTTAAAATCATGTGTCCAAAGAAATGTCCGAATAACCTTGAGATGGATGGAGTATAATTTTAGTGACCAATACCTTTTTTGGTATCCACGAAAAATAGTTTTATTTTTCACTTTAGATCAATCACCAATATTAATCTATATTGATTTATATTACTCCTTCCGTCTCACTTAAAATGACATGTATTCCTTTTTAGTTTGTTATAGATAAGATGAAACATTTCATTTTTTGGAAACTTTCTCTATTCAATTAATACATCCAACCACTTCTTCTCACTCATATTAAAATATTCATCTTTCTTTATTTTAATTCTTGCATCCTCATTTTATCTCTCCAATTAAAAATATTAACCAATAACTAATAAAATTGAATGCCGGTAAAAAAATGTGTCATTTTAGCTGGGTTAGAGGGAACAGTGAATAAGTTTTTTATACTTATATATTGTGACACATTTTGACTCACAACCATTCAACTATAACCCTCTATATTTGTGTCAATTTACCTATTTTATACTATTAAAACTCTATGTCATCAAAACTAGATACTCCGTATTATTTTTGAATGAATAATATTAACAATTTAAACTTTGATGTTGCATCAGTTGTTACTCTGGAATAAGAGCATCTCCAATGCTGACGGACGTCAAATAGCCGTCAAATAGCCTTCACACTGCCACATCATCAGCACTACAATTCTCCTGCCACATCAGCTTGCCACATCAACTGGACATCAAATAGCCATCAAATAGCCTTCACACTACCTATCCACATCACTAATAACAATTATATAATTTAATTTACAATTGTATCAACATACATAATTTAATTTACGAGACAAATACGGAAAATTCGAATAATAATATTAAAATTTAAAAAGTACATTACTTTTAAAAAAAGTACAACAATTTAAAAAAATTACAAAAAGTAAAAAGTACATTAATTTAAAAAAGTAAAACAAAATCACTCATCGCCGCCGTCCTCGTCTCCGTCGTCGCCCAACGCTTCTTCACTGCCGTCGCCGCCGCCTCCGTCGCCACCTACGCCGCGGCTATTCCCGCCGGTGTCCCTCCTCATCGCCTCCAGTTCTTCACGCTGGCTCTGGAGCAATACGCGAAGAAAATCCTTCACCTCGGGGTCCACCGCCGCTTGGAAGTCGGCTAAGGTCTTCACCATTTGAGCGCGCGTTTGTTGGCGCGCGAAGAATTTGAGCTCCTCGGTAGACCTGCCGAGGGGGGATGCCGAATGGACATCCTGGGAACTCGGTGTGCCCCCCCTCGCAACCTGCTGCGCCCGCCTTTGCCCAACCGGGCGAGGTCGGCGACCGAACGACCGAGGAGTCGGGACCTCCTGGGCCGTCTCGGGGAGGTCTGACGAACCACCGCTGCTGCCGCTATAATCTCCGGTATAGTTCAGTCTCTGCCTCTTCGGCCAGCCAGCGTCGACGCCTGCCCGGAATTTCTCCGACTCGTTGAGCACAACGTAGCAGTTCCAGTAGGTGAACTCATAGTACTTCTTATCCGGATCGGGGTAGGCTCTTTCCGCAATCCTCCTGCAGTCTTCCTCTGTTTGGCCACTGGTCTGCATGCGGAGGGCGTTGGCGTACAAACCCGAAAATCGAGAGACGCCAGCCCTGATTCGGTCCCAGCACTTCCGGACCTCCTCCCCGGTGCACGGTCTCCCTTCAGGGCAAAATGCCCTGTAGGCTGCAGCTATCTTCGCCCACAAGTTGACGATCCTCTGGTTGTTTGAAACGAGAGGATCGTCGCAAACACTCACCCACGCCTTGGCAACCGCAACGTTCTCCGCGTCCGTCCACTTCCTCCGGCCCCGGATTTCGGCGCGGGGCTGCGACGACTCGCCGACCTTCTTCGCCTTGCCCTTCTTCTTACCCCGCCCTACTCCCTGGCTTTGAATGAGAGTTTCAGAAACGTCGTTAATATCAAAACCCAAGTCCGCTAAGGAGAAGGTCTCCGAATACTGTGCATCCGTTGGGGTCGATGTGTGCGAAGAACCGGTGGAAAAATCAAAAGTCGGCCGATAGGCGTTGTCCCCCCCGTGCGTCGCCTGCGACTGTGGAATCATATGTTGCGCCGGTGGCATCATCTGCTGCGCCGGTGGCTGCATGCCGGGTGCCCACCCCGGCATCATCTGCATAGGGGGCTGCATGCCGGGTGCCCACCCCGGAATCATCTGCTGCCACGGGTACACGTTGTAGTACCCGCTCATTGGAGGCCAACCACCTCCCCCAGGAGCCGGGGAAGTATGGGACCCTGCCCCGGGAGTCGGGGGCGTCTGAGACCCTACACCGGGAGCCGGGGGAGTCTGAGACCATCCCCCGGGATTAACTGGAGTACCTTCGTAGTTGTTCTCCATTGCTCGTTATTGATATTGTACAGAAAGTAAGGTAGAGAGAGAGTACTCGTTAAAACAAGTGGTGCGAATGAAAATGAGGTTCAACGCGCGTATATATTGTGTTTTGCGAAAAAAAAAAAAAAAATATTTAAATCCGACGCCGGTTTGGCGCCGATCCGGGAGCCACAATGGCGCCCGTGAGGATCGGCGTGGGAACCGGCGTCAGCGCGGGAATCGGCATGGCGACGCCGATTTTGACGCCGATTTCGCCCACGCCGGTTCCAATGGTTCGGCGTCAAACCGGCGTGGGCGAAAAATCGGCGCTCCGGTGGTGACGCCGACCATTGGAGATGCTCTAAATAATGAACGTGGAGAAAATGGCAGCCACGTCATTCCCACAAAAAGTTTTACTGTACTAATACACAAATCCGCTGATGTAATTGCCAAAAGAAAATGCAATAAATAAATCGAGTGACGATTGACATAATTGAACACTCCTTCTCAGCAGCTTCACACCTCAATCTCCAGCAACAATCACCTCCGATTTCCATGGCGGAAACCCACTCCACCCACTCCACCGACCCCAAAACCGGCTACTGCTCCGCAACCAGAATCTACCACAGCCTCCTCCCCCCCGCCCCCCTCCCTCCGCCCTCTTCCCCCCTCTCCATCTCCTCCTACGCCCTCTCCCTCCTCCACTCCCCCGCCAACCCGACCTCCGCCGCCCTCTCCACCACCGCATTCCTCATCGACGGCGACTCCGGCGACCGCCTCACCTACTCCGCCTTCGTCCAACGCGTCACCTCTCTCTCCTCCTCCCTCACCTCACTCATCTCCATAAACGACGTCGCTTTCGTCCTCTCCCCGCCCACGTTTCATATCCCCGTCCTCTACTTCTCCCTCCTCTCCCTCGGCGTCGCAATCTCCCCCTCCAACCCGCTCGCCTCCGCGCACGAGCTCGCGCAGCAAATCCAGCTCAGCAAACCCTCGATAGCCTTCACCACCTCAGCATTAGCTCACAAAATCCCCCCTAATCTTCCCGTCATCCTCCTCGATTCCCCTGAATTCCTCTCCATGCTCCAATTTAGGTCTCCAATCACCACCACCGCCGCCGCGGCAGTGAAACAGTCCGATCCCGCCGCCGTCCTCTACTCATCCGGCACCACCGGTAAAGTAAAAGCGGTGGTGTTGACTCACCGCAACTTGATCGCGGTGATAACGGGATACTACCTCAAGAAATTATCCGACGACACAAAACGCGGCGTTTTCGAGCGTCCGGTAACGCTCTTCACGCTGCCGCTGTTCCACGTTTTCGGATTCTTCATGCTGATTAGGGCGGCGGCGATAGGGGAGAGCCTCGTGCTGATGGGGAAGTTCGATTTCGTGAAGATGCTGGAGGCGGTTCAGAGGTACAGAGTGATGCATATCCCGGTGGCGCCGCCGGTCATCGTGGCGATGGTGAAGTCGGATTTGGTCGACAAGTATGACCTGAGCTCGCTGCAGCTGCTGGGATCGGGCGGCGCGCCGCTGGGTGAGGATGTCGCCGAGCGCTTCAAGGCTAAATTCCCCAACGTGGATCTTACTCAGGTGCGCAAACGCAGATTTTCTGCCATTTTTTAATTGGCTATTCCTTTTGTGTATTATTGCTGTATCTGCATATTCTCTCTTAAAAGCAATTTTTCTTTTTAGGTGGTTAAACATTTTACTTTTCAGGCAGTACTTTGTTGACGCAATATTTTGGGTTGTTGAGTGGGATGTGCTTTATTCTTAATTTTGTTGGATGTTGAAGTTTATGTTATCTTAATAGCAAGGACTGACGCAATATTGAACTGTTTTGAGATGGGTTGACTGCATAGTTGGAACCACATATATTCAAATAATTGGACTGAACAAGAATAAACAGAACTGCATATTTCCAGAAAATTCATGGATTTATGTTCATTTTAAGTAGCTCGTTGCTATTTCTGTTGTGTTGTATGTGCTTGAATATTCACACATCTGAACTCTAGGGGAAAATAATCATTTAAAGGAATACTTTTTTTTGGCTTTACTTATTGTTGCTTGGCTGTTGTTCGTTTTGGGTATACATTAAGTTATGTTTAGTAGTAATATTGTTTTCTCTAGGGCTATGGTTTGACTGAGACTGCAGGAGGGGTCACGCGCTCAACTGAACCTGACGAGGTCAAGCGATATGGATCTGTAGGCCGCTTGGCTGAGAACATGGAAGCCAAGATAGTTGATCCTGAGAGTGGGGAGTCCTTACCTCCTGGACAACGTGGCGAGTTATGGTTACGAGGACCTGCAATTATGAAAGGTAATTGATTTGATTAAACGACCTGATGTTTTCCTAGTGTTTTCATGTTCTAAAGAGTATTGTCAGTTGCCCGTGTAATTCACATCCTGTTCTTGGTTAGAAAACTATCCTTGTTTAACAAGTGCTCAAATTGGTTCACTCTACTCATTAGGGTAGAAGCATATATATGTGCTCTTACTTGTTTATCTCCTAAATAAATGAAAGTATGAAACTAAATGTATCTGCTCAGACAGTTTATGCCTGCTCGGATGAGGTACCTGCCAATGGAGTTGATCAACAACTTCTTTGTGTCTTAATGTGAAAATGTAAAAATAGAAGTGTATGAATCATAATAGTGTCTTGAGTTGAATCCATAAGTGTTGGCTGGTTTGATGAGCAATAGTCAGGAGGACCGGGATCATGGAAATTGGACAAGAGAGGCCCTGATGTTTTAAATTGCATATAGAATGTCTTAGATTATATCTCTTGGACTGGATTAAAACTATAACTGATATATAATAAGCTCAATGTGCGACTCCCACAGGTTATGCAGGAGACGATGCAGCTACAGCTGCAACGTTGGATCCAGAAGGGTGGTTAAAGACTGGGGATCTTTGTTATTTTGACTCTGATGGTTTACTCTACATTGTTGATAGGTTGAAAGAATTGATAAAATACAAGGGATATCAGGTGATCCTTTTAAAACTTTTTTTGGTTGGGATCGGATCAGCGATGGGTTTATTTAGTCACTGAATGACATGTTACTTCTGCAGGTTCCTCCAGCAGAGCTGGAACATTTACTTCAGTCGATTCCTCAAATTGCTGACGCAGCAGTGATCCCGTAAACATTCTCTCCTCTTGATTCTTGTTTTAACAATTCACTTAATGCACTCATTCGAACTGCTTAAAGATTTTGTTTGTGTTGACTTGCTACCTCTCATTGGCTTTTGCTATCCGTGCCCGAGAGCAGATATCCTGATGAAGAAGCCGGTCAGATTCCCATGGCCTATGTTATGAGAAAACCCGGTGCCACCATCACCTCATCTCAAATAATGGACCTAATCGCGAAACAGGCAAGTCAACTTACCTCCTAATCTCTACTCTTCCACTTGTTTAAAGGTGCTAAATTATCTCACAATAATCTATGCTACAGGTTGCTCCATATAAGAAGATTCGACGCGTTGCATTTGTGAATGCAATCCCGAAATCTCCAGCAGGAAAGATCTTGCGGCGCGAGCTGGTTCGTCTTGCTCTCTCCACTTCTTCATCTAAATTGTAGAAAGACAAATACATCACATTCTGTTGGTAGCTCTGGATTTAAGAGGGGAACATTTGTTACATTTCAATATTCTTGTTACCAATTCTTCCTTTTTTTTCACTTCTTGTAATCGCCCAATAATTAAATGCCAAAGTGAAAATAGATAAATGAAACTTTTGGTGTTCTGTTTAAACTGTAGTTGGAGTTTCTCTTGTAAATTTTTGCCAGTTATTGGCATGTGAATTTTCATCGTTTCCGATTTCAGTCAGCAAAAACAGTTGATGGCAGTTAGTCGAATAAAATTGTTCACTTTACCCTTCGTTTTCTCACTATGCTTTAAATTTGTTTGGTTATTGTATCTTTCATTGCAAAATTTAATTGAGGAATTACATAATCAAATAAGTTTAATACTATTGTTCAGTATGTCGAAACTGGTGGATGTTTCATTAATATTATTAGTAGTAGTAGGAGTATATATATGCCTATATATCATTATGTTTCTTTGATCTTTTCTAAGTTACATGAGACAATAATACTTATAAAATTAATAATTTTAAATCAATAATTTTTATAATATTCAGATACTTTTACATACTTATCTCTCACCAATCACAAAATAAATGTGCAAAAATTAAACTACTATTTTATTATTATATTTTAATAATTAATTAATGCGAATTACAGAGTACTAGAGAATTTCATCATACTACCCATAATATCCCACAAACAATACGACGCCACATATCGCATCGATGATGCATATTTGTGCACTATTTCTGGTATATTCACCAAACATTTTTCTTCCAATCGCTCAACTTATTTTGCGAGTTTCCAAAGCTTCATTCTTTCCTAATAATTTAGAAAATTGTTTTTGCTACGAACAAGAATCTACACAACTCCAGGTATATTTTATCTTGATTAATCTTGTATTTTTCCTTATTCAATTTTTGTTGAATTGAGATTCCGATTCAATCAGCAAAATGATCAGATCGCATTGAATATACTCAATATATGCATCTATATATCTGCATTAACAACAAAATTTGATGCATGCATTTATGCATTATTGATGTTATGATTGTTGGTGGTTTATTCATGTGATCATTTTATATTTTTATTGAATGTAGAACAATGTTGAGGCAATCGCCACGTAGGAATCAGAGGAGCAAAGGGATGAAGGTGAAGCATGTGTTGCAGGTGTCTGTGCTCCTTGGGGTCTGCATCTGGCTGGTGCTTTACCAGATGCCTCACCCCAACGACGCCGGATCCTTCTCTCAGCACAGCATCAAGCTCTCTCAGAAGCTGCGCGCTGCCAGTGACATCAAGCTGGGGAGGAAGGATCTCAAGCCGAGGACGACAACCATGGTCGAAACGGATGGCCAGAATGCCACCAAGGCAGAAGAGGGCGGCGATGCCAAGGAAAAGGATGCGGAGAAGGAGAAGGAGAAGGAGAAAGAGAAGGATGACAAGGCAGCTGAGAAAAAAAAGACAGCAAAAGGTGATTGGGATGTCAAGAGAGAAGAGAAAAAGGTGGATGATAGCAAGAATACCGAGAAAAAGGATGGCGGTGACAAGGAAAAAGAGAAGACGACGAAGAAAGAGGAGGAGAAGGGCAGCGGTGGTGATGAGGAAGCAAAGGCAAAAGGTGGTGATGACAAGGAAAAGGATAAGAAGAAGACGAAGAAGAAGGAGAATGAAGATGGTGGTGGCGAGGAAAAAGATGGCGGTGGCAAGGAAAAAGAGAAGGAGAAGGAGGAGAAGAAGACGAAGAAGGAAGGTGGTGACGACAAAGAGACAAAGAAAAAGAAGACGAAGGAAGATGGCAGAGAGAAGAAAAAAGAGGACGAGAGCAAGGATGAGGACGCGGAGAAAGGCAAGGGCAAAGAGGAAGAAGGGATGAGGAGGGGAAAGAAGGGTAAGGGTATGCAAAGGGTAAAAGGGGCAACTGAGGATTACTCTGCCTCACCAAAAGCAAGTGAAGAAGCTGAGTCTCCATCCCCAACACTTGCAAAATGAGATCTCACATAATTAATGAGATCTCAAGTAGACTTGTATTTCCCATCTTTAGTAGAGATGATAAGTTTTATTTTATTTTGTTTTTGTTGTGTTTTGAATTTAGGTTGGAAAGTGGATTTTAAAAATCCTAATAGAAATTACCTAGTAATGGCTTATTGTAAATATATTGGCAGCTGGTTTCACAAAATAATAAAAGCTCCATGTTTTATGTTATTTGTCTGTCTTGTTAAAATCTTGAGACTTGTAATATGAAGCTTCTACATGCAAGAAACATATGTACTAATTTAAATCCATTGGAACTTGTATGTTATAGGCCAAACGGAAGAACACGTCCCAACCAGAGTTCACGGCCAATGAGATAAATTTCCTTATATAGCATTCATATGTGGTTTGTAACATAGTTTTACCGATAAATTACTTATTTGTTTTGTATTGAATGTTTAGAGTTAGAACGAGTGGTGGAGTATTCGTCGAGCAACACAACAACCGTGTTATGGAGGGATTTTGTAAATTTTGGACTTTTTAAAATTATTTTAAACTTTGAATTTTATGATAGTCATAGGATTAAAATCTTTAACTTATCATAAATATATTTATATATTTTAAATAGAATATGTTTAAAAATTAAAATACAGTATGTTAATTTATTATAATGATTTTTCAGGTGCCACGCCCCCGCAAATCTCCAAATGCATTTAAACTTTTCCACCGTTGATATTTCTTCGGCAATCCTAACCGTGATGTTCTAAACCCTAAAAACCCTAATCCAAAATCAATTTCTATATAAACCACTCGCCGTTTCACTTCTACCATAAAACAGCGGCGGAGGAAAGCAGCCATCAAACCACAAACCACAAACCACCCCGGCATTTAGCTGCCGTGCCGACGTTCAGCTCCGTCCAGCTTCGAAAGCTACTACTCTTTCCCTTTCCCTTATTCTTCGTCTGATTTCAATTTATTCAATTTCCTTTCAATCGTTTGTTTTTTTTGAGAGGGATATGAAGATTGATAATTGTCGCCCCAGGCTTAATTTGCATCTAAAATTAGTTGCAACGTGGTGATTGACACTTTAAATTTCTGATCCCTCTCGTAACATTTTCATAGTGATTTTCCATTATTTTAGATCTGAGATTGATTTTACAGATTTTATGGTATTTGAGATTTTGAGTTATACGATGATTGATTTTTGTCGCCCCAGGCTTAATCTGCATCTAAAAATTAGTTGTAATGTGGTGATTGACACTTCTAATCTGATTCCTCCTCCACTTTTTTATACTTTAAATTTTTTACAAAATTTTGAGATATGCAGCACGAGATATGATGATAATCTACCCATATAGATATTATCTGCATTTGAATGATGAATACTTTCATGCACTACCATCTGATCTCATGTTTATATCTCTAAATTTATCTGTTATTTTTCGAAAATTGTTATTGCAAATTGCAATCTATGATGAAATTTGTTGTCAATTGACTGATATTCAGTGATTATCAAAAACAAATTCACCATCTTTCGACTGAGATTGCTTTTGGTTCCAATGTACTTTTATTTTCACTTTTCTAATAAGGAACTATGTGATTTATGCCCGTGGTATCTAATGTCAAGAACTATTTATTTCTTGATGTTTCGTTTTTGAGGGCATAAACCAATTTGAACAGGCCTTGCGACACAGATAGCTCCTCTACAATAAGCTTTCTGTTACTATTTTCCTGTCTACATATTCATTACAAGATTCATTTATTTCTATATCCATTTTTATTTTTTATAAATTCCAAATTTTATTTATTTATTTTTTGCTAATTTTGTTTTACATTCAATTGGTTTAAATTAAACATATAATAAGAGGAATTTTATTGTATTGTCAATTGACTATCTAAATCATGCCCCTTGTTGTTTGAAACAGAGCATTGGGTGCTTGGAGTCGATTTCACTCTGACCCCCCACCTTCTTCATGAATTACCTGGAGTGCCTCCTGTTTCCTTCTCATCTGATTGAGTCTGCTGGTCATCGTAGTCCCACCAGATCACATTTTTGTCTGGCATTGTCTTATACATTGAACTTGCCTCCTGCTCTCTTGTTTACAGTAAAAAAGACAACAGTAAACAGCCTTTGATCATCTGATTCCGCATAATTAAGTCTCTTTTGGGTTTTTCATCGACCAGGTGGGAGGTCTTTGACAAATTTGAAGTTCATGTAGTAAGAATTTTTCTTTTTGCGTGAGTACACATCTCGAGTTAAGTCGTTTGATTTGGGGATTATTGATATTGGTTTAGTGGGGATTGTTGATGAAAACGAAGGCGTTTTTTTCTGAAAAAATGTACTATAACTTTTGAATTTGGCGCGAAAATAGTGGTATTTCTAATCATCAGTGAATGCTAGAGTTTAGATTTTAACATTTTAATTTGCAGAACAAACATTGCGAATTAATTTATATGTTCTCGTATTTTCTTAAAAAGCTCATAATCGATTTGAGGGAATTATATTATTCAACAATAGTACATTATTATATTTGTGTTGTAGAATTTCCAATATCGGGCAAAACCAACTCAAACGGAGAGAGGAATGGAATCAAATGCGATAGATGCTTATTTAACTTCGTTTTAAAAGAATAGATTTGGCCGGCTTATGACAAAAATTGGAATTAATAATGAATCTATTTATTTATTCAGAAAGAACACTTTTTTTATTGATAAACAAACTGAAAATTTTAAAGGTGATGAACTCATGAATTAATCAACAAACACACTCAGTATCCTTTCAGTCTGTTTACTGTTGTATTTTTTACTACTAATACCCATGAGGTCAGTAAATATCACAAAAATAGATAACACTTTTTAGTAGATAAAAGGTAAAAAAAGAGAAAATAATACTATGAGTGAGAACAAGGAATATTGAAAGGGGCAACTAACAATAATAGATGGGATAACAATTGGCATCTAGAAAATTGGAGAAAAATAATGTGGCATAAATATAATAAGATATCAAATTGATTTCCGTTTGGTTAATTTGACATTCTATTTGGCATATAGTAAAACAGTAAAAATATAGAAAGATCGTGAATGCTATCATAATTCACAGCCACGTGTCAACTACTATTGTTAGAGAAAATATCTTGACAATAATCTATGATCATACATATAATTAAGTTGTACTCCAATTTAGTTGTTCATCTTAGTTATAATGACTTAATGAGCCGTCTGTCAATATCTTTGTGGGGATCTCGTTCAATATCGATTTGAGTAATTACTATCGCATGATAAATAATAAAACATTATTTACTCCATTTATTTTTCTCTTACTAGACTAACATACCCACTCAAAAAAAAAATAATACTAAATAAATAAAACAAAACAAAACAAAACAAAAAACTATGTCGTTCGACAGACTAAATGAAATGAAATTGTTATTTTCAAATTACTATATTTTCTAGAAATATGGGCTTAAAATTTGCATGAGATGTTAACGTGGTTTGTATCATCTATTTGAATATTTCACATCACTCATCCATCAAATTAATTACACAACAAATATTAATTCAATCGTGTTCCCGCGGGATACGTCAATAAAATTAATTCCACAACACATATTTGTCACACACGTGTAAAATTTAGATCAACTTATAACTAAAACATATACTCCTACTAATTAAATGTTAATTAGGGATGTATTCATATTCATATGGTAAATATTATTCAAAAATAAAACACTTTGTTATCCACATTAAATCTTATGATCTAACGATTAGATTAATGTCACGTGTCATCTAATAATGTAGAGTATTAGTCTAGTAATATTAACTTAGCTAATAATTTAATATTTTAGTAAAATAATGTACTCCCTCCGTCTCGGACTACTTGCACTTATTTCCTTTTTGGGTGTCCCAAGTTATTTGCACTCTTTCAATTTTTAGTAAAAATTTTCACCTACAGCCGTAATATTTGACTTTGCTATACACTCATTCCTTAATCTCCGTGCCGAAAAGGAAACGTGCGAGTAGTGCGGAACAGAGGGAGTAACATTTTAGTCTAATAATGTAGCTTGATAAATAATACAGCATCCTAGTGTAATAATATAGCTTATCATAACCATTAAATCAAAGAATTTAAGGCATGTAATTTGTGTTGTGTTTGATAATAAAGGGTTGTGAGGACCCTAATAGACGGGACCCTACAACTATATTAGCATCTGATATGCAATACTTAACGGTCAAACTATACCTAATGCTAATGCTAATAATCGAATACTAGTTATAATAATACTATTAACAAAGGAAATTCCTCGAGGAGTGGGCGACGAAAATGAATTTTGCCGAACTATTTAATAGCAATATTATCACTCATAAAAAAACATGAAAAAATGGTCAGTTTAAACGAAGTAATCCGTTGATGGAATCGCTTTAGCATCGTCGCAGCTCCAACCTTCCGATTTCCACACCACCATCAACGCCAACGCAATATTAACGTATCGATCATCGCTGTTTTTGCAGTCCACTGCGATAATACATGTCTCTGATTTGAGTTTTTTTCTCTTTTTTCTTCCTGTGAAATATCGTGTTCCGGAAAAAAAGGTGTTTATCCGTACGATCGAGGGCGGAAATGAAGAGCAGGAACCGCGGGAAAGTGTCTATGCGATGGATTATGGTCCTCTGCCTTATCAGCTTTGGCCTCGGCATTCTCTTTAGCAACAGGTTTTCACAAATCTCGATCGCGCGTGTTTGTTTGTGTGTGTGTGTGTGTGTTGATGCTTAATTAAGTTTGATGATCCGGCAACATGAAATTATTATGTGTGCGTGTGTGTTGATGCTTAATTAAGTTTGATGATCCAGCAACATGAAATTATTATGTGTGTGTGTGTGTTTGTGTTGATGCTTAATTAAGTTTGATGATCTAATTGTTTCAGCAACATGAATTTATTGTGTGTGTGTTTTTTATATGTTATTGATGCTTCTTCATGCATTAGGATACTTTCTAGTGTGTGGTATGTATTAATCATGGAGAAGTGAGTTGATTTGTGATGAGTTTCGTTTCTCATTGAAGATTGATTAGATGAGTAGCTGATATACATTTATGTAATTTTACATATTGAATGTAATTTTACATATTTAATGGATCACTCTGTAATGTAGAATGTGGATTGATTTGCAATTAGAAGATGGATTTCTTTTCACAAGACGACGTTTGGGTGAATTTGAGGCTACTTTGGATGACTGTGTCTCTGATAAGGTGGAGTTTCCTTTCATATTTCATAAACCAGCAGGCAACAGCTGCTTGATTTTTAATGTATTGAGTAATGCTTAGGTAAAACTAATTCCTGATGAGGAAGTGATCAAAGAGTTCAGCAAAGCACATGAAGCAATACAGTGAGTCAGATAAAGCACATCTCTAGATAATAATCTCAAATTTCTTGTAATTGCTGTGATTGTAGGTGATAGAAGAGATTGAGTGATACTAAGTTCTTTTATGGTTTTAGTAAGTCATAACTGTGTGGTCTTTCAGATCTTTGGATTCTTCTGTTGCCAAGCTACGTATGGAGCTTCCGTCCAACAAGAAACATCGCAAACTGGGAAATTTTGAGAATTTAAATGGTAATTCCACATTTGCTGGAAATGCTGTGTTGAGAAAAAAGGTGTTTATGGTCATAGGTATAAACACAGCATTCAGCGGCAGAAGGAGACGTGATTCTATCAGAGAAACATGGATGCCTAGAGGTTGTTTTTGTTCATCATAAACACTGATATATTGATTGTACTGATATCTGTTAGTTAACAAATTTCTGAATGTTTAATCAGGTAAAAGTCTGTTACAACTTGAAGCAGAGAAGGGTATCGTGGTTCGTTTCATGATTGGTCACAGGTTAGTCTTAAGTTCTTCAAATGCAAGTCTTAGTTTTGTTAATACAGAATCCTCTGTGTAACATCTTTCATATTGTTCAGTGCAACATCCAACAGTATTTTGGACCGTGCACTCGACTCTGAGGAGGGCCAGCACTATGACTTTATTAGGCTTGTAAGGCATCAATACCTTCCCAGTGCATGCTGTTAAAATTTTGTAGTGGATACTGATAAGTAGATCATATTCAAGAATCATGTTGAAGGGTATCATGAGTTATCAGCAAAGACAAAATCATTCTTCGCTGCTGCTGTAGAAAGATGGGATGCTGAGTTCTTTGTCAAAGTGGATGATGATGTTCATGTCAATTTGGGTATACAATACTTCTTTCTTCTTCCTTTCCATAAACATGTTACATGACTTTAAGTACTTTTCACCGTAGTTAAATTTGTTTGATGAGTATAATGCAGGCACATTAGCTGCAACGCTAGCACGGCATCGCTCCAAACCCAGAGTATATATAGGATGCATGAAGTCGGGACCAGTTCTTCATCAAAAGTATTTGCTACTTAACTCTCTCTGCCATTCCACCCGTTGTTATATTTCGAACACAAAACCGTAGCTCCATTTTGCGTATCTCTTTTTTAATAGGAATCTAAAGTACCATGAGCCCGAGCACTGGAAGTTCGGGGATCAAGGGAACAAGTACTTTCGACACGCTACTGGACAGATATATGCCATATCAAGGGATCTGGCTAAATATGTGTCAGTCAACCAGTAAGACAGAAAGCAACCTCTTACCCGCCTATCAAAACTTGCATTGCTTTTACCCTGATAAGCCGTGTTAATTATGAACATCGTCAGACAAATCCTGCACAAGTATGCTAATGAAGACGTGTCGCTTGGAGCATGGTTTATCGGTCTTGAAGTCGAGCATGTAGACGATCGCAGCATGTGCTGTGGGACTCCACCCGGTACAGATTCCACCAGTTTCTATGATTTTTTTGTTTAGATGTTGAAGGTAATTAGAATTCGATCGTGGTAAGTGCAGACTGTGAACAAAAAGCACAGGCGGGCAATGTTTGTGTAGCGTCGTTCGACTGGAGCTGCAGTGGCATTTGCAAATCCGTGGAGAGAATCAAGGGAGTTCACTCTATTTGTGCTGAAGATGCTTCCACTCTTTGGAATGCGCTCGTCTAAGCAAACCTCGTAAATTCGAAAACACTCACAAGCAGGAAAGCTTGATGACGGAAACGTACATATATGAAGCAATGTTCAAAGCTGAAACGACGAATTGGGAGGATTGAGAAAGAAGATGAATAAGGTATTTTGAAATGCAATTACTTTTCCGATTGCTGCTTCTTGTTTCTTGTACTAGCGTGTATACACTAACTAATAAACAATTTTCCAATAAATGAATATCTTCCAAAAACATTGAGATCCATAACCACTAATACATTTTTTTTGATATATATCTCCGATTGATGAATGCTGCTTCGGAACGATATAACCTGAGATTTTCAATACACAACGTGGATGCAAAATCACAATACCTCTTTTTCCAGTTTCAATACTGCCATGAATGCTTCTTGTGGTACGTCGACCTTACCGATTGCTTTCATTCTCTTCTTTCCCTCAGCCTGAGTTAGAAGCATACCAAAGCAAAAATGATCAACCACTATATAACATGTTTCAGAGCACAATGCACATGAAAATTTCTTGAAAGTGTGATATGATAACAAGACAAATAAAGCAGACATAATTCACCTGTTTACGCAGAAGCTTCTTTTTTCTTGTGATGTCCCCACCTTCATGAAAAGCAAAACATAAATCAAGAATGCGGCATGATTGGCTAATTAAAGATATTTTCTAAGAAAAAACGTATCCGTAAAGTGCTGGAAATGAAACAAAACAAAACATCTACCAAGGTGATTCGACATATTGTACGTGTTCAAGTGCATCAGACCTTAGAAAAGGAAATCATATAATCTTCTATAATGAGGGAGGTAACCTCACCATAGCATTTGGCAAGAACGTCTTTCCTGATAGCAGATAGAGCTTCACTAGCAATCACCTTGGCGCCTATGCAAGCCTGCCGAGCACAAAACAAATACAGAATTATGGTTTATAATTAATACAACAAGAAAAAAACAATAAAAAGAAAATTGAAAATTGTGAATGATACCTGGATTGGCACTTTAAACATTTGTCTTGGAATTAGTTCCTTCAATTTTTGAGTTAAAGCTCGTCCGACAGCATAAGCCTGAAAAAGAGTGCGCGATTTTATTGTAATATGAAATGAGTATGGAGAATGGATAATATTTATACAAGTGAGAATGGTGAATATCTTTTCTGGTACAAGGAAATAGTTTCATAGTATTGATACTATCATTAAATAAAAAATGCTAAGAATTAGCAACTCATAAACCTTCGACTGAAAGAAATTGATAGCTGTAGGTTAAAAAATTAAATTACAAAATCTGCTAAAATATTGACAATATAACAATCTTGAAACAGGTCCTGATTGCATATGAAGTGACTCAACTTTAGCGACTCAAACAATAAGAAAAGAAGTTGTTTACCTTGTCTTTATGCACAATAGTTGATAAAGGCTCTACCGGCTCCCCGTTAATTTGAATGTCAAGCTTTATTAAGTCACTCTCCCTGTACCTGTTTATATATTTGAATATAGTTATTGTGAGGTCAAGTACATTATGGAAAGTCACCAAAAGATCAATTTCAGCTCATATCACATTGAATTACCCAATGAAGGAGTACTCCATGCTAGCATAGCCTTTGCTCCTCGACTTCAGCTGATCAAAGAAGTCACCTACCATCTACAGAATGAGCCGTACAAGTTAATTGAAATATATGGCATCTCTAAAACAAGTGTAACTTCTTTTTTCACAAGAGAATACCTCAGCCAGGGGTAACTCATAAAGAAGTGATGCCCTAATTTCAGTAATGAACTTAATTTCTTTGAACTCTCCTCTACGGTCCTGAGCAAGCTCCATAAGTGCACCAATATAATCTTTTGGAGTGAGCATTTCGATCTATACAAGAAACATCAACTTTATCCTCAAGAAACAGGATGAATACTGTGTGGTAGGTCCATTAATAGGAAATTAGAAATTCAGACAACCTTAACATATGGCTCTTCAATTAACCTTCTGTTGCCAGCTTCAGGAAGCAAGGATGGATTTGAGCATTCGACCTAGATCAGATCATCAGAAGGATGTGAAATATGAAGAAAATGTTCAAACAATGTCATAAACTTGGAAGAAACACTAGAACAAGTGGGTCACAAGCATTTAGTAATTGCAAGAGAATAATTATTGAAATATGATGCCCGATGAAACAGAATATCTAAGCAACGAAGTCCACCTAAGAAGTTGAACAGTTCTACAAACTTCAATAGAGTCTAACTAGCTCAAACCACCTTCTCAATCATTTTAACTAAAAGGCTCACATGCCAACTGATGCTGATATATAAAAACAAAATTTCAACGTAGTTATTGCCCAAGAACTATTTAAATGTAGTAGTATTCATTATTCTTTCTTTTTCGATAATATATTCACTTTTAAGTTTGATACCATACGTGACCGATCATTCCAGACAAGGACCTACCACTGATCTTTTTTATTAACAATGTCTACAATCAGGCTGGTTTACTATTTTCTCCTACTACAATGTTCCATGAATAACTAGATTTGTATGCAAGCTACATCCAGATTAAGTCATGGATCGGCTTGATATTATACAAAAGCATTTCAGCTAATAAAAGAAATAACAGACATAAGAGTAAATGCTCAGGCAATGCACGGGTGAATGCTGAAATTATCAACAATGACACAACTAGTGCATGATTCTTGTTTCCAGAACAGTAAATACTTCAGCAGCTTCAAAATGAGATAAGCGCCTTGAAAAGGAATAGAGTCGAGGAATTCAAAAGTGAATTAGCAAACTATAATAAACAATTAAGCATGGGATGTGGAAATTACAATATCACCACTTGTGCAAGTCACTCTGTAGACCACACTTGGGGCGGTGGTTATTAAACTCAAATTGTACTCACGTTCCAGCCTTTCCTGCAGAATTGAATTTATCAATACAAGATTGCAAGCATACATAAACTAGTTTGGAAGGGAAAGGAAAAGTCAGAAAATTCTAACCTGAACAATTTCCATATGAAGAAGACCAAGGAAACCACATCTAAATCCAAATCCCATGGCACTTGAGGTCTCTGGCTCAAACTACAAAATTAACTGAAGCTGTTGGGAAATTTTTACCAAGGAGCACATCTATTACATAGAAGTATCTCAGCTAATAGGCAACCACGATTTGAACTTCAGAAAATGATGACTCAGCAAAATTTAATTGGATTAAGACAATGAAAAACTTAATTTCTCAAAGAAATACAAACGGCATTACAAACTGTACAAAGACATTTGAACATTATATCAAATTTGAAAAAGAAACACCAGGACCACGTCCTTATACTGTATAATGGGTAAAATCCGTATAAAATTCACCAAATTAAACCCTTCATGACAGGACCTTCTTGTCCTCTATGGAAAAATAAAAAGCATTATAAATAATGACAATTTTTTGAAATCATGAGAAAATCGCCAGCCTTATTATTTTCAGTAACTAGTCTTCCAGTAAGTTCTAGACGTAAGTTAAGATACCCAGACACAAGCATGTAAAATCTAATCATTTAAAAGAAGCATGCTTACCTTTAAAGCAGAATCATTAAGCTGTAATTTCTCTAAAGCATCACGCAACTCATGAAACCTATATAACAAGGTTCGAAAACAATGTAGTTCAACATATGTATGGATTGTATAGGTGAAAAAGGAGTAAAAGATAAATACTGGTCAGCGTCAACAGGAAACAGGCCACAGAAGACCATTGGTGTGACCTCCTTGTATCCAGGAAGAGATTCTTCAGCCTTTCTGCTATAATGTGTGATTGTATCACCCACTCTAGCATCTGCCACTGATCTTATGGAAGCCGAAAGATAACCCACCTGAAAGGAATGAAAATTAAACAGTTAAAATGAAACGCAAAGATTGAAGTGGTGAATAATAGCAGGAGTGAGTACAACCAAACCAGCACCGAACATCAAACTGAATTTTACAGTCGGTTCGATTTCAGTTGAAATCATATGTTCGGTTTATAAAAAACGATTGATTTTTCTTTAGTTCACTTTACGAGCAGATGGATTCAGTGTTGACTATGCCGATCGAAATTTAAGAATTTATTTTTTATATCAAGATTATATTTTGGACTTGATTGCTAAGGCGTGTTCATATTTTTTATTTAAATCATAGATAAGATCTACATTTTTGCCGCTACAAAATTTTCATTTATGTGTATTCTTTAGTGGCCAGATTAGATTTCCACCTCTCCAGCATTTAACCGATCAACTTGCAACTGGTTCGGAGATAAAAATCCAACTTCATCAGCATAATAATCCTGCAACCGAAATTCAACAGTGAGCTGGCATATAAACAGGTTTCACATGAGTTCAATAGAAATGACATGAAGTCTCATTACAATATTTGGATAAGATGGTACTATTTATTGTATAAATAATGGACTGACTTAATTTCTCAACCAAAACTAGAATTAGGATAAACGAAGTTGAGTTAACCAAAAAAGGACAAAGTAACAAGGGTACTAGAAATTAATCAGAGAGTAGATATTTTTTTGCAATAATCTCAAAGGCCGATAAAGGACTGGAACAATGATCGCACATAACAACTTTGCCTTTTTACAAATATCAGACGGCCTAAATTAGAAAAAAATTAATCACTCTATACTAAAGTTTGAGTGAGAAAGAGCAATGTAGAAAGATGGCCAATCCTAGGGAACAACTCCTTATACCTTATAGCCACCTCATGAAAAACAACAAACATAAGTGCAAGCTACTATTAAGGACATTTGCTACCTTTCCACTGGCCATAAACAATATCCGGTCACCTCTTTTTATACATCCATCAATCAGTCGAAAATATACAATGACTCCTCTGTAAGCATCATAGTAACTGCAAAAGTGTTTGTGAAACCACATGCTATCAGTAGCTCCGGAGATCCATAATCAAAGTAAGATCAATTCCAATATGTGTGTTAGATAATATACACATATAAAGTGATGAATGAACTACTTATCTTGCCATCTACTTATTTTTTTGCTTAAGAACAATTACATTCTCTTTAGAAAAAAAGATGGGAGCTTTATATCAATGCCTACATTATTTACATCAAAACATTTGATTTTTGAAAAGATATTTTCATCAACAGAAACATTTAAGCAAATCTCAGCAAGCCAGAAAATATACAAATAAAAAGGTGATTAAATTGTGATTAATTAGAGGTAGTGGTACTTGATGGTGGGCAATGTGGCTATCTCTTTCCAATTGTAGAGTGGGGGTGGAGAAATCAAAACAGAAACAATCATGCTAATAATATGTATTCATACTAAATAGATTAGTGAAACATTTAGATATTTTGATTTTCTCAACTTTGCAATAAAATATAAGCACACAAAATTAATTTCAAGAAGTTTGATCATAGTACCTAAATAAGATACCTATCAAATATGAGAGCCCTCAACGGCCTTTCTGCAGTGTCTGGAGGAGGAGGGACCTTTTGAACAATTGCACTTAATATCTCAGTGATGCCTATTCCTTCCTACAAGATAACAACAAATAATATTTGTACGAAGCATACATGCACAATGGAGAATCCTTAACGCATCCCTTTCCACTTTAATGTGATATTGAAAGTGCCAATATATTTTTTACAGTTACATAATGGGCAACAAGAAAAAAGAGGAGACAGTACTAACCTTTGCTGAGCAGTAAATTGCATCACTACAATCAAGACCAACAACCTATGAAGATGGGAAAAATTATTAAGGTTGTTTACTTTTCAGCATAATTTAAGATTACCTTAATTATAACCTCATATACCAAGAGGGAAATGTTTTAAAATTATATATTGCCAAGACAAAATTATCAGCCCAGAAATATTGAATAGTCTCATTGGTGAAGAGAACATAAATCTCTTGTTTGTGCACAACCACATCAACCAACCTCTTCTATCTCTCGGCAAACACGTTCGGGCTCTGCACCTGGAAGATCTATCTTGTTCAAAACCTATAAAACAATGGGGGGGGGGGGGGATGATTCAGACAACTGAAACACATTGGAAAAAAACTATGCAAGTTATTACCTATCTTGAGAGTTCAGAAATAAAAGATGGTGAACAGTTGCAAACTTTTTGGTAAACTCAATTGTCACGATGGCTATATGCTCAATGCATCATGACCCGATGTCAACATCACTTGATGCTCAGTTCATGCCTCTACAGTCTACATTGAGTCGGCTTCCGCCCTCAGATAGTTGAACAAGGGTAGTAGTGTATAAAGTAGGTACGACACATCCTTTTTAAGAGTTAGGTATAAACTATAAAGTATGCTCAAATGTTTCTAATGGAATAAACCTCACACTACCAGAAAAATAGAATTCCGACGGTGATAAGATTTTGCCAAAGATGGAACCTACAAATGAAAATTTCCCTTGATAAATTCATTGTGCTCCAATAATCAGAGAACACTATCAGATTGACTTCAATCTGACAATAACTGCATTTAATGTTGTAAGACCATAAAGCCTACTTCATCAACCACTGCTCTGTACTCCTCCCTCCCCCATGAATGAGATTAAATCCCTTGTTGAAAATATCAATATCACAGTAAACTGATTAGCATTTACTTTTTAGTCCACTTTAGTGAATGAGATTTCCTATTTTTAGTTGCCTTTTTGAAGTAACTTCTTCTCGTCGACATTTTGAAGTAACTTCTTCTAGTCCATATCAGCTAATCATACTTAAGTTACTTCTAATTAGTATTATAAATTTTGGTTTGCAAGCTCAGATTATCAAAACCTGCATCTATTTGTCTTATAAAATAGAAGTGCATATAAATCTGCAATTACAATATTCATGCACTTTGTTTTAACTTCCGCATAGGGCAATGAATAGCTTCAAACATCACTATAATTCAAATGGAGGAAATAATAGTCATCGAAGTAGGAACTTACTGGTATGATTTCAAGGTTGTTTTCCAAGGCCAAATACACATTGGCCAATGTTTGGGCCTCCACCCCCTAAAAGAGAATGTATAAGACAGGAGGAGAGAGAAACTGGATTATAAAAATTAGAAAACAATCCTGAAGCACCTGGGAGGCATCTACAACAAGAAGAGCTCCTTCACAGGCAGCAAGAGAGCGAGAAACCTGAAAATATTCATAAATCATGATATGACACCAAATAAACACATACTAGCAATTCAACGAAGGAACTAGACTACACTAACTGAAAATTAACAGGTTATCTGTGATCTCCATGAAAATAAAAGGATGTCAGTGCTCTTCCATGAAAACAACGGTTTTACCAAATTCGGGAATTGTTCATACTATGAAGAGCAACACAATTGAAAGGAAGAAGTAGCACAATAACTACTCAAAGGCTTTTACTTTAGGAGACTACCTACCCATCATTGATAATATAATGATAAAAATAAGTGCTTAAATTGGAAAACCATTCCGACTACAGATAAGGCATTTTCGTTATTTTTCCTTAGCAAGTTGAATGAATTAGATAGCTATTCATTAGCATGTCCACTACAATCTATCAATATCTCTACTCTCTAGAGACAACGTTTATAAATACTTTTCAACAGAATTATTCTTATGTGGTTCCAGACACATACCTCATAGGAGAAGTCAACATGACCAGGTGTATCGATAAGATTCAGGCAATAAGGTTCATTGTTATGAACATAACGCATCCGTGCAGCCTATGTAACAAAGACAAACATTTTTTATGAATTTGAATATTAAGAAGACTTGCTTGCAAGATTGATCACATTGACAGGAACAACCATATTCTAGATGCTTCTCAGTTTAGATTTTACATACATAGACTTGGAACATAAAACTGAAGAAAACACATCATCAAAGGTAAATGTTTTCACAATAAAATTAGGAGAAGCCAGATGAAATGTTGATATTCAAACTTGTGTATACCAGAAAAGGAAAGTTCATTCTAAAAAAATACTACTCCCTATTCAACCAACAAAGCATTATATGTAAAAGCAGTAATAGAGAGACACAAAACCTGCAATTTGATAGTGATGCCTCTTTCCCTCTCCAAATCCATATTATCGAGAAACTGCTCCTTCATTTCTCTGGTCTCCACGGTGCCCGTCATCTGCAGTAATTTATCCGCCAGCGTTGATTTCCCATGATCAATATGTGCTATAATGCAGAAGTTCCTAATATTCGACGAGGGCACCTGCAGTGTAAATACACATTTGCATGCACTCAGTACAGCAGCTATTTCACAACAAAAGCTTGACAAATTTGATACACACACACACACACAAATCTTCTGGCCTCGATAATGGCTTTTACATGCATTTGCCGGTTCAATTTCATCCATATCTCTTACTGTATTGAATTAATTTCAGTTCAGGGAGTGCAGGAGTGTATTTCTCAGACCTTCAACAGGCGGTCTTTGCCCGCACGAATAGCGGATTCAATTTCGGCGGGGGAAGGGGGGGCGCCTTTGGGCTGAACGCCGGCGCCAGTAGCGCGGCAGGAGACCTTCAAACTATGACGCCTTCTCCTGTGCAAAACGCGGAATTCGCCAACAGACGAATACTTTTTCCGAAGGAGCTGAAATTGAGGTTTAGTCGAGCTGAAATAGGAGCAGGAGGATGGTATGTTAATGGGATGAGAACGGCGGGTGAGATATTTTGGGGCTAAAACGAGCTTTGGGGGGTAAATCTCCGGGATTGCCGCCGCCATTAGCCGCGGCGGTGGTGAGTTTTTATTGGATTGAAATGTATGGTGTTAGTCTTATCGGAGCAGAGGCCACACGAAATTAAACTATCAACATATGACCCAACGGCTAACGTTCTCGTCTTCTCGTAAATAACCGCAATCCAAATTTTATTAGCGATTAATAATTTAAATCATAAAATTTTAATCGGTCTTTTAATACTACATGAAAACGAAATATCAAATCCTGAAATTTCATTTATTATTCTCAGTTTTATGTACAGAGTAATCACTAGTTCACTACTATAATTCAAGATCAAACTTCATACTTGTAGTTCATAATTTAAATTACTATTATTCCAATAATAATTATTGGGTTAATAAGATATTTATTGATCAACTAATTTGGTAAAATATGGGTTGTCCGATAAATTTAACGATTCCATCAATTTTTTGGGTGGAAATGGACCGTTTGATATTGTTAAGACCATAAGATAGCGAATATGTTATTTTGGATAGTAGAAATGTATGTATAGACTTTAGTTGTTTTCGCGAGAAAAAACACACCAACACACACTACCATTTAGTAAATTTAAACACCAAAAATCGAAAATCTAATTTGCTTTTGCATTAATTCAGTTCAGCCTGAAATTCCAACAATAATAGGCCAATTTTCAAGAGCAGTAAGAGCTCAGTAGAAACATTACGGTCTAAAAAGTGCACTAACATAAAACGTTTATGCTAGGATTACATTAAGCTTAAAGCTTAGGTAGCCTACACATTATGCAGCAGCCGCATCCGGTGCACTTGTCGGCGTTGGTGGTTTCTTCCTCATTGTCCAAAATGCAGCATAGTATTGGTTCTGCAGTTACATAAAGAAGATAATTCATTGTGTCGTCATGTCAAATATATAACACTCAACATCATCAGCAACAACAGGAGCAGAAAATGTAACAGTAAGAGTAATAATGGTCACCGCGAGAGCAGTGGTGGCTATAGAGTAACAGAACTAGGCAGATCAACAGTTAAATGGCATCAAATATTGGACTGGTTTTGAGGTTTGGTTCGTTTAATAGAAAAGACCTAACTAAATTTTGTCTACAAATATCCTTTTAAAACTACTTTTAACTTGAGATTTAATGTAAGTTTATCTCTGCTTAGCAATAGTGTGTTGAACTGAAATTCCCAGTTCAGGACATAAAGTTTAGGTTACAGTGTTACATATATGCTCGGATCCAAATATGGGAAACTTACCTGCATCATCGACCTTTGGTTTGTTGTATAAGTTGTGGCAATGGTTGATTCCTTCTGTTTACAAAAAGAAAATCAAATGATAGAAAAAAGTGATATTAGTAAAATGTTTCGATGGAGTCAGTTCATAATTAAATCCAAGTATACCTCTATTTCAAATCCATGGTGGAAGGCAACCCTCTTTACATCTTCTAAGCTCAGCTCAATTGACATCTCCTAGTGAAAAAAAGAAAAAGCAAACACATAATTAAGAGAGCCTCAAATAGTGAAATACATCACTTATTTCTTCATTTGTTGAACTTTTGAAAGAATGCAACGAGATTAATAGTTCAGAGACTTACATCTTCTTGATTATAAGCATCTGCAAAATGATAAAGCAGGGGTCCCAAATTGATCCACACCTGTCAATTCACCCAGAATAAGAAATGCATGCAGGAAGGATTGGGGGCTTCAATCACAAGAAGAGACCACTCACACCCCCGTCTTTAAGAATTTTAGATATTATCTCAATATATTCCACAATATTGTGTGCCGTATCAAGAAAGAAGCAAGTCACAACTGCATCCCAGGCTCCTGAAATTATAGTGAGCGTAATAAGACAGGTATCTAACAGCAGGTCACAGAAGTTGCATGACATGTACTTTGAGTTTACACTCCAGAATTTCTTAAATTTTTAGAGAAACTGTAAGGAAATAGTAATATGTTTACTACTCCACATAATGCATGAAGCTCAATTGGGGAATAGCAGTACCCAAAGCAGTTCAGATTACAGTAATATCTACCTAAACTTGACAAGCAATTCTTAACATCTAAAAGTCACCACTACCTCAACATATACTGATTCCTATGCCTTTCTTACCTACTTGACTTGGATCATTATAGACCTCGACAAAATCACCTCCGCACATTGAGAAGCCTTCAGTAATCCCTGCACTGTTCCAAAAGATAATATCACAATCTAGTTTCTGAAAAAAGTGTAAAGTGACTCACTATACTTCCAAAAAGAATTAATATTTACTACTGTTTGACTTGCTACAGTATGAATGTATGATTGTATGATGCAAAAATATAATTAAGAGCTTAAGAGCTATAATGCAATTGCAATCAATAAAACCATCTAGTGGCAGAGTAGGAAGAGCAGAAGTACAAAGAGAGTAAAGTCAAGCATAATATTATCACAATTGAAGGAATGCAGGTCACCAGATTGATACACAGGAGTTTTACAATAGGACAAAGTAAATGTAACATACTGGGAAAAATTACATAATAATAGTACTCCTCCACAAAAAATAGTCCCATTTGTGGATGGCACGGGTTTTAATAAAAAATTGGTAAAGTAAGAGAGGAGAAAAAGTAGGTAAAATAAGAGATATGGAGAAAAAGTAAGTATGGGAGAGAGTAGAAAAAGTGGGTACAGTATGAAAGAGAGACATTCCATTTTTCGAAATGGGACTATTTTTTGTGGTCATCCCAAAATAGCAAAATGAGACTATTTTTTGTGGACGTAGGGAGTTATCATTTAGTGACAACAGGTTCATTCATTTGTTGAAGTAAATAGGCTTATGAAAGAATAATCATTCAGGTGTCTTAATTGTTAATTTGTATTTTGAAAAGCACAGATACAGAAAAAAAAGTGAATGAAAGAACCAACTGTGAAAGGCAAATGGCTACAGTAAAACATAAACAAAGCAATAGGAGAAAGCATATAGAAACTAATGAATAATTTTAAATCAATACCTTGCTGGATGAATGTCCGGAATAGAAACAGGGCGAAGTTGATCTTTGTCGGAAAGTAAATTGCAATTACTGTGGATCCATGGATATATATTCCACTCCTCGGAAGTTTGAGAGCTAATGCACAAATAAATTAATACTAATGAACCAAAATTAAAAAAAGAATTGAATCATAACAACAGAGGTAGTACTTACTAATTTAGTATAAAACTGGAGCAAATCATCATGTAGTACGAAAACTCATTTCCTTGGCTTATGAAACCTGTGATACAACAAACCACTTAGACTGACAACCAAGAATTTATCATCTTAAGATGAAGAGTAATCCAGTAGCATACCCAAACATGAGATTTCTAATGCCAACCTCCCAAGTCCAGCTCCAGGAACTAAACATGCAGGAGGACTGCTTAAGAAGAAATAAGATATCGTTTTACCAAAAGAGAGTACCAGCCAACAGATTTGTTACAATAAATATAACATATCAAGCTCAATTGGCACAAATAACATGGCGGAATAATCTGCAAGTATCCTGACACCAGAGACTCTTAAAAACATAATATCTAAGAAATAATACCTGTCACTAGAACGGTCTGGAAAAAGTCGGTCAAGCTCTTGAAGAATTGGTCTATAGCATTCATCACGCTCCTTCTGACCCTAAACATAGCAAGGTGAAAAAGTAGTAAATCCAAAATATCCGCTCTTTTAATATATATAATACTTCTATTTTTTTTCTTCTGTTGAATGATGTTAGACTTTTGAGTCACAATACCATAATCGTCATTGTTATAAGTATATAATTATACTTAAAGACCTTTTTTCTACAGATGAAAAGAAAACAAGGAATACCTCAGCTGCCCAATCTCTGACAATGTTCCTTATGATGCATCGAACCTGAGAAATTAGTACGATAGTTTAAATCTTAAGCATGGATGGATACTCAAAATCAAAAAGAATAGCTAACCTTATCTACGTCAGCCAAAGGAACATGAAATTGCAATGATGGGTCCAACCAATCAGGCGACGGCGAAGCCTGAAATAACATATGCAGGGTATAAATTATTAATAAGAAAATAGAATAAAAAGTATAAATGTAGCATTCTAAACTATGTATGCAAGGCTCAAGCATTTGAGGTTCTTAAGAAGTTGCAGATTCATTTTATGCAATAAATCTCTGTTTGATGCACTTGTCCAGTATGCTTGTGACTTCGTCAACATACAAAAAAACTTCTAAAAATTTCATCACAAACAATCATGATAACCCAACAAAGATAATTCAAAGAGAAGAAGAATATAATAGAAGTACGAGGGAAAATGCTAGAAGAGGTTGGTGGGTGAAAGAATAAGGGGGACAGAAAATAAAAATGCTGGATTATATAGCAAACAGCATGAGGGTTATTGACTATTGAGTAATCTACTTGAAAAAGAAAATCTTGGAAAGGAATGGCTTACATGTCCATCACAACAATGTGTAGCACTCTGATAACTATGGACATCACCACCTTGTGCCATTCCATTACGCTCAGAGGCTACAGAGAAATTCCCGACGTTTTCGCTCAATGATTGGATTTTCTTCTCCTGTTGTTATCTACATAGGTCAAATTTCATAATGAAAAGGAAATAAACAAACTGAACCAGAGAGAATATTTCAAACAAATCCTACAGGCATGACCCAAGATGTTAAGAGAGACCTCACTGAGAGTTTCAGGGTTAGGAGTGCCACTCAGTCCATCTTCCCCAGAGCGAAGTTCATCAACTTTTGCATTATGTAGTAGGGTAATATTTGAGCCAGGCTGACAAGAATGAGGATTCATTTCAGTAGAAGAAAGTTGTTGAACTGGGGCATTTTCAATTGCATGATCCTCAGCAATGTCAGTGTCCACACTCATATCAATAGGAGGATCAAAGGCCTGCCAAAATCAAGAGGTGAACAGATTGAGACAGATCACAATATACATACAAGCTTTCCACACTCCAGAGGACAAATAATCAGATCAAAATACAAGTCAAGCAAGTAATAAACGGGGAATCAAGTCACCTTAAGCATTTCAAATATGAAATAAGAATTTTTTGAAACACACCTGCAAGAACATAACACCAGATTCAGCACACTAAACATTAGATTTTTTAATGGTAGTACCATATTTCCATTCTCCTTCACTGATATTCTTCATGATACATGTTGATATATCTGGTACACGGGTATGTAAGGGATAATGTATTATGTATATGCAGTTATCTGCTGGAAAACATGCCAATATATAAGGTATGGTACTTGAAAGTAACAAAGATGTACTTTATTCATAACGTTATTTAAGCCCAAGTTAACTTTAAATAATTATACCCTGCCATGGATGGGGGCTATTCCATCACACTCGAGACTTTCAGGTACGGAGTTGAGAATTCTTCCTATTTCTTTATTATATTATTCTATTTTCCTCCATTTTACAGATCGCCTTGTACTTTAAAAAATATTTATTTTTGAGGAGGAAAAATGGCACCCCAACCCCCACCCACCAAACAAAGGACATGATTTGAATGAAGATGTGCATCCGGAGGTTCTGATCAATTTTTACTTTTAATCATGAAAACAAAGGACTTGACCAAGGAAAAACTAAGCTGCAGCTGAGGAAAGTATAGATGGGATGCTAACTCAATCAAATGAATTGATTAGCACCATTGCTCAGGGCAGTAAAAGTGTTTGGGTATTAGCAAGAATGACATGATTGGTGCCAAACAGTACTCAGTACTGGTTATACTCAAGTAACTCAGCACCTACACTTTCAATCATAATGAGCCACAAATTTCATAAATATTCAATTAGAACTTCATCCTATAAAGTATGTAAGTATTCCTAACAGAGATATGCTATAGTAGATTTTACCATCTGAGTTTCTGAAATTTCAGAGGAAGGTGTGACAACAGTGCCTGCAAAAGCCAAAATCATAAATTGATGAAACTAATTATATTTATGGCATAATGCATGATATGCATACATAAATCAAAGTAAGGTAAGAGATTGCAGCACAAAGTAAACAGTTAAAACTGCAGGCAGATATAGAACTTTGGAGATGATAGGTTATCTTTATTCCAAGGTAAAGTCCAAAAACTTGTTCAGTAGTCTGGACTCCGGAGTATTAAGAATTAGCAGTGTATTCACAAAAAATCCAACATTGCCTTCATTGTCCTTTACCACATAAGAAAGCAAAACCTAAACCACAACTTTACATTTTACAACATACTTCACCATAGATACAACACATAATTTTTAACCTTGCATTCTACATAATATTTCACTTGAAAGGATTAACATGGTCACACTTTACTCCTATTCCATTGGTTAACTAGAAAGAGACCTTGTGGGCAAGAGGAAGCCTCCTGAAGCATCTTTCATATCTTTTGATATCTTCCTCAGCAGCCTCCGGATAGCTGCATTCAGAGCCCAATAAAAAATAAAACTACATTACAGGGATTCTTATCCATTGAAGAAATAAAGAGGATAATGAATAAACTAGAAATGAAACAGTATACCTGACAATGAAAATATAAATGAAATAATATACAAGCCAACTATAGAAGTTCATAAGCAAATCATCAGGGAATATATTAGCAGTGCCCACTACTGTAAACACAATAACGATCTTGATTCTATCAAATCGTTACTCTCAACTAAAGTTACTAAACAGTTGAATTTACTACAGCTCAACTGCTCCGGCATCGCGTGCAGGGTAAATTCACCGAAAATTATGTTTCAATATTCACCAAAGAAGAGTTCAGCACCAATTAACCCTTAATATCCTCAATTCATCAAGCTTAAAGTAACAATAGCAATAACAATAGAGAAAGAAAACCAGCAATCACTAAAACTTCGCAGACTATTGCAAAGGAAAATACAAATAAACAAAGGAACTTTTCAGAGGATTAATCACGAAAAAGAGAGACGGAAGCACGAGTGAGAGTAGGAGAGGTGTATACTTGAGATAAGCGCTAATGATACGGCGGAGGGATTTGACTTCGAGAGCCTCTTCCAGTTTCCGGCGACGCAATTGCTCATCTTCGATTGGCGACATTTCCCTCTTCTGTAGATTTCCAGTTTCACCTCTACTCTCTTCGTCTCTAATAATTGGTTAAATTACCTTTTTGGGGAAAAAATGAGTACTAATAGGAGTATTTTTTAAGCGTAGATATTTAGCAAAATGCGTATTATTATAATTGTAAATTTCCCTATTATTTATTATTGATAAAATATTATTGTGTAATGCACTGTAATTATTT
This sequence comes from Salvia splendens, assembly GCF_004379255.2. Taxonomy (NCBI): domain Eukaryota; kingdom Viridiplantae; phylum Streptophyta; class Magnoliopsida; order Lamiales; family Lamiaceae; genus Salvia; species Salvia splendens. The sequence goes on from NC_056045.1 coordinate 27,182,111, forward strand.
TTATCACTACAAAATAATTTTAAGCAAATTGTACATCAAACTTTCAATTAATTAACCTCAATATTCAGTTCTTATTTCAAAATTTAGAAAAAGTAACTATAAATCATTATTGGATTAGTGAACCTTAGGTAAATATCTTCAAATTATGCAAATGCATTATTTAAGTTTGAAGGAAAAAAATGTCTAAAACTAAAATAAAAATGGGACACAAAGGTCAAGGTGGACACCAAATAAAAATAGTGCACTATGTTTCATGTTTCGTGAACTCAGTAAGAGTTAATATTTGAATAAATTTATTTGATCGATTATTAATTATAAATAGACTTCGTAAATAACTTCACCCGAAAGTTCATCTGCTTATTATGACAAATGTAACACCCTAAAATTGGGTTTAAAGGAAATTTGCTATTCCGATTTGAAAAACAGAGAATAGGGATTTTTGGCAAATAAATCGATATATTAATTAAGAATGAGTATTACTTTTACAACTAAAGTGTAAAGCGTTGTAGTAATACGTTAATGTTTGAATTGATAACATAGCCTAAATTGAAAAGAATGCAAACTTGTATATTAGTATTGTATTAGTCTTGTTTTAAAAGAAAAACCAAGAAAAAGAATTATATATGTGCATTAATGAAATAATGCCACATTTTGAATTCTTTTGCCAATGTAGTAGTACTATATTATCACAACTTCATTTTCTTGGCTAACACAAAAAAACACACAATTGTCTAACGCTATTTTTTCGACGATTCGAAGGCCCGGTTGCATAGTCGAAGCTAAATCAAGGTATTTTCATTTATTTGATTATAGCCAATTGTCACATATATAAAATGGATAATATTGAGTAATGTTGTTATGTTTTATCTTAAATTATTGATGAATCTGTAATCGTAGTGTTGATATGCATGTATTGGTCGGCTGTAAATAAATAGTCTCATTTTATTATTTTGGTATATCCATAATCTAAATAAACTGATAATCGAGTGGGTTTAATAATAACAGAGAATTGGAAACCAGTTTAATAAATACCTCAAAAATAGAAATACATTTATTCTTCCAAATGGTTTGGCTTTGGTACGTAGAAGCTCAACCAGAAGAGGAAACCGAGAAGATGAAATAACATGAAATTATATCTCAACTTCTTCTCTGATCGATTCGATTGATTAATTGTCACCCCACAAATACAACGATCCAAGTTTTTCTTCCAATTTCTCCAGATCTGAAGGAAAAAATGGATATATTCCGGAAGGCAAAATCAATCAGGCTGGTGAGCTACCGCGACAAATACCTAACCGCGGCGGAAGACGAGGAGAGCGTGATCCAGGACGAATCGCCGCGGCAGAAATCGGTGTGGACGGTGGAATTGGTGGCGGATCGCGACGCGATTCGGCTGCGGAGCTACCTCGGAACGTATCTGGCGGCTTCGACCATCCCGTTCCTCCCCGGGGTGACGACGAAGAAGGTGGTGCAGGCGTCGCGCGAATCGCCGTCGGATCCGTCGATCGAGTGGGAGCCGATGCGCGACGGGATGCAGGTGAAGCTCCGGTCGTGCTGCGGCAACTTCCTGCGCCCTAACGGCGGCCTGCCGCCGTGGAGGAACATTGTCACGCACGATGTCCCGCACCTCCCCAATTCCGGCAACAAGCTGCTGTGGGATGTGCAGGTCGTCGAGAAACGGCCGCCGCAGAGTAAATTTGGGAGGTGCAGATCGGGATCGTTCTCTGAAACCATGGATGCGATCGTGCAATCTTAATATATTTGAACGAGCCTAATTGACCACGCACACATTGGCTCTCTCTCGACGTACAAAAGGTAATCGCTCTCGCCTCTCTTATATGCAAAAAAGACTGATGAATCAAATCATCAATGGAGTCACATTACCGCGGAAAGAAACAGAGAAGGCGATATGTTATACCTATATATGCATATTGCATACGTACACACATAAATTTGATAGATGAAGATTGTTTCTCTGGAATTGAATTTTGGAATTTTGAAAATCCAGTCTGCCGCAGTGGCGTTGATGTTTATTGTTCTAGCTAGCTCTGCTCGACTGTAGAGAAGATATGAGTAATGGATCATCATTTTGATTTGGCGCAGTTTTCGTTACACAATTTAATCTTCTTTTCTTCGGCTATCTTCTTTGTATTCAAAAGAAAAGATAAAGTCAACAAAGTTGACGAGCATCAAATCTGTAACAAATATGAGGACCCACAGAAAACATGAACCAGAAAATGAAGCAACAGAATAGCACGAACTCAAGTGCTCAACCCAGGGGCGCTTGAAAAGGGCAAAATATGTACATTTTTCGTCCCATAAAATTTTGTCATGTTTTAAAACGGCATGAGTTTTAAGAAATAACTATAGTACTCCTACTAGGAAGTAAGTTCAAAAAATTAGTCAAATGTGATTCTTACTTTTATATTTTTATGATAAAATGTGAGTGGGTTGAAAAAGTTACTTGAATGTTATTATCCATTGTAAAAAAAATGATAAAAGTGAAATATAATAAACTTTGTTAGATGTGTAGAAATGAAAATAAGTGATAGAATAGAGAAAATATTCGAGAAGGGATATATAGTCGGAAGTCTATACATAGATATATAATGGTGAAGAAGGGCGAGGAGCGGATATGCTGGTTCCGACTTGGCTCAACCTAATTATCACCCACCTGATGGCAAAATTGTAGAAATGACCTATTTTGGGAATTAATTTTTCAAAATGGGCTATTTTGGGAATCAATAGTTTGAAATGGGCTATTTAAAAAAAAAAATCTTGCATAGGGTATTATGCATTTGCAAAATGCCCAATTTCTAGAATTTTTCCAACCCTTGGTTGTCTGAAAACCAGCACAAAAAACTATTGTATCAAACTAACACTCGGAAAAAAAACGTATTACATATTTGCAAAATGCCTCATTTCTAGAATTTTGCTCATCCTCGATTATCTGAAAAGTGAAAACCAACATGAAAAACTATCAAACTAACGCTCGCAAAATATTTATAAAACATATTAGTAACTATTTAAAACAAAATAAAATAAGAGAAATAATAGAGTAAAATAAAATAAAGAATAATTTTTTTTACCATAAAAGACAAAGGAAGGGTGTCCTATGAAGCTATGACAACCAACATGCAACAATATTACATGTACTCACCTCACGTGAACATGGACCACGATGCACCTATCTAATAGTAGTAACATTAAGAAAGGAGGGTGAGATAGGTGATATGAGAGATGATTAGAAAAGAAGCCATTTAATTACTACTCACTTCATCCCATAAAAATATGTGAATTTTCTATTTTCGTGCGTCCAATAAAAATATGTGCATTCCATTTTTGGAAAGTTGTATCAATTAAATAATGTAGGTCCCATTATCCACTAACTATACTTTAACTACCATTCTTCTCATCTCTTACTCTACCATACAATTCTCATCCTCTTTATTACTTTACCAATTTTATCTCAATTCCGTGCCATACCCAATGCCCATATTTTATGGGACGGAGGGAGTATAATTTCTGATTGATTTCTAGTCAATCTCATAACTTACACGATTAGTTAATTCTACCATAATTTTTGTATATCTTTTAATTGTCCTATACAATTAAAATTTGGATAAATTTTTAGTGACTTTTGTATTTTTTTCTTCTATCTTCACCAATTAATTAATAATCATCTAAAATTGACTATCATAGTATAGAACAATGATAAATTTATCCAAGTTAGCCAAAAAGTAGTTTAAATGACAAATTTCATTATAATTTTAATTGTATGTGATAATTGAGAAATTTGCAGAAGTTAATAATTTAATTATCTAATTTTATAAGTTAAAGGATTTACCAAAAATTAACCAGCAATTCTGATTTAAATGACAATTTTATCTTATTATGACATCATGACGTCGATTTGATTCTAATATGAATTTAATTCGGTACATCAAATTTTTTTTTTGGAGGAAAATATCACTAAATTGTGTATTTGTATTAAAAATTAAAATTTGTATAAGGAGTTATTCAAATATATTTATACAAAAATAACCGAAAATAGAAAAGAAAAGTGGAGCACATAAGGTCATCACTTGACTGCTCTTGAATCTGGGTGGAGCTCTGCTAAATTCAAAATTGGTAGGCTGGATTTTTGGCATTTTTCCAAGATCCAGATGCCATTATGTGAGAGACCGAGCGAGAGAGCAACCCCACAAATCAAAAATCCGTTCTTTGATAGCTTTACACTCTGCCCATTTCGACATTCTTCCTCTTTCCTCTTCACTATCAATCCAATCATCATTCACTTTTGACAAACTCTGAAAAAAAAGCTTGACCTACAAATACCAATACCCTTCATGGCTTCATTTGGTGGAAGACTCTGTGCGCCACTGCCAATCTTGAGTTCAAACAATCGAGGTCAATTTTTTGTATTCGGAATCTGATGCATGCCCATTTGATTCCTTTCCAGGTCAGGCTGTATTGACTTCTGCTTGTTGCTGATTACCGGAGTAATTGATTTGTTGTCACAATTTATCAAGTTGTGGTTCGAATCGCTTATTGGATTTCTGTGATTTTATTGATTTTGCAATTTCAGTCGGATTTAGTGCTGTATTAAGTGAGGAATTTGAGGGTCTTGGGGGTAGATAGTTGAAGTGTATTATGTCGATTTGTTGTCACAGTTTATCAAGTTGTGGTTCGAATCGCCCATTGGATTTCTGTGATTTTATGAATCTTGCACATTTCAATCGGATTTAGTGCTGTATTAAGTGAGGAAATTTGAGGGTTTTGGGGGGTAGATAGTTGAAGTGTGTTATGTCGCCTGAACACTGTGTGTCAGGCATGCTTTTAGCTTTGCCTGATGATATATTTTCTGTAATTACAAACTCCCTCTCTGTGAGGGATGTGTGCAGTCTCGGTCTTAGCTGTCGAGATCTCCATGCCGTTGTAGGCTCTGATAAAGTATGGCTATCACAATGTGATAAGCTGGGGCTAGTTCCCTGTAGTACCCTTGTTGAGTGGAGAAAGGGTGTGTGTTCGTACATGGCCCTTTGCCGGTTCTTGGTGAATGTTCGTCCGTTGATTGGGATTTGGGTTCACCAAAACCCTGAGCTTGGAAACGTGCTTTATGTTATGCCTGGTTTTTGTTCACTTGTTGGCTGCCGGATAATCCCTCAGGAGGTGGGCCCTTTGGGTCTTAAAGATGGTCCTATTTTGTGGGTACCTGTGTTTGAAATTATTTGCAATTACGAGGGAACCCCAGCATATTTTTTACATGGGAGGGAACGAGACGTTGATTATGTTTGTCCTGGTTTGCTAAGATCAGTTGATAGGAACTGTAATGTGCTTTTGCTTGAGGTGGAGCCGAGGCATCAAAGAAGTGGAGGAAAATTGGCACACAGTAAGAGCTTTGCGTATGAAGTAGACAAGGAGGTAGCAAGCAGATTATCTAGGTTGGACAGTGGGGTTTCTAAGTCACAGAGAGTAGCTGGGCAAAAAGTCACTGGATTAACTTTTAGCCGTCTGGGATTTGGTGATAGGAGAAGGCTTCTCGATCTTGTTACTAGCCAAGTCCGTCAAGCTGTGCCAGAGACAGCGAATTTGCTCTTGTTTCCTCGCTCGAGAAGTAATGAGGCAGATTTGCAAAATGATATTGCAGTCTTATGTGAAAGGAGATTGCTGCTTTTGCAAATGTATAAGCGTGGTGGTGGGAATCATGATCTTGGGTCTGATTCAGAACTTCCTCTAAACCGTACAGAAATCGGAACAAGTGAGGTATGCAAGAGGCTCAACTGTCTAAGTGGCTACCATGCTTCACAGGCAGAAGATGTGGATCAAGCTCATTGCCCCAAGGGTAAGACACTTTCTGGATTTCTGAAGAATGGTCTTAAACAGATACTAGGGAAATCAAGCTCAACAAATGGTAATCGTGAAGGTCAGAAGAAAACTGCTTCCAGTGGCGAGAGTAAACATTTACAACTTCAAGAATTTCTGCGATCGGATCATACAATAGGGTTGAGCTTGCGTGCTGCATCCATGAAATTATCTTCGTATAGAGCATGGCCTAATATGCATGATAGCCGATATGCTCTCTATAAGTTGCCTTTACGGACTCCAAAGGCAAGCCACGAATATGCTGGTTTATGGGGTGGTACTTTTGGTTGGCCTCCTGGGATTCCGTCTGAAGACAAGCCTGGGAAGGCTCTCTTCTTTATTTTGATATCTTATGAAGAGTCTGAAGGTCAGCAGCTGATGATTGCTACCAAGATATTAGAAGGTACATCCTATGTTTTGCATCCTAATGGCTCGGCTATGTTTATAGTGAACACAGCTCAGCCATCGCCAGATACATTTCCGTGGGATACTGATGAAGACTCCAATCATATTGACGTTAAGCAGTCTTTTGTGGGAGAAGGTATTGCAAATGGGTATGGGTTCAGATATCCAGGTTCTAAGCCTGGTTCACTCTTTGCTATTCAAAATGGGTTGCTTGTTTTTATATGGAAGGAATCTCGGGCAGTGTTGACCTTGCAAAGGCTCAACTTGGCAGATCTTCTAAGGAAAGGAGAAAGGGTTCCTTCTCTATCACCAATCTCCAACTTTGCATATCTGACCAAGACATACTCAAATGTATATTCTGGATTCTCAAATTCCTCGTACGCACTATCCTCTCCAAGGTATGGAGCCTATCTTGCAAGTATTGCATCTGCCTTTTCTGGTCTTATGCAAATATTAGTGTCGTGTTTTTTTGGAAATGCTCATTGCCAATATAATTATTTCTTTAACAAAATGTATAACTTTCGTTTGACAAGTGTAATAATATAGGAAATTGAGTTGAATTACATGCTTCTATCTCATAAAATCATGTAAAGATGTCTTTATATCTCAAAAAGCTTATAGTATAATATGAGGTTATTCGGTTGCTTTTAATCCATAAACCATTTTGTTTCAAGAATAAAAAGTTTCGGTTAAATAATGAAATAAATTTAGGATAGTATTATAGTCTTTAGTTGCCTAAGCCACGGACCAGGAAAATGAGGAAAAGAAAGTGCCATCCCTCACCCAACTTCTACCCTTTATGTCCTCTATTCCTATATTTATTGTGCCTCCTAAAATTCCCTGACAACTTTGGAACTGATCCGTGTTAGTTGTCCATCAAGATGGTCAGGGTGACTATATAAGCATATTTGATAGATTTTCAAAAGGATTAATTTTCAGGGTGCTATAAGTAGATATGATAGTTGTCAAACGGATTAATTGTCAGCATGCGGTAGTAGACTTTATGATTGTTGACTAATATCTCGAATCTCCATAGATGAACCAGATTCTTTTGGTTTCTGGGGAACTGTAGTTGAAAACCTTAGTGCTAATAGGTGTGGTTTTATCTCCAAATATTTGACATCAGAATAATAATAAACGACTCTGTTTCAGTATATACAGAACATAATTGCCTCTTGATATTTCAGTGTAAGGATCCTATTCAGTACTTGAAAGTTCAAACTAACCCTCCCACCAAGGATGAAAGCGTCGGTGTTTATGAAAATATTAGTATTGCATCTTACTGTATATTGGAGGATATTCCGAAATGAAGATCGATATTGGCATAAAAAAATGATATTTTCCTTATATTGTTTGTATATTTCTTCATATTGTTAAACTTGTGCTATAAAACTGAAATTCAAGTGGAAAATTACTTGCCCCTAGTTTAACCCTGCCGCATTAAAACAAACTAGCAACAACAGAAATGAAACAAGTTTTCAGTATGGACGATCTATGAATATAAGCGCGGTTCATGCAACTGTGGATGTCTGATTTCACAGGCTTGAGATAACATAAGCAAAAATGTTATTTACCACACTTTTATCTATTCATGCTAGTTTTTGCATCGTGTTATCCACCCCCAGTACTGTTCTTTTCGAAATCTTGATTTCTGATTTATCTATTCGCAGGCAATATATGTAAAGAACAACCTCTATCTTGTTGGATCCATGTACAATTTAATTGGGTGGAAGAGAACTTCACAGTGATCAAAGGAACGTTTAGATTTGTGTTGTGTGTTGTGATACACCAAAAGAAGAGTTCTCTCTCTCTGAATGCAGAGGCTTGACACATATTTCCAACTGTAGTTACTGTGATACGATTATTGAATCAGAAAATAAGCCAATGTATAAATTTGGCATTTGGAAATGTAAATTATGATGTCTTAGCAGCCAGGAATTGTACCATAATTATTTAAGCAATGATAGTGTTCATTCCTCGACGACAAAGTTCGTCTAGTTGGTAAAACGCTTCTCCCCTCTTACACCAATAGGTTGAAGTTTCAAGCCAGTTTTCGGGGACATGGTTGTGTGTGAGTTGCAACTCTCAAAATTTCAGAATTTGATCCCAAAAACTGAAAAGTGACAACTTCGATTTACAACAAAATATGTAGAATATTGAATGAATTGATCTTACATTATGAGGTTTTACTCTCTTCTTCTTTTTCCTCCTCTAAACAATATACTATTAATTGTAGAAAAAATGGAAATTCGATAAATAAAACCAAATCCCTCCTTGCTGCTGGATTATCCCATTTTACACATCTCTCTGTTTCCTGAGCCTAGTCTCTAGTGAGTTACATACAAAGTTTGAAAATGTCAAATCTTTGATGGTTTCATTATCCACATTTTACTTTTTTTTTTATCAATAGTGGATCTCACATTCCACCAATACAATCTCTCACACATTATATTATAAAACTAATATTTAAAAATATGGCTCACATTTCAGTATTTTTTTCAACCCACTTTATATTACATTTTTTAAAAATCATTCCCGGTCAAAATGTGACAAAATTTAAGGGATGGAGGGAGTATTTGATGTTTCCCCCCACTTTGTGACTTAGTATTAGGGATATTGGTCTCTAAAACCATGAACTTTGCCTAATTTTGTATTTCACATGAACTTTGAAATTTGTCTATAATATCACAAACTTTGCATTTTGGTTGGTATTTCCCAAACTCACTCAAATATGATATTTTCATCAAAATCTTATTTTACGTAGGCAACCGTGATACGTTTTATGATATTTTAAATCACTTTTTAAGTTTATAACATGTAGGATAAAAAGTCACATTGAAAACCACGGTAATTTAATTGTGTCAAGTATAATAAAAAATCTCGTAAGTTAGTCAAATATAGTGATAGATATGCCGTGGGAAATACCAAACAAAGTGCAAAGTTTGTGATATTACCAATTTTAAAATTCGTGGGAAATACTAAATTTTAGGCAAAGTTTATAATTTTAGGGACCAATTTCCCCTTATTGTTATATGTTGATATGCTGATTAATTTATTTTTTTGTTTTTTTGCAGAAATCTACAGCAATTCAAATTTTACTAAATTAATTACTCTTACTCGATTACTAAATTAAGAACTAAATTACTGACGTTACTACAAAAACGGTGAAAAGTGTAAGATAATTAGGCAATTCTTTTTTTTTTCTTTTCTAACTTTAATAGAACACATCCAAAAATAGATTTTGCTAGATAAAATCTTCTATTCGGTACACAGAATTTGAAATGAATTGGAATTGGAATTCTACGGAATTGTAATTAAATTTCAAATCCTTTATTCGTTAAAATGATATATGAAATTGAATTTGAAGAAATTGATACAGAGTGCGTGTGCAATGTGTGTGTAGTGTGTGTGCATTGTTTGTGCAGTGTGTGTGCGATGTGTGAATAGACTTCCACATTAAACCCCGGATTCTTTGTAGCAGTTGCCTTCACCATCTTCAGTCATTTGAAATCACAAAAAACCAAAAAAAGAAAATGAATTAACAAGTTAACTAATTCAAAACCAATAGGAACAAACTCTATTTCCAAAAAATGTCTTAATTTTGCAGCTTCACTTGATGATCAGTAGAGATGAGGAGGTCTGATGGAAAGTTCCAAATTGATCTGTGGACGAGGTTTGATGGAAAGATCCAAATTGATTTGGGGACGAGGTCTCATGGAAATATCCAAATTGACGACGATTTGCAGCCGTAAAAACATTAAAACCGGCGTCGTTTCTGATCATCGTGGACGCGTCCCTCTGCATGGAGAAAATTCTAGGGTTTTGGTTCATCGATAGCGACGGATTGAGGCTTATGTGGGTTTGAGGGTTGATGCCACGGCCGATGAGCATCCGTCTGATATGAGTGTTCCAGAAATTCTTTATCTCGTTATCCGTTCTCCCGGGCAATTGGGCAGCAATGAGAGCCCATCTGCACAATTAGTTAAGATAGTTAATGAATTGCTTATAGCACTATTAAAGTCCATATTAATTCCAAAACAAACAAATGGCATATATATCGATGCAAACTCACCACAAGAATGACTTAATATAAAGAAAAAAACATTGGAATCCTAATTTTTTGAATTTAAAATATATTATAATAATCAAACTTATTGCAAAACAATAAATTTCATTATTTATAAATGATTTAAAACATATAAATGCTAATTTTTTGGTTTTGAATGTATTATAATAACCAAAACTTACTACTCCAATGAAATTCACTAATTATAATTGGTTTAGAAACCCTAAGACTTCAAAAAAAAAAAAACTTAAAAACAATAACAAAGACAATTTCGCTATATAAATGAATCATCAGCTAGTTTCACGAGCCAATGCGAATTTCAGACCATTTTGACACAATTCACATTTTCGCATCGTATGCTAAAACTGCATCATGTACTAAGTGTGTGCGCGCGCGAGACTGTTTTATGCTCGTATAAGGAGTTACTCTTTTTGTTTATTAAATCTTTAGATTCATTGCAATGTTCTCTTCAACTTTCTGTGTGCGGTTTTGACTCATACTGAGGAATTTTCAAATTTTTTTGTTGGCAGTTTTGCAGTGGATGGAAGAGTATTCAATCAATGATTTTTACTATTGAACTATTTATATTTAGAATTGTTCCTGGTATCAGAATTTATATACATGAATACCATTAATATAGTACATTTATCTGTAGGATCTGATCGAATGTCGCAAACAAATAACGCTTAACAAGGAAACATTTTTGTCGTTGTGTTTAAATATTCAACGCAAAATCTTATATGAATCAGATTTAATATTATTTGTACTTTTCGACGAGAAGGAATTACTTAATTCTATTACTATCTATATCGATATGTGTGTCTTTATGTTTAAGTGTGTGTGTTTTAGCTTCAAACCCACATATACACATGCAACACAGAGATAGTGATTGTATGAGGAGAGTGAAGAGGGATTATAAATGAGGAAAAAGGGAGTCTGGGATGAGAAGAGACAAAGAGGGTATATTGCTGCTTGACTAAGTTGGTGTGTGTGTGTGTGTGAGTGAGATACTTGAGTGGTTGGTAAGTGACAAGAGGTAAGCATGTTTTTATATGAAATGTTTTATTTATTTTACATAAAATTTATCTCTTCCTTTCCTTTCATTCTAATCTCTTAATCCCTACCATTTTGTTTTTGTGTGCTTTATGTGGTGTAAATTGTTTGTTACTACTTTTAGGCTCGTATGAGGAGCTATTCTTTTTGTTTATTAGCAGTTACTTAGATTCATTACACATGTTGATGATTTTTTTTCAACAAGATATTTTTACTATTGGACTATATCTTTATCGAGAATTGTTCTTGGTATCGGATATTTATATACGTAAATACTATCAAAATTAAAAATAAATTTAAAATCAATAAAAAAACTATTTCAGCATTGAAATGAAACTCCTATTCACGGACTTAGTGTGTGTGCAATGTGTGTGCAGTGTGTGAAGGTGCCTAATTTTATAATTTTTTTTAATTAATTGAAATTTTTATATCTACTTTTGATATGAAATTTAAATTGTGGAATTGGAATTATAATTCAATTCAAATCCAAATACTTTGTGGTACCAAGCATTTAGTTTGGAATTCAAGGAATAACAAAGAGAAAGCTGCATTCATATTTTTATTTCAAAAAGGGCAAAACTTCCACATTTAATCAAAGGGAACAGACTCAGACACAATGGCAATTAATTAATATAATTGTTGAGAGCCATTTCCAGAAAAAAATGTGTTAATTTTGCAGCTTCACTTGATGATCAGTAGGGATTACCAGGAGGCCTGATGGAAAGATCCAAATTAATTTGGGGACTAGGTCTGATAGATAGATCCAAATTGATTTGGGGACGAGGTTTAATGGATAGATCCGAATTTATTTGTGGAAGAGGTCTGATGGAAAGATCTAAATTGGTTTGCGGACGAGGTCTGGTGGAAAGATCCAAAATGATACCTGGACGACGATTTGCAGCCATAAGAACAATAAAACCGGCGTCATTTCTGATCATCGTGGAGAAAATTCTAGGGTTTTGGTTTATCGATAGCGACGGATTGAGGCTTATGTGGGTTTGAGGGTCGATGCCACGGCCGATGAGCATCCGTCTGACATGAGTGTTCCAATAGTTCTTGATATCATTGTCCGTTCTCCCGGGTAATTGGGCAGCAATAAGAGCCCATCTGCACAATTAATTAAGATAGTTAATGAATTGCTTAGTTATGATTAGCTCTATTAAAGTCCACATTAATTCCATTACAAACAAATGGCATATATATATCGATGCAAACTCACCAAAAATTTAAAAAAAAACATTGAAATACTAATTTTTTGAATTTAAAATATATTTTTATAATCAAAACTGCTAAAACTGCATCATGTACTAAGTGTGTGTGCGCGCAAGCCCAGTGCAAATGAATAATCGTATGCTAAAACAATGAAAATACTATTTTTCCATAGAAATGAATCATAATTTCAAATAATTTTGGCAAAATTGGTGTTTTCTTCATTTTTTTGTTGAAACTGCACCATGTACAAAGTGTGTGTGCACGCGAGAGAGATAGAGATAGGGAGAAGAACATATATACTTGTTCCCGAGCAAACGATGGAGGTCGATGATGGCTGCAGTTTCTTCCCTGGTGAAGCTTCCTCTCTTCAGATCAGGCTTGAGGTAGTTGATCCATCGAAGCCGGCAGCTTTTGCCGCATCTCGACAGACCTGCCGCATAAATCAAAATAAATATATACACATCAAGATGATTAATATAATGAGATGAGATCAAAGATGAAAGAGATATACCAGCATCTCTAGGAAGATCATTCCAGTTGCTCACACCATGCTCATTGATGTGCTTGGTGAGAATCTCGTCTTCTTCCTTCGTCCATGCTCCTTTGTTAACGTGCTCCCTCTCACAGCAAGGAAATCGAGCCATGTCTATGTGTGTGTGTGTGTGTGTTTTTAGCTTCTAACAAACACAGGCAACACAGAGATGGTGAGTATGTGAGGAGAGTGAAGAGGGAAGGAGGGGTTATATAGGAGGGAAAAGGGAGTGTGGGATGAGAAGAGACGAAGTTGGGATAGTGATGTTTGACTTAGTTGGTGTGCGTGTGTGTGTGTGTAAGTCAGATGCTACTCGACTCGAGTGGTTGGAAATTCATTTCAGTTATGCTTTTATTTTTTGGGTTGGTACGTCTGTTTTTATGTGTTGATTTTCATTTATTTTCTGTTAAATAATCTTTTACTTTTCTCTCGTTCTAATCTCGTAATCCCTACATTTTGTTTTTCTACTCTTTATGTGTGCTATGTGGTTTTGACCCATGTTAAGGAATTTTTCAGTTTTACTGTTGAACAATATATGTATGGACTGAGAATATATTGTTCTTGCTATCGGATATTTATATACGTGAATACAATCAATCTAGTATATTTATATGCGGGATTTGATTGAATGTTGCAAACAAATAGTAACACTTAACAAGGAAACGTTTTGTCCGCTGTGCTTTAACTATTCAACGCATAATCTTAATCAAGAATCAAGACCTTATTATTGTTTGTATTTTTCAATGCGACAAGAATTACTTACAATTTATCCATATTAATTATGAATCGAGATGTTATTATTTTTTATATTATTCGACGCGACTAGAATCAAGACCTTATTAGTTATGGCATATTGAATTAGCAAATAAGTAGTTGGATGGATCTCAAAACTCAAGCCTAATATTAGCTGGTAATATCAACTCATCCCACATCTCATTCCAATTTTCGTTTTGTAAATTTTGTTATTAATTATATTATCTTCTACTTATTTGTACAGTTTTTTTATTACTATATTTTTTTTACTTTTTATCTTTACAATATTAATTGATAAGAATATTTATGAAACATATAAAGTTGGAAATATGCGAGAACTGGCCAATATTCTATTGATATAAAAGAAGAAAATGAATATCTATGAATAAATTGTTAGTGATTTTTGTCGCGTCGAAAAATACAAATAATAATAAGATATTGATTCACAATTAATATAGATAAATTATAAGTAATTCTTGTCGCGTCGAAAAATACAAATAGATTCATAATTAATATAGATAAATTGTTAGTAATTCTGGTCGCATCTAGGGTTGGATCGGTACAGTATACCGTACCGAAATGGGCATACTGCATACCGTACCGAAATGGGCATACTGCATACCGTACCGAAAAGTACGGTATGAGAAAACACGATACCGTACCGTGCCGATTTTTCGGTATACCGCATTTCAGTATACAGAAAATTCGGTATACCGCATTTCGGTATACCGAAAATTCGGTATATGAAAATATGAAAACCGTTACCGTACCGACATTTCGGTATACCGTACTGTGCTGCGGTATACCGCGATATACCGCAAATCATACCTATTTGATATATACAAATATAAAATATTAAAAATAACATTTGAAAATATAAAATATTATAATATTATAAATAATAAATATGTTAAATATATATAATTATTAACGGTATATACCACAAAATTACGGTATATACCGTAACTTTACGGTATAATGCGGTATACCGCGGTATATACAAAATTCATACCTTTGTCGTACCTAAATCTGTCGGTAAGGTATCATACCGTACCGAAAAGTGCGGGATACCGAAAATTCGGTATTTTTCGGTGTTTTCGGTACGGTAAGTGCGGTATTTCGATATTTCGGTATATTTTGCCAGTCCTAGTCGCATCGAAAAAAATAAAGAATATATAATAAGATCTCGATTCATAATCAAGATTGTGAGTTGAATAGTTAAAAAACAACGGACAAAATGTATCTTTGTTAAATGTTACTCTTTATTTGCAACGTTCGATCAAATCCCACAAATAAATGTACCATATTGATGGTATTCACGTATATAGATATCTGATAGTAGGAACAATTCTCAAGCCTAAAAAAAGTAAAAAATTCCTCAAGATGAGTCAAAACGACACACAGAAAACTGAAGTGCACATTGAAATGAGTCTAAAGTTTTAATGAACAAAAAGAAATAATAATTACCAATTTACACCACATAACGCACAAAAAATAAAATGGTAGGGATGAAGAGATTTAAATGAAAGAAAAAGAAGAGATTAGTTAATAGAAAATAAATGATTCTTAACACATAAAACATAACTACCTAGCAAAAAAATAATGCACCAAGTAGTATGATTCCTTAAGATGAGTCAAAACTGCACAAAAAAAACTGAAGAGCACGTTGAAATTGAAATGAGTCTAAAGTTTTAATAAACAGAAAGTAACAATAATTACCAATTTACACCACATAAAGCACAAAAAAATAAAATGGTAGGGATGAAGAGATTTGAACGAAAGAAAAAAAAAGAGATTAGTCAATAGAAAATAAATGATTCCTAACACATAAAAACATAACTACCTAACAAAAAAATAATGCACCAAGTAGTATGATTCTCACTACTATCTTTCAAAATTTCTAATATAAAGATTGACTTGGAAACTTAATTTGTTTTTCCAAATCACATATCATGTAATGTGATATTCAATGCAATGTTAAATTTGAACTCCTTTTTTTTAATAATGTTTTGCCGTGACAAAATTTTAAAGTTTCTATTATTTTCCTAAAATTAGCTGTCAAGTCTCACAAGTCAAACCTATTAGATCGAAAACTTTGTGTTGAGATATTCTAACAAGTGAATTAAAAAAAAATTGCTCGTCGATCCAATTAATTACTAGTAATTGATTTTAATAAATGTGACCGTATCTAGCTTATCTTGGAATCTAGCAGCTGCAAGATGAATTATTAGTTGAATGGACCTCAAACCCCAAGCCAAATACTAGCTAGTAAGTAATATCAACTCATCCCTCATCTCATTCCAATTTTCGTTGTAATTTTATTATAGTGTTGATTTATTTCCTATAAAATTTAGCTAGCCCTCAAGTCTAAAACCAATACCATATCGACAACTTTGTGTTGAGATATTATGGTCATATGAAAGAAAAGTAGATCGCCAATCCTCTTATCACTAATTAGTTTTAGAATTATCTCATTAGTGTTTGTTATTCTTTCAACATTTTTTACTGCAAACTGACAAAAAATTATGATCGCCAATCCTCTTATCACAAAAATGTTGATGCAAACTCACCACAAGAATGGCTGAATTTATAGAAAAAAACAGAGAAATTCTAATTTTTTAAATTTGAAATATATTATAATAATCAAAACTTATTTGTAAAACAATGAAATTCATTAGTTATAAATTATTTGAAGCATAGAAATTATAATTTTGTAAATTTGAAATATATTATAATAACCAAAACTTACTACCAAGAAATTCACTAATTAATTATAAATGGTTTAGAAACACTATGAATTCAAAAAAAAAACAAAATTAAAGATAAACTTAAAAACAATAAAAATACTATTTTGCACTTTAAATGATTCATTAGCTCGTTGTGCAAGCCCAGTGCGAATTTCAAATATTTTTACACAATTTATGTTTTCTGCATTGTTAGCTGAAACTGCGTCATGTACTAAGTGTTTGTGCGCGAGAGAGAGAGAGGGAGAAAGGGGAAGAACATATTTACTTGTTGCGGAGCAAATGATGAAGGTCGATGATGAGTTCGTCTTCTTCCTCAGTAAAATGTCAGTTCTTAAAACCGCCGTCATTTCTGATCATAGTGGACTCGCCTCTCTGCATGGATACCTTTTCTAGGAAAATCTTTCCAGTTGCTCACACCATGCTCATTGATGTGCCTGGTGAGAATCTCGTCTTCTTCTTTCGTCCATGCTCCTTTGTTAACGTGCTCCCTCTCACAGCAAGGAAATCGAGCCATGTCTATGTGTGTGTGTGTGTGTGTGTGTGTGTGTTTAGCTTCTAACAAACACAGGCAACACAGAGATGGTGAGTGTGTGAGGAGAGTGAAGAGGGAAGGAGGGGTTATATAGGAGGAGAAAGGGAGTGTGGGATGAGAAGAAACGAAGTTGAGATAGTGATGTTTGACTTAGTTGGTGTGTGTGCGTGTGCGCGCAAGTGAGATACTACTTGAATGCATTTGAGTTGGTGCTTTATTTTTTTTTTGTTGGTGATTTGTTTTTATTTGTTATGTTTCATTTACATTCCATTTAATTAATCTCTGACTTTTCTTTCATTCAAATTTCCGAATCACAACCATTTTGTTTTTGTGCAATTTATGTGTAAATTGGTAGTTACTGTTTTTAGGCTCGTATAAGAGTGTCCACTAGCTATAGCCGCGAGGGTGGGCGGTCGGCGGGCGGACTACAGTGGCGAGGTTGTCCGCCCCGGGGGCGGACGCGGCGGACGGGCGATAGCCGGGTGAGGGGCGAGGACGCGGCGGGGGGACATAGCCGCGCCTATAGGCGAGGCGACTATAGTGCGGACATCCGCCGCGGCTATAGCCGGTCAAATTTTAATTTTTTTTTTTGTTTTTTTCCTCTATAAATACCACTCCCCACCACTTATTTTTCACCATTTTCAGAAAATCCATCCACTCACTATCTACACAACCACTCTCTAAAAAATGCACCGAGGAGACGACGAATCACCCGAGTCTCAGGAATCGGGATATGGCAGCAATCCATCAAACCCCTCGGCCTATCCTTCGCAGCCATCGGGTTTTGGCGGATATGCTTCTCAGCCGTCGGGCTTTGGCGGATATGCGCCTCCGTCCCAGCATTGGAGTTGGAATCAATCTCCCCCACCGTGGGCATCGAGTCCACCCCTTCCTCCATCTCAGTCGTGGAGGTCTTCTCCAACTCCGCCACCTTTACAGCGGAATCTGAGTCGTTCCGCATTTGGAGATTACAGACCCAACCTAGACGCGCTTCACCAGCCGCGTCCGGGTTCCCCTTTCCAAGCCAGCCAATCTCCGTTCACCGAAGCAGGTCAAGACGCATTTGATACTATGATGGGTCTGCTCAGTTCCGACATCCCAGATACGCCGGCAGCACGGGTGGAAACGCCCGTTCCGACCCGAGGAGGTAGCGGCAGTCGGGGCGGAGGCGGCAGTCGTGGCACCGGCCACGTCGGTGGGCGCACGGGCAGGGGGGCCGGCATTCCGAGTGGCGAGGGCAGTGGCACTGGCGGTAGCGGTGGCTCTGGTTCTGGGTCCAACCGGGGCAAGCCATACACCAAAGACGAGAGCATTGCCGTGGCGAAGGCTTGGGATGCTATCACTTCGGACCCCGTGGTGGGCACAGATCAGGCCGAGGGGAGCTTTTAGAGGCGCGTCATGTTTGCATACGAGGAGTTCAAACCCGATGGCACCGAGAGGCGTGACCCAGAACAGCTCCGGAAAAAGTGGGGTAGGATTCTCCGGGCGACCACGGTTCGCGTCCATATACGAGAACAACCTTCGCCACGCTGAGAGTGGCCGCAGCGCAGAAGATGTTAAGAACCTGTCTGAGGGCCAATACCACACGGAGGGCTGGCCGAAGTTCACCTTGTGAGAAGAGTATCTTGTCCTCGCGGATTGTCCGAAATTCAGGTCGATCGTGGCGCACGAGGTGGGAACAGCTCCTGGGCCAAAGCGCACAAGGCACAACCTTGCCGGCGACTACAGCAGTGGAAGCGGCTCGCACGAGTTCGAGCAGTCCGACGAACAAGTCGAAGAGCCAGCAGATACTCACACTAGGCGACGACGGCCCATGGGACAACAGGCCTCTATCCGCAGCGCCAGAGGGGGTAGAAGTGCCTCCCGCCTATCGGCGGGCGCGTCCGGATCGCGCATCCACCAGCCCGCCCCAATCCCACAGCCCACGGTGCAACCCCACGAGGTATTGGCCAATACCATAGACGTGCAGTTGATGCAACAACTGCAAGACGTATGCAGGTCATATGCAGGGGAAACTGACCCATACGTCAGGAACGTCTACAAGAGGCTCATCACTCGGATTGAGAGTCGACTGGGGTTGGTTGATAATGCACCTGGGGATACCGCGGCCGGCAGCAGCGAGAGAGGAGGAGGAGAAGAAGAAGAAGAGGAAGACGAGGAAGCCGACTCCGACACCGAGTAGACGGTGGCGGAGTTTTGTAGTTGTATTTTATTTTAATTATTCGTTGTATAATTTTACCGGTTTGCAATACAACGAATATTCGGCCCTAATTACCTCGTTTTCTAGTTATTTACACTGCGATTATTTAAATTACACTTGATTGAAACTAAAAATATTTTAAAATGAAAATTGATTATAAAATTTGGGGGCTATTGGAGGTGTCCACTATAGTGGCGGAAATAGAATTTTGGGGCTGTGGACAATAAAATTGGGGCTATGGACAAAAACTGGGGCGGGGCTATTGGGCGTGTCCGCCTTATAGTGGACACCCTAAGGAGCTATTCTTTTTTGTTTATTAGAACTTTAGAATATTACTTCCTCCATATTCCTACGCAATAGATCCATTCTTTAAGGCACGAGATTTAAGAAAAGCTGTATTAAGTGAGGTAAGAAAATGAATAATAAAGTAGAAAAGGAAAAAAATTATGAGATGAAGAGAAAATAAAGTAAGAGAGAAGAAAAGTTATTGCTTTTTGCCAAAAAAGGTAACGACTCAGCTACAGTGTGACAATCTAAAAAGGAATACGACTCAGTTATAGAGGGACGGAGGGAGTACAATGTGCTCTTCGTGTGCGGTTTTGACCCAAATTTAGGATTTTTTTTTAAAAAAAATGGCAGTTTTGCAAAAGGAGGAGTATTCAATCAAAGATTTTGACTATTGAACTATTTATATTTATAATTGTTTCTGCTATCAGATATTTATATACTCCATTTGTCCCATAAAAATATGTTCACTTTTTATTTTCGCCCATCCCATAAAAACATGGGCATTCCATTTATGAAAAGTTATCACAATTTATTGTCCATATACATCAAATTATTTACAACTTATATCATCATCAAAACACTAATAATAATATAAATCTAACTATCCACTAACACTGCATTAACTATTCTTCTCCTCCCCTATCTTAATTTATCGATTATGTCTTAATTCTTGTGTTATATCATATGCCCATATTTTTTATGGGACGGATGTAGTACATGAATTCCACCAATATGGTAAATTTATATGAGGGATATGATCGAATGTTGCAAACAAATAACGGTTAACAAGGAAACATTTTTGTCGTTGTGTTTTAATTATTCAACGCACAATCTTAATTATGAATCAAGATCTCATTATTATTTGTA
This sequence comes from Salvia splendens, assembly GCF_004379255.2. NCBI lineage: Eukaryota > Viridiplantae > Streptophyta > Magnoliopsida > Lamiales > Lamiaceae > Salvia > Salvia splendens. The sequence goes on from NC_056045.1 coordinate 27,202,631, forward strand.
TTTTTCGATGCGACAAGAATTACTAACAAATTTTCAATATTAATTATGAATCAAATCATATTATTATTTGTACTTTTTGACGTGGCAAGAATTACTTAATTAAAGTTTATTTATATTAATTATGAATCAAGATTTTATTATTGTTTGTATTTTTCGACGCGACAAGAATTACATACAATTTATCTATATTAATTATGAATCAAGATCTTATTATTGTTTGTATTTTTCGACGCCAAGAATTACTAACAGTTTTATCATAAATATCCATTTTCTCTTTTTACATCAAAAGAATATTGGCCAGTTCTTCAACTTTATGTTACATAAATATTCTTCTGAATTAATATAAGAAAAAGTAAAAAAGTAAAAAATAAAAAAAGAATACAAATAAGTAGTATAAAAGTAAAAACAAATTTACAAAACGAAAATTGGAACGAGATGAGGGATGAGTTGATATTCATATTACTAGCTAGTTTGGGCTTGGGTTTTGAGGTCCATCCAATTACTTATTTTCTACTCCTATATAATCCAACATATCCACATTCTTGACACAAAATTTTAGTATGAGTTTTTAGGAAGAGTTGTTAGTTGAATATTTTAATGAGTACAGAACAAAGATAAATTTATTTTCAAGTATAAAAAATGGATATACTGAGTGAGATAATTCAAAAAGAAAATGTGGACATTGGGACGGAGGGAGTAGTTCAATATGCCTCAAATAATTATGCATTTTGCAGCTGTTAGATTTCATCGAAGCTAGACACTATCTTATTTATTAAAGCGTACCCGCTATCCGGCTGGTGAACGTAGACAATCCAAAACACTAATGAGATATCATTCTAAAATCAATTAGTAATAAGAGGTTTGACAATCGATCTGTTTTTAATTCACATGGGTGAATATCTCAACACAAAGTTTTCGATCTAGTATTAGTTTGAGACTTAGACAGCTAATGTAACACCTCGACTTTTCTACCATTTTTATTATATTCTTGAAAGGACAGTCGTTTGTGCACTTGAAAATTTTTCGACATTGTTTATTTTGTCGAGAGAAGAATTTTACTTTTTGAGCCAAACAATTACTTTTTGAGCCAAACAATAATACTCTGAATAACAATTAGAAGAAAACTTAATAAAAAGGGAGGGGGAAACTGACCGGTTGGAGAAGCGGCGCTGCCGATGGAGGAGCTGGCCGCCTCGAGCGGCGACGATGGAGACACCATGATAGCTGCAGCGATGACGGCGGTTGTTGCTTGTACAGCAGCCAGCGAGCGAGAGAGAGATGGGCAGTAACTAGATTACAAATTTTGTGAAGAAGGGTAAGAGAGAATTTGCGAATTGGGTGTGGGAGCTTGAAGGATTTAGAGAGAGACAATAGTACAGTAACAATGCTTTTGGAGAGTAGATACGTGTGGGTTGAGGGAGTATATTTTTGTTGACTTTTCCTTTAAGTTTAAAGAATATATTAAATGCAGGATGAGGTTTTTATTTTGTAATTGGAACTTATGTGTAGGAAATTTACATTACTTGACCGAGAGATTCTAGTATGTGGACTTTTTATGTTAAACTGATGAATCGGTTTTCACTAAGGATAATTTGAGCACACACAAGTAGGATGCATGCATTGTTTTGTTTTGTTTTGTTTTGCAGAGTCTGATTTTAGCATATCATATTATTTCAATAGAAAAGGTAAACTTTTACACGAGATTTGGGGTTGGAACAAGAAGGTGATTGAGGAGTTAAGCTTTTGAGGTGGGCTTTCTTTTTAAATAAGGGCAATGCCCTAGGTATATTTTTATGTGAAAATGATATGAATATTTGTCATGCCGTGTTTTGTTTTATTCTGTGGAACCTATCTGATGTGGCTTTTGCCATCTATGGATAATCGAATTCGGGTCTGACTAGGGAGTGAGTCCCTACTCAGGCTAGTGTACACCAATGGGGATCGTGAGCCGTCTTTTGGGTCGGCCGGTCTAGTGACTTGGAATGTGGCCACGTTCCTTGTCATCAATGGATCAGATATGTGAGATAGCTATGGGAAAATGGTTGATCAACCGAATTTTACAATGGAAATGATTTTAGTGTCTTGGGCGATTTCTAAAGTTAAAACCCCGAGGTCACTCAATGGTGGCATGATAAATACTCCCTCCGTCCAGCAATTGGAGTCCCATTTCTCCATGGCACGGGTTTTAAGAAAGTTGTTGAAGTGTGTAATAAATGGGGTGTGATAGTGGAATTTGGGACCCACCTCAAGTGTGTTAAAATTTTGGCTTCCAAAAATTCGAAATTTACTGCCTCTAAAATCGAAACTTATCACCAAATTTATCAGCAAATCAAAATCAGACATGAAAATGAAGAATCCAAAATCGAAAATGAAGAATCCAAAATCGAAATCCGAATCCAAAATCGAAATCGGACATGAAAATGAAGAATCCAAAATGAAGAATCCAAAATCGAAATCCAAATCGAAATCCAAAATGAAGAATCCAAAATCGAAATGAAAATCCAAAATCGAAATCCAAATTGAAAATCCAAATCGAAATCCAAATCCAAAATCGAAATCCAAATCAAAATCAAAATCCAAATCAAAATCCAAAATCGAAACTTATTAGCAAATTAAAACATTAAAATGAAGAATTAAACACAGAGAGCGGCGATTTGGAGGAGGAGGAGGAGGCGGCGATTTGGAGAAGGAAGAGGAGGAGGCGTGGATTATGGTTCCACAGAGAGCGGCGACTGGGAGAGGAGGAGGAGGAGGGCGGCGATTGGGAGAGGAGGAGGGGGGCGGCGATTGGGAGAGGTGAGAGGAGGAGGGAGACCGAGAGTGTCAAGAGTGAGGGTGAGAGAATGAGGGAGACCGAGAGTGAGGGTGAGAGAATGAGGGGGAGGGGTGTTTTTTTTATGGCAATTGTGTAAATTAGTAAGAAGGGGGAGGGTAATTAAATTGTCTAAATATGGCAAGTAGAACCGGGACTCCTATTCCCGGACATCCCAAAACAGAAAAACGGGACTCCTATTGCTGGACGGAGGGAGTACTTTTTATAAAATGTTTTCGGCATGAGTCAACTGAGTGCATCAAGTACTCTGCCCTGCATTTCTTTTTAAAAATGTGCAGGTTGAGCGTGACGGGTGCGGTGGGTGTTGAGCAAGACCGTTGAAGAAATTTAAGTGTGTAGAATGTGTCATGTCTTCACACGTGGCATATTCCTTCTCTCGAAATGCTTCCGCTAAATATTGTTTCTTTTGAGTTGTTGATTGTTGAGATACTCTGATTTTATTCGAGCTATTCCCATTTGTTTCGGACTATGGTTGAGTTGCGTTGTTTTCCCCTTTCTTTCCCGCTTCTTTAATCCTCCCCTAGTCGCGATCAACCGTGTTTTCTATCCTTAGAAAATGCGGGCGTGACAGCTAATACTTATAAGAATATAGTAGAAACTTGAAAATTTTGTAACGGCAAACATAAGTAAAAAAGGAGTTCAAATTTAACATTGCATTGAATATCACATCGCATGATATGTAATTTGGAAACACAAAGTTTTCCAAGTCAATGTGTTTTATTATATTACTCTCTTCATTCCTCACTAATTAATATCGTTTGACTTGATACGAATTTTAAAATATATAATAGAAAGTGTAGAAAAATTAGTGGAATATGAGTCTTATGTTTATGTATTAATTTTATAATAAAATATGAGTGAAATGAGTTAGTAGAATGTGACTCATTACCAAAAGCAGTAAAAAGTAGAGGTGTTATTTAATTGGGACGAATGAAAAAGAAAATTAGTGCGAATTAATGAGGAACGGAGGGATATGGATCCTCTGCTGTGCAATTTTGCACAGCAGCTCCTGCTGTTGCTCACAAAGCAATAAAAAAATTAAATAAATTAAATAAATAAATAAAATAAATATATATTATTTTATTTGTGTATTAGAAACAGCAGGAGCTGCTGTGCAAAATTGCACAGCAGAGGATCCATATCCGGAACGGAGGGAGAAAAATTAAGAAAGATAACATGCAAGCAAGATACTACTTGAGTGGTTGGGAATGCATTTGAGGTTGTGCTTCAATTTTTTGCTAGGTAGGTAATTTTTATGGTTAGTGCTCTAACAAATTCGGGTTGGCCTCACAAAAGACAATTTTTCGTGGACAATGATTATAAATGAAACACTAGGTTCACAAGTTTATTATTGCAACATCACATGATATAATATGGAAATACAAAATTGCAGTAGTTGTAATAAGCAAAGAATGGTAAATTTGTTGGATTAAAAGCACACAACATATATATGTATTGTTTGTCAATCTTAGTTATAGTTGGACCAGAATTGGGCCTGGAGGTAATCGATGATGTTCTTCTCAACTTGGAAAGCCTTGGCCAACACATCCGGGTTGATCTTAGGGTCCGACCCGAACACCGCATTGGCAACGGTGATGGTACCCGGATTCTGGCTCCCGAAGCTGGCAAATGCAACCGCGTTGGTCTTTCCGACGTTGAACTGGAAGTGAATGAGACCTTGTGGGAAGACGAACACATCTCCCGGGTGCATCCGCAAGTAGTCCGCAGCGAAGTGGAGCGCATCCGTCTATACAAGAACGATTGGCTATTCGGGCAAGGACACGCGACTCTAGCACCCACGCCCAACTCCAAGAGGATCTAATTGAGCACATTTGGGAAAACTTTGGCTGAGAAGATTAAATTATGTCTTTTTTATTTTTTTAGGATTTTAATTATGTCTTTTTTCTATTTTATTTTATTTTAAGTTGTAATGTTGTTTTAATTTTAATGAAGTGTGTTTTTAAATTGAATTTGGTTGGAAATAAAAATAAAAAAAATGAAATTGAATGAATAGTAGTTTAAGGGACGGAGCGTTGCAGGTTTCGTAATGGAGTAAAAAAGTACAGTGGGGTCCTCAAATAGTAGTTTAAGGGACGGTGAGGGATAGCGTAGTGGATGCCCTTACAAGTATGGTTTGTGGCTGGAAACATATATTCAGTCGCATGAAGAGATGTGCCTCAAAAAGGGGAAACAAATACAGGGACTGTAAGACAACCGTAACAAGTGATTCGTTTCCGGCGGAAGAATGATCAATCCATAGTGATAAATGTGCGCCTCCAATCACATCCCAACCCAAAAGCCTTCAAATCATCAATAGCCAGAGGCGGGAAAAAGGTCAGCCAATGATATGGGTTTGTGAACTTGGCTATCTCCTTCACAATACCAGTCTTAGCAACAGCGTTGATTTCATACCCTTAAACTTACCACCTGCTTGATTTTGCCCTCCTTCATTTTCATCCTCGGGCTTTGCCTCTGGCACAGCAATTTCCTCATCTTTGACAACTGGAAACACAGGCGGGTATCCGAACTTCTCAATCTCCCTAGTGAGCTTATCGGCAGAAGCCTTAATCGGCATCCCAGTACAATGGAAAAAGCTTTTTCCGCCATATCCTTTCCGGCTAACACACAAAAACTGCAATTCAAGGCCGTAATGAGAAACTCAACCCAAGATATTTGATCTGATTAACAAATATGCAAACACCAAATACCGATAATCGCATCTGAAAATCATAAGGCCACCTAAATTCACATGTAAATACTTACAAACCAATACATAACGCCCCCAAACATGATAAGATCAAGGGTACTTTTCAAATACCATATTTTCAAAGTGCTTAGGGCGTTCACGATGCAGCTCTGCCGGCGTTGGGTTGCATGCACGTCCTCGCCCCCATCGGCCACCGGCTTTATTTAAGCCTCCACCACAGCTGATTCGCCAACCACCACCCGGTGCTCACGGCTACTGCGTGAATTTTCATTTTCTATTTTTTTTATTTATTTTTGTTTTGTTAAATACCCCAATTTCATCTATAAATATCCCTTTCCTATCCATTTTCATATTGAAACTAATATACTTCATTTCTATATTTTGACTCGTAACCAACTCCAAAAAATCTGATTAAAGAAATTTAGGCATGCAACACTTGATGTTTTAATTTGTACTAGTAGTATTTTCGGTATTTATTTTTTGTAATTTTTTTGATATTTAAATTTTTGCATTTTCCACAGGTATTTATTTTTTATTTGAATTAATATAGTTTTCAATAAAAAAATTTAATAATTTAAATGACTAAAAATCAAGCTGAAAATTGGGAGTGTTGAGGCAGATATAAGAAAAACTGATAGCATCTAATAAATGGGGTTGGGGCTATTTTTTTGGAATGTCCATACTTGCCGAGAAAATATTCCATGGTCTTGACACACCAAGTTGGCAACATGATTTGGTATGATCAATTAATAGTTTTTTGACAAGTGTTATCCATAACCATTTGTATTATGAAAACTAAATACACCTAATATATGGAAGATTTCATCAATTTATGAGCCTTTATTTCTTTTATTAATAGTGTAAGAACACTTACATTTGTTATGCAACGGAACAAATTTATATGCATCAAAAATTTCAATAACATATACAGTAAAATGTTAAAGATGGAAGAAAACATATTTTTTAATGAATATTAATTAATTAATATTTCAAGAAAACTAAATTGTAGTCATAATAAATTAATATACTAAAATGACACTTTATTTTATAAAAAATCTATACAAGTAGTGATAAAATGTGATAATTTGAACTTTTTTAGTATATTGATTAGTTAATCTTAGTTTTTAATAACATATACAAAGTTAATGAATAATATTAAAGGTAGGAGATAAATTTTGTTTTATTTTTACTGAAAAATAAATTTAAATATGCATCAAAATATTTAATTAAAGAAATAAAAGCATAAAAATGCGAAAAGTAATTTAGATGCATTTAGTTTCAATATTATATATAATTACACTTGTTAGCTATTTATAAATTAATTCTAATATTTAATATTTCTATACTATAAAAAAATTAAAAATAAGAAAATAAAATTTATGTGCACCAACAAATTCAATAAAAGAAATAAAAGGCCAATAAATTAAGGAAATGTTCCATATATTAGGTGTATTTAGTTGCCATATTATACATTGTTATTAATTACACTTGCCAAAAAAACTATTAGTTGGTCACACCAAATCATATTGCCAACTTGCTGTGTCAAGACCAAGGAATATTTTCTCATAGTTGCCATGTTGTTAAAGTAGAAGAAATTAAATATATTTTTATATAATAATAACTCAATTATAAATGTGACAAACGGAATATAATTTTGGTAAAAAAAACAGAGTATACATCAAATTTTTATTACGGCAAACACTAGGTTCACAAGTTTATTATTGCAACATCACATGATATAATATGGAAATACAAAATTACAGTAGTTGTAATAAGCAAAGAATGGTAAATTTGTTGGGTTAAAAGCGCACAACATATATATGTATTGTTTGTCAATCTTAGTTATAGTTGGACCAGAATTGGGCCTGGAGGTAATCGATGATGTTCTTCTCAACTTGGAAAGCCTTGGCCAACACATCCGGGTTGATCTTTGGGTCCGACCCGAACACCGCATTGGCAACGGTGATGGTACCCGGATTCTGGCTCCCGAAGCTGGCAAATGCAACCGCGTTGGTCTTTCCGACGTTGAACTGGAAGTGAATGAGACCTTGTGGGAAGACGAACACATCTCCCGGGTGCAAGTACTTGGTGAAGAGCTTGTTCTTCTGGGTGGTGGGATCGGCCGGGTTGGAAGTGACGAACCCCACGTAGAGAGTGCCTTCCACCAAAAGGAAGGCTTCAGTAGCACGCGGATGGGTGTGGGGCGGGTTGATCCCGTTAGGGGCGAAGTCGAGGCGAGCCATGGAAACGCCGAGAGTGTTGAGGCCTTCGAGCTGGTTGACGTTGACCGGTGTCACGACTGATCCGAGGTTATTGGATGTGTTTCCGGCCTTGTTTAGACCCTGGAAAAGGAAATCATCCGAGACCACCATGTTCGGGTTCTTGCAAAACTTCCCATTCACAAAAACTACATTCAAACAAACAAACCAACCTTAGTATATAAATATTTCCTCATTTATAACTTAGTGTGACATTAATTATAGAGAGTAGTATGTATATATAAGGTTTTAATGAAGTGATTTACCAGCATTTTTGGCATCAGGAACAGCAACGCAGAAATCCTGAAGTTGGGATGGATCTGATGCATATGCAATTGAAGCCAACCAAAAAACAAGAAATATGGAGCACAATCCAAAACTCATCTTCATTTTAATTAATTTGCTGATTAACTATATGATGATACTTGTAGTGTTTCTCTTCTTTTATCTGTGATACCAACTTAGCATGAGAAGTACTCCTTTTTATAGGACTGAAAACAGCAAGCTATCTTCAATTCTCATACTTTGAAAAAATAAAATTGAACTTTTCTTAATTGAAACTGTCAAGACACGTTTTACCAACATTTAACTTGTTAGCATTATCTCACTCATATTTCGTCATACCAATTTATTTCATCTGCTATTTTTTTTATTTGATCGATCATATGAAGACTCCTTCAATGTTCAATCAACTCATTCAAATGTTACAATTATATTATATCATTATACTAGATCCTTTTGAGAGAAATGGCTTCGAAAGTGAAAGATAGGATTTGGATTAGATATTGACTCACCATCTCAATGTTACACTATTCTCTTTTATTAGTTTTGTAAATATCTGACTGTTTCAATTAAGCAAGAATTACTCTCTAGCTAGCTAGCAAGTAAGTTGCCAAGTCTAATCAGGGTGTGGAGTATAGAATTAGGAAATTAATTTGGTTACTGGGTCTAATTTTTACTTAGCCAAATTTGCTTATATAATTGTCACTTTCACGATGAATAGAAAATGTTGTGACGATGTCAAAATTTGATGTTGTTTTTATGGCTGATATAAGGAGCTCAAGAATATCCGAAAGGGATCAAATTAACAATTGGCCAATCTAGCTCAATGACTTGAATTTCTTCTTTTAATTTTAACCAATGTTTTCTTATAGTTATAATAATTCACAGTTCATTTTTTTGTTATATATTATCTTGTACTCCATATGCACATAAGCGTGAATGGCAATTTCAAATTAATTGATTCAACTCCTATAACTTAACAGCTCTTCGTTTAATTTAGTACTATTTTAATGAATCGATTAAAAGGAGTGGAGTTAATTATAAGAAAATATTCATGTTTTAGGCTGATTCAATTAGCCTACCTAGCTATCATAAGTTATTTTTAATTCGGTTAACTACACAAATAATTCATTCAATATTCATAATTAACCACATATGTGCTAGTCATGTTTTTAATTTTTTTACTAAATCTTTTTCCAGCATGGTAGCAATCATATCCAGAAAAGGCAAAAAATAATTGCATGCCTATCTATTCTTCATTTGATCCACTAAGGACTTTCATATTACTTACTTGGCTAAGGTGAAAATGAAACATCAACAGCCTTGATTTTCATATTCAAAGCAAAGGAAACCTAATTCAAAGCAGGTGAGTCAAAGTTATATATACTTCCCCTAAGGAGAGTGTGGGATTTTTATTTTATTTTTTGGATTAGTACCAATATAAAAAAATATGGCTAATGACATTTTGTAATACAACTAAGGACACTAATTTGTGTTTGTAAATATACCACTAACGGTTTAAAGAACATCTTTAATGTGATGTCCCAACTAAAATTAGGGAATGCTAATGGAAGCATCTTTAAAAACAAAAAAGTTTAAGATAAATTGTCATCAACTTAGAGACAACTTCTTATGCGTCGTATAGTATAGATAGTTAATTTTTCAAAAATTTCAATTGCGTCTCTATTTTGGTATTCTTAAAAGATAGTACTATAGTATATATGAGTTCTTTTATAGTGTATGATGGAGGCTAAAACTATCAAAATATTTCCCATTGTCCTTAATTATACATAAGCTTAACCAAATATGCTTTGGTATTTTGCTGCACATTAATCATAGACAGATATCATGCAATTAGAAGAGAAGAAAATTCAAAAGAAGTTGTTTACAGGCTCAAGAGTGTAAGTTAGCCGCCGTAGATATAAATTTATTAATAGAGATTGAATAAGTCCAAAGATGATTACATATTAAAAATATAGTAAAATGTAGTAGGTATACGATGAAATAAGAGGAAGCAAATAAGAAGTTAATTAAAAGTTAAATCATGCATGTTTTTCTCCTATAAAAGGAGTGCTTCTGATGCAAGGTATTCCATCACAGAAAAGAATATTGATGGGGTACGGACTAAACAAGCCCAACAGCACCAACGGCCCATCAGCCCAAAGCCCAAGGAAGAGTATGAGTTCGGCATTACCAAAGAGTTCGGCCTCAGCCTACAGCTCGGTAAAAGCCAACCAATCAAGCTCTGCTCTCAAGTCGGCATCAAGCTCCCAGATCGGCAACCAAAGCAGTTCGGTCTCAGTAAGAGTTCGGCCTCAGCCTACAGCTCGGCAAAAGCCAACCAATCAAGCTCTGCTCTCAGGTCGGCATCAAGCTCTACTCTCAGATCGGCAACCAAAGCAGTTCGGTCTCAGTATTCGACCGAACAAGGAGTTAGTGGACCCATGCAGGATTTCCACAACTTCCAACACACCCACTACCACGTGGTGTCAACTCAGGCCACGATCGTAGGCCGTCACCTACGCTACATCCACGATCTTAGGCCACGATCTCCACGACATCCACTACCTAATAAATGGTGCTGCATGCCACGATCTTGGTCTTTTATATAAATAGAACTTAGATCTGGTAGAAAAAGGTTAAGCTCTCTAGAGATAAAACACCATATAGCAAGTTTGTATTTGTAAGCTGTAGAAAACAGATCAAGCAATACAACTCTGCCCTCTTTTCTTCCCGTGGACGTAGATTTACTTCAGTAAATCGAACCACGTAAATTCTTTGTGTCGTGATCTGTATTTTCCTGCATTCACTAACATCAGAAATTCGCGGATTCATCACTGGCGCCGTCTGTGGGAAGCAGAGAACCAAATTTGTGATAAAGCGAATTTTTGACCCTTTTTCCACCCCAAAAAAAAAAAAAAAATGCATACCAGATCACACACTACCCGTAATACCGTTCGTGAAAACCATGAGGAAGCTAGTCCAGCCCGCAGGTCCGGAAAACAGCCTCGGGAGACATCTACTTCCAGTTTTCACAATGAAGGAACAAGCCGCTCAAAAGGTCCACACACCGAGTCTTCCCAGCAGCCTGATTTGAATGAGGCTGTCAAGCTGTTCTTGGCTGAGAAGCAGGATGAGTTCTTAGCCTTCCTGCAAAAGAGCCAAGAGCCGAAGACGAAAACGGTGGATCCTCCTTCCTCATCCAGACATGAAAGTCGCTACCGCAGTAGTGCCGTGTCTTCCAGGAAGAAGAATCCTCAACCCCGACATGTTCCTGTTCCTCCTCGGTACCGGAATCACAGGAGAACTCCATCTCCTCCATACCGAAGAGGTGTCGGGTTCGCCATGTACGGAGCATTGAAGACTCCGTTCTCGGACGATATCACCCGAACTTCCTTGCCACAGAACTACCGAACTCCGTCAATGACTTATGACGGGTTGGTGGATCCTCATGACTTCCTGGGACGCTATCAGTATAATATGGCGAACCAGGGTCTCAATGAGGTCCATATGTGCAAGCTGTTCCCCGAGCTGCTCATCGGGAACGCCAGAAGGTGGTTCGACAGCCTTCCTCAAGGCAGCATTAGATCCTACCGAGATCTAATGGATGCTTTCCACAGGAGGTTCTTTCAGAAAGCGGAAGCCCGGATTACTTCGGCTCAGCTGCTTTCTATACGTCAAGGTCGCGACGAAAAGATCAGCGACTTCCTGACGAGATTCCATAAGGAATGCCTACAAGTAGATAATCTCAATGATCTACTTGTCATTTCGGCATTCCAAAACGGAATCCTACCCGGAGCTCTCTACAGAAAGCTCGTGGAATGCAGTCCGCAAACAGCTCAAGAGATGTGGGACATTGCGGACTAGTTTTCTCGTGCCGATGAGGCAGACCGTCGAAAACGGTCTTTAGACAGCTCATCTAGAGAAGACAAAAGGAAGCCCGATCATAGCGATCAGAGGCTTCCTCGCCGAACACCTTCCCCACCAAAGGAGGGATAGCGGTCATCCGAGGTGATCAAAAAAGCAAGTGTTTGCAGATTGCGCCTAAAAGTGCCGAGCAATCAGATCGGCACCATCAAGCACAGCAATCACTGCTGCCGGAGTCAAAGGCAGGCGAAATGACCGAAGTCACACCGGCACTGAAGACGAACTCGATGGAGTACGGCACTGAAGCCGTGACTCCGGTTGAGATCGGCATACCCAGTCCCCGAACTCTTAATTTCTCAGCAGAACTGAATGAGGACGGACTGAGAGCCGAACTAGATCTTGCCGAAGAAAGAAGAGAATTGGCCTGCATAAAAGCAGCCAAGTACAAGGAGCAAGTAGCCCGGTATTATAACCAAAGGGTGAAAAAGCTGCAATTTCAAGTGGGAGATCTCGTCTTGAGAAACAACGAAGTAAGCCGAGCAGAAAAGCTGGGCGAACTCGAACCCACATGGGAAGGTCCATATCGGGTGTCAGAAGTCCTCGGCAAAGGGTCTTACAAATTGACTCACGTGTCAGGAGCACAAGTACCCCGAACATGGTACGTTTCCAACCTCAAAAAGTTCCATTTGTAAGAGACAGTCCGGTCAGTCAGTCTTGAGTTCTGTTCGGTCAATGTGCTTTCTTTGGTTTGCTTGGTCTTTGTTTGTCTCTGTGCGTTTTGTCTGTGTGTTTTGTCTGTCTCTGTGCGTGTCGTCTCTTACAAATGTTACTGAGGTATCTTGTTCTTCGAAGGCTGATCCCCTTCTTAGAACATATACAAGCCAACGATTGTGAGTCAAAGCTTCTAAAGAGGATACAAGACCACAATTCAGCTTAAACAAGCAGTTCGTCTGAAACAAACTGCAATAAGCCAACGATTGTTGAGTCAAAGCTTCTAAAGAGGATACAAGACCACAATTCAGCTTAACAAGCAGTCCGTCTGAAACGAACTGCAACAAGCCAACGACTGTGAGTCCAAGCTTCTCAGGAAGATACAAGACCACAATTCGGCTTAAGAAATAAGCACTTCGTCTGAAACGAACTGCAATAAGCCAACGATTGTGAGTCCAAGCTTCTCAGGAAAATACAAGACCACAATTCGGCTTAAGAAATAAGCACTTCGTCTGAAACGAACTGCAATAAGGGAAAGTCCGATCCACGCGATAAACCTCGCCGAATTAGGACGACCAAGTTCGGTCAAAGAAGTTTACCTCATAAGACCGAGGACGACCATGTCTAGTCAAAGAGGTTTACTGCATAAGACCACTTCGGTTAACTGGGAAAGTCCGATCCACGCGATAAAACTCGCCGAATTAGGACAAGGGAAAGTTCGATCCCGGCGACGAAAATCGCCAAATTAGAACACAAAGACGAGTCCGGTCAAAGATGTTTATTTCATCAGACCAAAGACGAGTCCGGTCAAAGATGTTTATTTCATCAGACCAAAAGACGAGTCCGGTCAAAAATGTTTATTTCATCAGACCAAAAGACGAGTCCGGTCAAAGATGTTTATTTCATCAGACCAAAAGACGAGTCCGGTCAAAGATGTTTATTTCATCAGACCAAAAGACGAGTCCGGTCAAAGATGTTTATTTCATCAGACCAAAGACGAGTCCGGTCAAAGATGTTTATTTCATCAGACCAAAGACGAGTCCAGTCAAAGATGTTTATTTCATCAGACCAAAGACGAGTCCGGTCAAAGATGTTTATTTCATCAGACCAAGGACCAAGTCCGGTCAAAGAAGTTTACTTCATAAGACCAAGGACCAAGTCCGGTCAAGAAAGTTTACTTCATAAGACCGAGGACAAGTACGATGAAATTTTTTCGCTAAGCTGTAAATACAGTGTTAGAAGCGAAAACAAAATTTCATTTTTCAAATCTTGTTCGGCATACAACTCCGCTACCCTACAAAATGGCGTTACGCTATTACAAAGGACTATTCTACTGTCCAGGGTTGCTGAAGTTAAGCCACCTATTCACAAAATCCTCTGGAAGCCGAGTTCGGTTGTTCCGAGCAGATGAAGAATAAGCAGGTCGACGAGACGCTATCCTCGACCCAACGCCTCTTCCCCGAGCCCGAGAAGTCCTAACACCTCGGCGATGAAGAGTCTCTGCAATAAGCATCTGCTGATCTTGCTCGCTCATAGTCACAACTCCTCGGCGACTTTCAGTCCGTCCCTGTCTTGACGATTCCGGTTGCTCCTGAGCCCGTTCTCGTCTTGACGTTTCCGGCTGATCCGGAGTTCGTTGTTGACTTGGAGTAGGATTTTGAACAAGGGAACCAGAGGTTTGATCTGGAGTGCGAGCATCTGTTGGCACGATATGCCGAAGGAATCTTTCTATGGAGGGGCGCCGAGAAAGAACAATGTTGTACCGAGAAGCCCAACGCCGCAGTGATGTCACAACTTGTTGGCAAGCCGAGCTCTCCAGCGCATTGTTCCTCCGGAGTACATGATATTCCTCCCACAGTTCGTCAACTCGTTCCTGAACTTCAGAGATGGTCATTCCCCCACGCCTGCAGATAAAATCCTCATACGCAGTCCTCTCAGCGACGGCAGTGTTCAGCTCGGCCTCCAGATCCTTCTTATCGGACTCCAAGTCCTTATTATCGGCCTCCAGCTTCACTAAACGAGCCAGAAGCTCGTCATTCTTCGTCTGATCGGCTATAGCTCTTTTCTCAGCTTCGTCTAAAGCCGAAGAGTACAGCCGTTTCCAGTGAAGTATCTCCATCTCCTTGAGTACAAAGCAGCTATATTAGTTCGGCAGCTGTACCGAGCGGATAGTAAAATACAACAGGAATAAAGGCGAGTACGAAAAGCTATACGAAGACAAGTGTAGAGAATTTTTCATTCACAAGGAAAATTTTTTACACTAGGAGGGCTTCAAGGCCATTTCACAAGGAAGAAACTAGACTAAGAGAAGGGAGACGAAATCATACTCCGCCAGCTTCGTCTCCGGATCCTCGGTCTGGTTCAGCTTCTTTCTCCTGAGCTACCTCAGCCTCGGCCTCGCATCCTGCCGGCCTCGCCTCCGCCTCCTGATCGGCTTCCTTCTCCGGATGCCCGGCCCGCTCGACTTCGGCCTCCCGCTCCAGCGGCTCGGCCTCACCCTCTCCGTTGTAAGTCGAAGCGGGTGAAACGGGTCCCACGGAGGCAAAGATAGCCTCCAGGTTCTCGTCCCGATCAGCTCGACAACTCCGGACTCGGTCTGCAGAAAGCAGGACCGAGGATGAAGCGAGCTCCTCAAGGAGCGGCAGATTCTGAAGCCGAGCTGCTATCTCTCGGCTGTACAGAGGCAGCACGACGTCGGCCCCCTGCTCGCCCTTATCGGTAATTAGCCTTACCAGACTACCGACAAAGGCCGAGAACTGGCTGCTCAAAAAGAGTTTCTCCGTGTAAACACGGAGAGCCTCCCCCTGGGCAGCCACGGCGGCAGCATCCCTCCGTTTCGTCTGCTCTCGCTGGATGACGAGCTGGTTTTTGGCAAACTGAGCTTCATCCTGGGCCGAAATCCTAGCAGCCCTGGCCTTCTCAAAGTTAGCCTCAGCCTGTTCGGCCCGATGACAAGCAGCCGCCAACTTCCTCTGCATCTCAGCATAGTCATTGGACGCTTTGGAGAGT
This sequence comes from Salvia splendens, assembly GCF_004379255.2. Classification (NCBI taxonomy): domain Eukaryota; kingdom Viridiplantae; phylum Streptophyta; class Magnoliopsida; order Lamiales; family Lamiaceae; genus Salvia; species Salvia splendens. The sequence goes on from NC_056045.1 coordinate 27,218,298, forward strand.
TCGACGGCGACTAGCTTGGAGAGCATATCGTTCCTCTGAAAATGGATAAAGAAAAAAGTCAACAAAGGGGCCACAAAAAATACAGGAAAAAAGCAAGGCCAGAAAATCAAGAAGAGAATTCACCTCGGCGAAGTCCGTGGGCCATAAAAACGGCTCACAGATATGTTCCGAAGGAGGCGCCAAGACCACGTCTTTCTCTGGCGCTCTCGGGGGCTTCTGGGCCTTCCCCCTCCCCTTTGCCGAAGTCGACTCCGGCTTCTTCGGATCCGAAGAGGTTTTTTGCCTTTTCGGAGTCCTCTCGGCATCAGACGCCGAGCTGGTGGTTTTCGGCCTCTCCGGCTCCTTGGACTCCGAAGATTTTCGGGTAGCCTTGTTCAGCATGTACACTGCCAAAAAGCAAGAAAGCAAGGTTAGTCTTCTTCGTTAAAGCAGTAGAACATAAAGGTAAAGAGAAATCCTCACCCTCGGCCTCTTCGTCCGAAGACGAGATGTCGAACACGACGTCGCCCTTGACGAGCTCAGACTCCGTGTATTGTTTCCTAACTATGGGAATCTTGTTGAGCTCGCCATCGAGCTCGGCCAATGGTTCTAACCGAGGATGAGGAATCACGGACTTCGGCCCTCTCCAGGGGAAGCCCGGAGCCGCTGTCCTATTATAAAAAAAGAAGCGGTTTTGCCATTTCGGCCACTTGGTTTTGCAGAATGCCCTAAAAGGCTGTAAGGGGATCAAGTAAAACCAAGATCCCTTCCTTTTAAATTGGAAAAAATTAAGGATTGCCCGCAGAGACAGATCCTTATCTAGCCTACGGAGTTCGGCAGCAAAAGCCGACAAGTGCCTCCAAGAATTCGGAGTCACCTGACCTAAAGGGAGTTGAAAAAAATCAAGAAGCTCTACAAAAGGTGGGGGAAGAGGGAAACGAAGCCCGCATTCTAAGCAGGCTTCGTAAACGGTGGCATAACCCTCCGGCGGGTCGTTAGCCCTATGATCATCGTCGGGAACCACCGCCTTCCCCCCGGGAAGAAGATATTTTTCGTGTAGAGATATCACGGTGTCCTTACTCAAGACGCTGTGAAAGTATTCTACAGTCTTCTCTCCGGACTCTTTCCGGCTAGAAGACCCCTTGCCCCCTTTCCTACCGCTACCTAACTCGGAAGAAGAAGAAGAAGAAGAAGACATGGTTCTTACTCTTTGCAAAATCTGAAGAAGTTCTGAAGAAATTCTTGAAAGCGGAAGGAAATTTTTACGCAAAGGAGATAGAGTGCAGAAGAAGCAGTCGCAAAAGTGCTTCAATGATGAAGAAAGGAGGTATTTATCAGATTCGGCGAAGATTTCAAAATCGTCGCACCGTTTCGAATCCCACCTTTTCGGGATTCAACGGCCGGATTTTACTGTCGCATTTAATGCAGTCACGTGCAAGGCACGTCCCCTGACGTCAGCCTCCCCCGTACCTTTATCCAGAATGCCGAAGTGACTCGCTTCGCCGAAGTGATTCACTTCGTCTTTCGGGGGGGGTAGTGATGGGGTACGGACTAAACAAGCCCAACAGCACCAACGGCCCATCAGCCCAAAGCCCAAGGAAGAGTATGAGTTCGGCATTGCCAAAGAGTTCGGCCTCAGCCTACAGCTCGGTAAAAGCCAACCAATCAAGCTCTGCTCTCAAGTCGGCATCAAGCTCCCAGATCGGCAACCAAAGCAGTTCGGTCTCAGTAAGAGTTCGGCCTCAGCCTACAGCTCGGCAAAAGCCAACCAATCAAGCTCTGCTCTCAGGTCGGCATCAAGCTCTACTCTCAGATCGGCAACCAAAGCAGTTCGGTCTCAGTATTCGACCGAACAAGGAGTTAGTGGACCCATGCAGGATTTCCACAACTTCCAACACACCCACTACCACGTGGTGTCAACTCAGGCCACGATCGTAGGCCGTCACCTACGCTACATCCACGATCTTAGGCCACGATCTCCACGACATCCACTACCTAATAAATGGTGCTGCATGCCACGATCTTGGTCTTTTATATAAATAGAACTTAGATCTGGTAGAAAAAGGTTAAGCTCTCTAGAGATAAAACACCATATAGCAAGTTTGTATTTGTAAGCTGTAGAAAACAGATCAAGCAATACAACTCTGCCCTCTTTTCTTCCCGTGGACGTAGATTTACTTCAGTAAATCGAACCACGTAAATTCTTTGTGTCGTGATCTGTATTTTCCTGCATTCACTAACATCAGAAATTCGCGGATTCATCAAATATATATAATAAAATGAAGATAGCTTTTGGTTTGTGCTTCATTCTTCTTGTTTCGATCGCATATGCATCAGATCCAGGCCAGCTTCAGGATTTCTGCGTTGCTGTTCCTGATTCCGCCTCTGCAGGTAATTCAATCAAGACTAAAGTCTAAAATTGGTACCCTACATTTTACTAAAAAAATAAAAAAATTGTCTTATACATTAAGTATTGGTTCTAAACACAATGTTTTGGTTCATAAGTACTTAATAGTTCTGTTAAAAATTAATGGTCAACCGCAGTTTTTGTGAATGGAAAGTTTTGCAAGAACCCGAACATGGTGGTCGCGGATGATTTCCTTTTCCAGGGTCTAAACAATGCCGGAAATACATCCAATAACCTCGGATCATTCGTGACACCGGTGAACGTCAACCAGCTTGAAGGCCTCAACACTCTGGGCGTTTCCATGGCCCGCCTCGACTTCGCCCCTTACGGGCTCAACCCGCCCCACACCCATCCGCGTGCTACTGAGGCCTTTCTTTTGGTGGAAGGCACTCTGTACGTGGGGTTCGTCACTTCCAACCCGGCCGATCCCACCACCCAGAAGAACAAACTCTTCACCAAGTATTTGAACCCGGGAGATGTCTTCGTCTTCCCACAAGGTCTCATCCATTTCCAGTTCAATGTTGGAAAGACCAACGCGGTCGCATTTGCTGGCTTCGGCAGCCAGAATCCGGGTACCATCACCATTGCCAACGCGGTGTTCGGGTCGGACCCTAAGATTAACCCGGATGTGTTGGCCAAGGCTTTCCAGGTTGAGAAGAACATCATCGATTACCTTCAGGCTCAATTTTGGTACAACAATAACTAAAAGTTTCACCTAAGATACACACAATATAAGTTGTCTCCTTTTAATCCAATAAATTATATACCAGTCTTTACTTGTTACATTTGCTAGAGTGGGAAAACGTTGTGTTCCGAGTGTTATATCTCATGTGATATGGTGTAAGTGCTTGCCTTAAATAATGAATAAATCTGTCTTTGTATTCTATTTCCATAATTAATTTTGCCTCTCATCCTTTTATTAGAGGAATATATACATTGAATTGCGATTGCATGACGAATCGAGAAGATATTTATAACCCTATCCCTGTTTATATAGTTACTACTTACTTACTACACTATAATACAAAAATTTAATATTCTCCTCATTCACAAAAAATTTGACACGCGAGATCTTCTACCGTTAAAAGCAATGGGATTTGAACCCGAAGGGTGAAGGCGGTCGGTGTTGCGACGCTCATGTTAGAATTGGGCTTACTCCTTAAAAAAATCTAATAAAAAGGAGAATTATCCACTCATTCTAAAAAAGAGTTAGGATCATCAATTTATTGACATGGGACAAAGGTGTTTCAATAATAACCAATATAAAAATTAATTAGTGGAAGTTTAGATTGATACAAGGAAACATTTTGTACACGTTTGACAGTTTCAAGTCAGCAAGAATGAATCTCTAGCAAGTAGTGTTATTAAGTCTAATTAAACCGCTATTTAATTATATATTAGGCAATTAATTTGATTACTAAGCCAAAGTAGAATTTGTCTATTTCACTGTATGAATAGAAAATGTTGTGACGATGTCAAAATTTGATGTTGTGTTCAACCAAGTTGACATAATGTGCCCAAGAATATCCAAACGGGATCTAATTAACATATAATTGACTGATCTAATTAATTTTACTGAATTTCTTGACTTTACTTTCTTAAAAGTTCAATCCAATATTATCTTATAATTCTAATAATTATATATAAGCTCAATCAAATATACTTTGTATTTTTTTGTGTTATATCTTATATGAGGTGTAAGTGTTTGCCTTTTAGTAATAAATAAAATTTTCATGTGTTTTCTGTTTTTTTTTCTCCCATAATTTGCTTCTCATCCTTTTTATTGGTCCTGACTACATTGCTTTTATGTTAGATGAAGAACCGACATCTATAAAAGTAGCCTTCAATGGCCCAGACGGGTTGCATTGGAGAGAAGCTGTTCAAAGCGAAATTGATTCAATTTAGCTAAACCACACTTGGGTGTTGGTAGATCTACCTGAAGGTGCGAAACCTCTAGGTTGCAAATGAGTACTTAAAAGGAAATTTAAGGCCGATGGAACAGTAGTAAAGTGTTTTAAACAAAAGGAAGGACATGACTTCTTCGATACCTATTCAACTGTAACAAGGATTACATCTATCCGAGTGCTTCTCGCTATTACTACATTGCACAATCTTGAGATTCATCAAATGGATGTAAAGACCGCGTTTCTAAGTGGTGAACTAGAAGATGAAATCTATATGGAACAACCCGAAGGGTTTGTAGTACCTGGACAAGAGAAAAAGGTATGCAAGCTCGTAAAGTCTCTATATGGATTGAAACAAGCGTCATTGCAATGGCACTTGAAATTTGATAATGTGATGTTATCAAACGGATTCAAGATCAACGAGTGCGACAAATGTGTCTACATCAAGAGCACTAATAACGGTCATGTTATAGTGTGTCTATACGTTGATGATATGTTAATCTTGGGTAGCAACACTCAAGTAATTAACGATACAAATGCCATGTTAAAGAGAAACTTTGACATGAAAGACATGGGTCTAGCCGATGTAATTCTTGGAATGAAGATTCTAAGAACGTCTGATGGAATCATCTTAACACAATCGCATTATGTTGAGAAGATATTGAATAAATTCAAAGCCTATGATGGCGCGCCGGTTAAGACTCCAATTGAACTCGACGTTCACTTGAGTAAGAACAAAGGCGAGCCCGTTGCACAAGAAGAGTATGCACGGGTCATCGGATGCATTATGTACTTAACTAATTGCACTCGACCTGACATTGCTTGTGCCGTGAACAAGTTGAATCGTTACACGAGCAATCCAAGCAATGAGCATTGGGGAGCTCTTGTGAGGGTTTTGAGATATTTAAAACATACTCAAAATCTTGGGCTACACTTCTCGAGATACCCCCGGTACTTGAAGGGTACTGTGATGCAAATTGGATATCCGACAATAGAGACTCACTTTCAACAAGTGGATACGTCTTTACTATTGGGGGTGGTGCTGTATCGTGGAAATCCACAAAACAGACATGTATAGCCTGATCAACCATGGAATCGGAGTTCATCGCCTTAGACAAGGCAGGTGAGGAAGCCGAATGGCTTAAGAACTTCCTTGAAGATATTTCATGTTGGTCTAAGCCAGTGCCACCAGTGCTGATCCACTGCGATAACCAATCAGCTATTGGAAGGGCAAACAATGGCTTCTATAATGGTAAGTCTCGACATATACATCGACGACATAACACCGTGAGACATTTGATCACAACAGAGGTGGTTACAATTAACTACGTGAAGTCAATAGATAATCTAGCGGATCCGCTGACCAAAGGGTTAAACCGTGATCAAATGAATAAGTTGCTAGAGGGAATGTGTTTGAAATCTACAAACTAAAGAATTATCATAGTGGTAACCCAACCATGATGACTGGAGATCCCAAGAACTTGGTTCAAAGGGACAACTAAGCTATGAGAGTTCATGAGAAACACTCAACTATATCTATTCCCTAGAGAGCAATAGAGTGTTGGAGAACTTGTCTAGTGGTAAAGGCTAAGTCTATGACTTTTAATGGTTCTTAAGGATCTCAAAGAGATGGAGTTCTCAAAGAGACCAAGTATGGCAAGGTACTTGACTAAGAATCACCAATGTAAGTGCGAAGTGTGGTCGCTTCATAAAACGCACTTATGAATCCAAAGTGATGTCCAAGACCGCAATGGACACAAAACGTGAGAACGGATGAGGTTGAGGTGTTTAAGCGTTAACACCATTGTCTCGGTGCACGTTGTGTGGGATTAGTTCAAAGCATCGCGCTACTAAGCCGCCTGTGTATCCGATGGTGTAGACTATGGAGGGTTCAAAGCCAACAACTACCTATCCTTATGCTTATATACCTCTCGAGGGTTGAGCTTGTGTCTGCATGCATATGCATTCGGCTATTTCCACTCATGTGGGGGATTGTAAAAATCATGGATTAAATATGCCCGGTCAATGGATTTTGACCAAATAATAAATGTGACGAGATATTTAATTTTGTGAAATTAAATGATATAGCGTCGATCTACATTTTACGTAGATAAATGTAGTATATTCACTTTCTCAAATCCTATTTCCGGTGAGTGAGAAATAGTGGATTAAAGTTGGGCATAATTAGCTTTTAATTAAAGCTTGGAGTTTGAGCTTAGGGAATAATTAACTAGTGTTAATTATCCCACATTGGAGAAGTAACACATCTTTTAATGTGTTTAAATTAAGTGACTTTATGCTACTTAATAATTATAGTAGACCAAGATGGGTGAAAGAGCCCACACCCGCGCGCCGCCGGCGCCTGCCCGCCCGCCCGCCCGAGCCCGTGCCAGTGCCCGTGCCTGTGCCTGTGCCCGGGCCCGGGCCCGGTCCTGATCTTGGTAATTGGTCTTTGGGTGGTCTTTGGGCTCGGGTCTGGACCTGTAATAATCTTTTTAGACCACCGCTGAGTCAGCAATCCAAGTGGCTTGACACGTCGTCAAGCGTGGCACAGTCAAAGCTGACACGTGAGAAAAGCACACGCGAATGTCACACTCCTGCCACACGCTTGTAACCGAGCCATGAAGGCTCATCATGGCAGATTCGTAACCGCCGACGGTTACGAATCTGCCATGATGAGCCTTCATGGCTTGGTTGACCCTGCATGGTGGCTTGGCCTATAAATAGGCTAGCCATTCCACTGCATTAGAGAGAATATATCATTCACAAGCATAAGCTCTCTCCCTCTCTCTGCATTATCTTTCTGTCGAAGCTCTGCCCTCTCCTCCATCCAGTTCGCCGGAGCTCTGCTGATAGCGGTGCTGCTTCACCAGAGACGTAACCGTTTTACCTTTGGGGACGACACGCCAAACCGAGAGCACTACCGGGGCGTATTTCGTCTTGCGGGAAGAGGCCTCCTCGACTCGGCTAAGTTCTTCTTTACATTTTCGAATTCTCATTGTAATTTTTGTTTCTGTTTTTATTTTCTTTTCTCTCGGGTTGTATTACGCCCGGTTAGTGTTGCTTTTTGTAGCTATATCTCCAACAATTTGAACCCGAAGGCGGTGGTGGTTTAAGAGTGAAGGTGGTCGGTGTTGCGAATGCGACTCTCATCTTAGAATTGGGCCGGGGTTAATTCGTGTTCGGGCCGGGCCGCAACGGAATTTTTATTTTTTTAAAAAAATCGAATTTTTTTTATAAATACCACTACATCCATCTTCGATCGAAAATTAACTTTTCCGTATTATAAATTTTCGGCGTTTTTTATTTTACGTGTAAAATAGATTGAAGTTGTGAATAGTGTCATTTATTAGTTGCGGCCCGGGTTGTGACCTGCAGGTTTAGAGCAGTTAGGGCCTGAGACTCAAATTTGGGGGAATGATGACGTGGATGGGTTAATTGCTCTGAGGTTTTCAATTTTTCCATAGTACGGAGCACTTCATAAATGAATCTCTGCCATTTCTTTTCTGAACGATAAAAACAAAAGGATGAGTGAGAGCCATTTGAGACAACATCACAATCAAATAACCTAAGGTTAATAACGTTTGAACATACGGAAACACGCTTATTTCATTTTTAAACATAAAAAAAAATAATTCAACCATAATTTCCACGTTTTTTTCGGATAACTGAAACTAAATTTTCCGTTTTATACTCCTATATAAGTACCTACCTCAAAGTTCTGTATCTCACCCTAGAAACATTACAAATCTCACACAACTACTAAAAAAATCTCACATTTTTTTCACCAAAAAAAAATGTGCACTTTGCAGAGGAACGGCGACGTTTTCATCCTCACCATCACCGGCGACGGCGAACACCGCCTCACCGACCCTGATCGACTCCATCCGGGCCGCACTCTCCCGGGTCAAGTCCGACCCAGCCCGCTCCGCCGCCCTTGTCACCACCGCCGAGGGCGAATTCTACTCCAGCGGGTACGACCTGGCGTGGGCCCGGTCCGACTCGGACCCGGGCCGGGCATCTCATCTCTCTCCCCATGCCCACGATCGGCCGTGAATGGGCACGCGTCCACGACAGGGTTCATCCTGGCCCTGAGCCAGGACTACGTCCTTTCGTCCTGATGCGGGAGGACGTAGGGTGGCTCTCGATGAGCCTTCATGGCTCGGTTACAAGAGTGTGGCAGGAGTGTGACATTCGCGTATGCTTTTCTCACGTGTCAGCTTTGACTGTGCCACGCTTGACGACGTGTCAAGCACTTGGATTGATGAATCTCAAGATTGTGCAATGTAGTAATAGCGAGAAGCACTCGGATAGATGTAATCCTTATTACAGGTGAATAGGTATCGAAGAAGTCATGTCCTTCCTTTTGTTTAAAACACTTTACTACTGTTCCATCGGCCTTAAATTTCCTTTTAAGTACCCATTTGCAACTTAGAGGTTTCGCACTTTCAGGTAGATCTACCAACACCCAAGTGTGGTTTAGCAAAATTGAATCAATTTCGCTTTGAACAGCTTCTCTCCAATGCAACCCGTCTGGGCCATTGAAGGCTACTTTTATAGATGTCGGTTCTTCATCTAACATAAAAGCAATGTAGTCAGGACCAATAAAAAGGATGAGAAGCAAATTATGGGAGAAAAAAAAAACAGAAAACACGTGAAAATTTTATTTATTACTAAAAGGCAAACACTTACACCTCATATAAGATATAACACAAAAAAATACAAAGTATATTTGATTGAGCTTATATATAATTATTAGAATTATAAGATAATATTGGATTGAACTTTTAAGAAAGTAAAGTCAAGAAATTCAGTAAAATTAATTAGATCAGTCAATTATATGTTAATTAGATCCCGTTTGGATATTCTTGGGCACATTATGTCAACTTGGTTGAACACAACATCAAATTTTGACATCGTCACAACATTTTCTATTCATACAGTGAAATAGACAAATTCTACTTTGGCTTAGTAATCAAATTAATTGCCTAATATATAATTAAATAGCGGTTTAATTAGACTTAATAACACTACTTGCTAGAGATTCATTCTTGCTGACTTGAAACTGTCAAACGTGTACAAAATGTTTCCTTGTATCAATCTAAACTTCCACTAATTAATTTTTATATTGGTTATTATTGAAACACCTTTGTCCCATGTCAATAAATTGATGATCCTAACTCTTTTTTAGAATGAGTGGATAATTCTCCTTTTTATTAGATTTTTTTAAGGAGTAAGCCCAATTCTAACATGAGCGTCGCAACACCGACCGCCTTCACCCTTCGGGTTCAAATCCCATTGCTTTTAACGGTAGAAGATCTCGCGTGTCAAATTTTTTGTGAATGAGGAGAATATTAAATTTTTGTATTATAGTGTAGTAAGTAAGTAGTAACTATATAAACAGGGATAGGGTTATAAATATCTTCTCGATTCGTCATGCAATCGCAATTCAATGTATATATTCCTCTAATAAAAGGATGAGAGGCAAAATTAATTATGGAAATAGAATACAAAGACAGATTTATTCATTATTTAAGGCAAGCACTTACACCATATCACATGAGATATAACACTCGGAACACAACGTTTTCCCACTCTAGCAAATGTAACAAGTAAAGACTGGTATATAATTTATTGGATTAAAAGGAGACAACTTATATTGTGTGTATCTTAGGTGAAACTTTTAGTTATTGTTGTACCAAAATTGAGCCTGAAGGTAATCGATGATGTTCTTCTCAACCTGGAAAGCCTTGGCCAACACATCCGGGTTAATCTTAGGGTCCGACCCGAACACCGCGTTGGCAATGGTGATGGTACCCGGATTCTGGCTGCCGAAGCCAGCAAATGCGACCGCGTTGGTCTTTCCAACATTGAACTGGAAATGGATGAGACCTTGTGGGAAGACGAAGACATCTCCCGGGTTCAAATACTTGGTGAAGAGTTTGTTCTTCTGGGTGGTGGGATCGGCCGGGTTGGAAGTGACGAACCCCACGTACAGAGTGCCTTCCACCAAAAGAAAGGCCTCAGTAGCACGCGGATGGGTGTGGGGCGGGTTGAGCCCGTAAGGGGCGAAGTCGAGGCGGGCCATGGAAACGCCCAGAGTGTTGAGGCCTTCAAGCTGGTTGACGTTCACCGGTGTCACGAATGATCCGAGGTTATTGGATGTATTTCCGGCATTGTTTAGACCCTGGAAAAGGAAATCATCCGCGACCACCATGTTCGGGTTCTTGCAAAACTTTCCATTCACAAAAACTGCGGTTGACCATTAATTTTTAACAGAACTATTAAGTACTTATGAACCAAAACATTGTGTTTAGAACCAATACTTAATGTATAAGACAATTTTTTTATTTTTTTAGTAAAATGTAGGGTACCAATTTTAGACTTTAGTCTTGATTGAATTACCTGCAGAGGCGGAATCAGGAACAGCAACGCAGAAATCCTGAAGCTGGCCTGGATCTGATGCATATGCGATCGAAACAAGAAGAATGAAGCACAAACCAAAAGCTATCTTCATTTTATTATATATATTCTTTTCTGTGATGGAATACTTAGCATCAGAAGCACTCCTTTTATAGGAGAAAAACATGCATGATTTAACTTTTAATTAACTTCTTATTTGCTTCCTCTTATTTCATCATATACCTACTACATTTTACTATATTTTTAATATGTAATCATCTTTGGACTTATTCAATCTCTATTAATAAATTTATATCTACGGCGGCTAACTTACACTCTTGAGCCTGTAAACAACTTCTTTTGATTTTTCTTCTCTTCTAATTGCATGATATCTGTCTATGATTAATGTGCAGCAAAATACCAAAGCATATTTGGTTAAGCTTATGTATAATTAAGGACAATGGGAAATATTTTGATAGTTTTAGCCTCCATCATACACTATAAAAGAACTCATATATACTAGTACGACGCATAAGAAGTCGTCTCTAAGTTGATGACAATTTATCTTAAACTTTTTTCTTTTTTAAGATGCCTCCATTCGCATTCTTTAATTTTAGTTGGGACATCACATTAAAAATGTTCTTTAAACCGTTAGTGGTATATTTACAAACACAAATTAGTGTCCTTAGTTGTATTACAAAATGTCATTAGCCATATTTTTTTATATTGATACTAATCCAAAAAAAACCCACACTCTCTTTAGGGGAAGTATATATAACTTTGACTCACCTGCTTTGAATTAGGTTTCCTTTGCTTTGAATATGAAAATCAAGGCTGTTGATGTTTCATTTTCACCTTGGCCAAGTAAGTAATATGAAAGTCCTTAGTGGATCAAATGAAGAATAGATAGGCATGCAATTATTTTTTGCCTTTTCTAGATATGATTGCTACCATGCTGGAAAAAGATTTAGTAAAAAAATTAAAAACATGACTAGCACATATGTGGTTAATTATGAAATTGAATGAATTATTTGTGTAGTTAACCGAATTAAAAATAACTTATGATATCTAGGTAGGCTATTTGGATCAGCCTAAAACATGAATATTTTCTTATAATTAACTCCACTCCTTTTAATCGATTCATTAAAATAGTAAATTAAACGAAGAGCTGTTAAGTTATAGGAGTTGAATCAGTTAATTTGAAATTGTCATTCACGCTTATGTGCATATGGAGTACAAGATAATATATAACAAAAAAAAATGAACTGTGAATTGTTATAACTATAAGAAAATATTGGTTAAAATTAAAAGAAGAAATTCAAGTCATTGAGCTAGATTGGCCAATTGTTAATTTGATCCCTTTCGGATATTCTTGAGCTCCTTATATCAGCCATAAAAACAACATCAAATTTTGACATCGTCACAACATTTTCTATTCATCGTGAAAGTGACAATTATATAAGCAAATTTGGCTAAGTAAAAATTAGACTCAGTAACCAAATTAATTTCCTAATTCTATACTCCACACCCTGATTAGACTTGGCAACTTACTTGCTAGCTAGCTAGAGAGTAATTCTTGCTTAATTGAAACAGTCAGATATTTACAAAACTAATAAAAGAGAATAGTGTAACATTGAGATGGTGAGTCAATATCTAATCCAAATCCTATCTTTCACTTTCGAAGCCATTTCTCTCAAAAGGATCTAGTATAATGATATAATATAATTGTAACATTTGAATGAGTTGATTGAACATTGAAGGAGTCTTCATATGATCGATCAAATAAAAAAAATAGCAGATGAAATAAATTGGTATGACGAAATATGAGTGAGATCATGCTAACAAGTTAAATGTTGGTAAAACGTGTCTTGACAGTTTCAATTAAGAAAAGTTCAATTTTATTTTTTCAAAGTATGAGAATTGAAGATAGCTTGCTGTTTTCAGTCCTATAAAAAGGAGTACTTCTCATGCTAAGTTGGTATCACAGATAAAAGAAGAGAAACACTACAAGTATCATCATATAGTTAATCAGCAAATTAATTAAAATGAAGATGAGTTTTGGATTGTGCTCCTTATTTCTTGTTTTTTGGTTGGCTTCAATTGCATATGCATCAGATCCATCCCAGCTTCAGGATTTCTGCGTTGCTGTTCCTGATGCCAAAAATGCTGGTAAATCACTTCATTAAAACCTTATATATACATACTACTCTCTATAATTAATGTCACACTAAGTTATAAATGAGGAAATATTTATATACTAAAGGTTGGTTTGTTTGTTTGTTTGAATGTAGTTTTTGTGAATGGGAAGTTTTGCAAGAACCCGAACATGGTGGTCGCCGATGATTTCCTTTTCCAGGGTCTAAACAAGGCCGGAAACACATCCAATAACCTCGGATCAGTCGTGACACCGGTCAACGTCAACCAGCTCGAAGGCCTCAACACTCTCGGCGTTTCCATGGCTCGTGTTATAAAATCAAGACGTATCAGGAATGAACAAGCCACAATTGCAAGAATGAATGAAGAACTTGATTTGTGATAAGTATGGAGTAACACACGATATTGAGAAAACAATGAAAAACTCTTATTGAATATTGATCTTGATACAATGGATTACTCTCTCTTCAAGTAGAAGTAGAGTATATGTAGCTGAGCTAGACTACTACAAAAAACCGCGCTCAACAGCTCACTAACTACACACTGCAGTTACAAACTAACTCTAACCGAAAATTAACTAATACTTCAACGGCTATGACTGAGCAACGGCTACTTCACAACGGCTACTTCGCCGATCTTGATTAAGCTCGGCTAATCACCGAACTCGATGAAGCTCGGCTAATCACCGAACTCGATTCAGTTCGGCTAACAACCGATATGTAATACCGAACTTGTCATGCAGCGCCGAGCTCGTGGATTCCATCTTCACAATTCTCCACCTGAATCCACAGCTCCTCCACTGCTCAAACTTATAAGATCCTTGCAATACTCAAACTTGTCTTTGCCAAGACATTTTGTTAGCATATCAGCCGGGTTGTCCAAAGTGCTTATCTTCAACACTTTCACTCTTCCTCTCTCAACCTCGTCTCTGATGAAGTGAAGACGAACGTCTATATGTTTGCTACGCTCATGGAAATACTGATGCCGAGCTAAGCAAATTGCAGAACTACTATCACAGAAAATTACCATAGTTCTTTGATTTATCCCAAAATCAGAGATCACACCTTGTATCCAAAAACTCTCTTGCACAGCTGATGTGAGTGCAATGTACTCTGCTTCGGTCGTGGATAAAGCCACAACACTTTGTAAGCCGGACTTCCAACTTATAACAGAACCATACAAAGTAAACAAATATCCAGACTGAGACTTGCGGTTGTCCAGATTAGTCGCATAATCAGAGTCGCAATACCCTTGAACAGCTTCCTCACCCTCCTTATGACTTCCCTTGAACAAGATCCCACAGCTCCTAGAACTCTTCAAGTACCTGAGAGTCCACTTGAGTGCATTCCAGTGCTCCTTTCCCGGATCAGCCATGTATCTACTTGTGACTGAGATGGCATGTGCAAGGTCTGGCCTTGTACAAATCATGGTATACATGACGCTTCCAACAATATTCGAGTAAGGAATTTGCTTCATCTCCAAAACTTCTTGCTCAGTTCTCGGAGACTGCTCCTTTGACAGTTTGAAGCTTTGTGACAGAGGAGTGGAGGCTGCCTTAGTATTTTCCATGTTAAACTTCTTCAAGATCTTCTCAATATACTCTGACTGAGATAGCAACAGTAACTTCTTGCTCCTATCTCTCAAGATATTCATCCCCAAAATCCTTCTAGCTTCACCCAAGTCTTTCATTTCAAAACTTTTCTGTAAATCAGCTTTGATCTTCTGGATTTCAGCCACAGATGGACCAGCTAGTAACATGTCATCTACGTAGAGCAAGAGGTATGCTACAGGAGTATCTCCAGCCTTCTTGATGTATATACAATCATCATACTCAGACCTGAGAAAACCATGAATAACCATCTGCTCATTGAACTTCTTGTTCCACTGCCTTGGGCTTTGTTTCAAGCCATATAAACTCTTCTTCAACAAGCAGACTTTGTTCTCCTCTCCCTTCTTTATAAATCCCTCAGGCTGACTCATGAAGACGGTTTCCTCAAGGTCCCCATTAAGGAATGCAGTCTTGACATCAAGCTGCTGCAATTCCCAGTTTCTGTGGTTCACAACAGCAAGTAAAATCCTTATTGAGGTGTGCTTTACCACTGGAGCAAATACTTCTGTGAAATCAATACCTTCTTCTTGTGTAAAGCCTCTAGCTACCAACCGAGCCTTAAACCTGATCCTACCTTTATCTGTTGTCTCCACCTTTTTCTTGAAGATCCACTTACAACTTATGAGTTTTCTATCCTTAGATTCTTGCTTCAAGCTGCTTTTATCCACAAGAACCCAAGTGTTATTCTTGAGTAAAGAGTTCATCTCCTCATTCATAGCCTCTATCCATCTTTCTCTGTCCTTGCTCACCATTGCTTCTTTGTAAGACTGAGGATCCGCATACTCCAGATTTTCAGCAGCACACAATGCATAGTATACCACATCTGCTTCAGCATACCGAGCTGGCTTCCTTATATTTTCTCTCCTTACTCTGTCTCTAGCAAGTTGGTAATTCCTTAGGTTGCCATCAGCAGACTGCGGATTTACTCCACCTTGATCAGAAATGGAGTCTCCTTGTTGCTCATCACTGAGCTCATCACTCTCTGAATCACTGTCACGCGCAGATGGATTCAGGCTTAGCTTCCCTAGCTCCACCTCAAACATATCATAGGGAATTTGATCTTTCTGTTTTCCCTTGCTCAAGTAAGGCATCTGGTCTTCAATGAAAACCACATCCCTACTCAATACAACCTTCTGATTACCAGGCTCAACACTCCATAGCCTATAACCTTTCACCCCCTTCTGATACCCCAGCATCACACACTTTATTGCCCGAGGCTCAAGCTTACTCTTTCTGTCATGTGCATATGCTGCACATCCGAAAACCCTGAACTTTGAGTAGTCACCATGAGTCCCATACCACCTATAATCTGGTGTATCTGACTTTAGGCTAGAAGAGGGACATTTGTTGATAAGATATGCAGCAGTACAAACTGCTTCTCCCCAGAATTTACTGCTCAGACCAGAAGCGAAAAGGAGACACCGAACTCTTTCCAAGATTGTTCGATTCATTCTTTCAACAACCCCATTTTGTTGGGGATTTGTGGGTACTGTCCTATGACGCTTGATCCCTTTCTCCTTACAAAACTCATCAAAATCTCTAGAAAGAAACTCCATTCCATTGTCTGTTCTAAGACACTTCACCTTGCTGTCTTTCTCAAGCTCTACCTCCAAGCACCAATTCTTGAACTTAGAGAAAGTGTCTGATTTTTCTTTTAGGATATAAACCCATAGCTTCCTTGAATAATCATCTACAATTGCCAGATAGTACTTCCCTCCACCAAGAGTGGTTACTGGAGCTGACCCCCATAAGTCAGCATGGATATACTCTAAAGGAGATGTAGATAAATGCATACCAGATGGATATGGCTTCTTCTTTGATTTGCTCAAGATGCACTGTTCACAGGAACCAAGGTTGCTTGATGTGTTTCCAGAAATAAGACCTTTCTTGGCTAGTTCTTTGAGGCTTCCTTCAGCTGGATGTCCCATCCGTAGATGCCATAGATTCAAGTTTTCAGCAGCCACAGCATTTGAATCACCAATCACAACCTCTCCAATCAGATAGTACAGGCTGTTTCTCCTTTCTGCAGTCATAACCATCTGATCTCCTTTCTTGATCATCATCTTGCCTTCATGAGATGAGAATGAAAACCCCTTTACTTCCAACAAGCCTAATGATATGAGATTCCTCTTAATCTCAGGAATGTACCTCACATCACTGAGCAATTTCACAGATCCATCCATCATTTTGAATTTTATCTTTCCTATTCCTCTAACATTGCAGACTTGGTTGTTCCCTAAGAGCACCGTTCCAGTAGCAGGACTTAGATCTTGGAACCAATGTTCATGTGGGCACATATGAAAACTACACCCCGAATCCATTATCCAAGATCCGCTAACTCCACCATCCATTACATTCATGATTTCTGGAAGCTCTACTCGCTCAACACAATCCGCATTGTTCAGTTTCTTCCCCTCAGATGCTTGCTTCTTTTTCCAAGCAAAGCAATCGTTCTTGAGGTGTCCTGGTTTCTTACACCAGAAACAGGATCTTGACTCCTTTACTTCAGAGCTTGAAGGCTTAGAAATCTCAAATTTCTTCTTGAATTTTGGCTTCTTGAACTTCTTGATGTGTAGGCTCTCAGCTGCACTCTCTTGAGATCTTGAAGCACCTTTCTGCAATTCCTTTGCTCTCAATGCGGCCTTTACTTCAGATAAGGTGATGGTTTTCTCCCTCCCATACACCATCGCATCTCGAAGATGATCAAAATTCTTTGGCAACGCGTTGAGCAGCAGGATAGCTTGGTCTTCATCTCCTATAGTGACATCTATGTTTTCAAGATCATCAATCATCTTCGAAAACTCCTCCATTTGTTCACAAATGCCTTTATCTTCCTGGAATCTATAGGCGTATAACCTCTGCTTCATGCACAACCTGTTAGCAAGAGAGCGAGTCAAATAAAGACTCTCCAATTTTGCTATCACGCCTGCTGCAGTGGTTTCTTTTGCCACTTCTCGTAGCACCTTATCGCCTAAACAAAGGATCACAACACTGTGAGCCTTAGCTTGAATTTCTGCCAACTTGGCCGCAGCCTTCTCATCCAACTCGGCCTTCCCTTCATCACCTTCCTTTTTCTTTTCAAGGGCAGCAGACAACCCCTGCTGGATCAACATTGCACGAATCTTCATTCGCCAAAGTCCAAAGTCGTTGGAACCGGTGAATTTTTCAGCCTCTAGCCTTGCAGTAGCCATTCTTCAAACGGATGATGTGCAGTAGCAGAAATAACCTCAAAACAGCCAGGAAACAATTTCAATTGCCTAAGCTTTGTTCTTCGTTCCCACAGACGGCGCCACTTGTTATAAAATCAAGACGTATCAGGAATGAACAAGCCACAATTGCAAGAATGAATGAAGAACTTGATTTGTGATAAGTATGGAGTAACACACGATATTGAGAAAACAATGAAAAACTCTTATTGAATATTGATCTTGATACAATGGATTACTCTCTCTTCAAGTAGAAGTAGAGTATATGTAGCTGAGCTAGACTACTACAAAAAACCGCGCTCAACAGCTCACTAACTACACACTGCAGTTACAAACTAACTCTAACCGAAAATTAACTAATACTTCAACGGCTATGACTGAGCAACGGCTACTTCACAACGGCTACTTCGCCGATCTTGATTAAGCTCGGCTAATCACCGAACTCGATGAAGCTCGGCTAATCACCGAACTCGATTCAGTTCGGCTAACAACCGATATGTAATACCGAACTTGTCATGCAGCGCCGAGCTCGTGGATTCCATCTTCACAGCTCGCCTCGACTTCGCCCCTAACGGGATCAACCCGCCCCACACCCATCCGCGTGCTACTGAAGCCTTCCTTTTGGTGGAAGGCACTCTCTACGTGGGGTTCGTCACTTCCAACCCGGCCGATCCCACCACCCAGAAGAACAAGCTCTTCACCAAGTACTTGCACCCGGGAGATGTGTTCGTCTTCCCACAAGGTCTCATTCACTTCCAGTTCAACGTCGGAAAGACCAACGCGGTTGCATTTGCCAGCTTCGGGAGCCAGAATCCGGGTACCATAACCGTTGCCAATGCGGTGTTCGGGTCGGACCCAAAGATCAACCCGGATGTGTTGGCCAAGGCTTTCCAGGTTGAGAAGAACATCATCGATTACCTCCAGGCCCAATTCTGGTCCAACTATAACTAAGATTGACAAACAAAACATATATGTTGTGTGTTTTTAATCCAATAAATTTAGCATTCTTTACTTATTATAACAACTGTAGTTTTGTGTTTCCAAATTTATTATGTATTTATGTGATGGTGCCATAATACACTAGTGAAACTACTGTTTGCCGTAATAAAAATTTGATGTATACTCTTTTTTTTTACCAAAATTATATTCCGTTTGTCACATTTATAATTGAGTTATTATTATATAAAATATATTTAATTTATTCTACTTTAACAACATGGCTTTTCTTTGAAAATATTCCATGGTCTTGACACACCAAGTTGGCAATATGATTTGGTGTGACCAACTAATAGTTTTTTTGGCAAGTGTAATTAATAACAATGTATAATATGGCAACTAAATACACCTAATATATGGAACATTTCCTTAATTTATTGGCCTTTTATTTCTTTTATTGAAATTTTTGGTGGACATAAATTTTATTTTCTTATTTTTAATTTTTTTTATAGTATAGAAACATTAAATATTAGAATTAATTTATAAATATGCTAACAAGTGTAATTATATATAATATTGAAACTAAATGCATCTAAATTACTTTTCGCATTTTTATGCTTTTATTTCTTTAATTAAATATTTTGATGCATATTAAATTTATTTTTCAGTAAAATTAAAATAAAATTTATCTCCCACCTTTAATAGTATTCATTAACTTTGAATATGTTATTAAAAACTAAGATTAACTAATCAATATACTAAAAAAGTTCAAATTATCACATTTTATCACTACCTCTATAGATTTTTTATAAAATAAAAAATAAAGTGTCATTTTAGTATATTAATTTATTATGACTACAATTTAGTTTTCCTGAAATATTAATTAATTAATATTCATCAAAAAATATGTTTTCTTCCATCTTTAACATTTTACTGTATATGTTATTGAAATTTTTGATGCATATAAATTTGTTACGCTGCATAACAAATGTAAGTGCTCGTACAATATTAATATTTTATTTTCTTGCTTAAAATTTTAAATTATTTTACATCTTATTAAATATATTAAAAGTTGTAAATAAATAATTAATTAATATTCTAATAAGGTTCAAATTGATTAATTTCAATTTTTATTACTCCTATAATAGTATAAAATAAATTAAGACAAAAATAAACCTTATATGCATAAAAAATTTCAAATAAAAGAAATAAAGGCTAATAAATTTATGAAATCTTCCATATATTAGGTGTATTTAGTTTTCATAATACAAATGGTTATTGATAACACTTGTCAAAAAACTATTAATTAGTCATACCAAATCATATTGTCAACTTGATGTGTTAAGACCACGGAATATTTTCTCGGCAAGTATGGACATTCCAAAAAAATAGCCCCAACCCCATTTATTAGATGCTATCAGTTTTTCTTATATCTGCCTCAACACTCCCAATTTTCAGCTTGATTTTTAGTCATTTAAATTATTAAATTTTTTTATCGAAAACTATATTAATTCAAATAAAAATAAATACCTGTGGAAAATGCAA
Organism: Salvia splendens; assembly: GCF_004379255.2. NCBI lineage: Eukaryota > Viridiplantae > Streptophyta > Magnoliopsida > Lamiales > Lamiaceae > Salvia > Salvia splendens. Next base: position 27,238,440 of record NC_056045.1, read on the forward strand.
TAATTTAAATATCAAAAAAATTACAAAAAATAAATACCGAAAAATACTACTACTAAAAATCAAAACATAAGTGTTGCATGCCTAAATTTCTTTAATCAGATTTTTTGGAGTTGGTTACGAGTCAAAATAGAGAAATGAAGTATATTAGTTTCAAAATGAAAATGGATAGGAAAGAGATATTTATAGATGAAATTGGGGTATTTAACAAAAAAAAAAAATAGAAAATGAAAATTCACGCAGTAGCCGTGAGCACCGCGTGGTGGTTGGCGAATCAGCTGGGGTGGAGGCTTTATAGGAAAACACATGTGATAATTTCAAAAGGCTAGGCCTTTGGCTTTTCACATGGTGTAACCTTTATGAGGTGCCCTAATTACAAGACCTTTCACTTGTGTTTCCTAGCCTATAAATAGGTTTGTTTTGAGGAGAAGATTACACAACAAAAACAAATCTTCTCTGTACATCACTTAAGCATTCTAGTGGGCATTCTAGGAGCATTGTCTAGCTCGGTTCTCGCCTCCAATTCAAGTTCGCCGGAGCCTACGAGTTTGAGGTGCTTCAACTCGATAGGAGGAAAGTCGTTTCATCTTTGGGGACATTACGTCAATCCGTGAGCACTAGCCGGGGCGTATTTCGTCTTGCGGAGAGAGGTATACCTCGACTCGACTTGAAGAATACTATAGTTTGCATCTCTTTACTTTCGTTGTAATTTTTATTGTTATATTTACCTTCCAGTTTTGTTCTTTTGTAATAGCAAGAGTTTTCCCGTGTAAAGGCTACAATATTTCCAACAATCGCAAGACGAAATATTGTACTCTTGTTGAAATCATGTCGACCGATGCCGGAGGAAACATGAAATTCAAAGCTGGAATAAGGCAACGAACGGTCGCAATGTCGATGCGCTATGGAGTGGTTAATTCCTTGAGATCTATCTCTTGAGAATGATGTTTATCGTTTGTCATTTGACAAGCAAGACCAATTTAGATTTGGTAGTAGTAATTGGGATGCATGGGTTGATGAATATACCAATGCACATTTGGTTCAATATAATTGTGTATTTATTGTTGGAAACAATACTGTACAAATTATTTGAACGTGTTGTTATAAACAACAAAGATCACGAGGTGATCGCAGTGGTCTCCGACGTGGACCATGGTAATAATCCAAATGAATGATTTGTTGATACGGGTGCCACATGTCATGTGTGCTCCGAGAGAAGCGTTTTTTCTACTTACAAATCTGTTGGAGGTAGAAAAGTACGTATGGGAAACCAAGCCTCTTCCGAGGTGGTTGGTGTGGGTAATGTGTTTCTAAAATTAGGATCCGGAAAGGTTCTTACCCTCAAGGATGTGCTGCATGTCCCAAACATCCGAAATAATTTGGTGTCAGGCTCACTTCTAGTAAATCATGGATTTTCACTAGAATTTGAGTGTGAAAAGGTTATATTGACCAAGTATGAAAAGTTCATAGGTGAAGGTCACCTAGTGAATGAGCTTTTTGAGCTGAATGTTACGGTCATTCACCGTGGAAAAGGAATAAGCAATAGGAAAATGACACATCCTCTTATTTGCTTGAAAGCTCTGACTTATGGCACAATAGATTGGGACATGTAAATCTAAATGCTATAAAAAGATTAGTAAATCTTAATTTACTAAAAGTAGATAAATTTAACTCGCAAGAAAGATGTGAAGTGTGTGTTGAAGCCAAAATGGCTAAACTGCCATTACATTCGGTAGAGCGAAGCACAAAACCTCTTGAATTGATCCATACAGACGTATGTGATTTGAAATTTGTGCAAACAAGAGGTGGTAAAAAGTACTTCATCACATTTATAGATGATTGCACAAGGTATTGTTACCTTTACTTATTAAGAAGTAAAGATGAGGCAATTGAAGCGTTTAAAGACTTCAAAAATGAAGCCGAAAATCAACTTAATTGTCGAATTAAGTGTGTTTGAAGTGATAGAGGTGGTGAGTATGTAGCTCCGTTTGCAGAATTATATCATGCAAGTGGTATAATTCACCAAACCACAGCTCCATATTCTCCTCAATCAAATGGTGTTGCTGAACGCAAAAATCGAACACTAAAAGAGATGATGAATGCTTTGTTGATTAATTCAAGATTACCCCAGAACATGTGGGGGGAGGCTGTGTTAACAGCGAATCATATCCTGAACAAAATTCCACTAAAAAATAGGGATGTAACTCCTTATGAGTTGTGGAAAGGGAAGAAACCTTCGTATTCATACCTCAAAGTGTGGGGGTGTTTAGCGAAGGTAGAAGTGCCACCTCCGAAACAAGTTGCAATAGGCCCTAAAACAGTCGATTGCATCTTTATTGGCCATGCACTTAATAGTAGTGCCTATCGTTTCCTAGTCCATAGGTCATCTGTGCCTGGCGTGGCTGAAGGAACAACGATTGAGTCAAGGAATGCTATATTCTTTGAGAATGTATACCCTTGCAAGAGGCAAGAGGATCGTTCTAGTGAAAGAATGATGGATGAATCCACTAGTTCTAATCCTCCAAAAAGGACGAGGTCAAGTCCTGAGGATGTTGAACCAAGACGTGGTAAAAGAGTTAAAGTTGCTAAAACATTTGGTCCTGACTTCATAACTTTTATGTTGGATGACGAACCAAAGTCATTGGCGGAAGCTCTGTCTGGCCCAGACGCGGCGTGGTGGCAAGAAGCTATCAACAGTGAAATTGAATCCATCATGAGAAATAACACTTGGGTGTTAGTAGACTTGCCTGAAGGCTGTAAGCCTTTAGGGTGCAAGTGGATTCTGAAAAGGAAATATAAGCCCGATGGTACTATAGATAAGTACAAAGCTCGCCTAGTTGTCCAAGGCTTTAAGCAGAAAGAAGGGCATGACTTTTTTGATACATATTCACCTGTTACGAGAATCACTTCCATTCGGGTGCTTCTTGCGATTGCTGCTTTGCACAATCTTGAGATTCACCAAATGGATGTGAAAACTGCGTTTCTGAATGGTGATCTGGAAGAAGAGATATATATGGAACAACCCGAAGGGTTTGTTGTGCCTGGGCAAGAGCGTAAAGTATGCAAACTGGTAAAGTCATTATATGGGTTAAAGCAAGCACCATTACAATGGCATTTGAATTTTGACAACGTGATGTTGGCAAATGGATTCACTATCAATGAGTGAGATAAGTGTGCTTACATTAAGAACACAGATAACGGTTTTGTTATTGTGTGTCTGTATGTTGATGATATGTTGATAATGGGTAGCAATAGTGCCATAATTAACGAGACAAAAAACATGTTGAAAAGAAATTTCGATATGAAAGATATGGGTCTAGCTGATGTGATTCTTGGAATCAAAATATTGAGGACTAATGAGGGAATTGCCTTAACGCAATCTCATTATGTTGAGAAAATGCTTAAGAAATTCAACTCGTTTGATTGTAAGCCAGCAAAGACTCCTTTGGAGCTCAATGTCCATCTGAGCAAGAATATGAGTGATTCTGTTGCTCAAGAAGAGTATGCAAAGGTCATAGGAAGTTTGATGTTTATCACAAACTGTACTCGACCTGATCTTGCTTGTCCTGTAAACAAGTTGAGCCGATTTACGAGCAACCCAAGTAAGGAACATTGGAAAGCTCTGTGTAGAGTTTTGAGATACTTGAAGTATACTCTTAACTTTGGGTTGCATTACACAAGATATCCCCAAGTACTTGAAGGGTACTGTGATGCAAATTGGATCTCTGATTCAAAAGACTCATTTTCTACAAGTGGGTATGTGTTCACTGTGGGGGGTGGTGCTGTCTCGTGGAAATCAACGAAACAGACGTGTATTGCTCGTTCCACCATGGAATCTGAGTTTATCGCTTTGGATAAAGCAGGGGAAGAAGCCGAGTGGCTTAGAAACTTCCTAGAAGATATTCCATGTTGGAAGAAGCCAGTGCCGACAGTAGTGATACACTGTGATAGCCAAGCAGCTATAGGTAGAGCACACTTGGCTATCACATTGGCTTATACAATGGTAAGTCTCGACATATTCGTCAGCGACATAATACCGTCAGACAATTGATCACAAGTGGTGTTATCACAGTTGACTATGTAAGGTCAGTGGATAACTTAGCGGATCCGTTAACAAAAGGTTTAAACCGTGATCAAATGCATAAATTGCTAAAAGGAATGGGACTGAAAACCACATCTTAAAAGATGAGTATAGTGGTAACCCAACCATACGATTGGAGATCCCATGGGATTGGTTCAATGGGAAAACGAAGCTATACAAATCTAGCTGTAACACTTAGAAGATTTTTAATCTTCGCCCATTCTTTAGAAAGCTTTGAGTGTTGTAACCTGCAGGTGGTAAGAGGTTAAGTCTATTGACTTTTAATGATTCTTGAAATCTCAAGGAGATGCAGTATGACAGGATACTCATGAAAGAATCACCTATATAAGTGAGAAGTGAGGCCGCTTCGTGTGAGTAAGTCACTTATGAATTCCAAAGAGGTGTTCCACGGCCGAAACGGACACAAACGTGAGAACTGATGGAGTTGAGACAATATTGTGTTAATGCTATTGACTAGGCATACACCAAGGAGGAATAGTTCAAGGCATCGCGTCCACTAGTCCGCCGGTATGTCCGATAGTGTTGACTATGGAAGGTTCAAAACCACAAGTTACCTCTCCAAATACAGTATCGTTTCCTAAGAACTGAGCAAAAGAGTCTGCATACATGCATACATATCTAGTGTTGGTTTGAGCTTGCAGCGCTCTAACCAATGTGGGGGGTTGTAGGAAAACACATGTGATAATTTCAAAAGGTTAGGCCTTTGGCTTTTCACATGGTGTAATCTTTATGAGGTGCCCTAATTACAAGACCTTTCACTTGTGTTTCCTAGCCTATAAATAGGCTTGTTTTGAGGAGAAAATTACACAACAAAAACAAATCTTCTCTCTACATCACTTAAGCATTCTAGTGGGCATTCTAGGAGCATTGTCTAGCTCGGTTCTCGCCTCCAATTCAAGTTCGCCAGAGCCTACGAGTTTGAGGTGCTTCAACTCGATAGGAGGAAAGTCGTTTCATCTTTGGGGACATTACGCCAATCCGTGAGCACTAGCCGGGGCGTATTTCGTCTTGCGGAGAGAGGGATACCTCGACTCGACTTGAAGAATACTATAATTTGCATCTCTTTACTTTCGTTGTAATTTTTATTGTTATATTTACCTTCCAGTTTTGTTCTTTTGTAATAGTAAGAGTTTTCCCGTGTAAAGGCTACAATATTTCCAACAGGCTTAAATAAAGCCGGTGGCCGATGGGGGTGAGGACCTTCATGCAACCCAACGGGATAGCCACCCCGGCAGAGCTGCATCGTGAACGCCCTAAGCACTTTGAAAATAGGGTATTTGAAAAGTACCCTTGATCATGGTTTTTAAGTAGAGATGTCAATGTAGCCAGTAACCGGTTGGCTGGCCCGAATAGCCAGCCAAATTTATAGGGTTAGGGCTAGAAATTTCTAGCCCGATAAAAATTAAACCCGATTGGCGCGCACCCGATTAACCCTCGACCTGTTAGGGCTAGACCCGAAAACCCGAAGGGCATGCCCGAAAACCCGATAAAATTTCTATTATTCTATTTTTTACTCCTAATTGAACACTTCATTGATTAATTTTATAATATAGATAACTAAAAAAATAACTTTCAATTTTATATTAAATATACAAATTTTATATTGAATTTTTATTAATATAATAATTGATAAATAAATTAAAAACTTCAAATTCACTTAAAAAATATTTAAATTTCTAAAGCATGCATTATAATATCACGAAATATCTCAAATATTAGTATATGATCATGTTTATGATTGAGTTTGACCATATATCTCAAATTTATCATAATTAAATATTTTACATGTTATGAATATAATTAATTTTCATCATTATTTATTGGATTGATCGCATGTTAATCTTATCGGTAGCAACCCGATTAACCCGCTGAGCTAGCCCGAAACCCGAGCTTTTAGGGTTATGGTTGAACTTTTACAACCCGAAAGAATTCACAACCCGATTAGCCCGCACCCGATTGACCCGCAACCCGAGTAGGGCTGGCCCGAAACCCGATGGGCCGGACCGATTGACATCCCTAGTTTTAAGCTATGCAATTGATATACACTTTATTAAAATTTTACAATGTAAAATATGACAAATTCAACCATAATTTATTACGCCTTATGTATCTCCAATTAATTCTCACAATCAATATTATTGACAATTATTTTGGCTATTGAATCCATACTAATTAATACTTAATTAATTCTCACACTCAATAATACAAATATTTTGGTTATTGAATTAATAAAAAATTCAGAATTAATACTATTATACTATAATAAATTATTACTTCCACGTTTCAATTTTCAAAACCTTAAGAGCATCTCCAATGGTAATAGGCCAGCCATAAGCTAGCCACAAATAGGGATGTCAATCGGGTCGGCCCGTCGGGTTTCGGGCCAACCCTACTCGGGTTGCGGGTCAATCGGGTGCGGGCTAATCGGGTTGTGATTTCTTTCGGGTTATAAAAGCTCAGCCCTAACCCTAAAAGCTCGGGTTTCGGGCCAGCCCAGCGGGTTAATCGGGTTGCTACCGATAATATTAACGTGCGATCAATCCAATAAATAATGATTAAAATTACTAATATTCATACAATGTAAAACATTTAATTATGATATATTTTAGATATATGCTTAAACTCAATCATAAAAATGATCAAATACTAATATTTGAGATATTCGTAGAATTTTAATGCATGTTTTAGAAATTTAAATATTTTTTTTGTGAATTTGAAGTTTTTAATTTTTTTTATCAATTATTATATTAATAAAAATTTAATATATAATTTGTATATTTAATATAAAATTGAAAGTTATGTTTTTAGTTAAAATTAATCAATAAAATGTCGAATTAATATTTTATTAACATGCGATCAATCCAATAAATAATGATTAAAATTATTAATATTCATACAATGTAAAACATTTAATTGTGATATATTTGAGATATATGCTTAAACTCAATCATAAACGTGATCAAATAAACATGATCAAATACTAATATTTGAGATATTTCGTAGAATTTTAATGCATGTTTTAGAAATTTAAATATTTTTTTGTGAATTTGATGTTTTTAATTTATTTATCAATTATAATATTAATAAAAATTCAATATATAATTTGTATATTTAATATAAAATTGAAAGTTATTTTTTAGTTAAAATTAATCAATAAAATGTCGAATTAAGAGTAAAAAAAATAGAATAATAGAAATTTTATCGGGTTTTCGGGCCATCCCATCGGGTTTTCGGGTCTGGCCCTAATGGGTTGCGGGTTAATCGGGTGCGGGCTAATCGGGTTTTGATTTTATCGGGCTAGAAATTTCTAACCCTAACCCTATAAATTTGGCGGGCTATTAGGGCCAGTCCACGGGTTACGGGCTACATTGACACCCCTAGCCACAAACTCCCCCTGCCACATTATCAGCACTAAAAACTTCTCCTGCCGCATCATCAGGACAAACAACTGGACAAACAATAGGCTAGCAATAGGCTAGCCACAATAAACAAAATTATAAAAAATAAATAATTAACAATCCCACAAAATACGGAATTAAATTTACGACACAGATACGGAAAAATTCAATAATAATATTTAAAATTTAAAAAGTACATTAATTAAAAAAATTACATTAATTAAAAAAATCTAACGACGTGCAGTCCTCCGCGCCCACAACTCTTCAATTAAATTCTTTTGGAGTCTAATATGAGCATTCACTTGGCGCATGTCGGTGCCTTGAGGCGGCCGACTTCATCGTGAGGTACCCCTTTGTATCAACCGGTTTATCTTGCGGGACGTATAGGCCTCCAACTCTTCGTTCATTTGCCGTCCGTACTCCTCAACATTATCACCACTACCACCACTACTACCACCACTACCACCTGCGTTACTCATTTCACGTTGTTGCTCTTGTACAGAAATTAAGATTGAGAGAAAACTCGTTAAAACAAGTGGTGCGAATGAAAATGACGTGTAAATCGCGTATATATAGTGTTTTGAAAAATTAAAAAAAAAAATGAGTTGGCTTATCGTTCGCCGATCAGGAGCATGCAATGGCAGCCAGCCGACCGGCGAGCGGATCGACCAGTGCCCGAAAATCGGCATCTGGTAGCCGATTTTTTCGCCGAAATGGCGCTCGCCGGTTCCAATTTGACGAGCGGACCGGCCAGCGCCGGGAATCGGCTTGCCTGTCCGTCGCCGCCATTGGAGATGCTCTAAAATCGTCACTCTCCTCATTCTGCCGCCTGCTTTTCTAATCTCCGCCGTCTCAACAGTGGCGCCTCTTTTCTTATTGACACGATTTGCTCGTCGTCCCTCCATTTCCCTCTTCTCTGGTTATTTTCCAATTTCACATTTCATTCCTAGAAAATCGAGGTTAATCTTCTTTTCTTTACAAGTTGTTTATCCACTTCAAGTTGCTCTTATGATGTTAATCTGCCTGTGGATTCGATTGCTTGATTTTCGTGGACTTTTCTCGCGTTTTCCCCCCTAATATTCTCTTATGTGTTGATATTTGTGTTTTGATTGAAACAGTGGATTGGGGTGAATTTTGTTTTTTACCGGCGTGTGTTTATAGTGTTGAACAATGAAATTGGTGTAATTTGTTTCTGTATTGATGTGGTTTGACTTGATCTTATCCTGTTTGGGGGCGTTATGTATTGGTTTGTTAGTATTTACATGTGAATTTAGCTGCCCTTATGATTTTCAGATGCGATTATCGGTATTTGGTCTTTGCATATTTGTTAATCAGATCAAATATCTTGGGTTGAGTTTCTCATTACGGCCTTGAATTGCAGTTTTTGTGTGTTAGCCGGAAAGGATATGGCGGAAGAAACTGGAAAAAGCTTTGCTCGAAGGGACCGTCTGTTGGAGATTGAGTCACAGGTCCAGAAATGGTGGTCCGAGGGTGATGTGTTTCGTGCTGATGCGAAGGACTCCCCACCCAAAGCCGGGGAGAAGTTCTATGGCAACTTTCCATGCCCTTACATGAATGGGCATCTCCATTTGGGGCATGTATTTCCCTTTCGAAGCTTGTATTTCCCTTTCGAAGCTTGAATTTGCTGCAGCCTATCATAGATTGAGGGGTGCTAATGTGCTGTTGCCATTTGGTTTCCATTGTACTGGGATGCCGATTAAGGCTTCTGCCGATAAGCTCACTAGGGAGATTGAGAAGTTCGGATACCTGCCTGTGTTTCCAGTTGTGAAAGATGAGGAAATTGCTGTGCCAGAGGCAAAGCCCGAGGGTGAAAATTAAGGAGGGAAAAATCAAGCAGGTGGTAAGTTTAAGGGTAAGAAATCAAAGACTGTTGCTAAGACTGGTATTGTGAAGTACCAATGGGAGATTATGCAGAGCTATGGTCTGACTGATGAGGAGATAGCCAAGTTCACAAACCCATATCATTGGCTGACCTTTTTCCCGCCTCTGGCTATTGATGATTTGAAGGCTTTTGGGTTGGGATGTGATTGGAGGCGCACATTTATCACTACGGATATAAATCCGTATTTTGATTCTTTTGTTAGGTGGCAGATGAGGAAGTTGAAAGGATATACTATCTATTCACCATTGGATGGTCAGCCCTGTGCTGATCACGATCTAGCTTCTGGGGAAGGTGTTATCCCGCAGGAATATACTCTCATAAAGATGGAGGGTGTTTCACCTTTTCCACCTAAGATGAGTGTTCTGGAGGGGAAGAAGGTGTACCTTGCAGCTTGCAAACAAATTGTTGGGTGTTGCCAGATGGAAAGTATGGGGCCTATGAGATTAATGACACTGATGTGTTTATTTTGACAAAGAGAGCAGCTCTGAATTTAGCTTACCAGAAGCTGTCTCGTGTTCCTGAGAAACCGACTTCCTTGGTTGAGTTGACTGGTCAGGATCTTATCGGCTTGCCTCTGAGATCCCCGTTAGCATGTAATGATGTTATATATACTCTGCCCATGTTATCAGTGCTTACGGACAAGGGTACCGGAATTTTCACCAGTGTTCCGAGTGATTCTCCTGATGATTACATGGCTCTCCATGATTTGAAGGCAAAACCGGCATTCAGAGCCAAATATGGGGTGAAGGATGAGTGGGTTGTGCCGTTTGAGATCATACCCATCATCCACCATCCTGATTTTGGTGACAAGTCTGCTGAGAAGATATGCATTGAGAAAAAGATCAAAAGCCAGAACGAGAGAGAAGCTTGATGAGGCCAAGAGAATAATCTACAAGGGAGGGTTCTACGAGGGAACCATGATTGCCGGAGAGTATACTGGAATGAAAGTTCAGGAGACTAAGAGTTTGATTAGGGCGAAGCTTCTAGAGCTGGGGCAAGCTGTGGTCTACAGTGGGCCTGAAAAGAAAGTCATGTCAAGATCCGGGGATGAGTGCGTTTTTGCGTTGACTGATCAGTGGTACATCACATATGGAGAAGAAGAATGGAAGAAGGCTGCAGAGGAATGCTTGGCTGGGATGAATCTGTACTCAGAGGAGGCATGCCATGCCTTTGAGCACACCTTGAGCTGGCTGACTCAGTGGGCCTGCTCACGAAATTTTGGGCTTGGAACTCGTATCCCTTGGGACGAGGACTTCTTGGTGGAGTCTCTGTCCGATTCGACTCTTTACATGGCATATTACACGGTAGCTCATATTCTGCAGGGAGGCGATATGTATGGAGGCAACCGGTCTTCAGTGAAGCCAGAGCAGCTGACTGATGAGGTGTGGGATTTCGTGTTTCTTAGCGGTCCCTATCCTAAATCCTCAGATCTTTCTTCATCTCTTCTTAATAAGATGAAGCAAGAATTCGAGTATTGGTATCCGTTTGATCTCAGAGTTTCAGGGAAGGATCTGATTCAGAATCACTTGACCTTCTGTATTTATAATCACACTGCAATTATGCCCAAGCATCATTGACCTAAGGGGTTCAGATGCAACGGTCACATTATGTTGAATGCTGAGAAAATGTCAAAGTCGACCGGGAACTTCAGGACAGTTCGTGAAGCTATTGAAGAGTTTTCAGCTTATGCCACGAGATTTTCACTTGCAGATGCAGGTGATGGAATTGATGACGCTAATTTCGTTTTTGAGACTGCAAATGCTGCAATTATGCGTCTGACAAAAGAAATTGCGTGGATGGAGGAAGTCATTGCTGCAGAGTCATCCCTGAGAAGTGGCCCGCCTGCTGTGTATGCTGATCATGTCTTTGCTAATGAGATAAACATAGCAGCCCAGGTGACGGATAAGAACTACAGCGAGTGCCTTTCCGGGAAGCTCTGAAGACTGGCTTCTACGATCTTCAGGCAGCAAGGGATGAGTATAGGCTTTCTTGTGGGGCAGGAGGAATGAACCGTGACTTATTATGGCGATTTATGGATGTCCAGACACGCCTTATCGCCCCAATTTGCCCACATTATGCTGAATACGTTTGGAAGGAGCTTCTGAAGAAGGATGGATATGTGGTGAAAGCTGGGTGGCCTAAGGCCGATGCACCTGATCTCACCCTAAAGAAAGCAAACAAATATTTGCAGGATTCCATTGTCTCTATGAGGAAGCTTATGCAGAAGCAGGCTTCTGGTTCAAAGAAGGGTAAAGCTAGCGCACCAACTATCCAGAATAAGCCCACAGTCTGCTTGCTCTTTGTAAACGAGCAGTATGACGGGTGGAAGAAGGAATGCTTGAACATACTCCAGAGGAAATATGATGCTGCAACTGGCACCTTTGCACCCGACCAGGAGATCCTTGCTGAGCTACAGAAGAGTGAAGTTGGCCAGTTGGGCAATTTCAAGCAAATACAGAAGCTGTGTATGCCGTTCTTGAGGTTCAAGAATGATGAAGTGAAGGCTGTTGGTGTCCACGCGTTGGATCTGAAGCTTCCCTTTGGCGAGATTGAGGTTCTGAGGGAGAATCTTGAGCTGATTCAGCGGCAGTTGGGGCTTGAGCGCGTAGAGGTCTTGTCTGCAGCGGATGCTGATGCTGTTACTCGTGCCGGGAACCATGCGGCTGTTTTGAAATCAAACCCGCCATCACCGGGAGTCCCTACCTCAGTCTTCTTGAGCGAGGAGTAGGAAGGAGGTAACTATATGTTTTTGTAGCATGGTTTTTGATTCTCAACATTCTGTTTGTGTTTATTGACAATCGATTTTGTATGACATGTTAATTTATTTTATTTTATTTTATTTTCCTATTAGCTCTCTCTTATGCCTTGGGTTTCTTCTCTGACAATGATTTTAGAAGGCCAAATCTGTTACTTCCGCCGGAAACGAATCAGCTGTTACGGTTGTCTTACAGTCCCTGTATTTGTTTCCCCTTTTTGAGGCACATCTCTTAATGCGACTGAATATATGTTTCCAGCCAGAAACCATACTTGTTTAGTTTTTGCAATATCATTCTATTGAACAGGAGGATTATTGAATTTGTGTTTACTCATTTTAAGCATCGAATCTATGAGATTCCAGCACAATATATCGTAAGCTAAAAATTAAACGTGCATTACTGTTCCGGTGTGATTACGACCATGATATTGTGCTTTGTGGGTATGCATGGAGCTCTGAGATATATTAGTTTGTCGAATTGGGTGGTGTTTTTTTTTGTATTTCTTCAAATCTTGTTGCTGAAATTACACAAGATATATGCCCCATAATTTTGGTGTGTAGCTTGTTCCTGTGAGCAAATAAGAATCTAGAAACATGAATGCCAGTAACACATTGTTTTGAGCACTTGAACATCTATCTAAACACTTAGTAATAACCAACATGGTAATCCACCCCTAGCTAATCAGGGGTATCTGCGAATTTCACAGCGAGAAAATACGCACATAAATGAAAACTTTTATTTATGTGAAATAAGTAGAAAATGACTTGAAACTAAACGGTTTTTAGAAGAAAATGAAAAATTATAAAAAATAATTTTCCACGCGTATTGCCACTTCGTATTCCAAGTGATTGTATACAAATTTGAGGTGCAAGAAAATTTGTTTAAAGAAAAAGTGAATTGCTTGATTTTGAGATTGTGGGTAATTAGATTGATAATTCTTGCAATCCAGATCCTTTGAAAGCTTGCACTTATTCAACAATCACTTCTTTTTCGTTTTTTCTACAGCCTAATATAGATTGAAACAATTGAAATGAGAATAAAGCAACCCAACAACTGTAGAAGATGTCAATCACCTATTCCATCTACTACAGATTATGAAGTTCAAAACTTTATCACAAATAAATTAAGGTGTAAGAATTGCTAAACAAACTTTGTTTGAATTTGAAGAATCGAAAAGAGGTAAACAAAACTAGGTAAGCAAAATACTGAAACACCTCATATTATATGAAAGGCCAAATCAAATTAGCCAACATAGCAACTGATTCCAGGAAAAAGTAACATAACAGTTGCAACTCCATTTGCAAAAAGAGAGATCATTCAGTCTTGAAGCTATCTTTTCCTTCAACTTTCAGAACTGATCAAGTCTTCTCATTCTTGTTGCTTATTTCTCACTCTCCATTGTCATGAATGGTACCTTTTCTAACACATTGCTTCTTCGGATCAAATCCAATTGCATCATCCCTTTTACACATATCATCGAACGGTTCTTCCACATTACATCCAAAGTGAACATATAATAAATAAAGAATTGTTAAAAAAAACATTGGTAAGCAGATTTAAGCAATGGAGGTGGTAATTTCAATTTGGAGCAGAATTGGGGAGCATTAAAATGGCCGAGGCTTTTATCACCAAGAATGAGAAGGAAACAAGAGACAGGAAGAAGACGGTCGACACATCCTCTGCGCTATCATCCTCTTCACCGAAGCAGGCCAGAAAATTGTGGTGAATTTCTTCTTCTGATTGTGGCGTAGCTTTTAATTGTGATAAAATTAAGGATTGGGCAAGAAGAAAACGTGGAAAGAGACGAGCGAATTTGCAGATTTAGAGTAGGAGCGGTAATTTTCTGCATTCCTAAGGGATTTGATGGTTGCGTTTGAGAATTGCAGAAGAGATGCGTGAAATTGATTTTAGAGAACGGAGAGAAGACGTGGCTGAGGGCGAGGAGATAGTCGTGGCTGAGGGCGAGGACGAACCCCGCGGCGGAGGCGTGCCCGTTGACCGCCGCGATTGTTGGCATCGGGAGAGAAATTAGGTCCTCCACCAGGAGACGGAGCTTCTTCGACATGATTTTTGGCCGGATTCGGGCCGGGTCGGATAGCGCCCAATTGAGATCGTAGCCGTTGGAGAAGAACTATCCCTGAGCTGTGGTGATGAGAGCCGTGGCGGAGAGAGACGATTCTGACTTTACCCGGGTGAGCTCCGCCCGGATTGAGTCGATTAGCTGCGGGTTGAGGCGGTGCTGGTCGTCGCCGGTAATTGTGAGGATGAAAACATCGCCGCGTCTCTCCAAACTGCACATCGCTCTCACTGTGTCAAGCTGAGTTCCCTCTTTTCATTTATATAATCTTTTATTTAAAAAAAATAACTAAAATATTATTAAAAATGTATTTATTCAACAAAACCCCCAATCCACTGTTCATTTTATTTCGATGAACATAGGCCGCTAATAATTCCTGACTACTCGATCGATCGAGGAGTAATTCGTTGAACAATTGATTTGATCGATTGTTGAATCGAGTGGACGGATCTACCGATCGGATCGGCTGACCGATCTGTTTATTTGGCGGAGCGAAAGAGGTGATTTTGGGGAAGAATGGAGCAGAGCAGGAGGGCGGTGGAGTCGTACTGGAGGTCGAAACTGATCGACGTTGCGACTTCCGACGAGGATAAGGTCACTCCGGTTTACAAATTGGAGGAGATTTGCGATTTGCTGAGGTCTTCACACATCTCTATTGTTAAAGAAGTGTCGCAATTCATCCTTAAACGGCTCGATCACAAATCGCCGATTGTTAAACAGAAGGTTATTCGATTATGCTATTCGTTGCTTAGCTGTACGGAAATTTTGTTTTGATCATCGTGAGCTCTTTTGTTGATTGAAATGGTTGATTTTGCGGTTATTTTTGTGCGTAAGCATAGTTCTATGTGCTGATCTTGTACATGGTTAGGGTTAGTTTTCTTTCCTTCAAGTTATCTGATACACTATCTGTGCCTTGAGCTGCATAATCGTCTTGACATGCTTGTTTGTTACTTCGTTATGTTGTTTTCAAAACTTCTCATAGCATTTGAATCACTTGGGTGAGGGATTCAAGTATGCAACCAGATCTTTAGCAGAATATTGACATGTTGAATAAGTGTTGGATGGATTGGCAGCATTACTGAGAACTATTGTATGTATTAATATCGATGTCAGCTCCTCTGGTGAAGAACTTCTACCAGATTTAAGTTCTTCAATCCTTGTTATTGTTATGCCAACAGAATCCGATGTGTTATTAGTTTGTTTTTCAGGCATTAAGGGTCATAAAATATGCTGTGGGAAAGTCAGGTGCAGAGTTCAAAAGGGAGATGCAAAAGAATTCTGTTTCAGTACGACAGTTAATCCACTACAGGGGCCAGCCAGATCCTCTGAAGGGTGATGCGTTGAACAAGGCTGTCCGAGAAACAGCCCAAGAAACATTATCTACTTTATTTTCGTCAGATGATAGCGTGGCTGCTCCTACAGAAAGCAGTCTTCGCAGTCGGATACAAGGTTTTGGAAATACCAACTATGAAATGCCATCAGATGATAGAAAGTCGTTCATCAGCGAGGTTGTTGACATCGGAAGTGCTACAATTAGACAGGGATTTAGTAATTTGAAACAATCTCCTTCCATAAGGAAAAGTAATGACACTGGAAGTTATAGAAGTCCAAATCTTGAACGATCTTTGACGAGAGAAAATGATTCTGATAGGTATGAAGATATTGGGTCTCGTGCCGAATATAACAGCTCTTCTCGCTTTTCAAAAAATGCTGGTACTGGAAGCTGGGGTGAAGAGAGTTCTACGAGTCAGTCAGAAACTAGTAATGGAGACCCTGCTTTGACTTATAGTCAAAAAAATCGTGAAGAGAAGTTGTTGGAGACCGTAGTGACATCAACAGGTGTGCGCCTACAGCCTACACGAGATGCACTTCATGTTTTCCTGGTGGAGGCCTCAAAATTAGATTCCAAATCATTAGCGCATGCCATTGAAATTAAACTGAGGTCTCCTATGTGGCAGGTTTGTGCTTTGTACCATTGTTTGTGGTTAACATTATAACAATAATTTGATGATCATCAATGTTGCAGATGCTTCGTATAAATTTTTGTACTAGTTATAAGAAACTTTCTAGTGAAATATAGTGCTCTAAATTATCATGTCTAATATTTTCACTTACTGGATTTTGATAAAAATGCCCATTTATTTAGGTCCGCATGAAAGCCCTATGTGTCCTTGAGGCACTATTGAGGAAGAAGAATGACGGGCATTTTTCAGTTATTTCTTTGTACTTCAGTGACAACAAAGATGTTGTGGTGCAATGCTCTGAATCTCCCCAAGCATCTTTGAGGGAGAAAGCAACTAAGGTGAGATTTTACTTTTTTAGTCCCATTTAGGTATCCTCTAGTTCTATCTTTCGTCTTGAAACTTAAGTGAGTGGAGTTTGAGTGAGAGAAGTAACCGGAGATATCTTTAGCACCCTTCCTTTAGAATTTCTTTGAATTTTTATTTCATGAAATATCATTGTGGTTTGAAACATGGAACAATGATCACATAGAATTATTGGTGCACTGAAAATACTGAAGTGAAGTTGCAAGGATACAAGGTCATGATAAGATGACAGATACAAGGTACCTATATCTAGGATACAGCTGTGTGCCTGTATCTAGGAACTGGGTCAAGTATGTAACTGGTGAACTATCCACATAAGAATTACTCTATTACTATTTCCCAATAGAATTACATACTGTAGCTACAGCAGAATTAGTACTTTTGGCTTCTCTCCATTTCAGAATAAGAAATTTGTGATTTTTGATGGCTTCAGGTATTGAGTCTTCTGGGTGGTGAACAAAATGGCAGTGGAACCAACCATTTTAAGCAATCGACTAAGATTCATCAGCCTTCAATGATACCGGATATGATAAACACTGATGACCCAGATGATCTTCTTGGCATGGAAGATCCACAAAAGGCAGCAAGTCAGCCAAAAGTAACAAATGCACCACCATCTGTTCCTCCGCTGATCAATGACTTACTTGGTGACAATTTCGACAATCATGAGAGCACCAACAAGCTGAACTTTGACGATGACCCTTTCGCAGATGTCTCCTTCCATACAAGTCAAGATAATGACCGTGTTACTGATTTATTTTCTGGGATGGCTCTTGATATGTCTGGAGCCTCAGAGGCCCGCATAGCAGCTCATAAAAATGAATCTGAACCATTCAACCTATTAAATTCTAGTTCCGAGGTCCTCATGGAGCAAGGAACTTCTAGTGAATATGCTACCAACTTGATGGATGGCATGCCCATGAATGGAAATGATTCCTCTGCAAAGAAAAATGCAAGTAGTGATGACATAGGTAGCAACATTTTGGGTTCGGTTTCCAGTGCAGATAATCGAAGTCCTAATGTTGCTTTAAATAATGCATTCCCTTTGCAAGCTTCTGAGATGAATGTAAATGCCATGTTCCCCATGGGTGCTATGACATATAATACCCCTTCTGGTTTTGGGTTCAATCCCGCATTTGTTTCTCAGCCGATGAACTATAGTGCCATGGGGAGTCACTTTGCTCAACAACAGTTTCTAGCTGCAATGTCCAACTTACATCAACTAGGGAATCTACAATCCAGTACTACTGTTAATTCTCCTGGATCTGTAGGAGGGAATGCAGCGCCCCTTCCAGATATTTTTAATCCCGGCATAGCTACCCAACCTCCAACTTCATTGATGAATGGGTCAAAAAGAGAGGACACAAAAGCATTTGATTTTATTTCGGTAAGTTTTTATTGTTTCCATCTTTCTGTATATCATTATTGTTACAGTACTCTCCATTGGGATGCTTCAGTACTCGACAACTCCTTCAGTTAGTCTTACCAGTTATCATGACATCTTGATCTTGTGAAAATCATGTATTTTGTGGTGATGGTCTTTCCGGGCCTATTAGCTGTAGAATGGAGAATATTCTTTTGCTTCCAGCGGTATCTAAGTGTCAGCTAGTATGGATAATAAGACCTTTGAGAGTATGATACAAATGAATACATTAAAACTTTTAGAATCTAGTATTTGTCTGGAATCTCATAGTACTTTCCTTTCCCTTTTTTTTCAAACTGAACCGATCTCCTGTTCGAGCAGTTGTAACCTATGCTCCTGACCTCTACATATTGCACGATGGTGATAGTTGTGGAAGTGTTTTGCTCACTTGTGTTGGTTTTGTAGGATCATGTGGCCTCAGCTCGTGACACCAAGCGCACGACTTGATTCATTTGATGTATGCGGATTTCTTGCTTCGTGACATGGGTTCTTACTTCTTAGTGAAGCAGCCCACAAAAAAGATGCTACCTTTCTTGAATTGAACAAAAGCAACTGTGAGTAAGTGTTGTTATTGAGACTTCAAAAAACAGGGTAAAATCGAATTCAATTTCATCCGAAGGCAACTGCGTGACCGATGTTGTGTGAATGAATGTTGCTGCTTCTACACTTGTTTTGATCCTAAAATAGTGCAGTCATCAAATGACTGTTCGTTGTTGTCTGTTTTTATTTTTAATTTTTGTACTTTTATTTGTAATAGCCCATTGAGCTTATTGCCTGATAAACTTTTTGCAGTAATAATATTTATCTCTTGTCAATAAAATAAAATATAACTTGATAAATTCAATACTAAAATTAAGCAGTGAAAATTGATAGCAATAACCTAAAGTATATCAGTCAAACTAAAGTGATTAAAATGTTATACAATGCACGATATCAGTCAAACTAAAGAAAGTTATACAATGCATAAAAAAGTGACTAAAATGTTAAACTAAATAAACTAATGTATATCTAAAGCATTGTCTTACTTGCTTGGTATTATGGTGTACAACTAGATCCAGCCTACAAATTTAAAAAATGAGACAGCATCCCTAAATTGATGAAATAAAATACGAAATTGAAAACCTTATCGAAGTCCTAATTCGAATGATACAGACCTTTCCTCTCTATCATACCTACAAATGAGATACCAACATCTATCCCTCATTGGGAAAATAAAATAAAATAAAATCAAATCATAATTTGAAATCTTGGGGCAACAGACAAGAACAGTTGCCTTCTTGAATTTGCATTAAAAATATTAATAATTCCAATAGATGAATTAGAATATGCGATATTCCCTTGACATAGGGGACTGGAAAGATGCTGAGTAGTGTTGTATGTGTGAAATTAAATAATACCATTATGAGAAGGATGATAAATGTTGTTCACGCAAAAGAGAAAAGATTATTATTTTATGATTTTATTTTATAAAATAAATTTAAATTATTAAGAATTTGTTAATACTGAATAATTAAATGTATTTGAGTGAATTGAAACTATTAATTTATGTATACCTACTAAAAAAATTCGTGTGTTTTAGTTGCATAATTTTATTAAATTAAAAGCACAGTATTTTTTTGTAATTTTGGCCAAAACAAAGGTGGATAAGCCTATGCAATAATTAAGTTAGTTGGAATCTAATAAGAATTAATTAAAAACTACAACCATGACTCTATTTATAACCTTATCCTTGTCGAAAGAGACACTACATGCACTGTGCTTGCTTCAACAAGGACTTCAATTTTATTGTATTTGCAAGTCATGACATTACTTTTACATTTTGTCAAAAAGTAACATAGGATAGAAGAGTTTTTTGGTGAAGTCCTTGTAGTGATACAGTATTGGAGAAGTAGATGATGGGAAAGTGTAAACATAGATTAGTTTCTTTGGTCAAAAATGGTTGTCCAGAGTGTAATTATTTTGATAGCAAAGTTTATTATGTTAAATGTATTGTGAAAACATGTTTAATTTTGTAATTGTCCACTTGAGAGTAGAGTGTTGAATGCATGTAATTTAATTATGATCGATTCAACTTTGAGTGAAAGAAGAAATTTAAAAAGTGAAAATCATTAGGTCATACATATTTTTCGTGAATAGTATAAACATATAAATTGAGTTTGCAGCTTTACCGTTTTGAATGAACTGATAATACACTTTTTAATCTCTCTTTAAATTCGAAGTTAAATGAATCATTGCATACGTCGAACACTTTGCTCTAAGACTGCAAAATTAAACACGTTTTCTCAATACATTTAATTACATTTTGTCATCAAAATAATTATTACTATCACGCTTACCACTATGGACGACAACCATCTTTGACCAATAAATTCTTCTATGGAATATCTTTTGGACCCATAATCAGGTCTTGTCATAAAAGATTGTTATAACACATAAAGAAGTTTTATAAAAATAAAATTCTTCCAAAGAAATGTATTCAGAATCTAAGATAAAGGTACTCCTACTAAATACACCCTTTTTGGTAGAGATACACTCATAAGCGCTACTAATGGTGGACCCAAAGATAATTAAGGAAATTAATAGGAGTACTATATTTAATATTTAAATACTGTAATTAATGTTATTATTAATAGTGCAATTAATATCATAATTACCTCGTTAATGGTTGCGGTTAAGGTGAGCTTTGTAATTACATAAAGTATCGGTATACACCGATCCATAACCATATCGAAAGGTCCAGTTAAATATTTAATGAAATTTTTCATACTGAAGATTTTCATACTATAAGATATTTCTTGTTATATTATCTATAAGTATTAATTTAGTTAGATTTACATTCCATTTCCATAAGTAGTTCTTGAACTATTTATTGCATGTATACGCAAAAATTCAATTTTTACTATCTCTTTCTATAAAAAATTAATACCATTAGTTATTGTTCATGTATCTTATAGTACCAATAATTATTTTACTACCCACGAAATAGTAGTACTAGTATTTAAAGAAACATTTGTTGCAATGCTCAAAAAATGAAAATAAAAAAAAAAATCAAGCAACACTTGCACATATGAGAAGTAATGATGGATGTGTACTTTTGAGATATTGTGTAGTGGTCCAACAATATAACTCTGGAAAGCATAATAATCCAAAATATGAAGAGGGCTAAAATGAGTTTAAAATGCTTTCTATATTTTGTTCTATTAATAACATGCTTTACCAATGATTGATTCACAAATACTGTAATATATTATGATGTGTTTTTTAGTCATAAAAAAATTGTAAAAAGTGAGTAGAAATGGTATTCCAAAACCTTCATGAACCAAGATACAAAAATATTTATTTAAATTTAAATGGAACGCACGCTTGATCAAAATAGGCTATGAAAGTTAGCTAAATCGTGTTTCTTTAATATTCCTTAGTTGATTGGTGCAAAAACTTTTCAAAGAGTGACTTATGTCACAATTGAGAATTTTGTTTAGTTTGTTTATACATGTGAGTTTTATGGTTTTTTTGCTATTGAGATTCCTTGATAATTATGTTGTTTATTGAGAGTGTTGTTTAGATATATTAGTGAGCACGCGAATTCGATGCTTGTACTACATAGATATATGGACCTGGCATTATTGTATATATGATTAATAATTATTTAAATCATGATGATCAATCAAATTCTACTAAGGGCATCCACAATGGGGCGTCCTAAGGCGCGCCACATCAGCAGTTTTATCTTCCTACCGTCCCACCTGCAATGGGGCGTCCTAAGGCGCGCCCTATATGTTTTAATATTGTTTTGTTAATTAATTTAAATGTTTTCAAATATATAATGCAAACTAATTTAAAAACACAACGAGTAACCAAAAACCGGTGAATATTGCATTAATAAATACACAAAAGTTACACGATTCAAGTTGGCTAATCTACGCAATTTTCAACTTCCGGCGCAACTAATCGATCAACCCCCGGAAGAATTTCGGCTTCGGCGGGGTCCGTACAAAAATTAAAAAACGCGTGGCATCGTCCGCCGATCCCGCAATGGGGCGCCCGATGGCGCGGACGATAGGCCATCGTCCGCGCTTCAACCGCGGACGATGCATCGGGCGTGGGCGTAGAGCGCGGACGATGGCGGGCACCCACAATGGGGCGGACGATGGCGCATCGGGCGTGCTATCGGGCGTCCCATTGTGGATGCCCTAATCATATAGTAACATTTCATACCAGAATATTAAATCACGACGTTATAATTTTTCGCAATTATCTCATCTACGCACAAAATACATTATCTTTTTATGATATTTAAAACGACGTGTTTCACTAAAATAATATTTTTCTTTTATTTTTTATATTAAAATAATGTTGATTTTAACGTCATCAAAAGACATCAATTTATTCCTGAATAAAATAAATAGAAAAAAATTGAAATCTTATAATTTAATATTTATATTTCAAATAATATGTATGAATTTGACTCAACTTTCTCATTTAAATTGCTACTATTATCCCTTGTATTGTATCGCCATTTGTTAGTTTTTTTGTTGTTTTTGTAATAGGAGTATTTTATTATTGTAGTTGTTTTTTATGTTTCCAAGATCGAGTTTTGATTACTTCCACAATTAAGATCGAGTTTTGATTACTTCCACAATTTATGCACCTTCGAAAAGCTCCACACACACACACACACACACACACAGCAAATAAATGATGCTCAATAGGAGCATGTTTCTTCAATGTTTTGAATAACAAATTCTCAATTTTTTTCCTTGAAAGCCTTTCCCATTTGAATAACCAATTCATCCATCCATCGTGAATTATAGACAAAGTATTCTTCCATTTCAATTCTGTTAAAAAACTTTGTCCTATTCTCTGAAATTGAAAAATTCATAGATTTATTACTAGTTCAATTCAAAACTCGTTTAAATAGCATTACATTATACCACACAGTATGTATTAGTGGTATAACATTTCTAGAGAGAGAGAGAGAGAGAGAGAGAGAGAGAGAGAGAGAGAGAGAGAGAGGGCCACAGATTTATGAAAACAGCTGTTATTTTCTGAGCTCGTGATCACAGTTTGATCTTATTTCTTGTCAAGGCAGCGGAGACGGCGCTGATTTCAGCTAGGTATAGGTTAAATCTGAAAAATAAGGGAATATGATTAGGTTTATGTGTTTGCATTTCTATGGATCTGAATCTGATTTCATCCGATATATGTGTTCTTTCTCTCTTCGATTTTATTTTTAGCTTATTTGTGTGAATGCTTCAATTTATCATCTGGGATTTCCAGAAAATTTGAATCTTTTTGCACTGTGATTTTAGTTCATGATTTTCTTAGTTTTATATAGAAACTTCAAGATTGGGGTTTGGATTTGAATAAATTTTTGCGTGGGCATTCGTGAATCTGAAGAATTCGGATATTAATTTTTTTAATTTTCTATCTTGTAGCTTAATGAATGCAAAATATTAGTTTTTAAGTAAATTTCATTCGTTCTTTCTTTAGTTGGAAATTTCGTAAGCTCTAGGGTTCACTGATTCTTAAGGTAGATCAAATATGATTTCTTGTGTTTGTGCATCTCTCTTTTTCAATAAGGATTTGAGCTTGGAATAATTGTCTCAGATCTGTATAGATTCTCAGGAGATTTCTCGAATCAGAGAAGTTACTTATTGTATTCTGATTGCCTGACTTGCGATATATACTTGAAGATAACGTTCGTGGAAATCGCTCACGATGTCTTTCAAGAGCATTTTAAGGGAGATGAGAGATGGGATTGGCAGCATGTCAAGGCGAGGGGTCGAGGTGAAGCACTGGCGCAGCCATAATAGGTCTTTTGTAGCCCCTGATGTAACTCTTTTGGAGCCAGTAGAGGAGCAAGGGCAGTGGGCAAATTTACCTCCGGAATTGCTCTTGGATATCATCAGGAGGGTTGAGGAGAGTGAGACTGCTTGGCCTGCTAGGGCAGTTGTTGTTTCTTGTGCATCGGTCTGTAGATCATGGAGGGAAGTTTCCAAGGAAATCGTTAAAACCCCCGAGGAATGTGGGAGATTGACATTCCCCATTTCTTTAAAGCAGGTATCTTATGAATTCTGTCTTAGTAGTAGACCTGGTTATGAGGATAATTTTTATCTACCTAAACTTTTGTTGTCTGTTTATTGCTTCAAGCCGGGACCTCGAGATGCTCCAGTCCAATGCTTTATCAAGAGGGATAGGGCAACTTCTACATATCGCCTGTGTTTTGGTCTGACCCCTTGTAAGTTGTTTAATTCACTTCAATAATATGATTCTGCATTGCTTTTATGATTTCCCAAACCTACCTACTTATATCTTCGAAGGCTTAATTGCTTATGCAGCACGATTTATGGATGGTGATTATAGATTTTGAACAAACTACATATTTGTACATCGATGCATTTTACATGCTCAGTCTACAAATTAACATTATTGGGGGTTGCGTTTGTAATTAGTTCTTAAAGCAATCTCCTGTGAAATATGTGTCCAACATCTATATATATGAGCGAATTGTCTCATCCATGAAGCAATCTCTTTTTTCATTGGTGTATCTTTAATCTTCTACGCAGAATTGAACATTTTTTTATCAGCATGAGGATGCAAATAGGGAATATCTGCTTGTTTTGAACTTTCTGTGTAAACTGTAAAGAGCTTTTCGTTTCGATAATCTACTTGGCATTTTTGTAGACCATTATGTAAAGAGCTGATTCATAAATCTATATTCGCAGCTGAAGACGAGAGTGATAAATTATTGCTGACGGCCAGAAAGATGAGAAGGGCGACAATCACGGATTTCGTAATTTCTCTGGTTGCTGATGATTTTTCTCGAGCCAGCAACACTTATGTTGGAAAACTTAGGTACGCAGGCCATATCTCACACACCATTTTCATCAGAATTTAAACGATCGTTTAATCTTACTAGATTGCATTTCTGCGATCAGATCCAATTTCCTGGGTACCAAGTTTACCATATATGACAGCCAGTCTCCAACTGATGCTGCAATTCAGCATAAGAGTCGACACAGTCGAAGATTTAGTACTAAGCAAGTTTCTCCAAAATTACCTGCTTATAACTACAGTGTGGCCACCATTTCCTATGAACTCAATGTTCTCCGCACGAGAGGTCCTAGAAGGATGCGCTCCACAATGCTCTCGATCCCAGTCTCTTCTATTCAGGAGGGGGGCGTTGCCCCAACCCCGACCTCATTTCCTCAGTATAGTGATGACAACAAGTCTTTAACCCTAAGGGCTTCCAAAGAAAAGGAGCCAGCTATATCTTTCAGCTCCCCGAACCTCACAACTTTGCCTGTCCCAACGCCACATTGTGGGGAGGCGCTCGTTCTGAAAAACAAGGCCCCAAGGTGGCACGAGCATTTACAGTGCTGGTGTCTGAATTTCAAAGGCCGTGTAACAGTAGCTTCTGTTAAAAACTTCCAGCTTGTGGCTGCTGTCGACCCTTCGCTGAACATTCCTGCTGAAGAACGGGACAAGGTGATTCTGCAGTTCGGGAAGATTGGGAAAGACATTTTCACCATGGATTATCGCTATCCTCTCTCTGCATTTCAAGCTTTCGCAATCTGCTTGAGCAGCTTTGACACCAAACCGGCCTGCGAATGATGAGCCGTGAATGTATTACGTACGGCAAGATCATCGTCTAGCTTGCAGAGGGTGCCATGACCGGAGATGCACTATGCTGCTTTCGAGTTGAGAACCTTTTGCTGTGCAGGTAGTATTAGTTACTTACTAGTTTAGAAGCTCAGATGGAAAGAAACACTTGTTCTGAATCAATGGATATTCATTTGGGATTATAAAATTTGTTATGAATGTTGGCATCAATTTGAAAATAATTATATACCCCATTTAGATATAGTCAATCATAATTAACAGTTAGTAAGTCGTATTCTTTTTGGGTTGTTCTAAGTTAGTTGAGTTATTTCTCTTTTTGGCTAAAAATGAAACATCTAATCACACCTACTTTATGCTTTCTTTTATTTTACTCTCTCTTCTTTCTCTTACTTAATTCCCCCTCTACTTTATTTAACTCACTTATGACTTAACACAACTTTTTAAAATTTCGTGCCGAAAATAAACGCCTCAAGTAGCATGGAACGGAGGGAGTACTAAATAAATATATACTTCAAATCAAAACTTGTATTGATTATTTTGCTATAAGAATTCAAGGAAATAAAAAAAACGGAGGGAGTACTAAATAAATAGATACTTGATACTTCAAATCAAAACTTAAATTGATCAAGTAGCGTGGGACGGATGGAGTACTAAATAAATATATACTTCCACTCAAAACTTAAATTGATTATTTTGCTATAAGAATTCAAGGAAATAAAAAATTAATCAATCGCTAGAAGAAGGGGTTGAACCTTCGACCTTGTGGTTAACAGCCACACGCTCTAACCAACTGAGCTATTCCAGCTATTTCGTCATAATACAAATGTATATAATTCTACTTCAGCTAAATTTGTTTGAGATAAGATAACAAAGTGAAAAATCCCATGCAAAAATAAAGGGACAAACCAACAAGTGTGAAGTGTAAACAATAAATAAGACCTTTATATATTTCTAACAAAAATAGTAATCTAAAATAAGATATAGAAATTAAGTCAGTGCTGATTTCATATGGATTAACATAGAATCAACATAACCAGAAAATGCTATACAAACCTAGTATAAAGCATCAAAAACCTTCTACAAAATAGTACTCCATATACACCTAACTATATATCAATATATTCTCAAACAGCTACATATAATGAACAAGCCATATTCCCAAGCACTACCTCATTACTTCTTTCTTCTTCTTCTTCCCATTTGATTTAGAGAAGAGTTTGCCCAAAAATCCTGATGCTTTAGGAGTGTTTCTGTCATACCTCTGTGGGGTAGACTCCATTACACTAGCAGCATCTGCTCCAGAGATTTCTCCGGCCGTGTCCTCTTTCAGAATCCGCAACATTTCCATCGCCATCGCAGCTGCTCTTTTGCTCCCGTTGACAGAGATGCTGACAAGGCCGGGGATGACGCCCTCCTCCATCACCAACTGACTGAACTCGGCGCACTGAGAGCACATGTTGAGTAGTATTGAAACCGCGTGCTCTTGGTCCTCCCGATTCTCTCTCTCGAGTAGTTTGGTGATTGCAGCAATACAACCATCTGTGTTAGCAACAACAAGTCTAGCCTCTTCGCTGTCGCATAAGTTCTTCAGAATGGCGATGCAGTGACTCGCCAGGCTGTCGTCTTCGAAAAATGGGATTAGTTTGGGAATCAGTTTTGAAGGGATGATGAAAGAACCGACATGGACGTTTGAGGAAAGGTTGCTTAGTATCTTTAAGGCTGGTTCCAGCAGTTCCTGAATCTGGCTGTCGAGTATGTTAAAGATGCCAACGAGAGCACCCGATGCAGCAATTTTCTGACCACATTGTTGGTTAGAGAGCTCACTCAATATGGAGAGAGCTTGCTTGGAGACCTCTGTGTCAAGAAGCGACGCTAACAGACCATACTCGTCTTCCTTCAAATACGAAACACTGTTTCTGTAATGCAACAAAAACAACAGTAGATTAACAGAAGCAACCATCTCAACTAATTAGTACTTTCAATACTGAACTGATAAGGGAAAAGTTGAGGATTTAAAGCCATCGAATAAAAGTTGAAGAAACAGAGGACATATAATTACCCCTGCTTCTGCACCACCTCGTACAATAGCAGACATGCCGTCATCTGCGCTTCCTTGTCATGGCGGTCGTGGGCATCCTTCAAAAATCCGATGATTGTTCGGACAAACTTTCTTGACGGGATACTTGACCAAGATTGATCATTGTGCATCAGTCGCTTCCTGACATCCTTGACTGCGTTGCACTGAGAATCCCAAGGAAGCGTACTGAGTTTTGATAGAAACACCCAATCAATTTCATGATTAGTTGGTCTCGTTTCGTTACTGATCTTGGTGCTCGAGTAATCTGAACCGTGACTAGATCCAATCGACACATTGCTGTAATCCAGTGGAAGATTCAGATCATTCATGGAATTGGTCAGGCTAGCAATGGAGTTGATGGAGTTGATGGAATCCCAAGACCTAAGATGTCCCTCCTGAATTTTCGGGTCAGGAACGGACACACTATGCATGGCAGACCATTTCATGATTAGATCCTTCATACCAGTATTTGATGTAAAAGACAGATTAGGAAGCTTCACATGAGTCTTGGGGCAAGTATTCTGACCTTCGTCGAACCACTTTTGGATCCACATCCTTTCATAAGTTTGCCCCGATGCAATGACAACCGGATCATACATAAGCCTCGACGATAAAGGGCATACGAATTCCTCAGGTGGCACGGGCCTGCTTAAGATGTTGATCTGAGCTTCATTAGATCGATAATCTGCACGGAGCTCTACGTCATATGTTAAAAGGTCCAGGTTTGGAACTGGGAAATCATTGCCACGCTCAGATGAAGGGTTGTCCTTTTGCGTTTCTGCTATAACCTTTCCGTATTTATTCAGAAGATTCAGGAAGAATATCAGTATCTTCCTCTTGCTTGGTTCAGTTTCTCCAAACTTGTCAAGCAACTTTTTGAGAGATCTTTTCTCGGTCAGTAGAGCCTTTTTTGAAGAAATACGAAGACGGGATGATACAGTGTGAATAGCAGCAAGTGCAGCTTCCTCTGTCGAATCAACTGTTGAGCCGTATCTGTGAAGCAATTCCCGAAGAACCCTTCCAGCCTCCTCTTCGGATGGATCCAGATAGAATGCAGCACTACTTAGATCAGCAATCATTCCAGAAATCTGATGGTAAATAATGGAGAGATCAAATGACTTTCATCAGCATTACTAATGTAAAATTATGATAACGAAAAATGTATTTTGTGTCGTATCATTATTCAACGAAGGAAAACGAAAGAGACTTATTTTAAGCATAGGTTCCTCACCTTGGCAGCTAGCACCACCGGGACCATAGATTGAATCTGGCAGAGACTTTGCTCCAATAAATTTCTCGACTTTTTGCATCTGGACAATATCGCATCACCAGTAAGTGCCTGTAAGATTTTAATGAATATCGAAAGTTAAAACAATATAGCAATCAGATACAGAAAAACAAGAAGTTCATATAACTCGGACTGAAGCACGGTGAGACACGTACCAGATAAAGTACACTCGACTCACTACAGTACTGCAGCAGAGACTTGGCTTTCGCAATACCATTGTTTAACAAGCAAAGAGCCTCTATTCCTGAAGAGCATCGAGGTCGGGCTGCTTCTATTTCTGGAAAGTTCTTTGAAACTCGAACGACCACCTTAAATAGTTCTGAACACATTTGAGCGTGCACCTACAATCATATTTATATCTAAAGTCCTTAAGAAACAGAATTTGAACTACCTCGTGTCTGATTGCAGATAATAACATAGATAATTTTGATGTAGAAACACTTAATGCATGAACCAATTGAAATTTGATCGAAGCATAAAAATTAAAACGCTTTACTTAGATCGATATAGTGACAAAAACTCAGAATGCAACACTTAATTGGATCACAGAAAGTTCTTGTTGGAACATCGAAGATTCCTTTCAATACCAAAATAAAGAAAGTAACAGTAGAATACAAATTACAAATTTGAATAACACCAAGATATTCCGAAGTTCTAACCAAATATTTAAAACACACTTTGTAAAAAATAAAAAAAGATATAAGAGGGTAGTAGTTTATACCTTGAAGGTCTGAGTTGGAAGCAGTCCTTCAACAATTTCGGCATGATTTCCCATAGAAGAAACAGGTTTCCCAGATTAGAATCCTTCAAATGCCAAAAAAAAGGACATAGCTATATTAGTTTGTTGATCCAAGTTATGTCTACCGACCAATTAACCTCTCAACATATAGTACTAATATGATTACATAGACATTCAAGTACGTCATAACATCAAAATTCCATTTATGAACCAGAATACAAAATTTTTACAAAGCAGAATCAATGACCCAAGTGTAAATATACATATTTAGTAGTTAGGATTAAGCCACAATCATGCCAAATAATGCATTTTTATGCATCAAGAACTCTTCAAACTTCCCCATATTACAGCTAACAATCAAGAAATGCAGTCTTTATCTTAAGAATCAATATACTCAAACGTGCTTGCTCCTCGTTCCACTTGAAACCACTTGAAACGTGTTTGTTTCAATATCCTACATTAATAACCAATTGCATAAGAAACTATTTTGAACTCATACAGCCACAAGATTCCCATAAACGTGTAGATAAACTATAATTACAACAAACCATTACTACATATTAAAAAAAATTGATTCAAAAAATACATTTCCTTCCAACCTAACACATTGTAGATCATTGCGAAAAATCATCAGATATAAATTAAATGGCACTGAAGCTGCCATCTACAAACTAGAAACTCCATTTAAAACACGGAAAACAGAGCAATCACATACGAAATTCGAAAAGAATGAAACCAAATATCAAATAATAAAGATAAGAAAATTTCAAGGAGCTCTTACCCCCTTTGACGCTCATGCCACACACAAAAAAAGGAATCTCCTTTCAACACAGTTTTGCCAAATATCTTTAATGATCAAAACCAGAGCCAATTTTATCCCTATCCGAAATAGTCCCAGAAGAGCAAAAACAGTGGAAACTAAAACTAGACGTATGTTTCTTTATTCCCAAATGGTAAAAAGATGCCAACTTTATCTCAAATTGAAAAGGAACACCTAAACCCTTTTGGCAGAGGTGCTTGCACCACAATTAAAGCGCCCACCAAACAAATTCTCATGCCAATTCAATATGACCCTTCAAATCAGAACCAATCCAAAAGCCAGAACCGAATATGATGATGTGGGTCACCTTGTTTTCTATCAATGAATGCAGAGAGAGAGAGAGAGAGAAAGGGCTTTTGGAATTATAGCACCATTCAGTTAATTATGGTCAAAACTGAAGAGATGAAATGAAACCATAAAGAAAGATTGTCTCTTTATTCAACTTGGTAGAGTTTTAAAGGTTTATATGAATTTGGGTGTGACGAGATGATAATTTGTAGAATGATGACAGTAGCTAGCAATGGTGGTTGAAGCTGTAGAAGCAGTCAACCATCAACTTTTCTTCAAAAAAGCAAGAATCTTTGTTTCATAATCTCCCCCCAAATAATAATTATCCTTTGCCATTTTGATTAGTCTTTTTTTTGGGCAAATTTTTTATTGAGTCTATAAAATGAATTCATTCTCTATTAGTACTAATATTTTAATTATTTTTATTCACATTTTACTAATTCAAAGTTCATATTTTTCCAAAATCCATATTTTTCAAAAACGAAGGGAGTAATACACTAATCTATTATGCTTAATGTTGTGTGATTGTCTTCAAGTTTCAATAATTAATACACTCTGATATAGGGCTGATAATTCGGTCATCGGTTAGTCGGTTAACCGATGACCGAACCGATCACCTCGGTTCTCGGTTAACCGAGAACCGCCCCATTCAGTTATTGGTTATACTCGGTTCCAAATTCTGCATGTCTTGATCGGTTCTCGGTTAGACCGAGAACCGATCGGTTTAACCGATTATTAAATTAAAGAACCGATTATTAAATTAAAGAACCGATTAAACACTAAAACCGCAATGCAGCGCAAGTGGTGGCCAAGGTGAGAATTTTTTGTGTGCAACGTCCAAGGATCAATACCTGTAAATTATATAATTTTTTTAAAAATTCGGTTCCGGTTCGGTTAACCGGAACCGAACCGAGGCCAATTCGGTTTCGGTTCCGGTGCTTCAGTCTCGGTTAGGCTTGGGCTCGGTTAACCGTGTTTTCGGTTCGGTTCTAACCGAACCGACCGAATTACCTGCCCTACTCTGATAAAAGCTGAAATTATTATTTTTCTACAAAAGAAAAGCACAAAGGTCATGGAGATGATAAAATAATAATGGTATTCCTAATTAAGACATCTGTCTCTGTCAATAATACACAAGCCACAAGCAGTGCTGTATTATTGGCCTAATTCTTAATTTAGTTTAGTTAGTTGAAAATTATGAAATTTTAGAAGGAAAAAAAAACAAAACTAAGTGGAGGTTGTGTGATTGGTTCATAAAAACTCATTAACCCCAACCTTAATCTATTGACTCTTTGCATATATAATGATAATGACAATGCTAATTTGAACAGTGATTAATTTTTTTTATTAATAATAGTACAATAGTGAGATTTTAGCTTGAAATTATAACATTTTTTTGGCAATTAGAACAATTAGCGCTAATAAGATATTGAAACGAATAAATTATGATAATGTGATTATATTGTTTTAAGATTATAGTTTGCCTTAAATCATGTTCTTCTTCTTCTTTACTACTACTACTACTAGACTAGATAAAAGCTCTGAATATTATTACATCGTCATCTTTATTTGGTTGAATGAGTTTTCTTCCTCCTATTATATAATTGCAACTTGAGATACGCAATTGAAATTTATATTTATTTGATAGAGTTCTAGATACGAAGAAAATAAAGATACATTGTCATAACAATGCGCCTTGACACACTATGCACCATGGAATTAGGTAAGTGGAAGTCTAAATCTACCAATCATCTTAATTAGGTGAAAACTCAAGCTAAAATATGTTATCTTATTCACATGCTTCTGATTAAATAAACCTCCTTTAACTAAAATATAAACACAACTTTCTCCTATGTTAAAATAAATTTTAGTCATAACACAAATCAAAATAGTGTATAAAACTTATTTACATATTCTATCAACTCATCCCTTTTATCAACTACTAATAATGTAACGAATGTGGATCCATTTTTTATTCATGATACATTCAACCATAATTTGAAATCCGTACTAAACGTTAAAGCTACTTACTTTTTATGGATGAATAAAATAATTAATGTTTAAGTTACTGGCAAATTGTCAGAAAGCATCAAACTTGATTAAATTTTAATTAATATTACAAACTTCAAAAAATAGCCTATTACTATATTATAATTCTGATATTTTTCTTAATTGTCACAAAATTTCATATTTGAGTAAAGTTATGTATGATATGCCGAACGAAAAAACTATGTGGATAAACGTTCGACTGCTTAAATTGTAATACCCGAAAATTTGTGGAATTTTATTCTTTTAATTAAGGATGAAATTTTTATGTTTTTGTGTTTAAAATATGGTGTGGAAAATATTATTTGTGTTTATTTGATTGTTGTGGATGTGGTATTTTCTACCTAGGCAAATTAAAATGGAATTAAGTAATTAAGCTATGAATAGAAACTCCTAATTAACAAATTAAATCCCTCCCTCCCCAATTCTCTCTTCTTTTTCGAAAAAAAAACCTCCCCCATCACCCCATGATTCTCTCAACCGCCCCCACTCCCTCATAACCGATTTCCCTCCCCCTCTTTTCCATTCGTTCTCTCTTCTCGGTCTCTCTCTCTCTCTCTCTCGCTCTCTAGCTCTCATCTCTCTCGAAGTGTGCTCTCACGGTAAGCTCTCGCCCCTCTCTCTCTCGGTTTACCTTTCCCCATTCATCCCCTTCTCATCATCATCTTGGCTTCTTCAAGGTGTTACGCTCGTACGTTGTAAATCGGTGTAGGGAAAGCTTCGAATTTACGTTTGAACTATCCAAGAAAGGTAACCAAACCCTAACCCTTGTTTAATTCGAAAACTCATGCATATAGGACGTTTTGGATGGTTTAGATGCTGAATAGGGTTTGTGGCTATGTGATATGGTTGAGCATGTTTTTGGTAGTAACTGGCAGTGGGTTCCGACCCCTTTTTATCTAAGCAAACGATCTCCGTTGGGTACGAATTTTGAACTGTATAAAGGTTAATGTGGCTTCTGTGTGGTGTGTAATTTTCAGCCTCTTTGGATGTCGTATGAATTTATTATGATTTTTGCAAGTAAACTGCGCAGTTTCGCGAGTTGTATGTTTTTGGGAGATGTTTTCATGTGCAATTGGCGTGATTCTGAGTGCTATGTTTTTGTGATGAATGTGGGTGTGTTTGACCAAGAGATGGCTCGGGAAAATCAGTGTTTGGTTCGAGAGTTTTCGTGTGTGTTGGCCGAGAGTTTTAGGGTTCAGCCTAGGGCAGTTTTGTGGAGAGTTTTGAAGGGATGATCCCAGGTGTCTGGGTGTGTTTTGGGACGGAGAATGTGTGGTGTGAATGTTGTATAGGGTTTGAGAATCGGAAGTTGGAGGAAAGTGAGTGTGCACGGGACGAGCCAGGCGGCCGAGGTGCCGAGCCAGCGGCCGAGGTGCCGAGCAGGCGGCCGAGGTGCCGAGCAGGCGGCCGAGATGCCGAGCCAGCGGCCGAGGGGCCGAGCAGGCGGCCGAGGTGCCGAGCCAGCGGCCGAGGTGCCGAGCAGGCGGCCGAGGTGCCGAGCAGGCG
Source organism: Salvia splendens (assembly GCF_004379255.2). Classification (NCBI taxonomy): domain Eukaryota; kingdom Viridiplantae; phylum Streptophyta; class Magnoliopsida; order Lamiales; family Lamiaceae; genus Salvia; species Salvia splendens. The sequence continues at coordinate 27,272,813 of NC_056045.1, forward strand.
GCCGAGGTGCCGAGCCAGCGGCCGAGGTGCCGAACAGGTGGCCGAGGTGCCGAGCCAGCGGCCGAGACACCGAGCCATGTCGAGACGCCGATCCTTTTTCTGAGTTTTTCCGAACCTTTTCCGAGCCAAGTGAGCCGTTTGCACAGTAAGGGTATGCCAGGACTTGGAGTGCTGTGTTCGTGTGTCGTGTGCGCGTTTTGGGTACGTCGTTTGCGTGCGGGGTGTGTTTCGAACGTGTGGCTTTGTGTGTTTGTTTTGTAACTTGTTGTTAAGTGTATGTACGTGTAACGTGCTAGATGTTGAAGTCGTCCACGTAGGAATCATGCATTGTCGTTTAAAGTCTCGTCTCTTCTGACTCTAATCATGATACAATTTATCTTTCAAAAGGGTGATCGTTTACGAGGAAAGTGTGGTTGAAGAAGGGAATTATTTTAAAAGCTAAGCAATCGAGGTGGGCTTTTCTACCCTACTTTTACGTGGGTTGTTTTTAATACGGACTCTGTTCCGGAATTGTTTATGGAGGTGAACTGTTTGTCTTGCCAAATGTTTTGTTTTGAAACCTATCTGAAGTGGTTTACCACATATGTTTAATCGAATTCGGGTCTGTTGGGCTGCGAACCCTCAGGCTAGTGTACACGAGACTGGGTGCCATCTGAGAGCAAGTTGGCCGGTCTAGATGACCTGGGGTGTGGCCACGCCCCTTGTCACCGTTTGGATCAGATAGTGTATGATTGAGGGAATAAGGGTGGCAATATCAGAAAATGACTGCGCAGTCGAATTTATGAAATATATTTTGGTGTACTTGGGTTATTTTCATTACACTCAAAACCCCAATGTTACACTGTTATGGCATGACAAACTATGATTTTGGCGTGTGTCCACTGAGTGCAATAAGTACTCAGCCCTGCATGTTGTTTTCTTAATGTGCAGGTTGAGCGGCGATGGGGAGGACGGATGTTGAGCAGTTAAAGTCAAAATGCGTTTCACTTTGTTTTGGATAATGTCGTGTCGTCATACCCGGCATTATCTGTCTCTTGATCTTTTTCCGCTGCTTGTAATCCGAAACAATGTTTTCATTTAAACTCTGGTTACTTAAACTTTTGAAATGTCGCTACAGTACCTTGTTTTAAAATGAATTTCCTTTTATTAAATGTCTTTGGGTCAAATATTCTTGTTTTTCCCCTTTCTTCCCCGCTTCTTTACTCCTCCCCTAGTCGCGGTCCACCGTACTTCCTATCCTTAGGAAATGCGGGCGTGACAGAGTGGTATCAGAGCCTAGGTTTTCTCTTTCTGCTCTGGACCCAAAAAATTCTTTTTCTGACTGGAGTAAGTTTTCAAAAGTGTCATTGGCTCAACATCCGACTCATCGCACTCAACCTGAAATGAGGTAATGAAAATTTCGAAATTTTGGAAAGTATATGGAAGTGGAGGAAATTGTGATTTTGGTGTTGAAAATGATTTTTATGTAAAGTTTAAGTAAATGTTGAGACATGTGGAAGGGTACAAAGTGATGTGGAAAAGTTGGAAATTATTTGAGTTATGAACTGTTATGGTGTTATGAACTGTTGATGTATGATGAACTTATATGAAAGCATGTGGCTGATGTGTGATGATATGATGACGTGAATGTTGATGTGAGCTTTTATGTGAGTATGTGTTGGCCATTTGAATGTTTGAACTTAGACGTGATAGAATTTCACTAGTGCTTCTTGGACCTATGATAGATAAGAGCTTTTGGCCTTTGAACACCAGCGGGTTTGGGTTAGAACAGCGATACGTGCATACACATATCTCTCTCTCTTCTTCGGTTATGCACTCTGTTTTTATACGCGAGGCGGTTGTTTCTGTTTTTCTATAGATGGCGCGTATGTTCCGAACCGCGCGACGGAGTGATCGCGATAGACTTAGGGCACAGAGGGTGCTCAGGGATTATAGAGTGTACCGGAAGAAGGATCACGTACCGTTGATCGAGTTCGTGGCACACTTCGATACCCTCTGGAGGGCAGCTCAGGAGTTCGGAGTGACAGAGCATGACGGCATTGAGAAGCTAATAGATTTGCTTCCCGATAGCTGGAAGGAGTGGGCCGAAAGAACGGCGAGGAGGTACACGTGGCATGAGCCCGCAACCGATGACATGGTGGGTGACATGGCTGGCTTTCGGAAAGCCGTGTATTGTGCACTGGTGAACTCTCGAGAGGAGCAGCCCCCACAGGAGGTGGAAGAGAGGGTCGTGTATCAGGACAAGTATGTGAGCATGTACGAGGGTGAACAAGGGTATGAAGATGATTATGAGGAGGCTCTTCCAGGGAACTCCGAGGAGGACGACGACGAAGACCCGGAGGAAGGGCCTATGGATGAGGATGATAGAGTCGTAGTCTAGAATTAGAATAGTTCGTTGTCTTTTCAGTTTTTGCTTTCAGTACGATCTACTCTTGGGAACAATGTTGGCCTTCTTTCTTTTAATGAGAATTTGATTTTGGTTTATATCCTATGTGTTGCATCTTATACTACATGAAGGTTTTATAAGAATTTTTGAGAAAGTGGTAATCTTGGATGAGAATTAAAGTAACACTTATGGGTATTGAATTAGAATGCCGCCAAGACGGGGACGTCAACCACGACAAGGAACCAACGTGGGGGCACCACCTCCACCACCACCACCTCCACCCCCGCCTCAACAAGAAAGATTCATAGTTACGTTCTCAAGGCAGAATCCCCCAAAATTTGACGGACAAGGAGACCCATCCAAAGCGGAAGAGTGGATACGCGGCCTCGAGCGTATCTTCAGGGTCATGGAGTGCACAGATAGGGAGCGCATTGCTGGCGCTACCTTTCAACTGTCAGGTGCTGCCGATTACTGGTGGGAGACTCGGCAAAGAACTATGAATCCTGCCCGCCTGGAGGCGCTAACATGGGAGGAGTTTAAAGTAGAGATCGACAACAAGTATGTCCCAAAAACGTACAGACGGGCCAAGGTGGTAGAATTCCACACGCTAAGCCAAGGCCGAATGACTGTAACCGAGTATGACCGAGCCCTCGCGCAGATGGCACGATATGCGCCCGAGTTGATGGACACCGATGAGAAATGGGCGGTGAAGTTCCGGGCCGGGCTCAGAGATGAGATAAAGGCCGCATTGGCCTGTCGAGGAGAACTCTCCTACTCGGAGATCTTGACTTGTGCACTGGACGTGGAAGATGCACTCCCTAAGCCAAGAGTTGTGGCAACAACAAACGCGACACCCCTACAAGCTCAGTCAGGCCCCCAAGAGAAGAGGAGGTGGGATGGTGACCAGGCTCAGTATGGTGGTAAGAGGCCACAACACATGAGGAACCCACCCTACAATGGCGGGAGACAGAATACCTTCCAACCGAGGGCAAACTTTCCGCCGAGGAACCCTCAATGTGGAAGGTGCTTCAAGTACCACGCCGGGGAGTGTCGAGACCCTAGGTGCTTCAACTGTGGTGGAAGTGGCCATTACTTCCGAAGCTGCCCAAATAAGAACATGGGAACGGGAACGAGACAGAACCAGCTAGGCTTCCGTCCACAACCCCAGGCTTTACCTGCACCTCCACCACAGCAACGCCGCCAAGGATTACCATCGCAAGCAAGGGCCTACGCCTTGAAGGGGAAACAGCCGGCAAACGGGAAAGAAACCTTTGAGCAAGGAAACTTGGCAGGTATGGGCACACTTCTCAATATGCCTATAGTTGTCTTGTTTGATACGGGTGCGTCGCATTCCTTTATATCAACGTCTTGTGTGGATACTTTGGGATTACATACTGTTAAGACCGAACCCACTATGAGTGTGACCTCACCGGTAGGCGGGACTATAGATATATCCCGATCTTGTGCATGTGTGAACTTTGGAATAGGTGAACTCAGTTTAGTGGCTTATAATTTGCAAGTAATGACGATGGGTAGCGTAGACATAATCTTGGGTATGGATTGGTTAGCGGAGAACCACGTTACCCTTCATTGTAGAGAAAGGGAAATCTCGTTTGAAACCCCCGGAAAAGAGCCGATGAAGTTTCACGGAGTCCCAATGAGCCGACGCAAGTCCATTATCTCTGCGCTGCAAGCCACTACAATGATGAGGAAGGGATGTCCAGCGTACCTTGTTTATTTGAATGGGGAGGAGAAGAAAGACAGGAAGATAGAAGATGTGGCGATAGTGAGTGAATATCCCGATGTCTTCCCCGATGCATTGCCGGGACCCCCACCCGACAGGCAGGTAGAATTCACGATCGATCTGGAGCCCGGATCGGCACCAATATCCAAGGCACCTTATAGAATGGCGCCAAAAGAGTTGGAGGAGCTTAAGGTGCAACTGCAAGAGCTACTGGAATTGGGATTCATTAGACCTAGCGTGTCACCATGGGGAGCACCAGTGTTGTTCGTAAAGAAGAAGGATGGAACGATGAGGATGTGCATCGACTATCGGGAGCTAAACAAACTAACGCTAAAGAACAAGTATCCACTACCAAGGATAGACGACTTGTTTGACCAACTTCGAGGGGCAGGAGTCTTCTCTAAGATGGATTTGAGGTCTGGGTACCATCAGTTGAGGGTTCGGCGAGAAGATGTACCCAAGACGGCGTTCCGAACAAGATATGGTCATTATGAGTTCGTTGTAATGCCTTTTGGACCGACGAACGCCCCGGCAGTGTTCATGGACCTTATGAACCGCGTGTTCCATCCACTTCTGGATCGGTTTGTCCTGGTTTTCATCGATGACGTGCTCGTTTACTCAAAGAACGAAGAGGAGCACAAAGAGCACTTGAGAACCGTCTTAGCAACTCTAAGGGACGAGAAACTATATGCCAAGTTCAGTAAATGCGAGTTTTGGCTCAAGGAAGTGAACTTTCTTGGACATGTAGTAACCTCAGATGGAATTCGTGTAGACCCGGCCAAGGTGGAAGCAGTGCAGGAATGGAAGCCACCTTCTACACAAAATGAAATCCGAAGCTTTTTAGGACTGGCGGGCTATTATCGAAGATTCATCGAGGGATTCTCGAAGATAGCAAGGCCAATGACGCAACAACTGAAAAAGGGAGTCAAGATGATTTGGACGCCAGAATGTGAGGCGAGCTTTCAGTTGTTGAAGGAGAAATTGACCACCGCACCAATCCTAGCTGTGCCGGAGCCAGAGACTGACTATGCGGTATATACGGATGCGTCGAAGGTGGGACTGGGATGTGTGCATATGCAGAAGGGGAAAGTGATTGCATATGCATCGAGACAATTGAAGCCCCATGAACTGAATTATCCGACGCATGACTTGGAACTGGCAGCTGTGGTGCATGCTTTGAAGATCTGGAGACACCATCTCTATGGAGTCCGTTGTGAGATATACACGGACCATAAGAGTCTAAAGTACTTCTTTGAGCAAAAGGAGCTGAATATGCGCCAACGTAGGTGGCTCGAGTTGGTGAAGGACTACGATTGTGGTATAAATTACCATCCGGGAAAAGCAAACGTAGTGGCCGATGCTCTTAGTAGGAAGTCTCAATCTCAGCTGGCCTCCTTTCTTACTATCGAGGAGAGTATAATCCAAGAGTTCAGTAAGATGCGCTTGGAAGTGGTGAGAATGCCCGAGACTGTGGAAGGGATAGTAGCCACGTTGGTGATGGAACCCGACTTAAGAGCCAGAATTGTGGAAGCTCAACGGCGAGATACGCTACTAGAAAGGATTCGCTCAGAAGTGAGGACGGGTGAACCCGGAAGTTTCCGTGAGGCAGCGGATAACGGTCTCACCTACAAGGGAAGGTTGTGTGTGCCCAAGGATGAAGGCTTGAGGATGGAAATCATGAGAGAAGCACATGAAACCCCATACGCTGCTCATCCAGGGAGCACCAAAATGTATCAAGACTTGAAAAGACAGTTTTGGTGGAACGGTATGAAAAAGCATGTTGCAGCTTTTGTGGAGAGATGCCTAGCGGGTCAACAAGTAAAGGCGCTACACCAACGGCCCTATGGGAAATTGCAACCCCTCGAGATTCCGGAATGGAAGTGGGAACATATTGCAATGGACTTTGTGATAGGACTGCCAAAATCCCAGCGAGGGAACATGGTGATTTGGGTGATTATAGATCGTCTCACCAAATCTGCCCACTTTGTACCGGTTCGCGCTACTTATGGATCCGACCAGTTGGCTAAGGTATATGTACGGGAGATTATACGCTTGCATGTAGTTCCAGCGACAATCACATCTGATCGTGATGCTAAATTCACTTCTAGATTTTGGACAAGCCTGCAACGCGAGTTGGGGACTAAGTTGAATTTCAGTACAGCTTTCCACCCTCAAACCGACGGGCAGTCGGAGAGAACGATACAAGCCTTGGAGGACATGCTACGAGCCATGGTGCTTGATCGAGGCTGGGGTTGGGAAGAAGTACTGCCATTGGTAGAGTTCGCGTACAATAATAGTTACCAGGCGACTATCAAGATGGCTCCATATGAGGCCTTGTATGGAAAGAAGTGTAGATCGCCACTTTATTGGGATGAAGTGGGTGAGAGAAGAATTCTCGGACCAGACTCTGTAGAAGAGATGATAGAGATTGTCCGACAAATCCGTGGGAGGATCAAGGAGGCACAAGATCGACAGAAATCTTATGCGGATGTTCGAAGGACCGAGTTACAGTTCGAGGTCGGGGAAAAGGTCTTTCTGAAAGTTTCCCCTTCTAAGGGAATAACTCGTTTTGGAGTGAAGGGAAAGCTGAGACCCCGATTTATTGGTCCATACGAGATTTTGGATAGAGTCGGCGTGGTAGCATACAGGTTGGCTCTACCACCAAGCTTTGGAAATGTGCACAACGTCTTCCATGTGTCACAATTGAGGAAGTATGTGTTTGACCCCACACACATAGTTCACCAAGAAGAGATGATGGTCCTAAATCCCGATCTAAGCTATGAGGAGAAGCCCGAGGCCATTTTGGATCGAGGAGTGCAAGAATTGAGGAATAAGTCAATTGCTTCGGTGAAAGTACGGTGGAGGAATCATGGAACCGAAGAGGCAACATGGGAATCAGAAGATAAGATGAGAGAGAAGTTTCCAGAGCTGTTTGAGTAATCTAACAAATTTCGAGGCGAAATTTTGTTAAGGTGGGAGGAATGTAATACCCGAAAATTTGTGGAATTTTATTCTTTTAATTAAGGATGAAATTTTTATGTTTTTGTGTTTAAAATATGGTGTGGAAAATATTATTTGTGTTTATTTGATTGTTGTGGATGTGGTATTTTCTACCTAGGCAAATTAAAATGGAATTAAGTAATTAAGCTATGAATAAAAACTCCTAATTAACAAATTAAATCCCTCCCTCCCCAATTCTCTCTTCTTTTTCGAAAAAAAAAACCTCCCCTATCACCCCATGATTCTCTCAACCGCCCCCACTCCCTCATAACCGATTTCCCTCCCCCTCTTTTCCATTCGTTCTCTCTTCTCGGTCTCTCTCTCTCTCTCGCTCTCTAGCTCTCATCTCTCTCGAAGTGTGCTCTCACGGTAAGCTCTCGCCCCTCTCTCTCTCGGTTTACCTTTCCCCATTCATCCCCTTCTCATCATCATCTTGGCTTCTTCAAGGTGTTACGCTCGTACGTTGTAAATCGGTGTAGGGAAAGCTTCGAATTTACGTTTGAACTATCCAAGAAAGGTAACCAAACCCTAACCCTTGTTTAATTCGAAAACTCATGCATATAGGACGTTTTGGATGGTTTAGATGCTGAATAGGGTTTGTGGCTATGTGATATGGTTGAGCATGTTTTTGGTAGTAACTGGCAGTGGGTTCCGACCCCTTTTTATCTAAGCAAACGATCTCCGTTGGGTACGAATTTTGAACTGTATAAAGGTTAATGTGGCTTCTGTGTGGTGTGTAATTTTCAGCCTCTTTGGATGTCGTATGAATTTATTATGATTTTTGCAAGTAAACTGCGCAGTTTCGCGAGTTGTATGTTTTTGGGAGATGTTTTCATGTGCAATTGGCGTGATTCTGAGTGCTATGTTTTTGTGATGAATGTGGGTGTGTTTGACCAAGAGATGGCTCGGGAAAATCAGTGTTTGGTTCGAGAGTTTTCGTGTGTGTTGGCCGAGAGTTTTAGGGTTCAGCCTAGGGCAGTTTTGTGGAGAGTTTTGAAGGGATGATCCCAGGTGTCTGGGTGTGTTTTGGGACGGAGAATGTGTGGTGTGAATGTTGTATAGGGTTTGAGAATCGGAAGTTGGAGGAAAGTGAGTGTGCACGGGACGAGCCAGGCGGCCGAGGTGCCGAGCCAGCGGCCGAGGTGCCGAGCAGGCGGCCGAGGTGCCGAGCAGGCGGCCGAGGTGCCGAGCCAGCGGCCGAGGTGCCGAACAGGTGGCCGAGGTGCCGAGCCAGCGGCCGAGACACCGAGCCATGTCGAGACGCCGATCCTTTTTCCGAGTTTTTCCGAACCTTTTCCGAGCCAAGTGAGCCGTTTGCACAGTAAGGGTATGCCAGGACTTGGAGTGCTGTGTTCGTGTGTCGTGTGCGCGTTTTGGGTACGTCGTTTGCGTGCGGGGTGTGTTTCGAACGTGTGGCTTTGTGTGTTTGTTTTGTAACTTGTTGTTAAGTGTATGTACGTGTAACGTGCTAGATGTTGAAGTCGTCCACGTAGGAATCATGCATTGTCGTTTAAAGTCTCGTCTCTTCTGACTCTAATCATGATACAATTTATCTTTCAAAAGGGTGATCGTTTACGAGGAAAGTGTGGTTGAAGAAGGGAATTATTTTAAAAGCTAAGCAATCAAGGTGGGCTTTTCTACCCTACTTTTACGTGGGTTGTTTTTAATACGGACTCTGTTCCGGAATTGTTTATGGAGGTGAACTGTTTGTCTTGCCAAATGTTTTGTTTTGAAACCTATCTGAAGTGGTTTACCACATATGTTTAATCGAATTCGGGTCTGTTGGGCTGCGAACCCTCAGGCTAGTGTACACGAGACTGGGTGCCATCTGAGAGCAAGTTGGCCGGTCTAGATGACCTGGGGTGTGGCCACGCCCCTTGTCACCGTTTGGATCAGATAGTGTATGATTGAGGGAATAAGGGTGGCAATATCGGAAAATGACTGCGCAGTCGAATTTATGAGATATATTTTGGTGTACTTGGGTTATTTTCATTACACTCAAAACCCCAATGTTACACTGTTATGGCATGACAAACTATGATTTTGGCGTGTGTCCACTGAGTGCAATAAGTACTCAGCCCTGCATGTTGTTTTCTTAATGTGCAGGTTGAGCGGCGATGGGGAGGACGGATGTTGAGCAGTTAAAGTCAAAATGCGTTTCACTTTGTTTTGGATAATGTCGTGTCGTCATACCCGGCATTATCTGTCTCTTGATCTTTTTCCGCTGCTTGTAATCCGAAACAATGTTTTCATTTAAACTCTGGTTACTTAAACTTTTGAAATGTCGCTACAGTACCTTGTTTTAAAATGAATTTCCTTTTATTAAATGTCTTTGGGTCAAATATTCTTGTTTTTCCCCTTTCTTCCCCGCTTCTTTACTCCTCCCCTAGTCGCGGTCCACCGTACTTCCTATCCTTAGGAAATGCGGGCGTGACATAAATAATATCATTTTATACACTTAATCAGTCACATTTTTATATTTATATATGTATGCATCAAGTAAATAAATTAAGACATGTAGAATGCCAATTAAAAAATTTCATCATGGAATAATTAAAAAAACGTTGAAATACTATGCATAATTGGTATTTTTTAAAATTGTAGGATTGAACATAATTTGACTAAATTTTGTATTCCCTCCGTCCTAAGGAAAGATAATAATTTTCTTGGGTGACAGTTGGCACATAATTTTATAAAATTTTGTATATTAAGTATAAAGAGAATAAAGTCAGCGATATAAAATAAAGTAAAGATAAAAGTATTTTCATTTTAAAATGAATCATCTTAATTGAGATAGACTAGAAAAGAAAGTATGAATTAGTTATTTTCAGTGGTATAGATTAATGGAGTAACTTTTTAGACATTTAATCTTAGTTAATAATTTTGTGAATTCATCATCAATATCTCATTATCCTATTCCATCAATTAGAACCGACACTTTTACATGATCGATATTTTACTATTATATCAATTTTGAATTTAGTATTCCTTTTTTTTAATAGATAAATATAAATCTGACGATAGAAGAAGAATTAGAACCCTAGACATTGACCTCAACACATACCAGTATTTCTCTCTTTTGAAATGGTTAATGGGAACCCCCAACTACAAAGGAATATTTTATACCAGGTCACATTATTAATCCTTGGATATTATGAACAATTATTCTTGATTTTGGAATTATGTAAAACCCCGTGATAGATTTTTAAGAACAAAATCATTTCCGGACAATTGCCGTCTCATGTAGGGAAGCAATCTACGCAAGTGGAAATAGATATGAAAAAAAAGGCGCCTCCTATATTTTAGAAAATAAATTAGTTTTTTAGTTGGAAAATATGTAGTCTAAGAGGAAAATTAAGACTGTGACATACTAATGTTTTAATTGATACTTCTTCACTTCCTTCGTTTGCTACATGTAAGACATTCCATTGATTTAACAAAAAATATATTTAATGAGTTAAGTGAAAGATAATAAAATAGGAGAGAAATAAAATATAGAAATAAAAAAATTAAAAGTATTACTTTTTATTTAAAAAGAAGAAGAAAATCATTCATTCATAGTGGGATATAAAAAAATATGACTCATTTATAATTGATAGAGGGGATATAATATATTAATTCTCAAAGTTTCTTTAACTTTGAGAATATTAAGCTCCAAGCAATATGAGATACGAAATTAAAGCACTATGATGACACCATAGTTAAAATGACAATTTGGGCAAGCAATCTACGATATATAGGCAAACAACTCGGCATATGGTATCAAGCAATCGGTGATACGAAATCAAAGATAATCAAGCAATCTACGATACATAGACAAACAAGTCTGCCACATGTCAGGCTAAAGTTGAATCTGCTTCTAAATCTAACGGTTGTCCTTGGTGGTACAGTGTCATCTTAAATGACGTTGTCATTTTAACACAAACCTATTAAGTATAATCTATAAATCCAAATGAGCTGGTCTTCAATGTCTATTTCTCACACAACATATAAAAGTCGTGCAGCCCAAAACAAAAATAGGTTTATGGTCCAAACTTCATCACTTAATTCATCAATAACCTAAGTATATTAGTATAGTATGAGTAACTCAGTGAAAAATAGGGCAGTCAACGCCTGCGACAAATTCAAAATTATAGAACACGGTTTGATTTATTCGTATATATCACACACACAAAAGTTTTTGGACCCACGCGTTACCTCAAAATCTTCTAGCCTCTTTTTCGAACACCAAATCTCAAAATAAAATAGGTGAATAGTAATTTAGTACGTAATCCTTAACAGGTGAATAGTGACAGTTATATCGTGATTTGTTTAAAATATATGGAATGCAATTATGTAAAAAGAAATATAAGTAATTAAGGAATGCAAAATACTTCAAGTTTAATAAGTGATGCATGATTTTGATTGATTGTAACTGGTCAGCCACTTAATTTCATTTCTTTTTTGGCCTAATAATTTCTTTTTGTTGTCAACCTTGCTTTAGAGTCTAGACGCATTATCATGAAAGAAAAAGGTCGCAGGAATCATATATTCTGGAAAATAGAATATTAACCAACGATAGTAATTAGTAAAGTACAAAATACAATTTTTAATACCCTGTTAATTAAGAATTTAGGGAATGCCATAAATTCTAATACGAAATTAATAAAATATTAGAAAAGAAATAAACAAAATTCCTCCGTTAGTAGAGATGGATAGCAATACACATATCATTAATAAAGTAATGTGACGTAAAAAAATAAAAAAAATACTCCATAAATTGAAATGAGGTTAAAAAATATAAATGGAAATGAGGTTTTATATATCGTCCATTAATATTAGACCTAATTGGATCGAAGCCCATAAAAAGCAAAATAAATAAGCCCAGTTGAATAAGGGGAATGAGGCTTTATTGAGCCCAGCGTAAAAGAGGGGCATGAGGCTTCACTGAATATCTATCTGATATCAAAATTTGACAAAGAATATAACTTATGTTTCTCCCATTGAAGAGTAATTATTGACGCTTAAGCTCAGATATTAACTTTTGTAATGTTTAATCACATCTCAAATTATGATGTCAGTATCACAATAGGCAGAGTGATCGAGTTTTAGATTAGTGTTACTTAGATTGCGGTTGATTGCGGGCTAATTGAGTTTAAATTTTATCGGGTTACTTCAATCCGTTACCCTAAACGGTTGGATTTATTGACCAAGTTGCCATGCAAGATCTCTTCACTGCATAATAAAAAACACATAACTCATAGATTGTAAAATAATACTTAGTATTTAATTGGTAGAATTTTAAGAAATATTTAATTCAAACACAATTAAATATACATTACTAGTTCAAATATCAAAAAATGATAGTACTTGAATAAGAATGATGTTTGATAAATCTTGAATTGTTTAATTATTTATCATATATTAGTAAGTTATAATTGCTTTTGACATGTTGCAAAACCTAAATTAAGATTTATAAAATTAAAATGAACCATAACATTTTGATAAAGTTTAATGCATATTTAGAATTCGGAATATTTCTGTAATGTCCGTTTTTTTAATTAAGGGGTGTTTGCTTTTTGTGAATATCTTGTTTAAGATATGGTGTGGTATGTTTTATTTGTTTTACATTATTTATGGGTGTGAATATTTAGTTTATGGTTTTTGAAAAGCAAATTAATATCCTAATTAATAAATTAAATATCTCTCTCTCTCTCTCCCTCTCTCTCTCGGTTCTCTCCCTCACCCCACGATCTTCTCAACCCCCCCCCCACTCCCACAAAACCGATATCTTTCCCTTCCCAATCACAATCAATCATCGGTTCTCTCTTCTCCCTCACAATCTCAACACCGGTAAGCTTCCTCCCTTCTCCCTCTCGGTTTTTACCTTCTTCCATTCACTCCCTCTCATCATCTTCTTGGATTCCTCAAGGTGATACCCTCCTTCGTCGTGAATCGGAGTCGTAAGAGGAAGTAAAGCTTTTACACTACGTTGAACTATCCGGGAAAGGTAATACAAGGCCTCAACTCTCGTTTAATTCGAAAAACATGCATGTAGGACGTTTTGGGAAGGTTTAGATGCTGAATAGGTTTTGTGATTATGTGTTGTTGTCGAGCATGTTTTGTTAGTAACTGACAGTGGGTTCCGACCCCGTTTTGACTGAGCAAACGATCTCCTTTTGGTACGAAATTTTAACCGTATAAACTTGGATGTGTCTTCGGTGTGGTGTGTAAATTTCAGCTTCATTGGATGTCGTATGATTTTTACTATGATTTTTGCAAGTAAACTGCGCAGTTCTGCGTGTGGTGTGTTCTGGGTGATGTTTGTGTGTGCTTTGGGTGTGTTTCTGAGTGTTGTGTTTTGTGAAGTATGTGGGTGTGTTTGGCCAAGAGATGGCTCGGGAAAATCAGTGTTTGGTTCGAGGGTTTCGTGTGTGTTGGCCGAGAGTTGTAGGGTTCGGCCTAGGGCAGTGTTGTGGAGAGTTTTGAAGGGATGACCCAGGTGTTTGGGTGTGTTTTGGGACGTAGGAGGTGTGGTGTGAATGTCGTATAGGGTTTGAGAATCGGAGGTTGGAGGAAAGTGAGTGTACACTGGACTGTGCCGAGACAGGTGCCGAGCTGTGCCGAGACAGGTGCCGAGCTGTGCCGAGACAGGTGCCGAGCTGTGCCGAGACAGGTGCCGAGCTGTGCCGAGACAGGTGCCGAGCTGTGCCGAGACAGGTGCCGAGCTGTGCCGAGACAGGTGCCGAGCTGTGCCGAGACAGGTGCCGAGCTGTGCCGAGACAGGTGCCGAGCTGTGCCGAGACAGGCGGCCGAGGTGCCGAGCCAGGCGGCCGAGACGGTCGGCCGAGGTGCCGAGCCAGGCGGCCGAGACGGTCGGCCGAGGTGCCGAGCCAGGCGGCCGAGACACCGAGCCAGGCCGAGACGCCGATCCTTTTTCCGAGCTTTTTCCGAACCTTTTCCGAGCCAAGTGAGCCGTTGCACAGTAAGGGTATGCCAGGAGTTTGAGTGTTGTGTGTGTGTCGTGTGCGCGTTTTGAGTACGTCGTATGCGTGTCGGGTGCGTGCGGGGTGTGTTTTCGGGCGTGTCTTTGTGTGTTTGGCTTATGAGATGTTGTTAAGTGTGTGTTCGTGTAACGTGCTAGATGTTGAAGTCGTCCACGTAGGAATCATGCATTGTCGTTTAAACATCGTCTACCCTGACTCTAATCATGATTTATTTATCTTTCAAAAGGGTGATCTTTTTCGAGGAAAGTGTGGTTGAAGGGAACTGTTTTAAAAGCTAAGCAATCGAGGTGGGCTTTTCTACCCTACTTTTATGTGGGTTATCTTTAAATACGGACTTTGTTCCGGAAATGTTTATGGAGGTGAACTGTTTGTCTTGCCAATTGTTTTGTTTTGAAACCTATCTGAAGTGGTTTACCACATATGTTTAATCGAATTCGGGTCTGTTGGGCTGCGAACCCTCAGGCTAGTGTACACGAGACCGGGAGCCATCTGAGAGCAAGTTGGCCGGTCTAGTTGACCTGGGGTGTGGCCACGCCCCTTGTCATGGTTGGATCAGATAGTGTATGATAGTGGGAATAAGGGTGGCAATATCTGAAAATGACTGCGCAGTCGAATTTATGAAATATATTTTGTGTACTTGGGTTACTTTCTTACACTTAAAACCCCAAGGTTACACTGATGTGGCATGACAAACTATGATTTTGGCGTGTGTCCACTGAGTGCAATAAGTACTCAGCCCTGCATGTTGTTTTCTTAATGTGCAGGTTGAGCGGCGATGGGGAGGACGGATGTTGAGCAGTTAAAGTCAAAATGCGTTTCACTTTGTTTTGGATAATGTCGTGTCGTCATACCCGGCATTATCTGTCTCTTGATCTTTTTCCGCTGCTTGTAATCCGAAACAATGTTTTCATTTAAACTCTGGTTACTTAAACTTTTGAAATGTCGCTACAGTACCTTGTTTTAAAATGAATTTCCTTTTATTAAATGTCTTTGGGTCAAATATTCTTGTTTTTCCCCTTTCTTCCCCGCTTCTTTACTCCTCCCCTAGTCGCGGTCCACCGTACTTCCTATCCTTAGGAAATGCGGGCGTGACAGAGTGGTATCAGAGCCTAGGTTTTCTCTTTCTGCTCTAGACCCAAAAAATTCTTTTTCTGACTGGAGTAAGTTTTCAAAAGTGTCATTGGCTCAACATCCGACTCATCGCACTCAACCTGAAATGAGGTAATGAAAATTTCGAAATTTTGGAAAGTATATGGAAGTGGAGGAAATTGTGATTTTGGTGTTGAAAATGATTTTTATGTAAAGTTTAAGTAAATGTTGAGACATGTGGAAGGGTACAAAGTGATGTGGAAAAGTTGGAAATTATTTGAGTTATGAACTGTTATGGTGTTATGAACTGTTGATGTATGATGAACTTATATGAAAGCATGTGGCTGATGTGTGATGATATGATGACGTGAATGTTGATGTGAGCTTTTATGTGAGTATGTGTTGGCCTTTTGAATGTTTGAACTTAGACGTGATAGAATTTCACTAGTGCTTCTTGGACCTATGATAGATAAGAGCTTTTGGCCTTTGAACACCAGCGGGCTTGGATTTAGAACATCGATACGTCTGCACACACTCTCTTTCTCTCTCTTCTTCGGTTATGCACTCTGTTTTTATACGCGAGACGGTTGTTTCTGTTTTTCTATAGATGGCGCGTATGTTCCGAACCGCGCGACGGAGTGATCGCGATAGACTTAGGGCACAGAGGGTGCTCAGGGATTATAGAGTGTACCGGAAGAAGGATCACGTACCGTTGATCGAGTTCGTGGCACACTTCGACACCCTCTGGAGGGCAGCTCAGGAGTTCGGAGTGACAGAGCATGACGGCATTGAGAAGCTAATAGATTTGCTTCCCGATAGCTGGAAGGAGTGGGCCGAAAGAACGGCGAGGAGGTACACGTGGCATGAGCCCGCTACCGATGACATGGTGGGTGACATGGCTGGCTTTCGGAAAGCCGTGTATTGTGCACTGGTGAACTCTCGAGAGGAGCAGCCCCCACAGGAGGTGGAAGAGAGGGTCGTGTATCAGGACAAGTATGTGAGCATGTACGAGGGTGAACAAGGGTATGAAGATGTTTATGAGGAGGCTCTGCCAGGGAACTCCGAGGAGGACGACGACGAAGACCCGGAGGAAGGGCCTATGGATGAGGATGATAGAGTCGTAGTCTAGAATTAGAATAGTTCGTTGTCTTTTCAGTTTTTGCTTTCAGTACGATCTACTATTGGGAACAATGTTGGCCTTCTTTCTTTTAATGAGAATTTGGATTTTGATATATATATCCTATGTGTTGCATCTTATACTACATGAAGATTTTATAAGAAAATTTTGAGAAAGTGGTAATTTTGGATGAGAATTGTAGTAACACTTTTTGGATATTGAATCAGAATGCCGCCAAGACGTGCACGCCAACCACGACAAGGACCCAACGTGGAGGCACCACCTCCACCACCTCCACCACCACCACCTCCACCCCCGCCTCAACAAGAAAGATTCATAGTTACGTTCTCAAGGCAGAATCCCCCCAAAATTTGACGGACAAGGAGACCCATCCAAAGCGGAAGAGTGGATACGCGGCCTCGAGCGTATCTTCAGGGTCATGGAGTGCACAGATAGGGAGCGCATTGCTGGTGCTACCTTTCAACTGTCAGGTGCTGCCGATTACTGGTGGGAGACTCGGCAAAGAACTATGAATCCTGCCCGCCTGGAGACGCTAACATGGGAGGAGTTTAAAGTAGAGATCGATAACAAGTATGTTCCAAAGACGTACAGACGGGCCAAGGTGGTAGAGTTCCACACACTAAGCCAAGGCCGAATGACTGTAACCGAGTATGACCGAGCCCTCGCGCAGATGGCACGATATGCGCCCGAGTTGATGGACACCGATGAGAAATGGGCGGTGAAGTTCCGGGCCGGGCTCAGAGATGAGATAAAGGCCGCATTGGCCTGTCGAGGAGAACTCTCCTACTCGGAGATCTTGACTTGTGCACTGGACGTGGAAGATGCACTCCCTAAGCCAAGAGTTGTGGCAACAACAAACGCGACACCCCTACAAGCTCAGTCAGGCCACCAAGAGAAGAGGAGGTGGGATGGTGACCAGGCTCAGTATGGTGGTAAGAGGCCACAACACATGAGGAACCCACCCTACAATGGCGGGAGACAGAATACTTTCCAACCGAGGGCAAACTTTCCGCCGAGGAACCCTCAATGTGGAAGGTGCTTCAAGTACCACGCCGGGGAGTGTCGAGACCCTAGGTGCTTCAACTGTGGTGGAAGTGGCCATTACTTCCGAAGCTGCCCAAATAAGAACAGGGGAACGGGAACGAGACAGAACCAGCTAGGTTTCCGTCCACAATCCCAGGCACTACCTGCACCTCCACCGCAACAACGCTGCCAAGGATTACCATCGCAAGCAAGGGCCTACGCCTTGAAGGGGAAACAGCCGGCAAACGGGAAAGAAACCTTTGAGCAAGGAAACTTGGCAGGTATGGGCACACTTCTCAATATGCCTATAGTTGTCTTGTTTGATACGGGTGCGTCGCATTCCTTTATATCAACGTCTTGTGTGGATACTTTGGAATTACCTACTGTTAAGACCGAACCCACTATGAGTGTGACCTCACCGGTAGGCGGGGCTATAGATATATCCCGATCTTGTGCATGTGTGAACTTTGGAATATGTGAACTCAGTTTAGTGGCTTATAATTTGCAAATAATGACGATGGGTAGCGTAGACATAATCTTGGGTATGGATTGGTTAGCGGAGAACCACGTTACCCTTCATTGTAGAGAAAGGGAAATTTCGTTTGAAACCCCCGGAAAAGAGCCGATGAAGTTTCACGGAGTCCCAATGAGCCGACGCAAGTCCATTATCTCTGCGCTGCAAGCCACTACAATGATGAGGAAGGGATGTCCAGCGTACCTTGTTTATTTGAATGGGGAGGAGAAGAAAGACAGGAAGATAGAAGATGTGGAGATAGTGAGTGAATACCCCGATGTTTTCCCCGATGCATTGCCGGGACCCCCACCCGACAGGCAGGTGGAATTCACGATCGATCTGGAGCCCGGATCGGCACCAATATCCAAAGCACCTTATAGGATGGCGCCAAAAGAGTTGGAGGAGCTTAAGGTGCAACTACAAGAGCTACTGGAATTGGGATTCGTTAGACCTAGCGTGTCGCCATGGGGAGCACCAGTTTTGTTTGTAAAGAAGAAGGATGGAACGATGAGGATGTGCATCGACTATCGGGAGCTAAACAAACTAACGCTGAAGAACAAGTATCCACTACCAAGGATAGACGACTTGTTTGACCAACTTCGAGGGGCAGGAGTCTTCTCTAAGATGGATTTGAGGTCTGGGTACCATCAGCTGAGGGTTCGGCGAGAAGATGTACCCAAGACGGCGTTCCGAACATGATATGGTCATTATGAGTCCGTTGTAATGCCTTTTGGACTGACGAACGCCCCGGCAGTGTTCATGGACCTTATGAACCGCGTGTTCCATCCATTTCTGGATCGGTTTGTCCTGGTTTTCATCGATGACGTGCTCGTTTACTCAAAGAACGAGGAGGAGCACAAAGAGCACTTGAGAACCGTCCTAGCAACTCTAAGGGACGAGAAACTATATGCCAAGTTCAGTAAATGCGAGTTTTGGCTCAAGGAAGTAAATTTTCTTGGACATGTAGTAACTTCAGATGGAATTCGTGTAGATCCGGCCAAGGTAGAAGCGGTGCAGGAGTGGAAGTCACCTTCTACACAAAACGAAATCCGAAGCTTTTTAGGACTGGCGGGCTATTATCGAAGATTCATCGAGGGATTCTCGAAGATAGCAAGGCCAATGACGCAACAACTGAAAAAGGGAGTCAAGATGATTTGGACGCCAGAATGTGAGGCGAGCTTTCAGTTGTTGAAGGAGAAATTGACCACCGCACCAATCCTAGCTGTGCCGGAGCCAGAGACTGACTATGCGGTACATACGGATGCGTCGAAGGTGGGACTGGGATGTGTGCTTATGCAGAAGGGGAAAGTGATTGCATATGCATCGAGACAATTGAAGCCCCATGAACTGAATTATCCGACGCATGACTTGGAACTGGCAGCTGTGGTGCATGCTTTGAAGATCTGGAGACACCATCTCTATGGAGTCCGTTGTGAGATATACACGGACCATAAGAGTCTAAAGTACTTCTTTGAGCAAAAGGAGCTGAATATGCGCCAACGTAGGTGGCTCGAGTTGGTGAAGGACTACGATTGTGGTATAAATTACCATCCGGGAAAAGCAAACGTATTGGCCGATGCTCTTAGTAGGAAGTCTCAATCTCAGCTGGCCACCTTTCTTACTATCGAGGAGAGTTTAATCCAAGAGTTCAGTAAGATGCGGTTGGAAGTAGTGAGAATGCCCGAGACTGTGGAAGGAATAGTAGCCACGTTGGTGATGGAACCCGACTTAAGAGCCAGAATTGTAGAAGCTCAACGGCGAGATACGTTACTAGAAAAGATTCGCTCAGAAGTGAGGACGGGTGAACTCGGAAATTTTCGTGAGGCAGCGGATAATGGTCTCACATACAAGGGAAGGTTGTGTGTGCCTAAGGATGAAGGCATGAGGATGGAAATCATGAGAGAAGCACATGAAACCCCATACGCTGCTCATCCAGGGAGCACCAAAATGTATCAAGACTTGAAAAGACAGTTTTGGTGGAACGGTATGAAAAAGCATGTTGCGGCATTTGTGGAGAGATGCCTGGCATGTCATCAAGTAAAGGCGCTACACCAACGGCCCTATGGGAAATTGCAACCCCTCGAGATTCCGGAATGGAAGTGGGAACATATTGCAATGGACTTTGTGATAGGACTGCCAAAATCCCAGCGAGGGAACACGGTGATTTGGGTGATTATAGATCGTCTCACCAAATCTGCCCACTTTGTACCGGTTCGCGCTACTTATGGATCCGACCAGTTGGCTAAGGTATATGTACGGGAGATTATACGCTTGCATGGAGTTCCAGCGACAATCACATCTGATCGTGATGCTAAATTCACTTCTAGATTTTGGACAAGCCTGCAACGCGAGTTGGGGACTAAGTTGAATTTCAGTACAGCTTTCCACCCTCAAACCGACGGGCAGTCGGAGAGAACGATACAAGCCTTGGAGGACATGCTACGAGTCGTGGTGCTTGATCGAGGCTGGGGTTGGGAAGAAGTGTTGCCATTGGTTGAATTCGCGTACAACAATAGTTACCAGGCGACTATCAAGATGGCCCCATATGAGGCCTTGTATGGAAAGAAGTGTAGATCGCCACTTTATTGGGATGAAGTGGGTGAGAGAAGAATTCTCGGACCAGACTCTGTAGAAGAGATGATAGAGATTGTCCGACAAATCCGTGGGAGGATCAAGGAGGCACAAGATCGACAGAAATCTTATGCGGATGTTCGAAGGACCGAGTTACAGTTCGAGGTCGGGGAAAAGGTCTTTCTGAAAGTTTCCCCTTCTAAGGGAATAACTCATTTTGGAGTGAAGGGAAAGCTGAGACCCCGATTTATTGGTCCATACGAGATTTTGGATAGAGTCGGCGTGGTAGCATACAGGTTGGCTCTACCACCAAGCTTTGGAAATGTGCACAACGTCTTCCATGTGTCACAATTGAGGAAGTACGTGTTTGACCCCACACACGTCGTTCACCAAGAAGAGATGATGGTCCTAAATCCCGATCTAAGTTATGAGGAGAAGCCCGAGGCCATTTTGGATCGAAGGGTGCAAGAGTTGAGGAATAAGTCAATTGTTTCGGTGAAGGTACGGTGGAGGAATCATGGAGTCGAGGAAGCAACATGGGAATTAGAAGATAAGATGAGAGAGAAGTTTCCGGAGCTGTTTGAATGATCTTGGACGAAATTTCGGGACGAAATTTTTTTTTAAGGTGGGAGGAATGTCATGTCCGTTTTTTTAATTAAGGGGTGTTTGCTTTTTGTGAATATCTTGTTTAAGATATGGTGTGGTATGTTTTATTTGTTTTACATTATTTATGGGTGTGAATATTTAGTTTATGGTTTTTGAAAAGCAAATTAATATCCTAATTAATAAATTAAATATCTCTCTCTCTCTCTCCCTCTCTCTCTCGGTTCTCTCCCTCACCCCACGATCTTCTCAACCCCCCCCCCCCACTCCCACAAAACCGATATCTTTCCCTTCCCAATCACAATCAATCATCGGTTCTCTCTTCTCCCTCACAATCTCAACACCGGTAAGCTTCCTCCCTTCTCCCTCTCGGTTTTTACCTTCTTCCATTCACTCCCTCTCATCATCTTCTTGGATTCCTCAAGGTGATACCCTCCTTCGTCGTGAATCGGAGTCGTAAGAGGAAGTAAAGCTTTTACACTACGTTGAACTATCCGGGAAAGGTAATACAAGGCCTCAACTCTCGTTTAATTCGAAAAACATGCATGTAGGACGTTTTAGGAAGGTTTAGATGCTGAATAGGTTTTGTGATTATGTGTTGTTGTCGAGCATGTTTTGTTAGTAACTGACAGTGGGTTCCGACCCCGTTTTGACTGACCAAACGATCTCCTTTTGGTACGAAATTTTAACCGTATAAACTTGGATGTGTCTTCGGTGTGGTGTGTAAATTTCAGCTTCATTGGATGTCGTATGATTTTTACTATGATTTTTGCAAGTAAACTGCGCAGTTCTGCGTGTGGTGTGTTCTGGGTGATGTTTGTGTGTGCTTTGGGTGTGTTTCTGAGTGTTGTGTTTTGTGAAGTATGTGGGTGTGTTTGGCCAAGAGATGGCTCGGGAAAATCAGTGTTTGGTTCGAGGGTTTCGTGTGTGTTGGCCGAGAGTTGTAGGGTTCGGCCTAGGGCAGTGTTGTGGAGAGTTTTGAAGGGATGACCCAGGTGTTTGGGTGTGTTTTGGGACGTAGGAGGTGTGGTGTGAATGTCGTATAGGGTTTGAGAATCGGAGGTTGGAGGAAAGTGAGTGTACACTGGACTGTGCCGAGACAGGTGCCGAGCTGTGCCGAGACAGGTGCCGAGCTGTGCCGAGACAGGTGCCGAGCTGTGCCGAGACAGGTGCCGAGCTGTGCCGAGACAGGTGCCGAGCTGTGCCGAGACAGGTGCCGAGCTGTGCCGAGACAGGTGCCGAGCTGTGCCGAGACAGGCGGCCGAGGTGCCGAGCCAGGCGGCCGAGACGGTCGGCCGAGGTGCCGAGCCAGGCGGCCGAGACGGTCGGCCGAGGTGCCGAGCCAGGCGGCCGAGACACCGAGCCAGGCCGAGACGCCGATCCTTTTTCCGAGCTTTTTCCGAACCTTTTCCGAGCCAAGTGAGCCGTTGCACAATAAGGGTATGCCAGGAGTTTGAGTGTTGTGTGTGTGTCGTGTGCGCGTTTTGAGTACGTCGTATGCGTGTCGGGTGCGTGCGGGGTGTGTTTTCGGGCGTGTCTTTGTGTGTTTGGCTTATGAGATGTTGTTAAGTGTGTGTTCGTGTAACGTGCTAGATGTTGAAGTCGTCCACGTAGGAATCATGCATTGTCGTTTAAACATCGTCTACCCTGACTCTAATCATGATTTATTTATCTTTCAAAAGGGTGATCTTTTTCGAGGAAAGTGTGGTTGAAGGGAACTGTTTTAAAAGCTAAGCAATCGAGGTGAGCTTTTCTACCCTACTTTTATGTGGGTTATCTTTAAATACGGACTTTGTTCCGGAAATGTTTATGGAGGTGAACTGTTTGTCTTGCCAATTGTTTTGTTTTGAAACCTATCTGAAGTGGTTTACCACATATGTTTAATCGAATTCGGGTCTGTTGGGCTGCGAACCCTCAGGCTAGTGTACACGAGACCGGGAGCCATCTGAGAGCAAGTTGGCCGGTCTAGTTGACCTGGGGTGTGGCCACGCCCCTTGTCATGGTTGGATCAGATAGTGTATGATAGTGGGAATAAGGGTGGCAATATCTGAAAATGACTGCGCAGTCGAATTTATGAAATAGTGTACTTGGGTTACTTTCTTACACTTAAAACCCCAAGGTTACACTGATGTGGCATGACAAACTATGATTTTGGCGTGTGTCCACTGAGTGCAATAAGTACTCAGCCCTGCATGTTGTTTTCTTAATGTGCAGGTTGAGCGGCGATGGGGATGACGGATGTTGAGCAGTGAAAGCCAAATGAGTGTTTTACTTGGTCTTTTGGATGGTGTCGTGTCGTCATACCCGGCATCATCTGTCTTTTGGTCTTTTCCGCTGCTTTGTAATCCGATACATTGTTTTTATTTAACTCTGTTTACATTAACTTTAGAAATGTCTTCTTAGTACAATGTTTGAAGTGAACTTCTTTTTAATAAATCCTTTTGGGTCAAATATTCCTGTTCTCCCCTTTCTTCCCCGCTTCTTTATTCCTCCCCTAGTCGCGGTCCACCGTACTTCCTATCCTTAGGAAATGCGGGCGTGACAATTTCTTATATTGAATTTATTTATTTTTATTATTTTATCTATTATTTTATTATATTATGCTAACAAAAAATCTAAAACATATACATATCATAAAAATAAGATGCTTAAATTTATTTTGTGGTTGTTTATGTGATCAAAATCATCGGTGAAGTGCCAAATAATTCAAAGTAATAAACAACAATTACACTTAAGATCAATCAATAAGATTTTATGTCGTGAGCCCTACTCGAATTGCAAGTTAATATTGTGGGACTAATTGAATCTTACTTCAAGCCATCCCACAAATTTCAAGTTGCATTAACCGATGTTACTAGCATTGTTTTGAGATTTCTCTCTCAAAAGCGAAAAACATTGTTTTGAAATTGTTATATCATCGCACTCTCATTCCTCTATAGCAACTAGCTTCTATCTTCGCATTTTTTTTAAAATATACTCTGTTATTTCAGTAATTAACTTTTATTTATATAACTAATTTTTTCAATTACATTTACAATCCATCTAAGCTACCATGAAAAAGAGAAGAAACAAATGGAAATATTGAAGAATTTCGAATTTATGATAATGCATTAGTATTATCCAACTTTATGATTAAATTTGGGCTTGAAACTAGGTAATCCTCCCAATAAAGGTGCAAATCGAGTCTAAAAAACAATAACATTCTCAAAGGCTCAACCTCCCTACAATATTCTTTTCTTTCTCTCTTTCTATTTTCCTCTTCCTTTAATTTCAATATGGGGCTAAGGAATTGACCATTTTCAAAACTAAGTTGATAAAGCAAGGACTCATTCTAGAATAATGTTGTAGCATGCCAAATTAGCCTTATAAAAACGGAAAGAAAAATGTATGAAGCAATGGCATGACAAATGGACACTAAGGTGGATTGGGCATTATCAATCATCGAAAAAAGAAAAAGAGAATTTGAGAGAATTAGAGAAAAGGGGTTTGAGTTTCCTTTGGGCAGAAGACTAGACCTCATTCTAGGAGACAATTGGGGGTCTACAGATTCATCTTTTTAGTCTTGTCTTATTTCCAATATTTGACCGAGACTAATATAATGCTTCTATCTAATCCCATACTTTAAATAGCTATTATTATAGTTTCACTTCACTCCATAATAAAGAGAGCTTCATAAATTTAATTCATACTTTAACTAGCTTGATTTTTTTGTTTTTGATTTGACACTTCACTCCACATAATAAAGAGTGCTTGATAAATTTAATTCATACTTCAAATAGCTTAATTTTTTGTTTTTGATTTGATGTGTATGTTGTTGCGATATGACGGGCCTCTCTATTATATTTTGTACTACTATTGTTTTTTGATAGGTTGAGAGGAGTCTTGCAGATATTCCTTATTATTCTTCCTTTGATGAACTTTTGCACACCATATTTCGTTTGAGTATTTTATACATATTAAAAAAATACAATGTGTTATACTTTATTTGCAACTCGATTAAAATGTATTATTGAAAATGATAAATTACTAAAAAAACATGATATTTAGTTGAATAGTGGTCAATTCTATAAATATTACAAATTTATCATTTTTCTTAATAATTATTTCACAAATTTGGATTTGATGAAAATTGTGTATGAAGTGGAAACTGAAATCTATGGCTTTTATGCATATATTTATATTACTCAAGAAATCGATGGATTAAAGTTTGGAAATATGAAATGTAAGATTAGGCTAACGTATTTTGGCTTTCGCTTCGACATACACAATTCCCCACAACTCCAAATTAATGGTGTAATTGAGAAAAATATAAAAGTTACATTATGATCGACTATTTTTAAAATCAATAAATCTATGTGACCAAATTTTGTACAACCAAAAATTATTTTTTTGAGAAAAAAACTAGTGTATTTATACATTTAATTAAAATATATAGACACATATATAGTACATGGAATGTGAATAATATTATGGTCACGTGTATAATTGTTTTTTACTTTTTTGGAACATAAAATGTAATTAACGCGTACTTTAATTCAAATTTAAAAAACAGTAGAGAGATAATTCAAATATAAAAATAAAAAATAGAAAATGAGGCCGAAGACTAATAAAGTCTTTTTAACTTATCCAGTAACTACATTTATTACTTTAATATATAATTAATACATCAAAATTACTAATATAATCTTATTTTGGTTGTACAAAATTTGGTTGTTTATCATCACTCTTTTAAAATTGCATAATTAATATGAAATTGATCAAACTTTGTGATTTTTCTGAAAATTTATCCAGAACAATGATACATGGTAGGGGTATATTTTGGTTGCTTGTGGTGTTAAGTTGTGATGATGAACGTTTTCTTTTCCTTTACTCCATTCCCCCATAACCCTCAAAGACATCAATTTATTAACATTACATGCCAAAAGTAGATCTTGTTATGCACTCTAGTCCAATCCAAATACCTCTCTCTCTCTCTCTCTCTCTCTACATATATGATATATATGTCATATGACTTATATGTGTCTATTTAATATGTGTGGGAGACTGGATTATTCACTTGTTCCAGATGTATCACGATACTTTTGAGGAATGTCTTTTTTTGGAAGTTCAAACATTGATTCTTTTCGTGACTTGTGGTAGTAATAATTTATGTATAAGGGCATAGTTGTTTAAGATTTAGTTATAGTGCAATAATAATTGGGTGACGCATCTGCATGCATGCATGGAATGGGACGAGTCCATTGATTGCCACGTGGATTAATGGCAATGATAAACTCTTTATGGGTTAGTGTTTAGGAAGATCTAATATCACATTGATTGCAATCTTTTGGATTTTGATAATTGGTGGGACTGTGTGAAAGTAAAATTGGGAGTTGCTTCCCTTTCAACTTACTAATGCTTTTTTGCTTGGCTTGGCTTATTGATAGAGTGGTTAATTACTAAGAACAAGTATCTCAGATTTAAGTTTATTGCAATGCAGTCTTTAAATTTTTGTTTATTTATAAAAAAAATACTAATGCTTTTCATATCAATCGTGATAAATCCAAACAAATTTAAAATCGATGCACTACCATAGTACTATTTTTCGAATATACGTACAATTCATGAAGTATATTAAGAGTGCCATATTTACAGTTTAATAACCTTACATTTAATTTATAATGTGACATAGTATTGCATCCTATTTAAAGGATTTGTATCAAGATAAAAATTATCGTTCTTATATTATACTAGTACTTCCTACATCTTATTCAAAATAAAATATAGAATTTTATACTATAATATTATTTTATGTGTTAATGATTAAGTGGGAAAATAATGAAGTAGAAAAAGAGATTAAAAAATATGTTAATTAGATTAAAATGTTTAAGAGAGAGAAATGTGTCAACATAAATAGCCTTGAAAGTGCATATAGTAATAATCTAATTAAATCATATAGTGAGCCCCACAAAATCTGAAGAAGCACATAGGATGATGATTGGGCGGATATAAATTTACTCCTATTTGATTGATTGCCCTCAAATGCTAAACAACATAGTAGTAAATAAAGTACTTAAAACAAGTAAATATATATTTTTTCATTTTTTTTCATCGAAATGAACACACACTACCCACAATTAATGATAATGTTAAAATAAATTTCTTAACAAAAAATTAAATTACATAACCATTTGATAATCAAATAATGAATTATTAATAGTGCATCTTTTGGAAAGAGGATGGTCTTCTCTTCCCCTTTGTTGAACTCCAATCTCAAGACAAATAATAATCCACCCCTCTTGCTTTGGGCTCTTTATTGTTTATTTAGTTTGAATCTTTTGATCGAATCGATCGATATTCCATAGGACTTTGTTTGTCTGGTTTTGGACCCCATCATCATTGTGGGGTCACTTTTGTCCCTCCTCTTTTTGTCCCTCACCACCTTATCACTTATTTTCATAATTATTTCTTATTAATATCTAAAAGTTCTAAAATGGGTATCCATCTCATCTTAATAATTCAAAATCCCATTTTAATACATGGAGTAACAACAATTACTTATAAAGAGGCATGTCATAGTAGTCATCTGGATTCGCCGATCGAACAATAATTCAATACATATTGTAGTACTATCTCGTAATTCCTTTAGAAAAAAAGCATCTAATATGAAGACTATTATATACTCCAATTAAGATAGTTAAAAATGATAATTATGATATACTCTGTATTAAAATTTATGGGATGGCGTATAGTGTTGGAATAGTAGCTTTTCTTTTTTTCCAAGTTTCCATCTTTGGGTCAAAGATTTGTGCAAGAGTAGAGGAACAAAATGTGTTGCTTTGATGATTGCAGAGTATCCTCTTTCACTTTTTGCATTCCCTAGCCCCAGCAATGTCTTATCTTTCTCTCTCCATCTCTATTTTTCAATAGAATCTCAAGATCTTTGTAATTACACTATCTCAATCAATAGAGTGATAGAGTTGCCTTCACTTTTTTTGGAATCAAGAATCATGGACTGGCCAACTAGATAGCTTCAGTTCACACCCATCCATCTATTTCAAATAAATCAATATTCTGCCCAATTTTGCAAGGAAATCTTATAATGTGTGAGCAAATTAGACCATTGAATCTAACTGTAAACCATCCAAAATACTGAATTAATTTCCAATACAAATTTATGTAGCAAAAATATTTAATTTAGAACTTAACTTTACAATTCAAAACAATTAGTATTTTTTTTCGCAAAAATTACTAATTACTACTAGTACTACTTAGTATGAAATGCAAACTTATCATACAAGCAAGAGATATAATTGTTTCACCAACTTTAAACACAACAATGCAGGTGAAACCAATTAATAACAAATATTCCTATTTTTCTGTATTCTGGTCCATCCATAAAATCTAAAAAGTAGTAGTTCGCTTTCATTTATTTGTAAATGCCTCTCTAACAGTGTGATTTTTATTTTCTAGTAACATACTTTTATTACTAAATTATACCATTAATTTTTACATTAAAACTCATGTCTTGGACTATCAAAACTATTAGCAGTGGATTGATTGATTGAGTATGTGATTGCGCCAATTTGAAGCTACCAACATTCATATCAATAGATGTGGTTATTGAAAAACAAAATTCCATCACTATACAACACTTGATGAGAGGGTATTTTATCAATTCATAATTTTTGGTATTAAAATAAAATAAAACAAACATATAGATGTTGTATGAAACAGTGAGAGATAGAAATAGTTGAGGAGACTAGATTTTATGATTGAGGTTAGGACTGAATATTGTTAATCGCATGAATCCAGGGATATAATAGCTACATAGCCACTTGCCCTAACCTATCTAAAAATCATCGTACTAAATCATTGTTTTTCAGTTCACTTGGCCAACCAAAATCAATGCTACATGAATAATTCATTATTTTTTGAACTCCAATGTCTTGTGTATATAAATCTAAGAAGTACTACTAAGTACCATTATCAAGCCTTTGGATTCAAATATAAATGTAAGGATGGAGCTCTATTTTGTCCTAATTGATTACTTCACAGCTAAGAATATCAGCAGACTTTTATGTTTACTTTATAAGATATACTAATATGCTGGGACAATTTGTCAATAAGGGTATAAATTTTAAAAAATGTGATTCCAATTTGAATAAATGAGGCTTGCAAATCTAGAGAATGAAATATTTTAATATATGGACATAATATAGCCATCCAAAAAATAAAATAAAATAAAATAATTGGGCCCCAAATGAGCAAGGCGTTTATTCCCGTGAGTTTGATGGTGGTGGCGGTGGCGGAGGTGGTGGTGGTGGGGCAGAGATATGGAGTTTTTGAGAGTGGCACTGCCTCGTGATCGGAGAAGCCAGATCCATGGAAGACTGTTCCTCATGTGTGCTCTTTTGACTGCCCAATGACCAACTCCACCTTTCACCCCTGTCTCTCTTTTTTTTTATGAATAAATGATTAAATAAACAAAACCAAACGTTTACATCATACGCTCGGGCATACCCGAAGAAGAACAAAAGACATAGCCACAAGTCGGCTACAACAAAGACCGATCACATTTCAAATCACCCATCGAAACCTAGATTGAGCGGGCCTCGTTAAAACCCCTTGGGGGTAAAACCCCATGGGATAAAACTCCCCAAGGGGAAAAAGAGTACCCTGATGAGTGACTCAAAGTGTGTCGAAGACCAAACAACCAATACCCGAGAAACTCCATCATCTATCTGGAAGATGGAGAAGAACCTGCTCGTGCGAGAAACGTGAGTACAAGAT
This sequence comes from Salvia splendens, assembly GCF_004379255.2. NCBI lineage: Eukaryota > Viridiplantae > Streptophyta > Magnoliopsida > Lamiales > Lamiaceae > Salvia > Salvia splendens. The sequence goes on from NC_056045.1 coordinate 27,302,639, forward strand.
GCTATAGGTAGCTTCCTTGATCTCAAAGATGACCCTAGCTGCTTTCCATGCTTTCCCATCAAAGATAACCTTGTTCCGCGTCCTCCAAATGACCCCTGTCTCTCTCTCTATATCAATGAGTAGTAGCATTATCTTGGTGTTTTTCTTAATTTATTAGATGCGTTTTAATGAACAAGATCGTAAATAGTTCTCGTAAAATTTAATATGATGTGTTATTTAATGTGCAAAACAACCAAAACGTGTATTCTTATTACTAAAAAATGGCAAATCCCTCGCCTTATGCCTCCCACATCCCGACTTGATAAACTATAGTGGAAGTAAATCACAGTAAATCTCAATCTGTTACTCAAGTAATTGGTCTTATACTTGGTGCGTACAAGACGCCACGATAGTAAATTATTATTTCCTCTATTCCATAGTAATAGAGTCATTTTACCATTTTGGTACGTTCGATAGTAGTAGAGTTATTTTCCTTTCAAGTAAAAGTCAACACATTTCTCCACACATACTTTACTCTCTCTTACTTTATTCTCTCTTCATCCATCTATCTTTTTCATTTTCTACTTTATTCTCACCTTATTTAACTCACCTAATACTCCCCCCGTCCCGCACTACTCGCACTTATTTCCTTTTTGGGCGTCCCAAGTTACTTGCACTCTTTCCATTTTTAGTAAAAAATTTCACCGCCGTCATTTTTGACTTTCCTATACACTCATTCCTTAATCTCCGTGCCGAAAAGGAAAGGAGCGAGTAGCCCAGGACGGAGGGAGTACAATTTTTCTTAATCTTCGTGCCGAAAAGAAACGCCTCAATTACTATGAAACGGAGGGAGTATTGTTTACTTGCCTCCTTGAAGATCAGCATTGCAAGTTTGCAACGTGTAATCTGCACCCCTCTATATGCGCACCATATTTTAATCTAATTTCACTGCGAGTTAAAATTATAATGAAAATGAGCTGACGACAAAGCGGATTCTGCAGGTGCTGACTGGTATTCCATACCTTTATATAAAGCTAAACAGACAACAGTCGATCTCACCTCCCTCTTCGTACCTAGCTCTCTATCCTAAGTTGTTGTTCAAACATTTTATTATTACACATCCTTTTCAACTCACTATTTCCTTGTACTTCTTTGCTTACCTCCTCCCCCCTGTCCCTACACACTCACATTCCCCATCTCCCACTATAAAACCATCGTCTTTGGAGACCTCACAAATCATTAATCGAATCCCATATTAATTCCCAACAATGTATCACAGTTCCCAAACTGGCAACTCCTTCTTCTCCATGGCTAATGGCTACAGAGGTTACGATGAACAAGAGTTGTACTCTTCCCCTTCCGCTTCCGCTTCGGTGGATTGTACCCTCTCCTTAGGCACGCCTTCCACACGTGTCACCGACGAGAGCAGCCACGAGAGGAAGCGCTCCGGCTTCGGCTGGAACATCCTCCCTTCGAAGCACGCGCCGCCGCCCTCCTCCGCCGCCAAGCCCCACCGCGGTTCCGCCAATGGCGGTGGCGACCCCCTTCTCGCCCGCCGATGCGCTAATTGCGACACCACTTCTACTCCCTTGTGGCGTAACGGCCCCCGAGGCCCCAAGGTACTTTTCCTGTCTCATTCGTAATTGAGTCATATTTCTTTTTTTAATCATTCTAATTCGGTCATTTCTATTAATGCCGAACATTAGCACATTTAATTTACTAAATACTCTTTGATGATATTTCTTTGTAATTGATAAGTATTTCTTTTCTAATCATTCTAATTTAATCATTTAAATTTTCTATGTTGAATATTAGCACATTTAATTTACTAAACATTCATTTTTTTTAATCTTCGTCTTTTCATTATTGCAGTCGCTATGTAATGCGTGTGGAATTCGTTACAAGAAGGAAGAGAGAAGGGCGGCCGCGGCAGCCGCAGCCAGCAACGGCGACGGAGCACACTATGAAGCACAGTACACGATGAACAACGGGTCGTGCTACTCCTCGGGATACGGCGGCGAGTACCGGTTCATGGAAGAAGACGAGGCCGGCGATCACCGCATGTCATGGCGTTTCAACTTGACGGATAGGTCTAGCTACGATCATGACTTCACCAGATAAATCAATCCCAATTTAATTGAAAATGAATTCCAAATTTTACTTTGATGGCGATTGATAGGTGGGTCATGAAATTCTATTCTTTTTAAGCTGCTTATTTATTTTATTAATTTTTGTTTTTGTGTATGAAACATAGATGGAGTAAAAATGAGTTAATTCCATGTTGTTTTGGTAGATTGCTTTTCTTTTGTAGCTTTCACTTTTATCAGGCCTGGCACCAATATTATTATTAGTCTTATAGATATATGTAGAATCTGAATGAAGAACAACTTTTTGGGTTGGTCTGTTTCATACACTTTCTTGTCCTTAATTTTGACCACTTAATATTACCCACCTGGTCTACACATTTTCGTGTATATATAATGTTACCAAGTACCAACTCATTTATGCTTTTGATACTTCATAATGTTATCCACTATTAAAATCTCAACGTTGATTTTAAAAACAATAAATTCATCCTTACATAATTTAGAGACTTAATTGTCAAGTAAAGAAAATGATAAAACAGAAATAAAGGTTATATGGAGTTTTAGTCTAATTGAATAATAACCAAAATGCGGTATTTCTTAGTACTTTAGTATGGTATGATTCAAACCTTGAATCATTTGAAATATACACGCGGAATGCAAAATATATAATTTATTTGAAGGAAAAATAATTCATAAGCTTTGGCATGGTCAGTCCTATAAATTTTCAAACCGAAATTAAGTAATACAAAATTTTAATTTCTTGCAATTTGCATGAAGTCAATTGATATGATAAACTAAAGTTGATGTGGAGTCGTAGCGGGCGGTGAGTTGTGAGGATTTGTAAACTCTTTTTGATTAAAATAATGTTATTTTATTTGCCTTATCAGCAATGGTTTTGCCATGTCACTTTGGGTATGCCACGTGAGTTTGAGTGTGATTAATGATTTCATATGGGTAAAATCTTAATTTCGTTGTTGGGCCGACCAAACTTTCTCGTCAGATTGGTCTTTGTGCAGCCCACTTTCGGAATCCAACGGCCCAAATGAAAGTCTGATTTTTCAATTACAGTTCGCGGGTTTATAATAACCCCCAACCCCATTCCCGTATTTATTCTCTCTGATTATGATTCTTCTCTGAAAAAAAAACAAACGAAAAGAATACATTCATGAGTTTTGATTTTGAAGAGTAGTGTTAATCTTTCTTACATTTGAGTTTCACCGATTTGTTCCGATACCATTTTCGGCAGGTAACTGCCGATTTCAACTTTTCATTCGTTTTATGGTTTTAATTTTCTCGGCTTCTCGATTTTTTTGGTCAATGCAGCAGTACTTCAAACTGGTTTTACTTTTACACGATTGTTCTGATTATAATTTGACTGTAGACACTGAAAATTATGTATACTATGTATTGCATTTACTGAGAATCTAATGTCTTTGTTTGAGTTATTTATAAGAATGATTTTGATGCCAAATTGCTGATATAATGGCTGAAATGCTGCATTCACCAAGTTTGTGTAACAATATTTTAAGAGGATGTGTATCACAAACTTCATCTTTAATTTGAGTTGGATATCACTAAATCACTAGTTTTGAGAGTGCAAAGTTGGATAGACTCTAAGTGAAAATAACTGTTGTTTTGGTGCTTAGTGGTTTGAGGTCTTGTTCTAGTCAATTTTGCACTATGTGATGTAGTTTGTAGGTCATGTTCATGGTATGTCATTTATCTTGTTTGAAGATTGCTGCAGGTCTGGGTAATCATATGGATGATGTATCTTGTTCCTCAAGATTCAGCTTCTATACTTTCCTCATCAAGGGAAAAACTGTCTTAATTGCATTTGCTCATTCTTTTATCCAGTGTAATGAAGAAGAATGAGAGGTCCTTTTTTATTCAACTGCTTCACTTTGTGTACAGGCCCCAGCCTGAAAATCCAGTACTTTGCTAAAGAAAATTTGTCACTTAAATGCGTTGAAATCAAGTTCTTACGTTTTCATTGGCTTTTCATTTGCCTGAAATCTCATTTGGAATTAATGTTTGAAAAGTAATCTTACCATGCAGAGGAGGCCCCTTAGTGCTCTATATTAAAATCTCTAACCTGCATTGACGGAATCTTCAATCTTGAGATACTGATTGTAAAGAGTCCTAACAATATTCTATGTTGCATACCTGACCTAGGCCTCAAAGTTTCTCGGTTTTACTGCTTTTTCATGTTTCATTTGATATAGTTTGACACAGACAACACCTTCAGGTTCATATATCCAATGTTTTATGAGGTATTGGCTGATGTGAAGTGGCACAACATTTGTATTTGAAGTAGAGAATGCTTTATGAGGTATTATTGGCTGATGTTGTTCTTTTAAATGAAAACACACACACACATAGTATATATAGGCATGTACTTTTTTTCTCTGATTATTATGGCCTCAGTTTGGTGTGTATTTTCTTCATGTAACTGAGGCATGCCTGAAACAGATCCTTTGATGTGTCAAATACAAATGTAAAGCAATCATTTCCATGTGTCCAGTTTAATGATCTGCTTCCTGATCATCGTTGTTAGTTTGAGACTTCCTCTAACAGAAAAATATGTGATATACACTTCATTTATGAATTTTTGTTACTAAAAGATTGTGGGAGATATCATTAATTTATTTGTGTGACCAGTTTGCTCCGTTGGTAATATTCGACAAGATCTTACTTTAGAGAGGTTGAATGGGGCCTCATTTGTGTGACCAGTTTGCTCCTTTTGTTATTTAGCATTATTGAAAATGACCTGAAGAACTAAGCAGTGAATTTAAGAGAATTGCTACCCCCACATCTCAGTTTCATGTAACTGCATAACATATTCGATTGTTTCAACATGTAATAATTCTGAATCACTGATGCTCTGAAGATCAGAGAAGGCCAGCCAAATTACATCCACTTTTGTTGCTTATTTTGATGGTGTTTTTTATAGGAACTGCATTTCTATGAAAGTAGTATTTGGAGCATTGACTGATTACTTTTTACTGTACATTGACATGGAGGGGCATATTTTCCTTTTCATTCAGCTTGCTACCTGATGTTATTGTTATCCAATCATTTCCAGTCCACTCTTGTCCTTTTTAATGGACAATAGATTAACTAGATACACTTCACTTCCTGATTAAGACAGCAACATATGAGATTCTTAGATCCATTCCATAAAGTTTATGATGTGGCTTTTCTATAACTAAACACATTAATCCATATGCTTGCAATGTCATCAGACAACTCCATTAGATTCTGTTTTAGTTGGTAATAGAAAATATTATTCAGCATTTATAGCTCAAAACAGAGGAATCCATTCAAGTGCTATATGGTGGATTTGACAGCATCAGTTCTCCTGACAAATGTGTAGACATTGACACCAACTCTATCCCCATTAGTAGGGCTATCTCTATGCACAACCTCAACATGAAAAAACTTGTTAGCCTTCTTGAAGAAAGCCGATTCCTTCTTCCACCTCTTCAAATGCGCCATCACAAACACCAACTCCCTCCCCAGCAGCAGAAACCTCAGCGTTTGCAGCAGCGGCTCGTAGAGATGATCGTGATACACCACGTCGGATCCCAAAACGACGTCGAACTCCGTCCCGACTTCCTGCATCTGCGCCACGTCGCCCCACGACAGCGCCGCGACGCGGACATGGCCGCCGCGTGGGGCGAGGGCGGCGGCATTGGCGTCCACGTTGAACTGGAGGTTGGGGAGCACGTGGGGGAGGTCGGTGGCCGTGACGGAGGCGCCGAGGAGTGCTGCGGCGGCGATCCCCACGAGGCCGGTGCCGGATCCCAGCTCGAGGAGGCGGAGGGGGCGGTTGGGGGAGGGGGGGAGGAGGCGGGAGAGGGCTTGGCGGTCGAGGAGGGAGACGAGGGTAGCGGCGGCGGGCCAGAGCTGGAAGGAGAGGCCTTGGGAGGGGAGCTGGCGGATGAGGATGGTTGAGTTTATTGAATGCAGGCGGTGGATTTGCGCCGAAGGCGGATCTTGCTCATGGTTTTGGTGGGGGTTGTTGACTGCCGCCTCTGTCATTGAGAGATAGGGTTTGTGGAAGTTAGAGGCGCCGCCGCGTCAGGATTTAACAAGGGAGAAGGAATTCATCACTGCAACTTGCATTAATAATAATAATAATAATAATAATAATAATAATAATTAATTATTATTATTATTATTATTATTATTATTATTATTATTATTATTATTATTTGATTAGCGATACCTAGATATTTAGACATAAAATCAGGTGGAGATCAAGTCAGATGATCAGATTATTGATGGTTTGACCTGACCTGGATTTCCTGATGCGCGCAAACTGTTCCAATAATAACTAAAAATTAGTCTATCGATCTTGGTCTATTCTACTCCCTTCATTCCATAATAATAAAGTCATTATGCCATTTTAGTACGTTCCATAGTAATAGTATAATTTCTTTTTTTTAGTAAAAGTGAACACATTTCTCCACACTTACTTTACTCTCTCCTACTTTATTCTCTATTCATCTCTCTACTTTTTTCATTTTCCACTTTATTCTCCATGTACTTAACTCACCTAATATAATTTTCTTAATTTTCGCGACAAAAAGAAATGTCTCCGTTATGAAACGAAGAGAGTACTTAACTTCGAAAATTAAACAAACATCATGGACTATATAACCAAATAGCAATTTGCTGTCAACGAATGGTCCCATGGTCTAGTGGTTAGGACATTGGAATCTGAATCCAGTAACTTGAGTAAGTCTCGGTGGACCTTCTTTTTATATTTACATTTTTCATCCTATAAAATCAAATTTTGATTTTGTATTAAAAATGTGAAAAAGTATGATAAAGAATATAGGTATATTATTATTCAGAAAGCAATAGCACTTACAATTCAACTATAAAAATTTAAACAATGAACAAAAGAAAAACATAAACATGTACTAGAGAAAAAAAAAACTAGTGCAATATAATGATCATTTAAAAGCTTTGATCACGTTCTACTATTCTCTTGTTACTTTTTTTTGATTCAATATTAGTTAGGATTTATCGAATTTCGGCATAGTTAATTTTTAATACCGTTTCCTCATAATATATTTCTATTTATACACGAAAAATCTACTAATGGATCACTTTCTTTACTAAAATACAGTACATGTATTTTACTAAAACTCTTGTCTTCTTAAATATTGCATACACTTAATAAATGATGTATATATGCTAGGTATTAAATGGCCTACGCCTTAGTTAATCCATCATTCTAGATTTACTCAGACATTTTATTATGACAATTGGTCTCAATGTCTAGTGGTTAGGACATTGGACTCTGAATCAGTAATCCAAGTTCTGAGTCTCAGTGGGTATTTTTTTTTTGGAATTTTTTCATCTTATAAAATCAAAATCTACTCGGTACTCCAACCTCCATCTCATTAAAGATGACTCACTTTCCTTTTTCATCTGTCCCAACGAAGATGACTTCTTACTTAATAAGGAAATAATTAAAAAAAATAAGGGATTTTAAGGGTAATTAGTTAACCATAATTAATTCACTAATTAACTAAACATGAGAACCCACCCACCCAATTGACCGCCCACATTCCAACTTCACTTTGGAGAAACCCTAGATCTAATCGGCGATCTCATTCTCCGGCAATCGTCTCCGGCTCCGACACCACAACTTTCGATAAACTCTTTCAATGTCTTTTCCTTTTACCTATCTTCTTTATGTTTGTGCTAATAGCGCAGAGGACGCCACCCTCCCTGCAATGACAGACGAGAGCGGTGCGGTTTCTGACGGTGCCCTTTCAGTTTTCCCAAATTTCAGGCGTATTGCCGATTTTTACGACGAAGATGGTGGATGAATCTAGACGGGCCAAGTTTGACGGTAAAGTGACTGAATTTATTCGTTTTTAGCATTGCATTTGGCTTTTGGTTATTGAATTTCTTGATATTTTGATTGTTTCTTCTTTTTTTTCGAGAAATTCTCATCTTGAATGAAAATTCTCAGGTCTCGATGGGGTTAAACTATCTGGAGAAACCGAATTTCAGTGTTTGCCTCCTAAAAAATTTCTTAATAGATCTTCTTAGTTTCACATATCAAGTTAAGAAAAAAGCAAATGGTTTTCATCACTACGAGATTTGACAAGAAAATTGGAGGTAATTGTAAGATTTTAATGCCTAAACTGCTGCTTGTTTTTATTGATTTTGGGTTTGTTCATGACAAATGCTTCAGACCGTTTATTGTTCACTGATTATACTGCTTGTCTATGTTTCTTGGTTGTTGGCTATATATTGCTGTTGGCAGGTGAGCCGATGTGCTGGTTGTGGTGGTGAACAGGCTGTGGTTGTGGTGTGTTGGCTGTGGTTGTGGTGTGTTGTTGTAATTGTGGTGTGTTAGCTTCATTATGCATTAACATTAGTCACCATCCACTGTATTGCATTAACAATTTAACATTAGTCACCATCATGCATTACATTAACATTAGTCTCTACCGAAAATATGATACATAATTTACAAAAGATCATTGCATTCAATCCATCCACTTTGATACGTATGGATCTTTACAAAATAAGAGCATTTCAATAAGTGATGCATCTTAATAAAAAATCATTGCATTCACTACCATACAATCTTAATCAGCATGGATCTTTACAAAAAAAAGGATGTATCTTTTAAAAAAACTAGTGCATCCTGTCAAAAATCATTTATCATCTACACAATGCATTCACATGACATCAATAGGCTCCAAGCCCAGAGCTTGAACTATTGTGGCTATTGCCTCACTGCATCCCATGTCTTGGAGATATTTGATGCACTGCATTGCTAACTCTAAAGAAACTTGCAAGTTCTGTTGGAGTTCATGTGACATTCTCAACACATCTTTCCTCATGTGTGACAATTTGTAATCGTTGCGTCCATTCGCTTTCATGATATGCAACATTGTAAACTTATAAACACATTGTCAAGTGTAGTAGGGCTCAATTCTGCAAATGACTTCTCAACTGCATTCACTAACTCATCAACATTCTTGCATGCTGTCGGGACTTGTAGAGATTGTATAGCTCTGAAAAAACCCAAGTCATTAACATTTGTATCTGGTGAATTTGGTGATTGTTGTACCAATCTAATGTCAAAACCAGATTTTTGTGCAGCCAATCTGAATTCTGGATCACTATCCAGAATGTGAGGTTTTGCATTGTCTTGTTGTATATATAGATTACTTTAGGAGCAAATGCTGGCCATTTTGAGACAATGGCTGGTATGATCTACAAGTCCAATATCAAATTCATAATATCAATGCATAAATTACACGAATTTCTCAAAAAATAAATTTTTTGCATACTTTGTCTCAATATTAAGCGCATAAAATCAATGCATAAAATTAAATTTTGTTACCTTAGTGATCAAACAGGCTTTCATCACTTCTCTATTGACGCTTTGTATAGCTTTTGTCTCCATTGTCTCGGCTGGTCTATTCTTACTTTTGCTCTTTGCTGGAACTTTCACAGTAAAAGGAAATATTCCTATCTTGCCATCAAATAACACTTCACCATTATCTGCAAAAAGTGGCCTCGAAACAACACACAGTAACATTATTTTCTCTATGTAATTTTTGTTTTTGCACATTCTATGTGGCTCTTCTTCTCCGGGTGCCAAATAAAATATGAGACTTGATCTTGTCATGTATAACCACTTCTCATCAATATGTATTGTGTTGTGCATGTTTCTAAACCTCATTACATTGAGCATTATGTCAAGCTCTATAGATTCAAGTGTAAATCTCAAACGTAACAGTTTGTTAGGGACTGTTAAATTCGACTTAATGACTGATGTATGAGCTCTAATTAGACCCTGAATTACCCACCTTCCGACAGTAGATTTCGAGCACCCCAAACCAACGGCAAGTCGCCTAATTGTACCTCTCTTTGTGTAATGTAGACTAGACAACAAGTTCAAATCAAGAGTAACACGTTTAGAATTGTTTCTAAATTTCTTACAACTCACTAATTGCACTGCTTTGCCTTCGTCTCGTTGTTTTTTTGCAGCAGTCCAATACCGATTAACGGTTCGTCGGGACAGTGAGAACTTGTGTTGAACGTCCTTGAAGATGGCGAGTGGAAATGATGTGTTGAGGTAGTATGTTGATTGAAATAATGTGAACCAGTCAACTATGAAGAAGCTGCAGAAAGTGAAAATTGGCGAGTCGCAATGGATGAAAAGATTAAGGCTATAGAGAAGAATGATACGTGGGAGTTGGTGACACTACCAAAGGGACACAAGGTCATTGGAGTTAAGTGGGTGTATAAAATTAAGAAGAATTCCAATGGTGAAGTTGAAAGATATAAAGCAAGACTCGTCGCAAAAGGATATAGTCAAAGAGCCGGAATCGACTATGATGAGGTATTTGCTCCTGTCGCTCGCTTGGAAACTATTAGACTAATACTCTCTCTTGCAGCCCAAAATAGATGGAAGATTTATCAAATGGATGTAAAGTCGGCTTTCTTGAATGGATTTCTTGATAAAGAAGTCTACATCAAACAACCTGATGGTTACGTGGTGAATGGCCAAGAAGACAAAGTTTTGAAGTTGAAGAAAGCCTTGTACGGGCTAAAGCAAACACCAAGGGCATGGAATAGCAGGATCGACAAGTATCTTGAAGATAACGGCTTCACCAAATGCCCACATGAACATGCGCTATATGTGAAAAGTAAAGGAAATGATGTCTTAATAGTGTGCTTGTATGTGGATGATCTCATTTTCACAGGAAACAATCCAAGCATGTTCGAGGAATTCAAGAAGGCCATGACTGACTAATTCGAGATGACAGACATTGGGCTGATGGCATACTACCTCGGTGTGGAAGTGAAGCAACTTGAAGATGGAGTATTCATCACACAAGAACACTATGCAAATGAGATTCTGAAGAAATTCAAAATGGAGGATTGCAAGCCAATCAACACGCCGGTGGAGTGCGGGGTCTAGCTATCTAAGAACGACAAAGGAGAAAAGGTGGATCCGACACTATGCAAGAGCTTGGTTGGAAGCCTACGGTACTTAACTTGCTCAAGGCCAGATATATTGTACGCTACTGGGCTCGTAAGTCGCTACATGGAAAATCCAACTACTTCCCACTTCAAGGCAGCAAAGAGGATACTCCGCTATCTCAGAGGTACGATCGACTATGGCCTAGTTTATTCACACACTAATGATTACAAGCTTGTTGGCTATAGCAATAGTGATTGGACTGGAGACAATGATGACCGAAAGAGTACTAGTGGATATGTGTTCTACATGGGAGACACTGCCTTCACTTGGATGTCTAAGAAACAGTCAATTGTCACACTATCAACATGTGAAGCCGAATATGTGGCCGCCACCTTCAGTGTTTGTCATGCGGTTTGGCTCAGAAGTTTATTGGCAAAGCTCGGGTGGTCACAAAATGAGCCAACAACTATTTGTGTGGACAACAAGTCGGCGATTGCGCTATCCAAAAATGTAGTATTTCACAACCGGAGCAAGCACATCGACACTCGTTTCCACTACATCAGAGAATGTGTTGCGAATCAGGAGATTCAAGTCGAGTATGTGAAATCACAAGACCAAATTGCTGATATTTTCACAAAGCCCCTCAAATTCGAAGACTTTATCAAGATCAGGACGTTGCTCGGAGCTCGGAATGACAAATCAAGTTTAAGGGGGTGTTGAATTAATAAACTTGAATTTGAAGTCCACCGACTTAATTTTCCAAGAAGGGCCGAGAAAAGTTGAACAATAATTAAAGAGAAGACTAAAGTCTTACTCCCTCACCTACCTACTACTAGCCTACCTGCACTAAGATATTTTACATGCAAATGTAGCAATGATGGAAGGGTCTTTCGAGAGAAAGTTGCATGGAAACTTGTATGAATATATTTAGGAATGGTTGGCTAGTCCATGCAACAATGATTATTAAAATACTATAGGAATAAACTAGTAAAAAATCTATATGTATATGTCGGTTAGTTCACCGACTTTGTTACCTATAAATAGGTATAAGGTGTAGTGTACTAAGTGTAGCAAAAAAAAATAGAAAGTGTGCGTGTGTAAGTGAGGTTGTACACAACAAGAAAGGGTGTATTGTGTATAAAAGAGAGAATTCTCCACGTCAATATATTTCCCATATTTTCCACCAAAATTATCCTCTCAAATATTTCCTCCAAACCAAATTAATCCTCTAATATATTTCCTATATTTCCAACAATTTAGTCTATTTTTTGTGGACGGAGGTAGCAGTGTTGAAATGCCAGACGCAATAATTACTTAACCTACTAACAAATAGTATGAACGCGTTATCAGGAAATTATGTGGAAATGATAAATAGAAGTGTGGAATGGGCCACATAATTACAAATCTTAAAAGTGATATACTAGTATATTTTGCAATATAACCAAAATAAAATGGTTGTTATGTTCAAACAATGTGTCACCATTTAATTTGTTTCTTCTTTACTATCTTTTTCAAAGACAAACGTAGTTAGATACAGACAAAGGTGAGGTAGCTGTGTTGAATCTACGCCTCTTATATTAAGAACCTTATCGGAATATATTGTGAAATAGCGAGGAAATTAGGTGGTAGAACTTGCTTGTGTGTGGTGAGTGGACATCGATCTTTTGTGAATAAGTATTAGAAGAGGATAAGAAGAAGAAGAAGAAAACATAAACTAGAGAAAAAAAGAAAGAATTAGTGGGAGAGAAAAATGGTGAGCGAAGAAATAGAAAAGAAACTCTACAAAGCTGCATCAAAAGGGGATGTAAAAGCACTTGTTCAACTAGTTGAAGAAGATCCATATCTTGTTCATGGATTCTCGTTTCCATGTTCAAGAAACCTTCTACACATAGCAGCGATGCATGGACAAACAGCCGTTGTCGAAGAAGTGTTGGAGCGTAATCCGAGGCTAGCGCGGAGTTCAGACTCCCGAAATTCGTCCCCTCTTCACATTGCGGTAGACGAAGGGGACCTTGAAATCACAAAAAGGTTGATGTCAGCAGCGCCGGAGATGTGCTGGTGGCAGGACAATCAAGGGATGAATCCGATTCATGTTGCGGCCGTGAAAGGGCATGTTTTGATATTGGAGGAGCTGCTTCGACCGGACCTATTTCCTGCCCGGGAGACAGTGCATGGCGGGCAGACCGTGTTGCACTTGTGCGTGAAACATTTTCAAATCGCGACGTTGAAGGTTTTGGTCGAAAAGTTGGGGGACTTAGTTTGTGCAACGGATGGTGATGGGGAGACTCTCTTGCATTTGGCTGTTAGATCCAATCAACTTGAGGTAACCACCAACTCTTTTATTTTCTTTTACATAAAAATATATAGACATGTAGTTTGTGGAGACCGTTCATATCAGAACTCTTCTTAAAGTTATAACACTAGTTTGCAAATACATGAATATATATTAGTTTATATGAATTGTAAATACCAGTCCTGACTCAATACATATGTTTTATGATGTCAACTGATATAATCTCCAGTTCCCACGTTCTCATTTTAACAAACTTCTCAAACGGTTTGTTTTGTGCATATGATGTTATTGTTAATTAAGTAGGTCTTAGTAATGATATTGCTGTTTCAAAAATTTCAGATTGTAGAATACTTGGTGGAAAGTAGAAAAATAAAGAGACTAGCAAGGAATTCGAATGGCGAAACAGCATTGGATATCTTGCGCGAGAGCTTTCACGACACAAATACATATAGAGAAATGAGAAAAATCTTGCAACGTATCGATTCTCTGTCAATGGTCAAACAGTTCCCCAAGTTGACCGAAATGGCAATGGTGGTGGTGATTCTAATAGCCACGATGGCGTTCCAGGCGGCGGTCAACCCCCCGGGGGGCGTGTGGCAGGATGACTCGCCATCACACAAGGCGGGCAGAGCAGTGATGGCAACTGATAGTCCTGAACTATATATATCCTTCATTATTGCTACCAACACGGCTTTCATTTCATCGATGATCACAATCGTCCTCATCAGCACGGGAGCGCCACATGTAGATTTCGTCTTCCTGTCAATCACCACGTATTCGATGTGGGTGTCGATTGCGTCTATTGGAGTGAGCTATGGAATTTCTCTACTCATGACCAATCCTATGGAAACAAAATCAGTTTTCGAAATAGCCATGATAGTCGTAGGCGTGTTCGTCGGCATCTATATATTGTTGCTCATCTACTTCCCCATACGCACGATAGTTTTGGGGGGGCTTAAACAAGCAGAGACACAAATACAGAGTTTGCTGGATGGTCTTGCAGGTCAGCCCGACTGCCCTTCCAAACGTGCGATTGTTTCATTGTGTGTCACAATACAGAGATGGATTGGAGTTCTTACCACCGGTTATTGAAGATATACTCAATGCTTCAATGTAATAATAGAGAGTCGAGCGTAGTTATAATTAAGCTCCATTTCCCGTTCTCTTTGTTGGTTTTTTCCCGGAATGCAAAACAACCCTAGAATTGAGTCTTAAAGACCTTGTATTCATAAACAACTTAAGAAATCACAAGACTCCTCTATTATTTTCGTCTAATCTTTACTTTTCCTGCAATTTATTTACGAGCTTTCTTTCACAAACCCTAAATTGCTCCATGGGAATTCTTCTGCGACGATCATCGCCCGGACCAGCCACGATCTCATCTCCATTTAGTCTCGATAGAACTAATATTCCTATCACATAGTCATATATAGACGAAGACGATAACAAACACACAAGATCGATGTGTAGTCGCCGAAGTAGTGTCTGTGTTCGTTGTCGTCTGTGTTGTTATTCCTCTACTTCACAAAATAAAGTTGCATTAATTCTCGTGCCGCCTTAGGGGTCATCTTCCTTTGGAAGGAGGGAGTATTAACTACTAACTCAAACTATGTCTTACCCTTATCATCACTTGTTAAGACACTTATTTTAATAGTGACTTATGGCGTAACGACTGTTTTTTTCTGCCGTCGTGAACAAAAACACGCTACATCATTTTTCATATCATTTGAAAGATTTGTAAGTGTCTATTGTGCTACAAATTTTAAAAAATGGTGCCAAAATCAAAATTATATCAAAAGATAAAGGTTCATTTAGCTATGTGAAAATACAGTTGCAATGGTTAAAAAAATGTTTGCTACGGTTTTTGAGACGTTATATCAAATTTATTTTGTCACCATGTGACCATTAATGTATATAGTTTTGTAATCCAAGAATTGGGACGATTCATAGATTAGGCTCTTTTCATAAGTTTGTTTTGGACAAAAACTTGAGGCCAATATAAATCATACTCGATTTAGAACCTTCCTTTTATATGTTAGTTCCTTTTTATTTTACTATTTTCTTTCTGTATTTTTTTATTATATTTATATCTATTAATTTATTTAATTATATTGTTTTCTTTATTTTTTCCTATTATGTTATACTCTCTCCATCTCAACTAAGTTGAGTCATTTCTTCTTTAACAAAAAATAAATCATTCAATCACTATTACTTTATTCATCACTTACTTTACTATATCTTTATTTCTCTTACTTTATTACTATCTCATACTTTTCAACACAATTTCTTAATCTCCATGCAAGGTTTTGCTTCAACTTAGTTGGGGACGGAGGGAGTATATCTTTTTAATTTTTATTTTTCTTTGTATCAGAGTTTTACTGTGTAATTGCTCTTTATTAAAAAAAACACATTTTTTCACTAAATTCTTTATTATCTATATGAAATAAATACAATTTGACTATGAAAATAATTAATAAAAGCAAAGCGTCACACATTCATACTAGCTAGACAGTATTGAAATCGTGAAGTAGAACATACAAAGGCCGCCGCGTTGGCGTTCATAATGTTCACGTATGTATGGGGATGGGTGACGAATTTCATAATGTTCATAATGTTCACGTATGTTCACACATTCATACTAGCTAGTCTGAAATTTGTTGATGATATACTTTAATATATGAACTTGTTAGAAGTCTCAAGATTGGCTTGATAACCAAGAAGGAGATGGCTTGATCAAGCCATCGATCAAGTGTGTTGAACGAGATGGTTCTTAGCGGTCAAAAGGAGTATCATGTCGATATTATTATATACCCTAAAAGGTATTATTAAAAAATAAAGTTATTAAAAGTATAGGAAAACAAATTAAAGGCCTCATACAAAAGATTAAAGTATGACTGAAATCAAACAAAGTGGGAGACTTATTATGCATAAAGTAAGTGTAAGAACTTAGAAGTGGGGAAGTAATTGTGCAGAAAATTCTCTGAAACTGGACCATAAACATCGTCAGAGTCCTTTGCTGCAGCATTAATACCATACTGTCCATCCATACATGTCAACATAAGAAATCTGCGGAAATAAATGGTTAAACAAGTTATTAGAAAAAGCTTAATTGCAACATAAGTGAGGACTTTGAATTTTTATTTTTATTTTTTAATTTTAGCTGGTTTTATGAAAAAATTTCAATTTTTTAATATGTATGTCAATTTACTTCAATTTTTATGGATAAAAAATCAAAGCCATTCATTTAAAATATGTAGTACTACTGGACTAGTGTAATGTTTATTAGAATAATACTCCATCCGTCTTATAAAAATATGGACTGATGAGATGGCACGAGAATTAAGATAAAATTGATAAAGTAAGAGAGAAGAGGAGAATGTAGTTAAAGTAGAGTTAGTGGATAGTGAGACCTATATTATTTAATTGATATAACTTTGGGACGAAGGGAATATATATGTTGTCAATTAACTAGCTGAGAGGAATCGAACACGGGTATCCAGAAGCATAGACCAGATGAAATACCGCTGCACCACAACACTCCTTAGTACAAATGAATACATCTAAACATATAAGTATGATAGATTTTGGGGGTACAGTGGTGTACCCCTTGTTCCAATGTGGCTCCATCACTGGGTAAGGGGACCTATCATTCACCCAACTCATTACACTTACATTATACTATAAAATAATACTCCATTCGTCCCAAAGAAGATGGCACACTTGAAAAATGACACGAGATTTTAGGAAAAGTTGTTTTGTGTGTTAAGTGGTGAGAGAAAATATAATTTTATAATTGATATGAGAGGAAATTTTTTCCAAAAGAGGAAATGTGACATCTTTTGTGGAACAAACTAAAAAAGAAAGTGTGACATCTACTATGAGACGGATGGAGTATATAAAATGGTTCATATTCCACTAATTCATTTCCTCATTTTTCATCACAAAGTCGAACCATTTTCTAAAATTCGCGCTGAGTCAAAATGAGACTATAAATGGCGGACATAAGGAGTATAAGTTAATGTTCTAGCGTGGGATCGGAGGGTGTTCATTGTGAGAATTATTGCTTGTGATAGAAATAAAGGAGGATAATAATATGACAGGAGTTGTGGGATAAATTATGAAAATTTTAAAATTTAACCAAATTTTCTGTAACAACCAACTTCTTCAAAAAAGAGCAATTAAAAATGAACGAAAATTCTTGTAACAACCAGAGAAGTTGGCTGTCTAAAAAACAAAAATATACTAAGTTGCTATAAATCATAACTTTTTCTAAAACGCACATAGTTTTCTAGATTATATTAACTCTCTCCCGCGTTCTTCTCCCAAAAAGTGAAGGAAAAGAAGAACAACTTGTGAAAATATAAGTTGTTACATTAACTTTTTAAAAAGAAAAATAATCATTTGTCAATTTTTTTTTGTTTCTACGGATTGTATTTGTCAGCTTTCAATCCCAAAAAATCTGCGATTGGCTCACCAGAGGAAACCTATTTGGGGAATTGTTGGGCTCAAAAAACATGTAACTGGAAATACGAAGAAGCAAAGAAGAGAGTCGTTGATAACATAAGCTTGACGAGATCTATCTCCTCCTGAATCAAACACACACCAAATAGCTGAGCGTCTCCGTTTATTATCTCCATCAAAAATCACCAAGGTGGGCTCGTGACAATTCAATGCTAAAACGGAGATCTTGTCAGTGCGACCATGAATGATCAAACAATGCATGTCCATCCGGGGAGGAATTAACCGTGCATCTGCGTCAAGCAATGCTGAACGGTAACTCATACTTGCAACCTTACGTATATGCAAATCCACATAGAAACCATCTCTTCCTTCTTTTAACAAAGAAGAGTTCATCATCTTCCTCAACTTCAAAGTATCCAATCTATCATGCACATTTCCTTGAAGCAAAACTTTGAAATCTCTTTCCATAACCGGCAAGAAAGCATCAGATCCGCACAATGGATATATTTCCTCAAAAGATGGAACTTGTCGATTGTCGAGGCTTACATCTCTATCCTCCTCAACTCCATGATTATCATAAAGCAGAGCAATGGAAGAAGGACGAGATACACCAGACACATCATGATCAAGTGCATCCATTTCTGTCACTAAGCTAGAGTCCATTGTAAGCACACTTTCCAGATTGTCACAATGCTCCTCTTCCATCATACCACGATTAGAGACGCAATCGAAATCTTTGGGATCATCACATGAACATTCAACCTGAGCATCTAAAATCAAAGAATCTGACATTGCACCTTCTTGCTCCCTCATTCTACTTCCATGCATATAACTATAAATCACGTCTTCACTATTAAATTTAGTAACAGCCACGGACTGCACAGGAGCAAATATGGATGGAGTAGATTCTGGTTTCCATGAAGGGGTGTAAGCCGCAGGTATCTCCGTTTTGAGTTTGATTGTAACAATCCTGCCACTGTTGTTGATCATATGCGTAATTTTCTTGCTGCAAGCGATAGCCCCAGGTAGGGAGTCCGTAACTCGGCGCCCCGTAGGCTGGGGTTGGGTCCAACTTCGGCTGCGGAACGTGGTAGTACTGATTGTGGGGCGGACAGCCATAAAGGGCTCGTTGCGCAGGTGGATCCCAACTACTAGGCGGCCGTGGTGGCAGCTGATCATATAGTAAGTACTCGTGGAGAGCGCGTTGTTCCGGAGTCTCCCAAGAAGGCAGGTTGTACGTCGGGTCTGTAGCTGGATGTGGCGGTGGCTCCGGCACCGGAGTGGCACTAAATTCTCCAAAACGGCGCGAATCGAAGCTTGTATAGGGCGGCTGTTGGCGCACACGGAACTGGTCATCAACCCTCTGCTCATACTCGTTCAGCTGGTAGAAAGGATATGGAAGCTGCCCGCCAATATTAGGGTTCAAATAATGAGGTTTTTGGCACTCACCGGAATGACCGGTGTTGTGGGCGTATTGGATTTTGGTACATTTATAATGAGATGCAATATTGATTACAAATAATAATAAAGAAGTAAAAATGAAATATATGTTCGGTTGAATCATAGACCTATTAATTAAAAGTCTAATAGCAAAAAATTTGGAGTACTAATTTTCATATGACGTGTACTGAAAACAAATCAATTTCTAGGAAGGGGACATATATGTTTTTTCGGCTCGACTCTAAGGAATATTTAGGTTCTCCAAACGGTCGGGAGGGGGCGGTAGACCCCTCCCCTCTAAATCCGCCACCACTACTATCGTTCTCAAATTATTTCTTCTTTACTATCGTTTTCAAAGACATCTATACATATATAAAATGCGAGTTTTGGCTTTATTAAAATACTTATAAGTTATGGGATGAATTTGAATATTTATAAAATAGGGGAATGATCAATTGCTAACTCACAATCTAGTTGCTAAATACAACTAATTTAAGACCATAGGATTTTAGAAATCTAGTGGTCTAAATTTTGCCACGTGTAATTTTCGTTTTTATTAATTAAATCGAAAAAGATAAAAAAAATATCAAATTAGGATTTGAGATGAAAATGTCAATATAGTGTTTTGAAAATATCAACACAATGTTTTGAGAATGTCAACACATTGCTTATGTCAACACAGTGCTTTAAGAATGACATTCTACATGTATTATATTGACATATTTTATATAGTATGTTGACATTTGTTGTTGTACGAAAAAATTTAAATTTTTTGATTTTTTTTTAAATTTTGACATCGGAACATATGCAAGTGAGATCTCGTTAGAATCCTTATGAAATTATCTTTAATTTGGTGTATGTTGTAAGAAAAAATAATTTAAATCGAGAAAGTTATATGCGTTTTAAAGTTATGTGATATTTTTCAAAAGTTAATTACAACTAATTTGTTGTAAATTGACTT
This sequence comes from Salvia splendens, assembly GCF_004379255.2. NCBI lineage: Eukaryota > Viridiplantae > Streptophyta > Magnoliopsida > Lamiales > Lamiaceae > Salvia > Salvia splendens. Next base: position 27,322,831 of record NC_056045.1, read on the forward strand.
TAATACTCTTATTGACGTTTTTTTTATTGTATTGACATTTCGGAGCTAATGATTTAGGCCCTTTATTTGAATATCTAAGGGCTATTATTTAATTGTAGTTAACAATTAAGTGTTGAGTTAACAATATAACACTCCCCGTATAATTAATTCAAAGGAAACGTTTTTATTTTTCATTTTAACTATGAATTGAATTCACATATAACATGTTTACATTCGATTTATTGTTATATTGAATGCATATTTTTATCTCGTCTTTTGCAATTATGAAATTAAAATTTCGACACGAATACGGACGGAGAAAGAAATACCACTCGTACGGAATTAAAATTTCACCCGCCATTTTTTACTGCCCTTTGTTTTGATTCTTTACTTCTTCTTATTAGTAGTATTAATTAACAAATGATGCATATATAGTCTACAAGATGTCTCTCTCTTTCTCATGTAAGAAAGGCCTAGGAAATGATATCTTAAGACCTAAGATTTGACTAATGGAACGTTTCCACTCTAAGACATCACATGCATGCCGGATCATTGAATCTTTATGCACTAAAAACAAATACTACTCTCTCCGTCTCATTGTATAACTTAGTTGTATTTCTTTTTGGATTGACCCAATTAACATAAAGCATTTCATTTATTAACCTAAAAAATATTATTTTTTTATTTCTCATGCTTTATCATTTCTACTTTATTTTGTCTTTATTTAATCATTAAATACACTATATAAAATCTTATGTCCAAAAAGAGTGTCTCACTTACCGTTGGTCGGACGGAAGTCGTATAATATTTAAATAAATACTACTACTTGTTCGGTTTGCCATTTAATTAATTCAATTTAACAATAATTTATGAAATTATAAATTTATATTCCAAAAGTAAGATGTTTATTATTGGACAAAATAAGGTATCATGTCAATATTACTCCATTATATACCCAAAAGGCATTATTATAAATATATATATATATATATATATAGGGTTTTGATCTATGCAAAACTGGATTTAAATACAGAAACGCAGAACAATGTCATAATTAGGGCACTTTTAGGTCATAATTAGGTAATTTGTAGGTCATGCTAACAAAGCATGACCTAAAACGATCTTAGTATGACATTAAATCCAAATATTATAATATGACCTAAAATTGTAATGGTCAGTTTCAGTGAATTTTCTGCGCAATTACTTCCCCACTTCTAAGTTCTAACACTTGCTTTATGCATAATCGATTTCCCACTTTGTTTAATTTCAGTCAAACTTTACATGAGGTCTTTAATTTCTATTCCTATACTTTTCTTCTTGTTGTTTAGATTGGGAAAATTGTTAAGATGCTTAGGGCTTAGACTTTCATCTCACATTTTGTTGGCATAATTAAGAAAATATGGGCAAGAATGTTTCCCAAAAAGAAAATTTGTAGCCTAAACTCAATAAATTGATAATAAAATGGGAACACCTTGTCGGCGCTGTGGATTTGGAGTTGCTTCCTTCCTCCTTTCAAATCAGCTACGGTTTCGGAGGGGTAAAGAATGGCGGTGGTAAATCTCTTTTGTTTCAGAAAATTTGTGAATGGAAGGGAGAGCTCTAGGCAGGCACATGAGATCTCACATGATGAAGTTTTATGCAGAGTATTTGCTACCGTCTTCGTGTTCGTCGGAGAGCTTGTAGAAAACGCGAATGGAGGAAAGCTTGAAGAATTTTTTTTTCCGAAAAGGAATAAATGTGGCTATTGGGGATAAAAAGGAGGGTTAATTTAGTAAATGCATATGATTTAATTGTTTTGAGAAAGTGATGAGATATGGTATCAGAGGTTTTTGGGAAGAATTGCTAACTGACGAAAATTGCATTTTTAAGGCGGGCCTTAGTCCATTACTCAGGCCGTTCAGAAACTGTATATTTCAAATCAAACATTAGAAAATGTGAGAAAGCATCCACTAACTGTCCCTAAATGCCAAACCAAACACACCCTAAACATCGTGAGAGTTCTTTGCTGCAGCATTAACCATACATACGTGTGCAACATAAGACTTAAGAAATATGCGGAAATAAATGGTTAAGCAAGTTATAGAAAAAGCTTAATTTTCAACAATTATTTCAAGAATGTTGAGCTATAGCTAAACATCATTAATTATTCAATTGCTTTTGGTAGTATGGACACATTTTAATTTGGTGTGTTCAGTTAATCAAAAAAAGGAAAATCAACATTTCATTTCATTTACATCCGAACACAGATTAATTAATAGACAAAATATCAAATATTCTAAAACAATAATAAGACTCTTCATTCAACTTATGAGCCAACCTTAATAACAAGGGCTCCTTGGCTGTGAAAAAAAAAAGAGAATCTACAAAAAAAAAAAAAGAAAAAAGGCATCAACAATTAGTAGGGGAGGAATGGTGAGTGAAGCACTAGAAAAGAAGCTCTACTATGTTGCATCGAAAGGAGATGTAACAACACTTGTAGAACTAGTTGGAAGAAGATCCATATCTTGTTCATGGATTCTCGTTTCCATGTTCAAGAAGCCTTCTACATATAGCAGCAATGCAAGGACAAACAGCCGTCGTTGAAGAAGTATTGAAGCTTAATCTTAGGCTAGCGCGAATTTCAGACTCCAAAAAGTCATCCCCTCTTCACATTGCAGTAGAAGAAGGGCATGTTGAGATCTCACAAAAGTTGTTATCAGTAGCTCCTGAGGCTTGCTGGTGGCGAGACTAGCATGATATGATCCCGCTTCATACTGCTGCTATGAAAGGCCATGTTGAGATCGTGGAATATCTCATTCTCAACACAATCATATGCTTGCTAAGGAGAGGTTGCATCGCAGAGAGACAGTGTTGCACTTATGTGTTAAACATGGTCAGCTTATGGCTTTGAAGATTTTGTTGGACAAGTTGGGAAAGGAGCTTGTGGATGCAACTGGTCAGGATGGGGAGACAATAATGCATTTGGCTGTGAGGTGCAATCAGTTGGAGGTAACCACAAACTCAAACTTTTCTATGTTTTCATTATTTGAATTAGTTTGATCAAGGTATTAATGTGTATCAAATTAAATCATAGACTATACAGTATTTCTTAACGATGGTAATCGAGAGAGTTGGAAGGGCTACGCATATTGGAAGTTTTAGGGAGAAGAGGATCATTTATTTCTTGTGTTTTTTGATACAATAATTCATCTCCTTTATATAATGAGGGATACACTTTATTTTAGGTAGTATATAAATCTATTCTAAGACAATGTATTCCCTATGAATTATGTATATTTTCCTTGTAATGACTCCCCTGATTTTGGTAATGCAATCTTCATTGATTCCTCTAATGGCTCCTCTGATTTTGGTAAGGTTTGACACTCCCCCTCAAGTTGAGCTATGGTATCTCTGATGCTTAACTTGCCCACTATCTCTTTGAGGATCTTCGGGTGAACCGTCTTGGTCAATATGTCTGCAAGTTGTTCTTCTGAACGGACAAAAGGAAATTCAGTAATACCTCCTTCCAGTTTTTCTTTGATGAAGTGCCGATCTACTTCCACATGTTTGGTTCGGTCGTGTTGCACTGGATTCTCTGAGATGCTAATGGCGACAACGGACTCTTTTGAGTAGGTGGGAAGCCAATCTCTGTGAGTAATCTTCTTAGCCATAGGATTTCCATGAGTCCACTTTTCATTCCTTGGAACTCGGCTTCGGCGCTAGACAAAGATACAACCTTTTGTTTCTTACTCCTCCAGGTAACCAAGTTTCCCCCGATGAACGTAAAGTAGCCTCCTGGAGATTTCCTATCCACTGGAATGCTTGCCCAGTCAGCATCCGTGTATCCATCCACTTCCAAGTCTTCTCTTTTTGCTAGGAATATTTCATAGCCTACAGTGCCTTTCAAGTAACGTACGATTCTCAAAGCGGCCTCCATGTGATTAGTCTGAGGTTGGTGCATGAACTGACTCACAATACTCACAGCATATGCAATGTCGGGTCTCGTGTGGGAGAGATAGATAACCTTTCGACAAGTGGTTGATATCTTTCTCTGTCTGTTAGTTCTGCTCCTTCCTCTATTTTCAGCACATGGTTTGGAATCATCGGAGTTTCTGCGGGCTTGCAGTCGAGGAGACCTGTTTCTGGCAACAGGTCTAACACATACTTCTTTTGCCTTAGGAATATCCCGTGTCGGGATCTCAATACTTCTATTATCAAGAAGTACTTCAGTGCACCTATGGGAAGTACTTCAGTGCACCTAGATCCTTCATCTGGAATTCTTTGAATAGATTTTCCTTCAACCTCTGGATTTCTTCTACATCATCTTCAGTGATAATCATGTCATCAACGTAGATAATCAGACATGTTACCTTGTCGTCTCTCCTTTTTGTGAAGAGCGTGTGACCGGAATGACTTTGTTGGAATCCTTGCTTAATCATAGTCTGGCAGAATCTTCCGAACCAGACCCGTGGAGACTGCTTCAAACCATACAAAGTTTTCAGCAACCTGCACACTTCTCCTTCTCCAAATTCTTCGTAGAAACCTGGTGGGACCTCCATGTATACTTCTTTGTTCTGTTCTAGCTCTCCATGAAGAAAAAGGCATTGGTCACATCGAACTAGTGGAGTGCCCAGTCTTTACACGCCGCTACTGATAGTAGTGTCCGCACGGTTTCCATCTTAGCAACTGGGGAGAATGTCTCTTCATAGTCTACTCCATATACTTGAGTGTATCCTTTTACCACGAGTGTCGCATTGTATCTCTCGATTGAACCATCTGCTCTTCTTTTTATAGTGAAGATCCACCGACATCCAACTGGCTTCTTCCCTTTTGGTAGTGTACATTTTTCCCAAGTGCCATTGTTTACTAGGGCATATATCTCCTTCTTCATGGCTTCTCTCCAGTGCTTATGTTTGCCGGCTTCCTCAAAGGACTGTGGGATGTCTTCTTCCTCATATATGGCAGCTTCGAAGGTCCTGGCCATTTCTGATAGGTGACTGTGAGCAATGTTGGATACTGCATATTTTGCCTTCTTTCCTCTCCAGTCTGGTGAGTACCGTCGCGGAGGGACTCCTCTTGTTCTTCTCGGAGGCAACTCGTATGAGTCTCTTGTATCTCCCCTCACTCCATATTCCTCATTAGAGCCCCTATCATTGTTAGTGCATTCCGAGGGTATATTATCAAATTCTGAACTGTTTACCTCAGGAATCGAAAACGAGGCTGACGGCTGGTCAGTGTCATTTTGTTCTTCGTTCGGTATTACAGGAGGAGACGGCCCGACGGTGTTGCTAACTTCCTCAGGTGGACCAACGTCTGTGACAGGGCCTGGCTGTGACTCTCCCCCTGTCTGATGTTCACCTGGATGTGGTTCTCCCCCTAACTGATGGTTTCTAATATCTGGAAACCAATCTAGGAGGTCATTGTTTGGATTATTTTCGGAAGTCTCCCCCTGACTACTGGATTGGCTGTAGAAATATTCCCCTTCCACAAAGTCACAATTCATGGTGGTGTAGATTTTACGGGTTTTTGGGTCATAGCAGCGGTATCCTTTTTTATTTTTTCCATAGCCAAGGAAGACACATTTTAGGGCGCAAGGATCAAACTTGCTACGTTCGTGTTTAGGAATGTGGACAAAGACCGAACATTTGAAAACTCGGGGCTCAAGGGATAGGGATGAGGGTATGTCGAAGTGTTGGGAAAAGGTGTCCAAGGGAGTCTTAAAGTTAAGTATGTCGGTGGGGAGACGATTTATGAGGTAGACTGCGGTAACTATAGCTCCTGGCCAAAAGGATTTGGGTATTTTGGATTCAATTAGGAGAGCTCGAGTAATTTTGAGGATGTAACGGTTTTTCCGCTCGGCGGCCCCATTTTGTTCTGAATTGTACGCACATGAGATTTGGTGGACTAGCCCCTTTATCCTAAAAAACTCTTGCATTTAATTGTTGACAAATTCCCCCCTCCCCCCTCATTGTCTGATCTAAGGGTCTGGATAGCCTGTTTATACTGAGTTTGAATAAGGTTATAGAAATCTACGAACTTATCAAACACGTCATGTTTATTTTTCAAAAAATAGATCTAGGTCATGCGGGAGTAATCATCAATAAAAAGCACAAAATAGCGAAAACCTTGTCCCCCAATGATAGGAGCAGGACCCCAAACATTTGAATGTACTAAAGCAAAAGGAGATTTCACCCTTGTATTGTTTAACTTGAAAGAATGTCTATGGTTTTTGGCCAACACACAAGTATCACACTGAAAAGAGTTCAAAGATCTAGCTAATTTAGGAAAAAGAAGTCGAAAATATCCTAAAGATGGGTGCCCTAACCGACGATGTCAAAGTCAAGCCTGTCTGTCTGTCAGTCAGGGAGTCAGCGTCATTGCAGCACTCTGTTGGGCTATCTCATCCACGTAGTACAATCAGCTTCGCTCAGTGCCATGCCCAACTATCGTCCCCGTCTTGATATCCCGTAACATGCAAAATTGAGGTTGCATTAGTAATTTACAGTTCAGTTCCTTAGTCACATGACTAATTGATAACAACTTATGAGATAAAGACGGAACAAAAAGGCAATTAGAGAGGCAAAGAGTGGGCGAAATGTTTATTGTGCCTGCCCCCATAACTCGTGCTAGGTCCCCACTAGCAGTTTGGACATAGGATTTTTTTGACGGGAAAATGGAGACAGTCTGAGGCTTCAAACGAAATTGTATCTGTCGCTCCACAGTCGAAAATCCAGTGAGGGTCTTTTGGGCCGGAAATGGATGTAGATGAACAAGCTAAGGCATCAAAGCAGTTTTGACACAGTATGTTTGGCTGATTTAGGACGAGTATGGAAGGCTGGGGTGTAATTTGCAATGTTTTGGTGGGGGTGAGTTTGATATTTACAGGAGTTATGGGGTGAATTTGAGCGGATAGTTCTGGGATGGGTGGATTTGTGATTTCGAAAAGTTGGGCATTTAAATAGGGTTTTCTGGAAACCCTAGCCGTTTCCCTTTTTCTCGCCCGTGGGGACCCTAGTTTTTCCGGCCGTCCCATCTTCTCCGTCCCTACCGGTGAAACCTCCTATTTGTGACACGTTACCTTCCGACCACGTCCTAGTCATGGCGATGGATGCAATTGGAGTCTTTGCGTCGGTTCTGATTTCTCCACCGCCGCTTGCATTGACTCTGCTGTTGCCGCTGCCTCCGCTGTCGCCCGCCGGATTCTCGGTGTAAGCGGCGCGGTCGAGAGCAACGGCTGCTGAGGCTCTCCCGCCTCCTATGCAATCCTTAATAGGACAATCCTTAATTTCTTCCAGTTTAAGAGGAAGGGATCTTGGTTTTACTTGATCCCTTTACAGCCCTTTAGGGCCTTCTGCAAAACCAAGTGGCCAAAGTGGCAACATCGCTTCTTTTTTTATAATAGGACAGCGGCTCCGGGCTTTCCCTGGAGAGGGCCGAAGTCCGTGATCCCTCATCCTCGGTTAGAACCGTTGAACGAGCTCGAGGGCGAGCTCAATAAGATTCCTATGATTAGGAAGCAGTACCTGGAGTCTGAGCTCGTCAAGGGCGACTTCGTGTTCGACTCCTCGTCTTCGGACGAAGAGACTGAGGGTGAGGACTTCTTTTTTGTGCCTTACTGCTTTTGTGGCGAAAACTAACCTTCTTTTCTTGCTTTTTGGCAGTGAACTTGCTAAATAAGATTAGCCGCAAATCCTCCGAGCTTAAGGAGCCGGAGAAACAGAAGGCTACCAGCTCGGCGCCTGATGCCGAGAAGGATCCGAAGAGGCAAAAGACCTCTTCTTCGGATCCAAAAAAGCCGGAGTCCACTTCGGCAAAGGGGAAGGGGAAGACCCAGAAGCCCCCAAGAGCGCCAGAGAAAGACGTGGTCTTGGCGCCTCCTTCGGAACATATCTGTGAGCCATTTTTATGGCCCACGGACTTCGCCGAGGTGAATTCTCTTCCTGATTTTCTGGCCTTGCTTTTTTTTTCTGTATTTTTTGTGGCCCCTCGGTTGACTTTTTCCTTTTTCCATTTTCAGAGGAACGATATGCTCTCCAAGCTCGTCGCCGTTGAACTCTCCAAAGCGTCCAACGATTATGCTGAGATGCAGAGGAAGTTGGCGGCAGCTCGTCACCAGGCCGAACAGGCTAAGGCCGACTTTGAGAAGGCCAGAGCTGCTAGGATCTCGGCCCAGGATGAAGCCCAGTTTGCCAAAAACCAGCTCGTCATCCAGCGAGAGCAGACGAAACGGAGGGATGCTGCCGCCGTGGTTGCCCAAGGGGAGGTTTTCCGTGCTTTCGCGGAGAAACTCTTTCTGAGCAATCAATTTTCGGCCTTTGTCGGTGATCTGCTGAAACTGATGACCGATAATGCCGAGCAGGGGCCCGAAGTCGTCCTGCCGCTGTACGGCCGAGAGATAGCAGCTCGTCTCCAGAGTCTGCCGCTCCTTGAGGAGCTTGCTTCGTCCTCGGTCCTGCTTTCTGCTGACCGAGTTCGTAGTTGCCGAGCTGACCGGGACGAGAATATGGAGGCTATCTTTGCCTCCTTAGGGCCAGTTTCACCCGCTCCAATTTTCCACGGAGAGGGTGAGACCGAGCAGCCTGATCAGCAGACCGGAGACAGGCAGGCCGAGCAAGAGGTGCTGCTGATCGGTGATGGGGGCACCGAGCAGGCTGGGAGGAGCAGGGAGGCCGAGGCTGAAGCTGAGGCAGACAAGGAGAAGGAAGCTGAACCTCACCGAGGAGCCGGAGACGAAGCTGGCGGAGTATGATTTCGTCTCCCTTCTCTTAGTTTAGTTTCTTCCTTGTTGTAAAATGGCTTTGAAGCCCTCCTTGTGTAAAAATTTTTTTCTTATGAATGAAAAAATTCTTCTTTCTGCACTTGTGTCTTCGTATAGCTTTTCGTACTCTCTTTTACTCCTGTTGTGGTTTACTACCTGCTCAGTAAACTGAAATGCCGAACTGACATAGTTGCTTTGTATTCTTAACTCTTAAGGAGCTGGAGGTACTTCACTGGAAGCGGCTGTACTCTTCCGCTTTAGACGAAGCTGAGAAAAAAGCCATAGCTGACCAGATGAAGAATGACGAACTCTTGGCTTGTTTAGTGAAGCTGGAGGCCGACAATAAGGACTTAGAGTCCGAAAAGAAAGATCTGGAGGCCGAGCTGAACACTGCCGTCGCTGAGAGGACTGCGTATGAGGATTTCATCTGCAGGCGCGGGGGAATGACCATCTCTGAAGTTCAGGAACGAGTTGACGAACTGTGGGAGGAATATCATGTACTCCGGAGGAACAATGCGCTGGAGAGCTCGGCTTGCCAACAAGTCGTGAAATCATTGCGGCGCTGGGCTTCTCGGTACGACATCATTCTTTCCCGGCGTCCCTCAATCGAGAGATTCCTTAGGCATTTCCCGCCAACAGATGGTCACACTCCAGCTCAAACCCCTGATTCACTTGCTCAAAACCCTACTCCAAGTCAGCAACGAACTCAGGAACAGCCGGAAACGTCAAGACGAGAACGGACTCAGGAGCAACCAGAAACGTCAAGACAAGGACGGACTGAAGTTCGTAGAGGAGCTGTGATTATGAGTGAGCAAGATCAACAAATGCTTCGTGAAGAGACTCTTCGCCGCCGAGGTGCTAGAGCTTCCCGGGCTCAGGGAAGAGGCGGTAGGTCGATTAGAGCATCTCGTCGACCTGCTTATTCTTCAGCTGCCGAGAACGCCCGAACTCGGCTTCACGAGGATTTTGTGAATAGATGGCTCAACTTTAGCAACCAGGGACAGTAGAATAGTCCTTTGTAATAGCGTAACGCCTTCTCGTAGGGCAGCGGAGTTGTATGCCGAACAAGTTTTAATAAATGAAATCTTCATTTCGCTTCTATCACTGCGTATTTACAGCTCAGCGAAAAAATTTCATCGTGCTCGTCCTCGGTCTTATGAAGTAAACTTCTTTGACCGGACTCGTCCTCGGTCTTATGAAGTAAGCTTCTTTGACCGGACTCGTCTTTGGTCTTATGAAGTAAACTTCTTTGACCGGACTTGGTCCTCGGTCTTATGAAATAAACTTCTTTGACCGGACTCGTCTTTGGTCTTATGAAGTAAACTTCTTTGACCGGACTCGTCTTTGGTCTTATGAAGTAAATTTCTTTGACCGGACTAAGCTTGTGTCCTAATTTGGCGAGTTTTATCGCTCGGATCGGACTTTCCCTTGTCCTAATTTGGGGATCGGACTTTCCCTTGTCCTAATTCGGCGAGTTTTATCGCGTGGATCGGACTTTCCCTTGTCCTAATTCGGCGAGTTTTATCGCGTGGATCGGACTTTCCCTTTGTTGCAGTTCGTTTCAGACGGACTGCTTGTTTCTTAAGCTGAATTGTGGTCTTGTATCCTCCTTAGAAGCTTGGACTCACAATCGTTGGCTTATATATGTTCTAAAAAGGGGATCAGCCTTCGAAGAACAAGATACCTCAGTAACATTTGTAAGAGACGACACGCATATAGACAAAACGCACATAGACGAACAAAACGCACATAGACAAACAAAACGCACATAGACAAACATGAAAAACAAGTAAAAAACAAAGAAAGCACATACCCCTAGGACCGAACTAGACACAAGACTGACTGACCGGACTGTCTCTTACAAATGGAACTTCTTGAGGTTGGAAATGTACCATGTTCGGGGTACTTGTTCTCCTGACATGTGAGTCAATTTGTAAGACCCTTTGCCGAGGACTTCTGACACCCGATATGGACCTTCCCATGTGGGTTCGAGTTTGCCCAGCTTTTCTGCTCGGCTTACTTCATTGTTTCTCAAGACGAGATCTCCCACTTGAAATTGCAGCTTTTTCACCCTTTGGTTATAATACCGGGCTACTTGCTCCTTGTACTTGGCTGCTTTTATGCAGGCCAATTCTCTTCTTTCTTCGGCCAGATCTAGTTCGGCTCTTAGTCCGTCATCATTCATTTCTGAGGAGAAATTTAGAGTTCGGGGACTGGGTACGCCGATCTCAACCGGAATCACGGCTTCAGTGCCGTACACCAGACTGTACGGAGTTTCACCGTTGGAGGTTTTGGGTGTAGTTCGGTAGGACCATAGGACTTGAGGGAGATTTTCTACCCATTGTCCTTTGGCTTGTTCTAACCGAGCTTTTAACCCTTTCACCAAGATACGGTTTGTTACCTCCGTTTGTCCGTTTGCTTGTGGGTGGGAGACCGAAGTGAACCGCTGTTGAATATTCAGCTCTTGGCACCAATTCTTGAATGTCTTGTCGGTGAACTGAGTCCCATTATCCGAAATGAGGATGTGGGGTATGCCAAATCGGCACACTATGTTCTTCCAGACAAAATCCAATGCCTTCGAGCTCGTTATCGTAGCTAATGGTTCAGCCTCCACCCACTTCGTGAAGTAATCCACGGCAACGATAAGGAATTTCATTTGCCGAGGAGCTTGTGGTAGTGGTCCTACTATGTCTATGCCCCATTGCATAAAAGGCCAAGGGCTTTGCATAGCACATAGATCGGTCTGCGGCATCCTTGGGATATTTGCATGAATTTGGCACTTCGTACATGTCTTGACGAGCTGCACTGCTTCTTGTACCAAAGTTGGCCAATAATATCCCCATCTCAGAACTTTTTTAGCTAAAGCTCTAGCTCCGATGTGGCTACCGCAAGATCCTTCATGAACTTCTCTAAGGATGTAGTCCGTCTCTTCTGGTCCTACACATCGCAATAACGGTTGAAGGTAGGACTTTCTGTATAGGACTCCTTCATGAAGTTCATACCGAAGTGCTCGGCATGTGATTTTCCGAGCTTCTCTCTTATCCTCGGGCAGTTGTCCTTGATCTAGATACTGTAAGATCGGCGTCATCCAGTTCGGCGAGCTGGTTACTGAATGTACCTCAGCTTCATCAATGCTTCGGTGTAGTAATTCCTCCACCTTTGAGCTCGGATATGAGGCCAACTTACTTAAAGTATCTGCTCGGCTGTTTTCCGCTCTGGGAATGCGGATTATCCGAAAATAAGAGAAACTTCGGCTAATGCTTTGCGCTTTGTCCAAGTATTTTTTCATCCTCTCATCTCGGGCTTCACTTGTACCCAGCATGTGATTCACTATGACTTGTGAATCACAATGGATTTTGAGAGATTTGACAAATAGACTTTGCGCTAATTGAAGTCCGGCAAGGAGGGCTTCGTATTCGGCTTCGTTATTAGTAGTTGGGAATAAGAACCGAAGTGAATAAGTTACCTCGTGTCCGTCGGGAGCGATAAGTAGAATACCAGCTCCACTTCCCGTCTTATTCGAAGCTCCATCTACGAATCCACTCCAGCAGTCCGGCGGTTCTACTTCGGATTCCTGGGGCTGTGTTAGTTCGTCATTGGCAGGATTTTCCTGTTCGGCAATAACAGGGATTGCTTGATCGAACTTTGCCTCTGCAAGAAAATCTGCCAAGGCTTGTCCCTTGATGGCTTTCCGAGGTAGATATTCTATTGAGTGTTCTCCCAACTCTATGGCCCATTTGGCGATTCTGCCTGATGCTTCTGGCTTGGTCAAAACTTGCCGAAGTGGCAGATCGGTTAAGACGCATACCTTGTGAGCATAGAAGTATGGCCGCAGTCTCCTTGCTGCATTTACTAACGCCAGAGCAATTTTTTCCAGAGGTTGATACCTTGTTTCTGGACCTCTTAATGCTCGGCTTGTAAAGTAGATGGGAAGCTGCTTTAGGCCTTCTTCTCGTACAAGCACCGCGCTAATGGTTTGATCTGATGCCGCTAAGTATAAGAATATCACTTCGGCATCTGTTGGAGCAGAGAGAATTGGAAGCTTGGCTAAATAACTTTTGAGCTCGTCAAAAGCCTTTTTCTGCTCGGCTCCCCACTCAAACTTTGGTGCCTTTTTCAACACTTTGAAGAACGGCAGTTGCTTTTCGGCTGCTTGGGAAAGGAATCTATTCAGTGCGGCTAGACATCCAGTTAACCTTTGCACATCATGTATGGACTTCGGCATCGCCATGTTCTGAACAACTTGAACTTTTGAGGGATTTGCCTTGAGTCCGTCCTTTGAAACCCAACAACCCAGAAACTTTCCCGAATCTACCAAAAAGGTACATTTTTGGGGATTGAGTTTGAGGTTGGCTTTTTTGAGCACGTCGAGGGTGGATTTGAGGTTGTCTTCGTACTCCGAAGTGCTTCTGCTTTTGACGACTATGTCGTCGACATACACTTCAACCTCTTTTCCTATCAAATGCCGAAAAAGCTTATCTACCATCCTTTGATATGTGGCTCCGGCATTCTTTAAACCGAATGGCATCTTTTTATAAGCAAAGATGCCGAAGTCAGTAATGAAAGCCGTTTTTGAAGCATCATTCTCATCCATTAAAACTTGGTGGTAGCCTTTGTATAAATCAAGAAAACAGAAAATTTCGAAGCCGATCAAAGCTTCTACTTTTTTATCTATGTTCGGAAGGGGATAGCAATCTTTAGGACAGTGCTTGTTTAGATCGGTAAAATCTATGCACATCCGCCATCCTCCTTCTTTTTTCTTGATCATCACAGGATTGACCACCCAAGAAGGATATTTCACCTCGAATAATACATCCGCTTTCAATAATTGGCGGACTTCGTCATGGATGACTTGATTTCTTTCTGCCGCAAAGAGTCTTTGCTTCTGTTTTATAGGCCGGACTGAAGGATCAATATTTAACCGATGAGTGATTACCTCAGGGGGCACTCCGGTCATGTCCAACGGAGACCATGCAAAGACATCTTTGTACTCCTTGAGGAGCTGGATGGTCTTTTCCCGGAGTAGAGGCGTTCCCGCGAAACCGATCTTGACCGTTCTGGATGGATCATCTTCGTATAACTGAACGGTCATTGAGTTCGACTCTGGTGTGACTTCGGTCATTTCGCTTGCCTCAGACTCCGGCTGCTGTGATTGCTATGCTTGATGATGCCGATCTGATTGCTCGGCACTTTTAAGCGCAATCTGCAGACACTCTTTTGCTCTCTTTTGATCACCTCGAATGACCGCTATCCCACCTTTAGTGGGAATCTTGATGGTGAGGTGATAAGTAGAGCAAACGGCCCGAACTGCGTTGAGCCAGTCTCTTCCCAAGATGATGTTGTACGGGGACCGAGCTTTTACCACAAAGAACTCGATCATCGTACTGGAGCTTGTAGGCGCTTTTCCCACCGTGATCGGAAGGCTGATAATACCTTCAGGGCGGGTGTCCTCCTGGGCGAAACTTTTCAGAGGAAGTGGAGCCGGACTGAGCCGAGCTGGATCCACTTCTAGTTTATCGAAACATTCTTTAAAAAGAATGCTGACTGACGCTCCGGTATCCACAAACACTCTGTGGATCAGTTTGTTTGCCACTCCGGCTTGGATGACAATAGCGTCTTGATGAGGAGAGATGGCCGGGACGGGATCTGCATCTGAAAATGTAATCACTTCGTCCTGCTTCAGCCTTTTATGCGTTGGCTCCTCTCGATTGAAGCCTCTGCGCTCTGACTTCAGGGACGATTTAGTCTTCCCGGCAGGGAGAGCATCAATAGTCAGGATTACTCCATCATATTGCAGCTCGTCATCGTCTTCAGGGTCCTGTTGCTTTTTCAGATCCTGAGGAGCGCAGTTTGCACCTCTTTGCTTTTTGTTCTTTTTCGGCTGCTTGCTTTGGTATTTTTTTAACGTCCCTGCTTTCACAAGAGCATCAATACCTGCAGCCAAATGTCGGCACTCCTCGGTATCGTGACCGTGGTCTTGATGGAAGGAGCAATATTGATCTTGAGGTCGACGCGCGGCCGATTTCGTCATCCGCTTTGGTTTTTCGAACATATCGGAATGCAGTTCGAAAATTTCCGCTCTCGACTTGTTCAATGGTACGAACTGAGCGGGCGGCTTCTCAGGATTGAGACGTGGTTCCAATCGGTCTTGCACCGGAGTCCTTTGAATCCTTTCAAAAGGAGTTCGGCGAGGATGTCCCTGATCGCCAAAAGGAGTTCGGCGAGGATGTCCCTGATCGCTATGATCGGGCTTCCTCCTGTCTCCTCGGGATGAGCTGTCTAAAGACCGTTTGCGACGGTCTGCCTCATCGGCACGGGAGAACTGGTCCGCAATGTCCCACATCTCTTGAGCTGTTTGCGGACTGCATTCCACGAGCTTTCTGTAGAGAGCTCCGGGCAGGATTCCATTTTGGAATGCCGAAATGACAAGTAGATCATTGAGATCATCTACTTGTAGGCATTCCTGGTGGAATCTCGTCATAAAGTCGCTGATCTTTTCGTCGCGACCTTGACGTATAGAAAGCAGCTGAGCCGAAGTGATTCGGGCTTCCGCTTTCTGAAAGAACCTCCTGTGGAAAGCATCCATTAGATCTCGGTAAGATCTAATGCTGCCTTGGGGGAGGCTATCGAACCACCTTCTTGCGTTCCCGATAAGCAGCTCGGGAAACAGCTTGCACATATGGACCTCATTGAGACCCTGGTTCGCCATGTTATACTGATAGCGTCCCAAGAAATCATGAGGATCCACTAACCCGTCATAAGTCATCGACGGAGTTCGGTAGTTCTGTGGCAAGGGAGTTCGGGTGATATCGTCCGAGAACGGAGTCTTCAATGCTCCGTACATGGCGAACCCGACATCTCTTCGGTATGGAGGAGATGGAGTTCTCCTGTGATTCCGGTACCGAGGAGGAACAGGAACATGTCGGGGTTGAGGATTCTTCTTCCTGGAAGACACAGCACTACTGCGGTAGTGACTTTCATGTCTGGATGAGGAGGGAGAATCCACCGTTTTCGTCTCCGGCTTTTGGCTCTTTTGCAGGAAAATTAAGAACTCTTCCTGCTTCTCGGCCAAAAACAATTTGACAGCCTCGTTCAAATCGGGCTGCTGGGAAGACTCGGTGCGATGAGTCTTTGAGCGGCTTGTTCCTTCTCCGTGAGAACTGGAAGTAGATTTCTCCCGAGGCTGTTTTCCAGACCTGCGGGCTGGACTAGCTTCCTCAGGGTTATCACGAACGGTATTATGGGTGTTATGTGATCTGGTATGCATTTTTTTTTTTTTTTTTTTTGGGGTGGAAAAAGGGTCAAAAATTCCCTTTATCACAAATTTGGTTCTCTGTTTCCCACAGACGGCGCCAGTGATGATTGGGCGAATTTTTGATGGTTGTAAATGCAGGTAATGAATATAGATCACGACACAAGGAATTACGTGGTTCGATTTACTGAATTAAATCTACGTCCACGGGAAGAAAGGAGGGCAAGATTGTATTGCTTGATCTGGTTTACAGCTTACAAATACAGACTTGCTATATGTTATTTGATGTCTCGAGAGGCTTCCTCTATCTGATCTAAGTTCTATTTATACATTGAACTAAGATCGTGGCTTGCATCACCACTAACTAGGTCGTGGCTTGCATCACCACTAACTAGGTAGTGGATGTCGTGGAGGTCATGAGATCCTGCATGGGTCCACTATCTCTTTGTTTGGTCCGCTATCCTGCATGAGATCCTGCATGAGTTGACACCACTAAATAGATCGTGTAGTGGAGGTCGTGGAGGTTCTGCATGAGTCCACTATCTCCCAGTTCGGTCGAATACTGAGACCGAACTTCTGAACTATTTCCGAGCAGCTTTTGCCGATCTGAGAGTAGAGCTTGATTGGTCGGCTTTTACCGAGCTGTAGGCTGGGGCCGAACTCTTTGGTAATGCCGAACTGATTGGTCGGCTTTTACCGAGCTGTAGGCTAGGGCCGAACTCTCTGGTAATGCCGAACTGATACTCTTCCTTGGGCTGATGGGCCGCCACTGCTATTGGGCTTGTTTAGTACGTACCCCATCAGGAACCCTCACAATAGCAACTCATGTTCTCAGTACTTGGAATCGATCAGCTGCTCTGAAATATCCCCGCGTCTCCAACTTGTCGAAAATCCAGTAGAAAAGACGCAGTGGGAAAGCATCAGCACTAAGATCTTGCTGCCGCCTCTTCTTCTTGAGCCAGAACAGATACACACGCCTCACAACAAAATATTCATGGAAAAGCACTCGCTTCAAGGAGATGTTCAAGAATCTCAACATGCCCATTCATGGCTGCAACATGAACCGGATTCATGCCTTGGTCGTCGCGCCGCCAGCACATCTCTGGGGCTTTTGAGAACAATATCGAGGCAATCTCGACGTGGCCTCTTGCTGCTGCAATGTGGAGAGGCGATGATTTCTGGGAGTCTGAAATACAAGCTAGCTGCGGATTAAGGTTAAGCACATGTTCAACAATGGATGTTTGTCCATGTATTGCTGCTATGTGGAGAAGATTTCTTGAGTATGGAAATATGACTCCATGAACAAGATATGGATCTTCTTCAAGGAGATGTACAACTGCTGTTACATCTCCTTGTGATGCAGAGTTGTAGAGTTTCTTTTCTACTTCACTCACCATTCTTTCTCCCACTAATTCTTTCTTTCCTTTTTTTCCCTCTCCCTCTCGAGTTTATTTATTCTACTTCTTCTTATCCTTTTCTTATACTTCATTCACAAAAAGGATAGTAAAGAAGAAACAAATTGAAATGGTGTCACATTGCTTGAAGTTTGAACATAACATCCATATTATACTAGTTACTATATTGCAAAATATATCACTTTTATGGGTGTATAGATATATGAGTAAAGTCCAAAAGTGATTTTAAACATATGGTCGTTTTATGATTTTGGTTCAAAGCATTATGTACTGAAACCTCATATTCCGAAAATTTGAAAAATGTCCGCTTTTTGTCCTTTTTTATGAAGCCGTAAAAATTAAATGGTCAACCCAAATTAAATCATTTTGACGGATTAAATCATTTATGAATGTGAGATGTGAGGTATTTATAGTGTGAAATATAGGAATAAATAAAACATATAAATAAAATATCGTCGGATCAGCAGTTTTATCGGCTCTAGGTTCCTACAATAGGGCCTATAGGGGCGCCGACCGGCACACCCTAGCCGATCGACGTGCCCTGACGATGGGGCGTGATGGACAGCGGGCCAATCAGCGGTTGGCCCGCAATTTGGTCGATAACCGCGATCGCTCTGCGAATGGCCTTAACACCATCCATATATGTGGGGCCCAGATTATAGCGTTAAAGGTTTTAGTGGAGAAGTTGGGAGAGCTTGTGTTGTGTGTGCAAAGGATGATGATGGGGAGACGTTATTTCATTTGGCTTTTAGGTGCAATCAACTTGAGGTAATTCTTCTCATTATTCTTTTCTTTCTTGTGATCACATCATTTGAAGCACGTCTTATTAAATTATCATAAAAAATCTTCAGACTATACAATACTTGGTGGAAAACCAAGCCGTAGAGAAGCAAACACAAACTCCATGGGCAAAACTGCCCTCCAACTCCTCCTAGGGGAGGGTCCATTATGGATATTAGTTGTTAATTGATTTTAATCATTAAATGATTTGCATAATTATGGATATTAGTTGTTAATTGATTTATCTAAATTAAAAATAGCTTCATAATTATATTGTATATGATGATTCTTGATTTTGTGGAATTATAATCTATTAATTTAGTTACTCAACCTAAATCCAAAGTTATACTCCATAGTTATAGACTTATAGTAACAAATTGTTAATAGTTAATTGATTTGATTTGCATTTGAATTCCACATTTATAGTAACAAATTTGAATTCCATGATTACATTTCATTTGCATAGTTATATATTTTAATTATTAATTGATTTGCATAATTATGTATATTAGTTGTTAATTGATTTGTCTAAATTAAAAAAAATTAACCTTGGCCCGGCCCACTTATCACCTGGGCATAGGCCTGGGCTTGGCTCATTCTGTATACCAAAACCCAGGCCCGGCTCGACCCGCCACAGATATGGCCAGGGTCGGGCCGGGCTTAAATATCGCCAGA
The DNA here is from genome assembly GCF_004379255.2 of Salvia splendens. Taxonomy (NCBI): domain Eukaryota; kingdom Viridiplantae; phylum Streptophyta; class Magnoliopsida; order Lamiales; family Lamiaceae; genus Salvia; species Salvia splendens. The sequence goes on from NC_056045.1 coordinate 27,341,669, forward strand.
CCTCACCGGGTCCAGGCCGGGCTGGGCCAGCCCGACCCACTTGACATCTCTAGCCACGATGACCCTTGGGCGGCGTATGGCAACATCATCATACAGAGCCGACAAAGCTTTGCTGGCAACCACTAATCCCAAGGTACACAGGCAGAGCTTGTAAGGATGAGTCCCCAGGTTTCACGCCCATGCTAATCATTACCTTTTTTCTTTTCTATATTTAATAATTCACTTAACAAAAATAGTTGGACTCCTACTAATATTATTTTAATCGCTCGCCATTTCCAACGTATGCAGACACATGGTGCGCGCCAACACCACGGCCTTCGTGTCATCTCTCATCACAATCTTCCTCGTCACTACAGGGCTCCCCGATGGCTATGGGTCGGGCCTGGATGAGCTCCGGTTAGGGTCGGGCTCTGAAGGACTCGGGTTAGAGTCGTGCTCAAGATGACCCAGGGGCCAGGGTTGGAACGACTCATGTTTGTGTCGACTGCGTTCCCGATGTGGTCTCGGTTTGAGGGGAGGTTTGTTGGGTTACAAACCTATCACACATCGGATGAGTGAGGGAAGTTGGAAGGTGTATATAATTCCTGTCCAACCCCAAATAGTTTGAGGCTTTTTGGGAGTGACCCAAAAACAAATCCGTGCGGGCTTAACCCAAAGCGAACAATATCAAACTAATGTTGCCGCCGACGATCCTAACATGGGTGGCACTAATGGCCATCGCAATCAGCTATGTGATGTCGGTGGATGTGATAACTCCGAATCAGAGGGTGCATTCGGTAGGAAACGTGATTATGATGGTGGTGGCGGGGGCGTTGAACATGTTCGGATGGGTATTGGTATACATTGTTGTAAGGCATTTGTACCGGTCATGGAAGAATAAAACTGTACTCGATTCGTGAGACTATCTTTCGTAGAAATAGTAAAATGAGACTATTTTTGGTGATCAGTATAATTTCGGTAATCTGATTTAGTAGGATGATAAAATCGTTACACATACATAATACAAAGAAGTAGATAAGAAATTAAAGTATGTCGAAATACCTCGTCGTCTCGTCTCCAACTTATAAAAAATCCAATAGAAAAGACAAAGCTTCATGACTAAGATCTATCTGCCGATCCTTCTTATTGTGCCACGACCAATACACATGCTTAACATACTCAAAACACGCCCATATCACACCAAATATGAGAAGCCCCCACATAATGGCTGAGCTGATATGGAGTGATTTTAAGAAGGTGACCATGACAGCTACCAGCGCCGCTCCCACGGAGAGTATGGACACCAACATGAAGGCTAATGTGTACATCACGAGGAGGGAACACAGGAAGGCCGTCGTGTTGGCTTTCCTAATGCTCATGTATGTGTCGGGATGAGTAGATGTACGAGAGGACTTGGCGTCTTCTTCAGCCCATCCGCGGGGGGGCGATGGCCGACTGGAAGGCCATCGTGGCTATCAGGACTACTGTTGCTCATCTCCGGGATGATTTTGAAAATTACATGGTCTGACTGCACGGTTAAGAGCCTTTTCATCGCTACGTAGTGGGACTGTCGCTCAGGATCTGGGCGCCAGTTTTGCCCGTTCCGTTTCTTGTTTCTTGCTTTAGGACTTCGATATCCACCAAGTAATATATCATCTGTAATTTGAGGACTGAAAAAATTAGTGGTTATCAAAAATGGTAAAGAATGACAAACCTTTTAGGACAGAGGGAATAATATTTTAGATAATGAAGAGAAAAAGAGTTACCTCGACTTGATTGCACCTAACAGACAAATGCAATAAAGTATCGCCATCATCATCCTTTGTACTTGTACACACAAGATCTCCACCAAAACCTTCAACGCCCTAAGTTGACCGTGTTTCACACACAAATGTAGCACAGTCTGCCCGCGATCGATGCAGCCTCTCCATCGCGGGAAAAGTACTCGCTTCAAGGAGATGTTCTAGAATCTCAACATGCCCATTCATGGCTGCAACATGAATCGGATTCATGCCTTGCTTGTCGCGCCACCAGCACATCTCATGCTGCTGCAATGTGGAGAGGCGATGATTCTTGGGAGTCTGAAATTCACGCTAGCTGCGGATTAAGCTTCAACACTTGTTCAACAATGGATGTCTGTCCATGCATTGCTGCTATGTGTAGAAGATTTCTTGAGCATGGAAATAAGACTCCATGAACAAGATATGGATCTTCTTCAAGTAGATTTACAAGTGTTGTAACATCTCCTCTTGGTGCAGCTTCATACAGTTTCTTTTCTACTTCTTCACTCACCATTCTTTTTCCTACAAATTCTTCCTTTTTTTTCTTCTCTTTTTATCTCTAGTTCGTATTTTCTTCTTTATTCTCTTCCTCTTTTTATACTTATTCACAAAAGATCGATGTCCAAACAGCCAAAGAGCCCATGGTTTAAGGTTGGCTCTCAAGCAAGTTCTACTTGATTTCCTCAATACTTCACAAAATATTTCAATGTATTTTCTAAACAGCTGACTCGCCTCTGTCAATATCTACACTTGTCTTTGACATGGAGGCGCATATTGTATTGGATTTTCTGGAGGCGAAGATTGAGACTCCCCAGTCCCCATAGTTGATTCAACTCCATCAAAAAAGTTCAAAGCACTACTACGGTAAAAAAGTTTATCTGCATTAATTAGTCATTAAATTGTACTTTATTCTTTTTAAGAAAGTTCGAAGCAGTACTACGCTAAAAAAATTAAATTATTTTTATCGATACAATACTTATTCCGATGGGCATTGCCGCCATGCAACCTGTTGTACAATGATTTTATAGGATATGAGTCCTACTTTTAAAGTACTAGTGTTACCACATGTGCTATGCACGGGACAAAAATTTTCAAATAATGAAGATATATTTACAGCTAAATAGATTAAACTAAAGAATATAAACCATAGCATAACTTGATATGCATGCCAAAGACAAAATGTATTTTTAGTATAGGAAAAAGATAAATTTTTTATTTCCCCCATATATACGTATAAAGTAAATTATCACTTAAAATAAGTGATAACATTTTATCACTTAAAATTTAATTAGTTAATAAGAAAAAATTTAATTTTAAAATATACTCCCTATGTCCCATTAGAAATGAAACGTTTTTCTTTTTGGGTTGTCTCAATAAAAATGAAACGTTTCCTTAAATGAAAATAACACCCTCTCTACTTTTCCATCTCTCTTACTTTACTCTCTCTTTATTAACTTACAAAACACCACCGCATAAAATCTCGTGCCAGAAACCAAATGTTTCATATTTATTAGGACGGGGGGAGTATATTGTACAAAATCTAATAAATAAAAAGTTCATTTAAAACCTATCTAAAGACATAACATAGCCCAACACAAAAATTAAAACTCTATTTAGGATGCATAGTCAAATGCTAAATACTCTATCCGTCCCCAAAGAGTATGAACTTTTGGTTCGACACGAGTTTTAATAAATAAAGGAAAAAGTAAGAGAGAAAGAAAGGGTAGTGGAAATAATGTTAGTGGAGAGTGGTGTCCACATTATTATAATAATATAAGTATTAATGGTAATGGTATAAGTTGTAAATAAAATGATGTGTTGAGGTAGTATGTTGATTGAAATAATGTGAACCCGTCAACTATGAAGAAGCTGCAGAAAGTGAAAATTGGCGAGTCGCAATGGATGAAAAGATTAAGGCTATAGAGAAGAATGATACGTGGGAGTTGGTGACACTACCAAAGGGACACAAGGTCATTGGAGTTAAGTAGGTGTATAAAATTAAGAAGAATTCCAATGGTGAAGTTGAAAGATATAAAGCAAGACTCGTCGCAAAAGGATATAGTCAAAGAGCCGGAATCGACTATGATGAGGTATTTGCTCCTGTCGCTCGCTTGGAAACTATTAGACTAATACTCTCTCTTGCAGCCCAAAATAGATGGAAGATTTATCAAATGGATGTAAAGTCGGCTTTCTTGAATGGATTTCTTGATAAAGAAGTCTACATCAAACAACCTGATGGTTACGTGGTGAATGGCCAAGAAGACAAAGTTTTAAAGTTGAAGAAAGCCTTGTACGGGCTAAAGCAAACACCAAGGGCATGGAATAGCAGGATCGACAAGTATCTTGAAGATAACGGCTTCACCAAATGCCCACATGAACATGCGCTCTATGTGAAAAGTAAAGGAAATGATGTCTTAATAGTGTGCTTGTATGTGGATGATCTCATTTTCACAGGAAACAATCCAAGCATGTTCGAGGAATTCAAGAAGGCCATGACTGACTAATTCGAGATGACAGACATTGGGCTGATGGCATACTACCTCGGTGTGGAAGTGAAGCAACTTGAAGATGGAGTATTCATCACACAAGAACACTATGCAAATGAGATTCTGAAGAAATTCAAAATGGAGGATTGCAAGCCAATCAACACGCCGGTGGAGTGCGGGGTCTAGCTATCTATGAACGACAAAGGAGAAAAGGTGGATCCGACACTATGCAAGAGCTTGGTTGGAAGCATGCGGTACTTAACTTGCTCAAGGCCAGATATATTGTACGCTACTGGGCTCGTAAGTCGCTACATGGAAAATCCAACTACTTCCCACTTCAAGGCAGCAAAGAGGATACTCCGCTATCTCAGAGGTACGATCGACTATGGCCTAGTTTATTCACACACTAATGATTACAAGCTTGTTGGCTATAGCAATAGTGATTGGGCTGGAGACAATGATGACCGAAAGAGTACTAGTGGATATGTGTTCTACATGGGAGACACTGCCTTCACTTGGATGTCTAAGAAACAGCCAATTGTCACACTATCAACATGTGAAGCCGAATATGTGGCCGCCACCTTCAGTGTTTGTCATGCGGTTTGGCTCAGAAGTTTATTGGCAAAGCTCGGGTGGTCACAAAATGAGCCAACAACTATTTGTGTGGACAACAAGTCGGCGATTGCGCTATCCAAAAATGTAGTATTTCACAACCGGAGCAAGCACATCGACACTCGTTTCCACTACATCAGAGAATGTGTTGCGAATCAGGAGATTCAAGTCGAGTATGTGAAATCACAAGACCAAATTGCTGATATTTTCACAAAGCCCCTCAAATTCGAAGACTTTATCAAGATCAGGACGTTGCTCGGAGCTCGGAATGACAAATCAAGTTTAAGGGGGTGTTGAATTAATAAACTTGAATTTGAAGTCCACCGACTTAATTTTCCAAGAAGGGCCGAGAAAAGTTGAACAATAATTAAAGAGAAGACTAAAGTCTTACTCCCTCACCTACCTACTACTAGCCTACCTGCACTAAGATATTTTACATGCAAATGTAGCAATGATGGAAGGGTCTTTCGAGAGAAAGTTGCATGGAAACTTGTATGAATATATTTAGGAATGGTTGGCTAGTCCATGCAACAATGATTATTAAAATACTATAGGAATAAACTAGTAAAAAATCTATATGTATATGTCGGTTAGTTCACCGACTTTGTTACCTATAAATAGGTATAAGGTGTAGTGTACTAAGTGTAGCAAAAAAAAATAGAAAGTGTGCGTGTGTAAGTGAGGTTGTACACAACAAGAAAGGGTGTATTGTGTATAAAAGAGAGAATTCTCCACGTCAATATATTTCCCATATTTTCCACCAAAATTATCCTCTCAAATATTTCCTCCAAACCAAATTAATCCTCTAATATATTTCCTATATTTCCAACAATTTAGTCTATTTTTTGTGGACGGAGGTAGCAGTGTTGAAATGCCAGACGCAATAATTACTTAACCTACTAACAAATAGTATGAACGCGTTATCAGGAAATTATGTGGAAATGATAAATAGAAGTGTGGAATGGGCCACATAATTACAAATCTTAAAAGTGATATACTAGTATATTTTGCAATATAACCAAAATAAAATGGTTGTTATGTTCAAACAATGTGTCACCATTTAATTTGTTTCTTCTTTACTATCTTTTTCAAAGACAAACGTAGTTAGATACAGACAAAGGTGAGGTAGCTGTGTTGAATCTACGCCTCTTATATTAAGAACCTTATCGGAATATATTGTGAAATAGCGAGGAAATTAGGTGGTAGAACTTGCTTGTGTGTGGTGAGTGGACATCGATCTTTTGTGAATAAGTATTAGAAGAGGATAAGAAGAAGAAGAAGAAAACATAAACTAGAGAAAAAAAGAAAGAATTAGTGGGAGAGAAAAATGGTGAGCGAAGAAATAGAAAAGAAACTCTACAAAGCTGCATCAAAAGGGGATGTAAAAGCACTTGTTCAACTAGTTGAAGAAGATCCATATCTTGTTCATGGATTCTCGTTTCCATGTTCAAGAAACCTTCTACACATAGCAGCGATGCATGGACAAACAGCCGTTGTCGAAGAAGTGTTGGAGCGTAATCCGAGGCTAGCGCGGAGTTCAGACTCCCGAAATTCGTCCCCTCTTCACATTGCGGTAGACGAAGGGGACCTTGAAATCACAAAAAGGTTGATGTCAGCAGCGCCGGAGATGTGCTGGTGGCAGGACAATCAAGGGATGAATCCGATTCATGTTGCGGCCGTGAAAGGGCATGTTTTGATATTGGAGGAGCTGCTTCGACCGGACCTATTTCCTGCCCGGGAGACAGTGCATGGCGGGCAGACCGTGTTGCACTTGTGCGTGAAACATTTTCAAATCGCGACGTTGAAGGTTTTGGTCGAAAAGTTGGGGGACTTAGTTTGTGCAACGGATGGTGATGGGGAGACTCTCTTGCATTTGGCTGTTAGATCCAATCAACTTGAGGTAACCACCAACTCTTTTATTTTCTTTTACATAAAAATATATAGACATGTAGTTTGTGGAGACCGTTCATATCAGAACTCTTCTTAAAGTTATAACACTAGTTTGCAAATACATGAATATATATTAGTTTATATGAATTGTAAATACCAGTCCTGACTCAATACATATGTTTTATGATGTCAACTGATATAATCTCCAGTTCCCACGTTCTCATTTTAACAAACTTCTCAAACGGTTTGTTTTGTGCATATGATGTTATTGTTAATTAAGTAGGTCTTAGTAATGATATTGCTGTTTCAAAAATTTCAGATTGTAGAATACTTGGTGGAAAGTAGAAAAATAAAGAGACTAGCAAGGAATTCGAATGGCGAAACAGCATTGGATATCTTGCGCGAGAGCTTTCACGACACAAATACATATAGAGAAATGAGAAAAATCTTGCAACGTATCGATTCTCTGTCAATGGTCAAACAGTTCCCCAAGTTGACCGAAATGGCAATGGTGGTGGTGATTCTAATAGCCACGATGGCGTTCCAGGCGGCGGTCAACCCCCCGGGGGGCGTGTGGCAGGATGACTCGCCATCACACAAGGCGGGCAGAGCAGTGATGGCAACTGATAGTCCTGAACTATATATATCCTTCATTATTGCTACCAACACGGCTTTCATTTCATCGATGATCACAATCGTCCTCATCAGCACGGGAGCGCCACATGTAGATTTCGTCTTCCTGTCAATCACCACGTATTCGATGTGGGTGTCGATTGCGTCTATTGGAGTGAGCTATGGAATTTCTCTACTCATGACCAATCCTATGGAAACAAAATCAGTTTTCGAAATAGCCATGATAGTCGTAGGCGTGTTCGTCGGCATCTATATATTGTTGCTCATCTACTTCCCCATACGCACGATAGTTTTGGGGGGGCTTAAACAAGCAGAGACACAAATACAGAGTTTGCTGGATGGTCTTGCAGGTCAGCCCGACTGCCCTTCCAAACGTGCGATTGTTTCATTGTGTGTCACAATACAGAGATGGATTGGAGTTCTTACCACCGGTTATTGAAGATATACTCAATGCTTCAATGTAATAATAGAGAGTCGAGCGTAGTTATAATTAAGCTCCATTTCCCGTTCTCTTTGTTGGTTTTTTCCCGGAATGCAAAACAACCCTAGAATTGAGTCTTAAAGACCTTGTATTCATAAACAACTTAAGAAATCACAAGACTCCTCTATTATTTTCGTCTAATCTTTACTTTTCCTGCAATTTATTTACGAGCTTTCTTTCACAAACCCTAAATTGCTCGATGGGAATTCTTCTGCGACGATCATCGCCCGGACCAGCCACGATCTCATCTCCATTTAGTCTCGATAGAACTAATATTCCTATCACATAGTCATATATAGACGAAGACGATAACAAACACACAAGATCGATGTGTAGTCGCCGAAGTAGTGTCTGTGTTCGTTGTCGTCTGTGTTGTTATTTCTCTACTTCACAAAATAAAGTTGCATTAATTCTCGTGCCGCCTTAGGGGTCATCTTCCTTTGGAAGGAGGGAGTATTAACTACTAACTCAAACTATGTCTTACCCTTATCATCACTTGTTAAGACACTTATTTTAATAGTTACTTATGGCGTAACGACTGTTTTTTTCTGCCGTCGTGAACAAAAACACGCTACATCATTTTCCATATCATTTGAAAGATTTGTAAGTGTCTATTGTGCTACAAATTTTAAAAAATGGTGCCAAAATCAAAATTATATCAAAAGATAAAGGTTCATTTAGCTGATATGAAAATACAGTTGCAATAGTTAAAAAAATGTTTGCAACGGTTTTTGAGACGTTATATCAAATTTATTTTGTCACCATGTGACCATTAATGTATATAGTTTTGTAATCCAAGAATTGGGCCGATTCAGAGATTAGGCTCTTTTCATAAGTTTGTTTTGGACAAAAACTTGAGGCCAATATAAATCATACTCGATTTAGAACCTTCCTTTAATATGTTAGTTCCTATTTATTTTACTATTTTCTTTCTGTATTTTTTTATTATATTTATATCTTTTAATTTATTTAATTCTATTGTTTTCTTTATTTTTTCCTATTATGTTATACTCTCTCCATCTCAACTAAGTTGAGTCATTTCTTCTTAAACAAAAAATAAATCATTCAATCACTATTACTTTATTCATCACTTACTTTACTATATCTTTATTTCTCTTACTTTATTACTATCTCATACTTTTCAACACAATTTCTTAATCTCCATGCAGGGTTTTGCTTCAACTTAGTTGGGGACGGAGGGAGTATATCTTTTTAATTTTTATTTTTCTTTGTATCAGAGTTTTACTGTGTAATTGCTCTTTATTACAAAAAAAAACACATTTTTTCATTGAATTCTTTATTATCTATATGAAATAAATACAATTTGACTATGAAAATAATTAATAAAAGCAAAGCGTCACACATTCATACTAGCTAGACAGTATTGAAATCGTGAAGTAGAACATACAAAGGCCGCCGCGTTGGCGTTCATAATGTTCACGTATGTATGGGGATGGGTGACGAATTTCATAATGTTCATAATGTTCACGTATGTTCACACATTCATACTAGCTAGTCTGAAATTTGTTGATGATATACTTTAATATATGAACTTGTTAGAAGTCTCAAGATTGGCTTGATCAACCAAGGAGATGGCTTGATCAAGCCATCGATCAAGTGTGTTGAACGAGATGGTTCTTAGCGGTCAAAAGGAGTATCATGTCGATATTATTATATACCCTAAAAGGTATTATTAAAAATAAAGTTATTAAAAGTATAGGAAAACAAATTAAAGGCCTCATACAAAAGATTAAAGTATGACTGAAATCAAACAAAGTGGGAGACTTATTATGCATAAAGTAAGTGTAAGAACTTAGAAGTGGGGAAGTAATTGTGCAGAAAATTCTCTGAAACTGGACCATAAACATCGTCAGAGTCCTGTGCTGCAGCATTAATACCATACTGTCCATCCATACATGTCAACATAAGAAATCTGCGGAAATAAATGGTTAAACAAGTTATTAGAAAAAGCTTAATTGCAACATAAGTGAGGACTTTGAATTTTTATTTTTATTTTTTAATTTTAGCTGGTTTTATGAAAAAATTTCAATTTTTTAATATGTATGTCAATTTACTTCAATTTTTATGGATAAAAAATCAAAGCCATTCATTTAAAATATGTAGTACTACTGGACTAGTGTAATGTTTATTAGAATAATACTCCATCCGTCTTATAAAAATATGGACTGATGAGATGGCACGAGAATTAAGATAAAATTGATAAAGTAAGAGAGAAGAGGAGAATGTAGTTAAAGTAGAGTTAGTGGATAGTGAGACCTATATTATTTAATTGATATAACTTTGGGACGAAGGGAATATATATGTTGTCAATTAACTAGCTGAGAGGAATCGAACACGGGTATCCAGAAGCATAGACCAGATGAAATACCGCTGCACCACAACACTCCTTAGTACAAATGAATACATCTAAACATATAAGTATGATAGATTTTGGGGGTACAGTGGTGTACCCCTTGTTCCAATGTGGCTCCATCACTGGGTAAGGGGACTTATCATTCACCCAACTCATTACACTTACATTATACTATAAAATAATACTCCATTCGTCCCAAAGAAGATGGCACACTTGAAAAATGGCACGAGATTTTAGGAAAAGTTGTTTTGTGTGTTAAGTGGTGAGAGAAAATATAATTTTATAATTGATATGAGAGGAAATTTTTTCCAAAAGAGGAAATGTGACATCTTTTGTGGAACAAACTAAAAAAGAAAGTGTGACATCTACTATGAGACGGATGGAGTATATAAAATGGTTCATATTCCACTAATTCATTTCCTCATTTTTCATCACAAAGTCGAACCATTTTCTAAAATTCGCGCTGAGTCAAAATGAGACTATAAATGGCGGACATAAGGAGTATAAGTTAATGTTCTAGCGTGGGATCGGAGGGTGTTCATTGTGAGAATTATTGCTTGTGATAGAAATAAAGGAGGATAATAATATGACAGGAGTTGTGGGATAAATTATGAAAATTTTAAAATTTAACCAAATTTTCTGTAACAACCAACTTCTTCAAAAAAGAGCAATTAAAAATGAACGAAAATTCTTGTAACAACCAGAGAAGTTGGCTGTCTAAAAAACAAAAATATACTAAGTTGCTATAAATCATAACTTTTTCTAAAACGCACATAGTTTTCTAGATTATATTAACTCTCTCCCGCGTTCTTCTCCCAAAAAGTGAAGGAAAAGAAGAACAACTTGTGAAAATATAAGTTGTTACATTAACTTTTTAAAAAGAATAATAATCATTTGTCAATTTTTTTTTGTTTCTACGGATTGTATTTGTCAGCTTTCAATCCCAAAAAATCTGCGATTGGCTCACCAGAGGAAACCTATTTGGGGAATTGTTGGGCTCAAAAAACATGTAACTGGAAATACGAAGAAGCAAAGAAGAGAGTCGTTGATAACATAAGCTTGACGAGATCTATCTCCTCCTGAATCAAACACACACCAAATAGCTGAGCGTCTCCGTTTATTATCTCCATCAAAAATCACCAAGGTGGGCTCGTGACAATTCAATGCTAAAACGGAGATCTTGTCAGTGCGACCATGAATGATCAAACAATGCATGTCCATCCGGGGAGGAATTAACCGTGCATCTGCGTCAAGCAATGCTGAACGGTAACTCATACTTGCAACCTTACGTATATGCAAATCCACATAGAAACCATCTCTTCCTTCTTTTAACAAAGAAGAGTTCATCATCTTCCTCAACTTCAAAGTATCCAATCTATCATGCACATTTCCTTGAAGCAAAACTTTGAAATCTCTTTCCATAACTGGCAAGAAAGCATCAGATCCGCACAATGGATATATTTCCTCAAAAGATGGAACTTGTCGATTGTCGAGGCTTACATCTCTATCCTCCTCAACTCCATGATTATCATAAAGCAGAGCAATGGAAGAAGGACGAGATACACCAGACACATCATGATCAAGTGCATCCATTTCTGTCACTAAGCTAGAGTCCATTGTAAGCACACTTTCCAGATTGTCACAATGCTCCTCTTCCATCATACCACGATTAGAGACGCAATCGAAATCTTTGGGATCATCACATGAACATTCAACCTGAGCATCTAAAATCAAAGAATCTGACATTGCACCTTCTTGCTCCCTCATTCTACTTCCATGCATATAACTATAAATCACGTCTTCACTATTAAATTTAGTAACAGCCACGGACTGCACAGGAGCAAATATGGATGGAGTAGATTCTGGTTTCCATGAAGGGGTGTAAGCCGCAGGTATCTCCGTTTTGAGTTTGATTGTAACAATCCTGCCACTGTTGTTGATCATATGCGTAATTTTCTTGCTGCAAGCGATAGCCCCAGGTAGGGAGTCCGTAACTCGGCGCCCCGTAGGCTGGGGTTGGGTCCAACTTCGGCTGCGGAACGTGGTAGTACTGATTGTGGGGCGGACAGCCATAAAGGGCTCGTTGCGCAGGTGGATCCCAACTACTAGGCGGCCGTGGTGGCAGGTGATCATATGGTAAGTACTCGTGGAGAGCGCGTTGTCCCAGAGTCTCCCAAGAAGGCAGGTTGTACGTCGGGTCTGTAGCTGGATGTGGCGGTGGCTCCGGCACCGGAGTGGCACTAAATTCTCCAAAACGGCGCGAATCGAAGCTTGTATAGGGCGGCTGTTGGCGCACACGGAACTGGTCATCAACCCTCTGCTCATACTCGTTCAGCTGGTAGAAAGGATATGGAAGCTGCCCGCCAATATTAGGGTTCAAATAATGAGGTTTTTGGCACTCACCGGAATGACCGGTGTTGTGGGCGTATTGGATTTTGGTACATTTATAATGAGATGCAATATTGATTACAAATAATAATAAAGAAGTAAAAATGAAATATATGTTCGGTTGAATCATAGACCTATTAATTAAAAGTCTAATAGCAAAAAATTTGGAGTACTAATTTTCATATGACGTGTACTGAAAACAAATCAATTTCTAGGAAGGGGACATATATGTTTTTTCGGCTCGACTCTAAGGAATATTTAGGTTCTCCAAACGGTCGGGAGGGGGCGGTAGACCCCTCCCCTCTAAATCCGCCACCACTACTATCGTTCTCAAATTATTTCTTCTTTACTATCGTTTTCAAAGACATCTATACATATATAAAATGCGAGTTTTGGCTTTATTAAAATACTTATAAGTTATGGGATGAATTTGAATATTTATAAAATAGGGGAATGATCAATTGCTAACTCACAATCTAGTTGCTAAATACAACTAATTTAAGACCATAGGATTTTAGAAATCTAGTGGTCTAAATTTTGCCACGTGTAATTTTCGTTTTTATTAATTAAATCGAAAAAGATAAAAAAAATATCAAATTAGGATTTGAGATGAAAATGTCAATATAGTGTTTTGAAAATATCAACACAATGTTTTGAGAATGTCAACACATTGCTTATGTCAACACAGTGCTTTAAGAATGACATTCTATATGTATTATATTGACATATTTTATATAGTATGTTGACATTTGTTGTTGTACGAAAAAATTTAAATTTTTTGATTTTTTTTTAAATTTTGACATCGGAACATATGCAAGTGAGATCTCGTTAGAATCCTTATGAAATTATCTTTAATTTGGTGTATGTTGTAAGAAAAAATAATTTAAATCGAGAAAGTTATATGCGTTTTAAAGTTATGTGATATTTTTTAAAAGTTAATTACAACTAATTTGTTGTAAATTGACTTTAATACTTATTGACGTTTTTTTTATTGTATTGACATTTCGGAGCTAATGATTTAGGCCCTTTATTTGAATATCTAAGGGCTATTATTTAATTGTAGTTAACAATTAAGTGTTGAGTTAACAATATAACACTCCCCGTATAATTAATTCAAAGGAAACGTTTTTATTTTTCATTTTAACTATGAATTGAATTCACATATAACATGTTTACATTCGATTTATTGTTATATTGAATGCATATTTTTATCTCGTCTTTTGCAATTATGGAATTAAAATTTCGACACGAATACGGACGGAGAAAGAAATACCACTCGTACGGAATTAAAATTTCACCCGCCATTTTTTACTGCCCTTTTTTTTGATTCTTTACTTCTTCTTATTAGTAGTATTAATTAACAAATGATGCATATATAGTCTACAAGATGTCTCTCTCTTTCTCATGTAAGAAAGGCCTAGGAAATGATATCTTAAGACCTAAGATTTGACTAATGGAACGTTTCCACTCTAAGACATCACATGCATGCCGGATCATTGAATCTTTATGCACTAAAAACAAATACTACTCTCTCCGTCTCATTGTATAACTTAGTTGTATTTCTTTTTGGATTGACCCAATTAACATAAAGCATTTCATTTATTAACCTAAAAAATATTATTTTTTTATTTCTCATGCTTTATCATTTCTACTTTATTTTGTCTTTATTTAATCATTAAATACACTATATAAAATCTTATGTCCAAAAAGAGTGTCTCACTTACCGTTGGTCGGACGGAAGTCGTATAATATTTATATAAAATCTTATGTCCACCAACCTTTTTTCTTTCTACTTAAACATCTTAAATAAGTCTGCATAAAATCTCGTGCCGTCCCAGGAAGGGGTCATCTTCCCCGAGACGGAGAGAGTACATTATTCTAAATTTTACAATTTAAAATGTGAAAAACTAAGATGCATAATATAAAACGTAAGAAGTAAGAAGAATAGATATATCAACTATAAGTGAATTTGTAAATGTAATTCAATTTCAAATCTATATATTGTGAATTTGAAATTGACAAAGAAAATCGATTTATTTTATCTCATTAAAAAGACATACTACAATTTGACTCAACTGATATAGTAGGATGATAAAATCGTCACACATTCATACTAGAGAGTATACAAACATTTAGATAACGATTGGGGTGCAAAGATATCTCATATGGAAGAATGAGTAGAGTTGCAAGCAATATATATGAGCAACGTCAACTTCATTAATACGAGGCCATTTGGGGAGTGTCCGAAAGACTAAAGTCAAAATTGTAAAGACTTAGGCTAAAGCAGACAATATGATAGTAAGGTGGAGTTGGAGAATGCACAATGGAACCCTCACAATAGCAACTCATGTTCTCAGTACTTGGAATCGATCAGCTGCTCTGAAATATCCCCGCGTCTCCAACTTGTCGAAAATCCAGTAGAAAAGACGCAGTGGGAAAGCATCAGCACTAAGATCTTGCTGCCGCCTCTTCTTCTTGAGCCAGAACAGATACACACGCCTCACAACAAAATATTCATGGAAAAGCACTCGCTTCAAGGAGATGTTCAAGAATCTCAACATGCCCATTCATGGCTGCAACATGAACCGGATTCATGCCTTGGTCGTCGCGCCGCCAGCACATCTCTGGGGCTTTTGAGAACAATATCGAGGCAATCTCGACGTGGCCTCTTGCTGCTGCAATGTGGAGAGGCGATGATTTCTGGGAGTCTGAAATACAAGCTAGCTGCGGATTAAGGTTAAGCACATGTTCAACAATGGATGTTTGTCCATGTATTGCTGCTATGTGGAGAAGATTTCTTGAGTATGGAAATATGACTCCATGAACAAGATATGGATCTTCTTCAAGGAGATGTACAACTGCTGTTACATCTCCTTGTGATGCACAGTTGTAGAGTTTCTTTTCTACTTCACTCACCATTCTTTCTCCCACTAATTCTTTCTTTCCTTTTTTCCCTCTCCCTCTCGAGTTTATTTATTCTACTTCTTCTTATCCTTTTCTTATACTTCATTCACAAAAAGGATAGTAAAGAAGAAACAAATTGAAATGGTGTCACATTGCTTGAAGTTTGAACATAACATCCATATTATACTAGTTACTATATTGCAAAATATATCACTTTTATGGGTGTATAGATATATGAGTAAAGTCCAAAAGTGATTTTAAACATATGGTCGTTTTATGATTTTGGTTCAAAGCATTATGTACTGAAACCTCATATTCCGAAAATTTGAAAAATGTCCGCTTTTTGTCCTTTTTATGAAGCCGTAAAAATTAAATGGTCAACCCAAATTAAATCATTTTGACGGATTAAATCATTTATGAATGTGAGATGTGAGGTATTTATAGTGTGAAATATAGGAATAAATAAAACATATAAATAAAATATCGTCGGATCAGCAGTTTTATCGGCTCTAGGTTCCTACAATAGGGCCTATAGGGGCGCCGACCGGCACACCCTAGCCGATCGACGTGCCCTGACGATGGGGCGTGATGGACAGCGGGCCAATCAGCGGTTGGCCCGCAATTTGGTCGATAACCGCGATCGCTCTGCGAATGGCCTTAACACCATCCATATATGTGGGGCCCAGATTATAGCGTTAAAGGTTTTAGTGGAGAAGTTGGGAGAGCTTGTGTTGTGTGTGCAAAGGATGATGATGGGGAGACGTTATTTCATTTGGCTTTTAGGTGCAATCAACTTGAGGTAATTCTTCTCATTATTCTTTTCTTTCTTGTGATCACATCATTTGAAGCACGTCTTATTAAATTATCATAAAAAATCTTCAGACTATACAATACTTGGTGGAAAACCAAGCCGTAGAGAAGCAAACACAAACTCCATGGGCAAAACTGCCCTCCAACTCCTCCTAGGGGAGGGTCCATTATGGATATTAGTTGTTAATTGATTTTAATCATTAAATGATTTGCATAATTATGGATATTAGTTGTTAATTGATTTATCTAAATTAAAAATAGCTTCATAATTATATTGTATATGATGATTCTTGATTTTGTGGAATTATAATCTATTAATTTAGTTACTCAACCTAAATCCAAAGTTATACTCCATAGTTATAGACTTATAGTAACAAATTGTTAATAGTTAATTGATTTGATTTGCATTTGAATTCCACATTTATAGTAACAAATTTGAATTCCATGATTACATTTCATTTGCATAGTTATATATTTTAATTATTAATTGATTTGCATAATTATGTATATTAGTTGTTAATTGATTTGTCTAAATTAAAAAAAATTAACCTTGGCCCGGCCCACTTATCACCTGGGCATAGGCCTGGGCTTGGCTCATTCTGTATACCAAAACCCAGGCCCGGCTCGACCCGCCACAGATATGGCCAGGGTCGGGCCGGGCTTAAATATCGCCAGACCTCACCGGGTCCAGGCCGGGCTGGGCCAGCCCGACCCACTTGACATCTCTAGCCACGATGACCCTTGGGCGGCGTATGGCAACATCATCATACAGAGCCGACAAAGCTTTGCTGGCAACCACTAATTCCAAGGTACACAGGCAGAGCTTGTAAGGATGAGTCCCCAGGTTTCACGCCCATGCTAATCATTACCTTTTTTCTTTTCTATATTTAATAATTCACTTAACAAAAATAGTTGGACTCCTACTAATATTATTTTAATCGCTCGCCATTTCCAACGTATGCAGACACATGGTGCGCGCCAACACCACGGCCTTCGTGTCATCTCTCATCACAATCTTCCTCGTCACTACAGGGCTCCCCGATGGCTATGGGTCGGGCCTGGATGAGCCCCGGTTAGGGTCGGGCTCTGAAGGACTCGGGTTAGAGTCGTGCTCAAGATGACCCAGGGGCCAGGGTTGGAACGACTCATGTTTGTGTCGACTGCGTTCCCGATGTGGTCTCGGTTTGAGGGGAGGTTTGTTGGGTTACAAACCTATCACACATCGGATGAGTGAGGGAAGTTGGAAGGTGTATATAATTCCTGTCCAACCCCAAATAGTTTGAGGCTTTTTGGGAGTGACCCAAAAACAAATCCGTGCGGGCTTAACCCAAAGCGAACAATATCAAACTAATGTTGCCGCCGACGATCCTAACATGGGTGGCACTAATGGCCATCGCAATCAGCTATGTGATGTCGGTGGATGTGATAACTCCGAATCAGAGGGTGCATTCGGTAGGAAACGTGATTATGATGGTGGTGGCGGGGGCGTTGAACATGTTCGGATGGGTATTGGTATACATTGTTGTAAGGCATTTGTACCGGTCATGGAAGAATAAAACTGTACTCGATTCGTGAGACTATCTTTCGTAGAAATAGTAAAATGATCAGTATAATTTCGGTAATCTGATTTAGTAGGATGATAAAATCGTTACACATACATAATACAAAGAAGTAGATAAGAAATTAAAGTATGTCGAAATACCCCGTCGTCTCGTCTCCAACTTATAAAAAATCCAATAGAAAAGACAAAGCTTCATGACTAAGATCTATCTGCCGATCCTTCTTATTGTGCCACGACCAATACACATGCTTAACATACTCAAAACACGCCCATATCACACCAAATATGAGAAGCCCCCACATAATGGCTGAGCTGATATGGAGTGATTTTAAGAAGGTGACCATGACAGCTACCAGCGCCGCTCCCACGGAGAGTATGGACACCAACATGAAGGCTAATGTGTACATCACGAGGAGGGAACACAGGAAGGCCGTCGTGTTGGCTTTCCTAATGCTCATGTATGTGTCGGGATGAGTAGATGTACGAGAGGACTTGGCGTCTTCTTCAGCCCATCCGCGGGGGGCGATGGCCGACTGGAAGGCCATCGTGGCTATCAGGACTACTGTTGCTCATCTCCGGGATGATTTTGAAAATTACATGGTCTGACTGCACGGTTAAGAGCCTTTTCATCGCTACGTAGTGGGACTGTCGCTCAGGATCTGGGCGCCAGTTTTGCCCGTTCCGTTTCTTGTTTCTTGCTTTAGGACTTCGATATCCACCAAGTAATATATCATCTGTAATTTGAGGACTGAAAAAATTAGTGGTTATCAAAAATGGTAAGGAATGACAAACCTTTTAGGACAGAGGGAATAATATTTTAGATAATGAAGAGAAAAAGAGTTACCTCGACTTGATTGCACCTAACAGACAAATGCAATAAAGTATCGCCATCATCATCCTTTGTACTTGTACACACAAGATCTCCACCAAAACCTTCAACGCCCTAAGTTGACCGTGTTTCACACACAAATGTAGCACAGTCTGCCCGCGATCGATGCAGCCTCTCCATCGCGGGAAAAGTACTCGCTTCAAGGAGATGTTCTAGAATCTCAACATGCCCATTCATGGCTGCAACATGAATCGGATTCATGCCTTGCTTGTCGCGCCACCAGCACATCTCATGCTGCTGCAATGTGGAGAGGCGATGATTCTTGGGAGTCTGAAATTCACGCTAGCTGCGGATTAAGCTTCAACACTTGTTCAACAATGGATGTCTGTCCATGCATTGCTGCTATGTGTAGAAGATTTCTTGAGCATGGAAATAAGACTCCATGAACAAGATATGGATCTTCTTCAAGTAGATTTACAAGTGTTGTAACATCTCCTCTTGGTGCAGCTTCATACAGTTTCTTTTCTACTTCTTCACTCACCATTCTTTTTCCTACAAATTCTTCCCTTTTTTTCTTCTCTTTTTATCTCTAGTTCGTATTTTCTTCTTTATTCTCTTCCTCTTTTTATACTTATTCACAAAAGATCGATGTCCAAACAGCCAAAGAGCCCATGGTTTAAGGTTGGCTCTCAAGCAAGTTCTACTTGATTTCCTCAATACTTCACAAAATATTTCAATGTATTTTCTAAACAGCTGACTCGCCTCTGTCAATATCTACACTTGTCTTTGACATGGAGGCGCATATTGTATTGGATTTTCTGGAGGCGAAGATTGAGACTCCCCAGTCCCCATAGTTGATTCAACTCCATCAAAAAAGTTCAAAGCACTACTACGGTAAAAAAGTTTATCTGCATTAATTAGTCATTAAATTGTACTTTATTCTTTTTAAGAAAGTTCGAAGCAGTACTACGCTAAAAAAATTAAATTATTTTTATCGATACAATACTTATTCCGATGGGCATTGCCGCCATGCAACCTGTTGTACAATGATTTTATAGGATATGAGTCCTACTTTTAAAGTACTAGTGTTACCACATGTGCTATGCACGGGACAAAAATTTTCAAATAATGAAGATATATTTACAGCTAAATAGATTAAACTAAAGAATATAAACCATAGCATAACTTGATATGCATGCCAAAGACAAAATGTATTTTTAGTATAGGAAAAAGATAAATTTTTTATTTCCCCCATATATACGTATAAAGTAAATTATCACTTAAAATAAGTGATAACATTTTATCACTTAAAATTTAATTAGTTAATAAGAAAAAATTTAATTTTAAAATATACTCCCTATGTCCCATTAGAAATGAAACGTTTTTCTTTTTGGGTTGTCTCAATAAAAATGAAACGTTTCCTTAAATGAAAATAACACCCTCTCTACTTTTCCATCTCTCTTACTTTACTCTCTCTTTATTAACTTACAAAACACCACCGCATAAAATCTCGTGCCAGAAACCAAATGTTTCATATTTATTAGGACGGGGGGAGTATATTGTACAAAATCTAATAAATAAAAAGTTCATTTAAAACCTATCTAAAGACATAACATAGCCCAACACAAAAATTAAAACTCTATTTAGGATGCATAGTCAAATGCTAAATACTCTATCCGTCCCCAAAGAGTATGAACTTTTGGTTCGACACGAGTTTTAATAAATAAAGGAAAAAGTAAGAGAGAAAGAAAGGGTAGTGGAAATAATGTTAGTGGAGAGTGGTGTCCACATTATTATAATAATATAAGTGTTAATGGTAATGGTATAAGTTGTAAATAAAATGATGTGTTGAGGTAGTATGTTGATTGAAATAATGTGAACCCGTCAACTATGAAGAAGCTGCAGAAAGTGAAAATTGGCGAGTCGCAATGGATGAAAAGATTAAGGCTATAGAGAAGAATGATACGTGGGAGTTGGTGACACTACCAAAGGGACACAAGGTCATTGGAGTTAAGTAGGTGTATAAAATTAAGAAGAATTCCAATGGTGAAGTTGAAAGATATAAAGCAAGACTCGTCGCAAAAGGATATAGTCAAAGAGCCGGAATCGACTATGATGAGGTATTTGCTCCTGTCGCTCGCTTGGAAACTATTAGACTAATACTCTCTCTTGCAGCCCAAAATAGATGGAAGATTTATCAAATGGATGTAAAGTCGGCTTTCTTGAATGGATTTCTTGATAAAGAAGTCTACATCAAACAACCTGATGGTTACGTGGTGAATGGCCAAGAAGACAAAGTTTTAAAGTTGAAGAAAGCCTTGTACGGGCTAAAGCAAACACCAAGGGCATGGAATAGCAGGATCGACAAGTATCTTGAAGATAACGGCTTCACCAAATGCCCACATGAACATGCGCTCTATGTGAAAAGTAAAGGAAATGATGTCTTAATAGTGTGCTTGTATGTGGATGATCTCATTTTCACAGGAAACAATCCAAGCATGTTCGAGGAATTCAAGAAGGTCATGACTGACTAATTCGAGATGACAGACATTGGGCTGATGGCATACTACCTCGGTGTGGAAGTGAAGCAACTTGAAGATGGAGTATTCATCACACAAGAACACTATGCAAATGAGATTCTGAAGAAATTCAAAATGGAGGATTGCAAGCCAATCAACACGCCGGTGGAGTGCGGGGTCTAGCTATCTATGAACGACAAAGGAGAAAAGGTGGATCCGACACTATGCAAGAGCTTGGTTGGAAGCATGCGGTACTTAACTTGCTCAAGGCCAGATATATTGTACGCTACTGGGCTCGTAAGTCGCTACATGGAAAATCCAACTACTTCCCACTTCAAGGCAGCAAAGAGGATACTCCGCTATCTCAGAGGTACGATCGACTATGGCCTAGTTTATTCACACACTAATGATTACAAGCTTGTTGGCTATAGCAATAGTGATTGGGCTGGAGACAATGATGACCGAAAGAGTACTAGTGGATATGTGTTCTACATGGGAGACACTGCCTTCACTTGGATGTCTAAGAAACAGCCAATTGTCACACTATCAACATGTGAAGCCGAATATGTGGCCGCCACCTTCAGTGTTTGTCATGCGGTTTGGCTCAGAAGTTTATTGGCAAAGCTCGGGTGGTCACAAAATGAGCCAACAACTATTTGTGTGGACAACAAGTCGGCGATTGCGCTATCCAAAAATGTAGTATTTCACAACTGGAGCAAGCACATCGACACTCGTTTCCACTACATCAGAGAATGTGTTGCGAATCAGGAGATTCAAGTCGAGTATGTGAAATCACAAGACCAAATTGCTGATATTTTCACAAAGCCCCTCAAATTCGAAGACTTTATCAAGATCAGGACGTTGCTCGGAGCTCGGAATGACAAATCAAGTTTAATGGGGTGTTGAATTAATAAACTTGAATTTGAAGTCCACCGACTTAATTTTCCAAGAAGGGCCGAGAAAAGTTGAACAATAATTAAAGAGAAGACTAAAGTCTTACTCCCTCACCTACCTACTACTAGCCTACCTGCGCTAAGATATTTTACATGCAAATGTAGCAATGATGGAAGGGTCTTTCGAGAGAAAGTTGCATGGAAACTTGTATGAATATATTTAGGAATGGTTGGCTAGTCCATGCAACAATGATTATTAAAATACTATAGGAATAAACTAGTAAAAAATCTATATGTATATGTCGGTTAGTTCACCGACTTTGTTACCTATAAATAGGTATAAGGTGTAGTGTACTAAGTGTAGCAAAAAAAAATAGAAAGTGTGCGTGTGTAAGTGAGGTTGTACACAACAAGAAAGGGTGTATTGTGTATAAAAGAGAGAATTCTCCACGTCAATATATTTCCCATATTTTCCACCAAAATTATCCTCTCAAATATTTCCTCCAAACTAAATTAATCCTCCAATATATTTCCTATATTTCCAACAATTTAGTCTATTTTTTGTGGACGGAGGTAGTAGTGTTTAAATGCCAGACGCAATAATTACTTAACCTACTAACAAATAGTATGAACGCGTTATCAGGAAATTATGTGGAAATGATAAATAGAAGTGTGGAATGGGCCACATAATTACAAATCTTAAAAGTGATATACTAGTATATTTTGCAATATAACCAAAATAAAATGGTTGTTATGTTCAAACAATGTGTCACCATTTAATTTGTTTCTTCTTTACTATCTTTTTCAAAGACAAACGTAGTTAGATACAGACAAAGGTGAGGTAGCTGTGTTGCATCTACGCCTCTTATATTAAGAACCTTATCGGAATATATTGTGAAATAGCGAGGAAATTAGGTGGTAGAACTTGCTTGTGTGTGGTGAGTGGACATCGATCTTTTGTGAATAAGTATTAGAAGAGGAGGAGAAGAAGAAAACATAAACTAGAGAAAAAAAGAAAGAATTAGTGGGAGAGAAAAATGGTGAGCGAAGAAATAGAAAAGAAACTCTACACAGCTGCATCAAAAGGGGATGTAAAAGCACTTGTTCAACTAGTTGAAGAAGATCCATATCTTGTTCATGGATTCTCGTTTCCATGTTCAAGAAACCTTCTACACATAGCAGCGATGCATGGACAAACAGCCGTTGTCGAAGAAGTGTTGGAGCGTAATCCGAGGCTAGCGCGGAGTTCAGACTCCCGAAATTCGTCCCCTCTTCACATTGCGGTAGAC
Organism: Salvia splendens; assembly: GCF_004379255.2. Taxonomy (NCBI): domain Eukaryota; kingdom Viridiplantae; phylum Streptophyta; class Magnoliopsida; order Lamiales; family Lamiaceae; genus Salvia; species Salvia splendens. Next base: position 27,365,098 of record NC_056045.1, read on the forward strand.
GAAGGGGACCTTGAAATCACAAAAAGGTTGATGTCAGCAGCGCCGGAGATGTGCTGGTGGCAGGACAATCAAGGGATGAATCCGATTCATGTTGCGGCCGTGAAAGGGCATGTTTTGATATTGGAGGAGCTGCTTCGACCGGACGTATTTCCTGCCCGGGAGACAGTGCATGGCGGGCAGACCGTGTTGCACTTGTGCGTGAAACATTTTCAAATCGAGACGTTGAAGGTTTTGGTCGAAAAGTTGGGGGACTTAGTTTGTGCAACGGATGGTGATGGGGAGACTCTCTTGCATTTGGCTGTTAGATCCAATCAACTTGAGGTAACCACCAACTCTTTTATTTTCTTTTACATAAAAATATATAGACATGTAGTTTGTGGAGACCGTTCATATCAGAACTCTTCTTAAAGTTATAACACTAGTTTGCAAATACATGAATATATATTAGTTTATATGAATTGTAAATACCAGTCCTGACTCAATACATATGTTTTATGATGTCAACTGATATAATCTCCAGTTCCCACGTTCTCATTTTAACAAACTTCTCAAACGGTTTGTTTTGTGCATATGATGTTATTGTTAATTAAGTAGGTCTTAGTAATGATATTGCTGTTTCAAAAATTTCAGATTGTAGAATACTTGGTGGAAAGTAGAAAAATAAAGAGACTAGCAAGGAATTCGAATGGCGAAACAGCATTGGATATCTTGCGCGAGAGCTTTCACGACACAAATACATATAGAGAAATGAGAAAAATGTTGCAACGTATCGATTCTCTGTCAATGGTCAAACTGTTCCCCAAGTTGACCGAAATGGCAATGGTGGTGGTGATTCTAATAGCCACGATGGCGTTCCAGGCGGCGGTCAACCCCCCGGGGGGCGTGTGGCAGGATGACTCGCCATCACACAAGGCGGGCAGAGCAGTGATGGCAACTAATAGTCCTGAACTATATATATCCTTCATTATTGCTACCAACACGGCTTTCATTTCATCGATGATCACAATCGTCCTCATCAGCACGGGAGCGCCACATGTAGATTTCGTCTTCCTGTCAATCACCACGTATTCGATGTGGGTGTCGATTGCGTCTATTGGAGTGAGCTATGGAATTTCTCTACTCATGACCAATCCTATGGAAACAAAATCAGTTTTCGAAATAGCCATGATAGTCGTAGGCGTGTTCGTCGGCATCTATATATTGTTGCTCATCTACTTCCCCATACGCACGATAGTTTTGGGGGGGCTTAAACAAGCAGAGACACAAATACAGAGTTTGCTGGATGGTCTTGCAGGTCAGCCCGACTGCCCTTCCAAACGTGCGATTGTTTCATTGTGTGTCACAATACAGAGATGGATTGGAGTTCTTACCACCGGTTATTGAAGATATACTCAATGCTTCAATGTAATAATAGAGAGTCGAGCGTAGTTATAATTAAGCTCCATTTCCCGTTCTCTTTGTTGGTTTTTTCCCGGAATGCAAAACAACCCTAGAATTGAGTCTTAAAGACCTTGTATTCATAAACAACTTAAGAAATCACAAGACTCCTCTATTATTTTCGTCTAATCTTTACTTTTCCTGCAATTTATTTACGAGCTTTCTTTCACAAACCCTAAATTGCTCGATGGGAATTCTTCTGCGACGATCATCGCCCGGACCAGCCACGATCTCATCTCCATTTAGTCTCGATAGAACTAATATTCCTATCACATAGTCATATATAGACGAAGACGATAACAAACACACAAGATCGATGTGTAGTCGCCGAAGTAGTGTCTGTGTTCGTTGTCGTCTGTGTTGTTATTTCTCTACTTCACAAAATAAAGTTGCATTAATTCTCGTGCCGCCTTAGGGGTCATCTTCCTTTGGAAGGAGGGAGTATTAACTACTAACTCAAACTATGTCTTACCCTTATCATCACTTGTTAAGACACTTATTTTAATAGTTACTTATGGCGTAACGACTGTTTTTTTCTGCCGTCGTGAACAAAAACACGCTACATCATTTTCCATATCATTTGAAAGATTTGTAAGTGTCTATTGTGCTACAAATTTTAAAAAATGGTGCCAAAATCAAAATTATATCAAAAGATAAAGGTTCATTTAGCTGATATGAAAATACAGTTGCAATAGTTAAAAAAATGTTTGCAACGGTTTTTGAGACGTTATATCAAATTTATTTTGTCACCATGTGACCATTAATGTATATAGTTTTGTAATCCAAGAATTGGGCCGATTCAGAGATTAGGCTCTTTTCATAAGTTTGTTTTGGACAAAAACTTGAGGCCAATATAAATCATACTCGATTTAGAACCTTCCTTTAATATGTTAGTTCCTATTTATTTTACTATTTTCTTTCTGTATTTTTTTATTATATTTATATCTTTTAATTTATTTAATTCTATTGTTTTCTTTATTTTTTCCTATTATGTTATACTCTCTCCATCTCAACTAAGTTGAGTCATTTCTTCTTAAACAAAAAATAAATCATTCAATCACTATTACTTTATTCATCACTTACTTTACTATATCTTTATTTCTCTTACTTTATTACTATCTCATACTTTTCAACACAATTTCTTAATCTCCATGCAGGGTTTTGCTTCAACTTAGTTGGGGACGGAGGGAGTATATCTTTTTAATTTTTATTTTTCTTTGTATCAGAGTTTTACTGTGTAATTGCTCTTTATTACAAAAAAAAACACATTTTTTCATTGAATTCTTTATTATCTATATGAAATAAATACAATTTGACTATGAAAATAATTAATAAAAGCAAAGCGTCACACATTCATACTAGCTAGACAGTATTGAAATCGTGAAGTAGAACATACAAAGGCCGCCGCGTTGGCGTTCATAATGTTCACGTATGTATGGGGATGGGTGACGAATTTCATAATGTTCATAATGTTCACGTATGTTCACACATTCATACTAGCTAGTCTGAAATTTGTTGATGATATACTTTAATATATGAACTTGTTAGAAGTCTCAAGATTGGCTTGATCAACCAAGGAGATGGCTTGATCAAGCCATCGATCAAGTGTGTTGAACGAGATGGTTCTTAGCGGTCAAAAGGAGTATCATGTCGATATTATTATATACCCTAAAAGGTATTATTAAAAAATAAAGTTATTAAAAGTATAGGAAAACAAATTAAAGGCCTCATACAAAAGATTAAAGTATGACTGAAATCAAACAAAGTGGGAGACTTATTATGCATAAAGTAAGTGTAAGAACTTAGAAGTGGGGAAGTAATTGTGCAGAAAATTCTCTGAAACTGGACCATAAACATCGTCAGAGTCCTTTGCTGCAGCATTAATACCATACTGTCCATCCATACATGTCAACATAAGAAATCTGCGGAAATAAATGGTTAAACAAGTTATTAGAAAAAGCTTAATTGCAACATAAGTGAGGACTTTGAATTTTTATTTTTATTTTTAAATTTTAGCTGGTTTTATGAAAAAATTTCAATTTTTTAATATGTATGTCAATTTACTTCAATTTTTATGGATAAAAAATCAAAGCCATTCATTTAAAATATGTAGTACTACTGGACTAGTGTAATGTTTATTAGAATAATACTCCATCCGTCTTATAAAAATATGGACTGATGAGATGGCACGGGAATTAAGATAAAATTGATAAAGTAAGAGAGAAGAGGAGAATGTAGTTAAAGTAGAGTTAGTGGATAGTGGGACCTATATTATTTAATTGATATAACTTTGGGACGAAGGGAATATATATGTTGTCAATTAACTAGCTGAGAGGAATCGAACACGGGTATCCAGAAGCATAGACCAGATGAAATACCGCTGCACCACAACACTCCTTAGTACAAATGAATACATCTAAACATATAAGTATGATAGATTTTGGGGGTACAGTGGTGTACCCCTTGTTCCAATGTGGCTCCATCACTGGGTAAGGGGACCTATCATTCACCCAACTCATTACACTTACATTATACTATAAAATAATACTCCATTCGTCCCAAAGAAGATGGCACACTTGAAAAATGGCACGAGAGTTTAGGAAAAGTTGTTTTGTGTGTTAAGTGGTGAGAGAAAATATAATTTTATAATTGATATGAGAGGAAATTTTTTCCAAAAGAGGAAATGTGACATCTTTTGTGGAACAAACTAAAAAAGAAAGTGTGACATCTACTATGAGACGGATGGAGTATATAAAATGGTTCATATTCCACTAATTCATTTCCTCATTTTTCATCACAAAGTCGAACCATTTTCTAAAATTCGCGCTGAGTCAAAATGAGACTATAAATGGCGGACATAAGGAGTATAAGTTAATGTTCTAGCGTGGGATCGGAGGGTGTTCATTGTGAGAATTATTGCTTGTGATAGAAATAAAGGAGGATAATAATATGACAGGAGTTGTGGGATAAATTATGAAAATTTTAAAATTTAACCAAATTTTCTGTAACAACCAACTTCTTCAAAAAAGAGCAATTAAAAATGAACGAAAATTCTTGTAACAACCAGAGAAGTTGGCTGTCTAAAAAACAAAAATATACTAAGTTGCTATAAATCATAACTTTTTCTAAAACGCACATAGTTTTCTAGATTATATTAACTCTCTCCCGCGTTCTTCTCCCAAAAAGTGAAGGAAAAGAAGAACAACTTGTGAAAATATAAGTTGTTACATTAACTTTTAAAAAGAATAATAATCATTTGTCAATTTTTTTTTGTTTCTACGGATTGTATTTGTCAGCTTTCAATCCCAAAAAATCTGCGATTGGCTCACCAGAGGAAACCTATTTGGGGAATTGTTGGGCTCAAAAAACATGTAACTGGAAATACGAAGAAGCAAAGAAGAGAGTCGTTGATAACATAAGCTTGACGAGATCTATCTCCTCCTGAATCAAACACACACCAAATAGCTGAGCGTCTCCGTTTATTATCTCCATCAAAAATCACCAAGGTGGGCTCGTGACAATTCAATGCTAAAACGGAGATCTTGTCAGTGCGACCATGAATGATCAAACAATGCATGTCCATCCGGGGAGGAATTAACCGTGCATCTGCGTCAAGCAATGCTGAACGGTAACTCATACTTGCAACCTTACGTATATGCAAATCCACATAGAAACCATCTCTTCCTTCTTTTAACAAAGAAGAGTTCATCATCTTCCTCAACTTCAAAGTATCCAATCTATCATGCACATTTCCTTGAAGCAAAACTTTGAAATCTCTTTCCATAACCGGCAAGAAAGCATCAGATCCGCACAATGGATATATTTCCTCAAAAGATGGAACTTGTCGATTGTCGAGGCTTACATCTCTATCCTCCTCAACTCCATGATTATCATAAAGCAGAGCAATGGAAGAAGGACGAGATACACCAGACACATCATGATCAAGTGCATCCATTTCTGTCACTAAGCTAGAGTCCATTGTAAGCACACTTTCCAGATTGTCACAATGCTCCTCTTCCATCATACCACGATTAGAGACGCAATCGAAATCTTTGGGATCATCACATGAACATTCAACCTGAGCATCTAAAATCAAAGAATCTGACATTGCACCTTCTTGCTCCCTCATTCTACTTCCATGCATATAACTATAAATCACGTCTTCACTATTAAATTTAGTAACAGCCACGGACTGCACAGGAGCAAATATGGATGGAGTAGATTCTGGTTTCCATGAAGGGGTGTAAGCCGCAGGTATCTCCGTTTTGAGTTTGATTGTAACAATCCTGCCACTGTTGTTGATCATATGCGTAATTTTCTTGCTGCAAGCGATAGCCCCAGGTAGGGAGTCCGTAACTCGGCGCCCCGTAGGCTGGGGTTGGGTCCAACTTCGGCTGCGGAACGTGGTAGTACTGATTGTGGGGCGGACAGCCATAAAGGGCTCGTTGCGCAGGTGGATCCCAACTACTAGGCGGCCGTGGTGGCAGCTGATCATATAGTAAGTACTCGTGGAGAGCGCGTTGTTCCGGAGTCTCCCAAGAAGGCAGGTTGTACGTCGGGTCTGTAGCTGGATGTGGCGGTGGCTCCGGCACCGGAGTGGCACTAAATTCTCCAAAACGGCGCGAATCGAAGCTTGTATAGGGCGGCTGTTGGCGCACACGGAACTGGTCATCAACCCTCTGCTCATACTCGTTCAGCTGGTAGAAAGGATATGGAAGCTGCCCGCCAATATTAGGGTTCAAATAATGAGGTTTTTGGCACTCACCGGAATGACCGGTGTTGTGGGCGTATTGGATTTTGGTACATTTATAATGAGATGCAATATTGATTACAAATAATAATAAAGAAGTAAAAATGAAATATATGTTCGGTTGAATCATAGACCTATTAATTAAAAGTCTAATAGCAAAAAATTTGGAGTACTAATTTTCATATGACGTGTACTGAAAACAAATCAATTTCTAGGAAGGGGACATATATGTTTTTTCGGCTCGACTCTAAGGAATATTTAGGTTCTCCAAACGGTCGGGAGGGGGCGGTAGACCCCTCCCCTCTAAATCCGCCACCACTACTATCGTTCTCAAATTATTTCTTCTTTACTATCGTTTTCAAAGACATCTATACATATATAAAATGCGAGTTTTGGCTTTATTAAAATACTTATAAGTTATGGGATGAATTTGAATATTTATAAAATAGGGGAATGATCAATTGCTAACTCACAATCTAGTTGCTAAATACAACTAATTTAAGACCATAGGATTTTAGAAATCTAGTGGTCTAAATTTTGCCACGTGTAATTTTCGTTTTTATTAATTAAATCGAAAAAGATAAAAAAAATATCAAATTAGGATTTGAGATGAAAATGTCAATATAGTGTTTTGAAAATATCAACACAATGTTTTGAGAATGTCAACACATTGCTTATGTCAACACAGTGCTTTAAGAATGACATTCTATATGTATTATATTGACATATTTTATATAGTATGTTGACATTTGTTGTTGTACGAAAAAATTTAAATTTTTTGATTTTTTTTTAAATTTTGACATCGGAACATATGCAAGTGAGATCTCGTTAGAATCCTTATGAAATTATCTTTAATTTGGTGTATGTTGTAAGAAAAAATAATTTAAATCGAGAAAGTTATATGCGTTTTAAAGTTATGTGATATTTTTTAAAAGTTAATTACAACTAATTTGTTGTAAATTGACTTTAATACTTATTGACGTTTTTTTTATTGTATTGACATTTCGGAGCTAATGATTTAGGCCCTTTATTTGAATATCTAAGGGCTATTATTTAATTGTAGTTAACAATTAAGTGTTGAGTTAACAATATAACACTCCCCGTATAATTAATTCAAAGGAAACGTTTTTATTTTTCATTTTAACTATGAATTGAATTCACATATAACATGTTTACATTCGATTTATTGTTATATTGAATGCATATTTTTATCTCGTCTTTTGCAATTATGGAATTAAAATTTCGACACGAATACGGACGGAGAAAGAAATACCACTCGTACGGAATTAAAATTTCACCCGCCATTTTTTACTGCCCTTTTTTTTTGATTCTTTACTTCTTCTTATTAGTAGTATTAATTAACAAATGATGCATATATAGTCTACAAGATGTCTCTCTCTTTCTCATGTAAGAAAGGCCTAGGAAATGATATCTTAAGACCTAAGATTTGACTAATGGAACGTTTCCACTCTAAGACATCACATGCATGCCGGATCATTGAATCTTTATGCACTAAAAACAAATACTACTCTCCTCCGTCTCATTGTATAACTTAGTTGTATTTCTTTTTGGATTGACCCAATTAACATAAAGCATTTCATTTATTAACCTAAAAAATATTATTTTTTTATTTCTCATGCTTTATCATTTCTACTTTATTTTGTCTTTATTTAATCATTAAATACACTATATAAAATCTTATGTCCAAAAAGAGTGTCTCACTTACCGTTGGTCGGACGGAAGTCGTATAATATTTAAATAAATACTACTACTTGTTCGGTTTGCCATTTAATTAATTCAATTTAACAATAATTTATGAAATTATAAATTCATATTCCAAAAGTAAGATGTTTATTATTGGACAAAATAAGGTATCATGTCAATATTACTCCATTATATACCCAAAAGGCATTATTATAAATATATATATATATATATATATATATATATATATATATATATTAAAAGTATAGGAATAGAAATTAAAGACCTCATGTAAAGTTTGACTGAAATTAAACAAAGTGGGAAATCGATTATGCATAAAGCAAGTGTTAGAACTTAGAAGTGGGGAAGTAATTGCGCAGAAAATTCACTGAAACTGACCATTACCATTAAGGGTGTGTTTGGTTTGTCAGTTTTTGTTTCATGAGAAAATGTTTTTAGTATGATAGGGAGTTCTTTTTCTTGCTTTAGCGTTTCCAACTTAAATGTTTGGTTCGTAGTTTTTTATTCTATAGTATTCAAAACTTTAGTTTGGTTTCAAAGAAAACATCAACTATTGCCCACAAATTTCTTCATGTCTTCGTTTTTTTTTTCTTATTTCCAACCTTGCCCCTTAGGAATTCTAATACTCTACGCCCACAATATGCTCTCTTTTGTGATACCCATCTCTCCCACCAAGCAACAGTCGTGGAAATCTCAAGAATAGAGAAAGCTTTTCTTCTTGTTGTTTAGATTGGGAAAATTGTTAAGATGCTTAGGGCTTAGACTTTCATCTCACATGTTGTTGGCATAATTAAGAAAATATGGGCAAGAATGTTTCCCAAAAAGAAAATTTGTAGCCTAAACTCAATAAATTGATAATAAAATGGGAACACCTTGTCGGCGCTGTGGATTTGGAGTTGCTTCCTTCCTCCTTTCAAATCAGCTACGGTTTCGGAGGGGTAAAGAATGGCGGTGGTAAATCTCTTTTGTTTCAGAAAATTTGTGAATGGAAGGGAGAGCTCTAGGCAGGCACATGAGATCTCACATGATGAAGTTTTATGCAGAGTATTTGCTACCGTCTTCGTGTTCGTCGGAGAGCTTGTAGAAAACGCGAATGGAGGAAAGCTTGAAGAATTTTTTTTTCCGAAAGGAATAAATGTGGCTATTGGGGATAAAAAGGAGGGTTAATTTAGTAAATGCATATGATTTAATTGTTTGAGAAAGTGATGAGATATGGTATCAGAGGTTTTTGGGAAGAATTGCTAACTGACGAAAATTGCATTTTAAGGCGGGCCTTAGTCCATTACTCAGGCCGTTCAGAAACTGTATATTTCAAACCAAACATTAGAAAATGTGAGAAAGCATCCACTAACTGTCCCTAAATGCCAAACCAAACACACCCTAAACATCGTGAGAGTTCTTTGCTGCAGCATTAACCATACATACGTGTGCAACATAAGACTTAAGAAATATGCGGAAATAAATGGTTAAGCAAGTTATAGAAAAAGCTTAATTTTCAACAATTATTTCAAGAATGTTGAGCTATAGCTAAACATCATTAATTATTCAATTGCTTTTGGTAGTATGGACACATTTTAATTTGGTGTGTTCAGTTAATCAAAAAAGGAAAATCAACATTTCATTTCATTTACATCCGAACACAGATTAATTAATAGACAAAATAATATTCTAAAACAATAATAAGACTCTTCATTCAACTTATGAGCCAACCTTAATAACAAGGGCTCCTTGGCTGTGAAAAAAAAGAGAATCTACAAAAAAAAAAGAAAAAAGACATCAACAATTAGTAGGGGAGGAATGGTGAGTGAAGCACTAGAAAAGAAGCTCTACTATGTTGCATCGAAAGGGGATGTAACAACACTTGTTCAACTAGTTGAAGAAGATCCATATCTTGTTCATGGATTCTCGTTTCCATGTTCAAGAAGCCTTCTACATATAGCAGCAATGCAAGGACAAACAGCCGTCGTTGAAGAAGTATTGAAGCTTAATCTTAGGCTAGCGCGAATTTCAGACTCCAAAAAGTCATCCCCTCTTCACATTGCAGTAGAAGAAGGGCATGTTGAGATCTCACAAAAGTTGTTATCAGTAGCTCCTGAGGCTTGCTGGTGGCGAGACTCGCATGATATGATCCCGCTTCATACTGCTGCTATGAAAGGCCATGTTGAGATCGTGGAATATCTCATTCTCAACACAATCATATGCTTGCTAAGGAGAGGTTGCATCGCAGAGAGACAGTGTTGCACTTATGTGTTAAACATGGTCAGCTTATGGCTTTGAAGATTTTGTTGGACAAGTTGGGAAAGGAGCTTGTGGATGCAACTGGTCAGGATGGGGAGACAATAATGCATTTGGCTGTGAGGTGCAATCAGTTGGAGGTAACCACAAACTCAAACTTTTCTATGTTTTCATTATTTGAATAGTTTGATCAAGGTATTAATGTGTATCAAATTAAATCATAGACTATACAGTATTTCTTAACGATGGTAATCGAGAGAGTTGGAAGGGCTACGCATATTGGAAGTTTTAGGGAGAAGAGGATCATTTATTTCTTGTGTTTTTTGATACAATAATTCATCTCCTTTATATAATGAGGGATACACTTTATTTTAGGTAGTATATAAATCTATTCTAAGACAATGTATTCCCTATGAATTATGTATATTTTCCTTGTAATGACTCCCCTGATTTTGGTAATGCAATCTTCATTGATTCCTCTAATGGCTCCTCTGATTTTGGTAAGGTTTGACACTCCCCCTCAAGTTGAGCTATGGTATCTCTGATGCTTAACTTGCCCCTTCTCGTTGAGATCTTCGGGTTAACCGTCCTTGGTCATTGTCTGCAATTTGTTCTTCTGAACAGGACAAAAGGACATTCAGTAGATACCTCCTTCCAGTTTTTCTTCTTTGATGAAGTGCGATCTACTCCACATGTTTGGTTCGGCCAAGAAAAATCTGTTGCACCGGCATTGCTCGTAAGAAGCTAATGGCGTACAGACGAGACTCTTTTGATTAGGGTGGGAAGCCCATCGCTTTGGTAATCTTCTTAGCATAGGCTTTTCCATAGTCCACTTTTCATATGTCCTTGGAACTCGCTTCGCACCCTAGACAAAGATACCACCTTTTGTTTCTTTACTCCTCCATGTAACCAAGTTTCCCCCATGAACGTAAAGTAGCCTCTGGAGAGTTCGCTATCCACTGGAATGCTTGCCCAGTCAGCACCGTGTATCATCCACGTCCAAGTCTTCGCGTTTTGCTAGATTTTCATAGCCGACGCCTTTCAATGTACCGTAACGATTTCCAAAAATGTAGTATTTCACAAACTGGAGCAAGCACATCGACACTCCGTTTCCACTACATCAGAGAATGTGTTTGCGAATCAGGAGATTCAAGTCGAGTATGTGAAATCACAAGACCAAATTGCTGATATTTTCACAAAGCCCCTCAAATTCGAAGACTTTATCAAGATCAGGACGTTGCTCGGAGCTCGGAATGACAAATCAAGTTTAAGGGGGTGTTGAATTAATAAACTTGAATTTGAAGTCCACCGACTTAATTTTCCAAGAAGGGCCGAGAAAAGTTGAACAATAATTAAAGAGAAGACTAAAGTCTTACTCCCTCACCTACCTACTACTAGCCTACCTGCACTAAGATATTTTACATGCAAATGTAGCAATGATGGAAGGGTCTTTCGAGAGAAAGTTGCATGGAAACTTGTATGAATATATTTAGGAATGGTTGGCTAGTCCATGCAACAATGATTATTAAAATACTATAGGAATAAACTAGTAAAAATCTATATGTATATGTCGGTTAGTTCACCGACTTTGTTACCTATAAATAGGTATAAGGTGTAGTGTACTAAGTGTAGCAAAAAAAAATAGAAAGTGTGCGTGTGTAAGTGAGGTTGTACACAACAAGAAAGGGTGTATTGTGTATAAAAGAGAGAATTCTCCACGTCAATATATTTCCCATATTTTCCACCAAAATTATCCTCTCAAATATTTCCTCCAAACCAATTAATCCTCTAATATATTTCCTATATTTCCAACAATTTAGTCTATTTTTTGTGGACGGAGGTAGCAGTGTTGAAATGCCAGACGCAATAATTACTTAACCTACTAACAAATAGTATGAACGCGTTATCAGGAAATTATGTGGAAATGATAAATAGAAGTGTGGAATGGGCCACATAATTACAAATCTTAAAAGTGATATACTAGTATATTTTGCAATATAACCAAAATAAAATGGTTGTTATGTTCAAACAATGTGTCACCATTTAATTTGTTTCTTCTTTACTATCTTTTTCAAAGACAAACGTAGTTAGATACAGACAAAGGTGAGGTAGCTGTGTTGAATCTACGCCTCTTATATTAAGAACCTTATCGGAATATATTGTGAAATAGCGAGGAAATTAGGTGGTAGAACTTGCTTGTGTGTGGTGAGTGGACATCGATCTTTTGTGAATAAGTATTAGAAGAGGAGGAGAAGAAGAAAAGAAAATAAACTAGAGAAAAAAAGAAAGAATTAGTGGGAGAGAAAAATGGTGAGCGAAGAAATAGAAAGAAACTCTACACAGCTGCATCAAAAGGGGATGTAAAAGCACTTGTTCAACTAGTTGAAGAAGATCCATATCTTGTTCATGGATTCTCGTTTCCATGTTCAAGAAACCTTCTACACATAGCAGCGATGCATGGACAAACAGCCGTTGTCGAAGAAGTGTTGGAGCGTAATCCGAGGCTAGCGCGGAGTTCAGACTCCCGAAATTCGTCCCCTCTTCACATTGCGGTAGACGAAGGGGACCTTGAAATCACAAAAAGGTTGATGTCAGCAGCGCCGGAGATGTGCTGGTGGCAGGACAATCAAGGGATGAATCCGATTCATGTTGCGGCCGTGAAAGGGCATGTTTTGATATTGGAGGAGCTGCTTCGACCGGACCTATATTTCCTGCCCGGGAGACAGTGCATGGCGGGCAGACCGTGTTGCACTTGTGCGTGAAACATTTTCAAATCGAGACGTTGAAGGTTTTGGTCGAAAAGTTGGGGGACTTAGTTTGTGCAACGGATGGTGATGGGGAGACTCTCTTGCATTTGGCTGTTAGATCCAATCAACTTGAGGTAACCACCAACTCTTTTATTTTCTTTTACATAAAAATATATAGACATGTAGTTTGTGGAGACCGTTCATATCAGAACTCTTCTTAAAGTTATAACACTAGTTTGCAAATACATGAATATATATTAGTTTATATGAATTGTAAATACCAGTCCTGACTCAATACATATGTTTTATGATGTCAACTGATATAATCTCCAGTTCCCACGTTCTCATTTTAACAAACTTCTCAAACGGTTTGTTTTGTGCATATGATTTATTGTTAATTAAGTAGGTCTTAGTAATGATATTGCTGTTTCAAAAATTTCAGATTGTAGAATACTTGGTGGAAAGTAGAAAAATAAAGAGACTAGCAAGGAATTCGAATGGCGAAACAGCATTGGATATCTTGCGCGAGAGCTTTCACGACACAAATACATATAGAGAAATGAGAAAAATTTGCAACGTATCGATTCTCTGTCAATGGTCAAACTGTTCCCCAAGTTGACCGAAATGGCAATGGTGGTGGTGATTCTAATAGCCACGATGGCGTTCCAGGCGGCGGTCAACCCCCCGGGGGGCGTGTGGCAGGATGACTCGCCATCACACAAGGCGGGCAGAGCAGTGATGGCAACTGATAGTCCTGAACTATATATATCCTTCATTATTGCTACCAACACGGCTTTCATTTCATCGATGATCACAATCGTCCTCATCAGCACGGGAGCGCCACATGTAGATTTCGTCTTCCTGTCAATCACCACGTATTCGATGTGGGTGTCGATTGCGTCTATTGGAGTGAGCTATGGAATTTCTCTACTCATGACCAATCCTATGGAAACAAAATCAGTTTTCGAAATAGCCATGATAGTCGTAGGCGTGTTCGTCGGCATCTATATATTGTTGCTCATCTACTTCCCCATACGCACGATAGTTTTGGGGGGGCTTAAACAAGCAGAGACACAAATACAGAGTTTGCTGGATGGTCTTGCAGGTCAGCCCGACTGCCCTTCCAAACGTGCGATTGTTTCATTGTGTGTCACAATACAGAGATGGATTGGAGTTCTTACCACCGGTTATTGAAGATATACTCAATGCTTCAATGTAATAATAGAGAGTCGAGCGTAGTTATAATTAAGCTCCATTTCCCGTTCTCTTTGTTGGTTTTTTCCCGGAATGCAAAACAACCCTAGAATTGAGTCTTAAAGACCTTGTATTCATAAACAACTTAAGAAATCACAAGACTCCTCTATTATTTTCGTCTAATCTTTACTTTTCCTGCAATTTATTTACGAGCTTTCTTTCACAAACCCTAAATTGCTCGATGGGAATTCTTCTGCGACGATCATCGCCCGGACCAGCCACGATCTCATCTCCATTTAGTCTCGATAGAACTAATATTCCTATCACATAGTCATATATAGACGAAGACGATAACAAACACACAAGATCGATGTGTAGTCGCCGAAGTAGTGTCTGTGTTCGTTGTCGTCTGTGTTGTTATTTCTCTACTTCACAAAATAAAGTTGCATTAATTCTCGTGCCGCCTTAGGGGTCATCTTCCTTTGGAAGGAGGGAGTATTAACTACTAACTCAAACTATGTCTTACCCTTATCATCACTTGTTAAGACACTTATTTTAATAGTTACTTATGGCGTAACGACTGTTTTTTTCTGCCGTCGTGAACAAAAACACGCTACATCATTTTCCATATCATTTGAAAGATTTGTAAGTGTCTATTGTGCTACAAATTTTAAAAAATGGTGCCAAAATCAAAATTATATCAAAAGATAAAGGTTCATTTAGCTGATATGAAAATACAGTTGCAATAGTTAAAAAAATGTTTGCACGGTTTTTGAGACGTTATATCAAATTTATTTTGTCACCATGTGACCATTAATGTATATAGTTTTTGTAATCCAAGAATTGGGCCGATTCAGAGATTAGGCTCTTTTCATAAGTTTGTTTTGGACAAAACTTGAGGCCAATATAAATCATACTCGATTTAGAACCTTCCTTTAATATGTTAGTTCCTATTTATTTTACTATTTTCTTTCTGTATTTTTTTATTATATTTATATCTTTTAATTTATTTAATTCTATTGTTTTCTTTATTTTTTCCTATTATGTTATACTCTCTCCATCTCAACTAAGTTGAGTCATTTCTTCTTAAACAAAAAATAAATCATTCAATCACTATTACTTTATTCATCACTTACTTTACTATATCTTTATTTCTCTTACTTTATTACTATCTCATACTTTTCAACACAATTTCTTAATCTCCATGCAGGGTTTTGCTTCAACTTAGTTGGGGACGGAGGGAGTATATCTTTTTAATTTTTATTTTTCTTTGTATCAGAGTTTTACTGTGTAATTGCTCTTTATTACAAAAAAAACACATTTTTTCATTGAATTCTTTATTATCTATATGAAATAAATACAATTTGACTATGAAAATAATTAATAAAAGCAAAGCGTCACACATTCATACTAGCTAGACAGTATTGAAATCGTGAAGTAGAACATACAAAGGCCGCCGCGTTGGCGTTCATAATGTTCACGTATGTATGGGGATGGGTGACGAATTTCATAATGTTCATAATGTTCACGTATGTTCACACATTCATACTAGCTAGTCTGAAATTTGTTGATGATATACTTTAATATATGAACTTGTTAGAAGTCTCAAGATTGGCTTGATCAACCAAGGAGATGGCTTGATCAAGCCATCGATCAAGTGTGTTGAACGAGATGGTTCTTAGCGGTCAAAAGGAGTATCATGTCGATATTATTATATACCCTAAAAGGTATTATTAAAAATAAAGTTATTAAAAGTATAGGAAAACAAATTAAAGGCCTCATACAAAAGATTAAAGTATGACTGAAATCAAACAAAGTGGGAGACTTATTATGCATAAAGTAAGTGTAAGAACTTAGAAGTGGGGAAGTAATTGTGCAGAAAATTCTCTGAAACTGGACCATAAACATCGTCAGAGTCCTTTGCTGCAGCATTAATACCATACTGTCCATCCATACATGTCAACATAAGAAATCTGCGGAAATAAATGGTTAAACAAGTTATTAGAAAAAGCTTAATTGCAACATAAGTGAGGACTTTGAATTTTTATTTTTATTTTTTAATTTTAGCTGGTTTTATGAAAAATTTCAATTTTTTAATATGTGTATGTCAATTTACTTCAATTTTTATGGATTAAAAAATCAAGCCATTCATTTAAAATATGTAGTACTACTGGAATAGTGTAATGTTTATTAGAAATAATACTCCATCCGTCTTATAGTAAAAATAGGAATGATGAGATGGCACGTGAATTAAGATAAAATGATAAAGTAAGAGAGAAGAGGAGAATGTAGTTAAAGTGAGTTAGTGGATGATAGTGGGACCTATATTATTTAATGATATAACTTGGACGAAGGGATATATATGTTGTCAATTAACTAGCTGAGAGGAATCGAACACGGTATCCCAGAAGCATAGACCAGATGAAAATACCCGCTGCACCACAACACTCCTTAGTACAAATGAATACATCTAAACATATAAGTATGATAGATTTTGGGGGTACAGTGGTGTACCCCTTGTTCAATGTGGCTCCATCACTGGGTAAGGGGACCTATCATTCACCCAACTCATTACACTTACATTATACTATAAAATAATACTCCATTCGTCCCAAAGAAGATGGCACACTTGAAAATGGCACGAGAGTTTAGGAAAAAGTTGTTTGTGTGTTAAGTGGTGAGAGAAAATATAATTTTATAATTGATATGAGAGGAAATTTTTTCCAAAAGAGGAAATGTGACATCTTTTGTGGAACAAACTAAAAAAGAAAGTGTGACATCTACTATGAGACGGATGGAGTATATAAATGGTTCATATTCCACTAATTCATTTCCTCATTTTTCATCACAAAGTCGAACCATTTTCTAAAATTCGCGCTGAGTCAAAATGAGACTATAAATGGCGGACATAAGGAGTATAAGTTAATGTTCTAGCGTGGGATCGGAGGGTGTTCATTGTGAGAATTATTGCTTGTGATAGAAATAAAGGAGGATAATAATATGACAGGAGTTGTGGGATAAATTATGAAAATTTTAAAATTTAACCAAATTTTCTGTAACAACCAACTTCTTCAAAAAAGAGCAATTAAAAATGAACGAAAATTCTTGTAACAACCAGAGAAGTTGGCTGTCTAAAAAACAAAAATATACTAAGTTGCTATAAATCATAACTTTTTCTAAAACGCACATAGTTTTCTAGATTATATTAACTCTCTCCCGCGTTCTTCTCCCAAAAAGTGAAGGAAAAGAAGAACAACTTGTGA
This sequence comes from Salvia splendens, assembly GCF_004379255.2. Taxonomy (NCBI): domain Eukaryota; kingdom Viridiplantae; phylum Streptophyta; class Magnoliopsida; order Lamiales; family Lamiaceae; genus Salvia; species Salvia splendens. Next base: position 27,382,449 of record NC_056045.1, read on the forward strand.
AAATATAAGTTGTTACATTAACTTTTTAAAAAGAATAATAATCATTTGTCAATTTTTTTTTGTTTCTACGGATTGTATTTGTCAGCTTTCAATCCCAAAAAATCTGCGATTGGCTCACCAGAGGAAAACCTATTTGGGGAATTGTTGGGCTCAAAAAACATGTAACTGGAAATACGAAGAAGCAAAGAAGAGAGTCGTTGATAACATAAGCTTGACGAGATCTATCTCCTCCTGAATCAAACACACACCAAATAGCTGAGCGTCTCCGTTTATTATCTCCATCAAAAATCACCAAGGTGGGCTCGTGACAATTCAATGCTAAAACGGAGATCTTGTCAGTGCGACCATGAATGATCAAACAATGCATGTCCATCCGGGGAGGAATTAACCGTGCATCTGCGTCAAGCAATGCTGAACGGTAACTCATACTTGCAACCTTACGTATATGCAAATCCACATAGAAACCATCTCTTCCTTCTTTTAACAAAGAAGAGTTCATCATCTTCCTCAACTTCAAAGTATCCAATCTATCATGCACATTTCCTTGAAGCAAAACTTTGAAATCTCTTTCCATAACCGGCAAGAAAGCATCAGATCCGCACAATGGATATATTTCCTCAAAAGATGGAACTTGTCGATTGTCGAGGCTTACATCTCTATCCTCCTCAACTCCATGATTATCATAAAGCAGAGCAATGGAAGAAGGACGAGATACACCAGACACATCATGATCAAGTGCATCCATTTCTGTCACTAAGCTAGAGTCCATTGTAAGCACACTTTCCAGATTGTCACAATGCTCCTCTTCCATCATACCACGATTAGAGACGCAATCGAAATCTTTGGGATCATCACATGAACATTCAACCTGAGCATCTAAAATCAAAGAATCTGACATTGCACCTTCTTGCTCCCTCATTCTACTTCCATGCATATAACTATAAATCACGTCTTCACTATTAAATTTAGTAACAGCCACGGACTGCACAGGAGCAAATATGGATGGAGTAGATTCTGGTTTCCATGAAGGGGTGTAAGCCGCAGGTATCTCCGTTTTGAGTTTGATTGTAACAATCCTGCCACTGTTGTTGATCATATGCGTAATTTTCTTGCTGCAAGCGATAGCCCCAGGTAGGGAGTCCGTAACTCGGCGCCCCGTAGGCTGGGGTTGGGTCCAACTTCGGCTGCGGAACGTGGTAGTACTGATTGTGGGGCGGACAGCCATAAAGGGCTCGTTGCGCAGGTGGATCCCAACTACTAGGCGGCCGTGGTGGCAGCTGATCATATAGTAAGTACTCGTGGAGAGCGCGTTGTTCCGGAGTCTCCCAAGAAGGCAGGTTGTACGTCGGGTCTGTAGCTGGATGTGGCGGTGGCTCCGGCACCGGAGTGGCACTAAATTCTCCAAAACGGCGCGAATCGAAGCTTGTATAGGGCGGCTGTTGGCGCACACGGAACTGGTCATCAACCCTCTGCTCATACTCGTTCAGCTGGTAGAAAGGATATGGAAGCTGCCCGCCAATATTAGGGTTCAAATAATGAGGTTTTTGGCACTCACCGGAATGACCGGTGTTGTGGGCGTATTGGATTTTGGTACATTTATAATGAGATGCAATATTGATTACAAATAATAATAAAGAAGTAAAAATGAAATATATGTTCGGTTGAATCATAGACCTATTAATTAAAAGTCTAATAGCAAAAAATTTGGAGTACTAATTTTCATATGACGTGTACTGAAAACAAATCAATTTCTAGGAAGGGGACATATATGTTTTTTCGGCTCGACTCTAAGGAATATTTAGGTTCTCCAAACGGTCGGGAGGGGGCGGTAGACCCCTCCCCTCTAAATCCGCCACCACTACTATCGTTCTCAAATTATTTCTTCTTTACTATCGTTTTCAAAGACATCTATACATATATAAATGCGAGTTTTGGCTTTATTAAAATACTTATAAGTTATGGGATGAATTTGAATATTTATAAAATAGGGGAATGATCAATTGCTAACTCACAATCTAGTTGCTAAATACAACTAATTTAAGACCATAGGATTTTAGAAATCTAGTGGTCTAAATTTTGCCACGTGTAATTTTCGTTTTTATTAATTAAATCGAAAAAGATAAAAAAAATATCAAATTAGGATTTGAGATGAAAATGTCAATATAGTGTTTTGAAAATATCAACACAATGTTTTGAGAATGTCAACACATTGCTTATGTCAACACATTGCTTTAAGAATGACATTCTACATTTATTATATTGACATATTTTATATACTATGTTGACATTTGTTGCTATACGAAAAAATTGAAAATTTTTGAATTTTTTTTCAAATTTTGACATCGGAACATATACAAGTGTGATCTCGTTAGAATCCTTATGAAATTATCTTTAATTTGGTGTATGTTGTAAGAAAAAATAATTTAAATCGAGAAAGTTATATGCGCTTTAAAGTTATGTGATATTTTTTAAAAGTTAGTTACAATTAATTTGTTGTAAATTGACCTTAATACCATTATTGACGTTTTTTTTATTGTATTGACATTGGCTGATGATCTAGGCCCTTGATTTGAATATCTAAAGATTATTATTTAATTGTAGTTAACAATTAAGTATTGAGTTAACAATATAACACTCCCCGTATAATTAATTCAAAGGAAACGTTTTTATTTTTCATTTTAACTATGAATTGAATTCACATATAACATGTTTACATTCGATTTATTGTTATATTGAATGCATATTTTTATCTCGTCTTTTGCAATTATGGAATTAAAATTTCGACACGAATACGGACGGAGAAAGAAATACCACTCGTACGGAATTAAAATTTCACCCGCCATTTTTTACTGCCCTTTTTTTTTGATTCTTTACTTCTTCTTATTAGTAGTATTAATTAACAAATGATGCATATATAGTCTACAAGATGTCTCTCTCTTTCTCATGTAAGAAAGGCCTAGGAAATGATATCTTAAGACCTAAGATTTGACTAATGGAACGTTTCCACTCTAAGACATCACATGCATGCCGGATCATTGAATCTTTATGCACTAAAAACAAATACTACTCTCTCCGTCTCATTGTATAACTTAGTTGTATTTCTTTTTGGATTGACCCAATTAACATAAAGCATTTCATTTATTAACCTAAAAAATATTATTTTTTTATTTCTCATGCTTTATCATTTCTACTTTATTTTGTCTTTATTTAATCATTAAATACACTATATAAAATCTTATGTCCAAAAAGAGTGTCTCACTTACCGTTGGTCGGACGGAAGTCGTATAATATTTAAATAAATACTACTACTTGTTCGGTTTGCCATTTAATTAATTCAATTTAACAATAATTTATGAAATTATAAATTCATATTCCAAAAGTAAGATGTTTATTATTGGACAAAATAAGGTATCATGTCAATATTACTCCATTATATACCCAAAAGGCATTATTATAAATATATATATATATATATATATATATATATATATATATATATTAAAAGTATAGGAATAGAAATTAAAGACCTCATGTAAAGTTTGACTGAAATTAAACAAAGTGGGAAATCGATTATGCATAAAGCAAGTGTTAGAACTTAGAAGTGGGGAAGTAATTGCGCAGAAAATTCACTGAAACTGACCATTACCATTAAGGGTGTGTTTGGTTTGTCAGTTTTTGTTTCATGAGAAAATGTTTTTAGTATGATAGGGAGTTCTTTTTCTTGCTTTAGCGTTTCCAACTTAAATGTTTGGTTCGTAGTTTTTTATTCTATAGTATTCAAAACTTTAGTTTGGTTTCAAAGAAAACATCAACTATTGCCCACAAATTTCTTCATGTCTTCGTTTTTTTTTTCTTATTTCCAACCTTGCCCCTTAGGAATTCTAATACTCTACGCCCACAATATGCTCTCTTTTGTGATACCCATCTCTCCCACCAAGCAACAGTCGTGGAAATCTCAAGAATAGAGAAAGCTTTTCTTCTTGTTGTTTAGATTGGGAAAATTGTTAAGATGCTTAGGGCTTAGACTTTCATCTCACATGTTGTTGGCATAATTAAGAAAATATGGGCAAGAATGTTTCCCAAAAAGAAAATTTGTAGCCTAAACTCAATAAATTGATAATAAAATGGGAACACCTTGTCGGCGCTGTGGATTTGGAGTTGCTTCCTTCCTCCTTTCAAATCAGCTACGGTTTCGGAGGGGTAAAGAATGGCGGTGGTAAATCTCTTTTGTTTCAGAAAATTTGTGAATGGAAGGGAGAGCTCTAGGCAGGCACATGAGATCTCACATGATGAAGTTTTATGCAGAGTATTTGCTACCGTCTTCGTGTTCGTCGGAGAGCTTGTAGAAAACGCGAATGGAGGAAAGCTTGAAGAATTTTTTTTTCCGAAAAGGAATAAATGTGGCTATTGGGGATAAAAAGGAGGGTTAATTTAGTAAATGCATATGATTTAATTGTTTTGAGAAAGTGATGAGATATGGTATCAGAGGTTTTTGGGAAGAATTGCTAACTGACGAAAATTGCATTTTTAAGGCGGGCCTTAGTCCATTACTCAGGCCGTTCAGAAACTGTATATTTCAAACCAAACATTAGAAAATGTGAGAAAGCATCCACTAACTGTCCCTAAATGCCAAACCAAACACACCCTAAACATCGTGAGAGTTCTTTGCTGCAGCATTAACCATACATACGTGTGCAACATAAGACTTAAGAAATATGCGGAAATAAATGGTTAAGCAAGTTATAGAAAAAGCTTAATTTTCAACAATTATTTCAAGAATGTTGAGCTATAGCTAAACATCATTAATTATTCAATTGCTTTTGGTAGTATGGACACATTTTAATTTGGTGTGTTCAGTTAATCAAAAAAGGAAAATCAACATTTCATTTCATTTACATCCGAACACAGATTAATTAATAGACAAAATAATATTCTAAAACAATAATAAGACTCTTCATTCAACTTATGAGCCAACCTTAATAACAAGGGCTCCTTGGCTGTGAAAAAAAAAGAGAATCTACAAAAAAAAAAGAAAAAAGACATCAACAATTAGTAGGGGAGGAATGGTGAGTGAAGCACTAGAAAAGAAGCTCTACTATGTTGCATCGAAAGGGGATGTAACAACACTTGTTCAACTAGTTGAAGAAGATCCATATCTTGTTCATGGATTCTCGTTTCCATGTTCAAGAAGCCTTCTACATATAGCAGCAATGCAAGGACAAACAGCCGTCGTTGAAGAAGTATTGAAGCTTAATCTTAGGCTAGCGCGAATTTCAGACTCCAAAAAGTCATCCCCTCTTCACATTGCAGTAGAAGAAGGGCATGTTGAGATCTCACAAAAGTTGTTATCAGTAGCTCCTGAGGCTTGCTGGTGGCGAGACTCGCATGATATGATCCCGCTTCATACTGCTGCTATGAAAGGCCATGTTGAGATCGTGGAATATCTCATTCTCAACACAATCATATGCTTGCTAAGGAGAGGTTGCATCGCAGAGAGACAGTGTTGCACTTATGTGTTAAACATGGTCAGCTTATGGCTTTGAAGATTTTGTTGGACAAGTTGGGAAAGGAGCTTGTGGATGCAACTGGTCAGGATGGGGAGACAATAATGCATTTGGCTGTGAGGTGCAATCAGTTGGAGGTAACCACAAACTCAAACTTTTCTATGTTTTCATTATTTGAATTAGTTTGATCAAGGTATTAATGTGTATCAAATTAAATCATAGACTATACAGTATTTCTTAACGATGGTAATCGAGAGAGTTGGAAGGGCTACGCATATTGGAAGTTTTAGGGAGAAGAGGATCATTTATTTCTTGTGTTTTTTGATACAATAATTCATCTCCTTTATATAATGAGGGATACACTTTATTTTAGGTAGTATATAAATCTATTCTAAGACAATGTATTCCCTATGAATTATGTATATTTTCCTTGTAATGACTCCCCTGATTTTGGTAATGCAATCTTCATTGATTCCTCTAATGGCTCCTCTGATTTTGGTAAGGTTTGACACTCCCCCTCAAGTTGAGCTATGGTATCTCTGATGCTTAACTTGCCCACTATCTCTTTGAGGATCTTCGGGTGAACCGTCTTGGTCAATATGTCTGCAAGTTGTTCTTCTGAACGGACAAAAGGAAATTCAGTAATACCTCCTTCCAGTTTTTCTTTGATGAAGTGCCGATCTACTTCCACATGTTTGGTTCGGTCGTGTTGCACTGGATTCTCTGAGATGCTAATGGCGACAACGGACTCTTTTGAGTAGGTGGGAAGCCAATCTCTGTGAGTAATCTTCTTAGCCATAGGATTTCCATGAGTCCACTTTTCATTCCTTGGAACTCGGCTTCGGCGCTAGACAAAGATACAACCTTTTGTTTCTTACTCCTCCAGGTAACCAAGTTTCCCCCGATGAACGTAAAGTAGCCTCCTGGAGATTTCCTATCCACTGGAATGCTTGCCCAGTCAGCATCCGTGTATCCATCCACTTCCAAGTCTTCTCTTTTTGCTAGGAATATTTCATAGCCTACAGTGCCTTTCAAGTAACGTACGATTCTCAAAGCGGCCTCCATGTGATTAGTCTGAGGTTGGTGCATGAACTGACTCACAATACTCACAGCATATGCAATGTCGGGTCTCGTGTGGGAGAGATAGATAACCTTTCGACAAGTGGTTGATATCTTTCTCTGTCTGTTAGTTCTGCTCCTTCCTCTATTTTCAGCACATGGTTTGGAATCATCGGAGTTTCTGCGGGCTTGCAGTCGGAGAGACCTGTTTCTGGCAACAGGTCTAACACATACTTCTTTTGCCTTAGGAATATCCCGTGTCGGGATCTCAATACTTCTATTCTCAAGAAGTACTTCAGTGCACCTATGGGAAGTACTTCAGTGCACCTAGATCCTTCATCTGGAATTCTTTGAATAGATTTTCCTTCAACCTCTGGATTTCTTCTACATCATCTTCAGTGATAATCATGTCATCAACGTAGATAATCAGACATGTTACCTTGTCGTCTCTCCTTTTTGTGAAGAGCGTGTGACCGGAATGACTTTGTTGGAATCCTTGCTTAATCATAGTCTGGCAGAATCTTCCGAACCAGACCCGTGGAGACTGCTTCAAACCATACAAAGTTTTCAGCAACCTGCACACTTCTCCTTCTCCAAATTCTTCGTAGAAACCTGGTGGGACCTCCATGTATACTTCTTTGTTCTGTTCTAGCTCTCCATGAAGAAAAAGGCATTGGTCACATCGAACTAGTGGAGTGCCCAGTCTTTACACGCCGCTACTGATAGTAGTGTCCGCACGGTTTCCATCTTAGCAACTGGGGAGAATGTCTCTTCATAGTCTACTCCATATACTTGAGTGTATCCTTTTACCACGAGTGTCGCATTGTATCTCTCGATTGAACCATCTGCTCTTCTTTTTATAGTGAAGATCCACCGACATCCAACTGGCTTCTTCCCTTTTGGTAGTGTACATTTTTCCCAAGTGCCATTGTTTACTAGGGCATATATCTCCTTCTTCATGGCTTCTCTCCAGTGCTTATGTTTGCCGGCTTCCTCAAAGGACTGTGGGATGTCTTCTTCCTCATATATGGCAGCTTCGAAGGTCCTGGCCATTTCTGATAGGTGACTGTGAGCAATGTTGGATACTGCATATTTTGCCTTCTTTCCTCTCCAGTCTGGTGAGTACCGTCGCGGAGGGACTCCTCTTGTTCTTCTCGGAGGCAACTCGTATGAGTCTCTTGTATCTCCCCTCACTCCATATTCCTCATTAGAGCCCCTATCATTGTTAGTGCATTCCGAGGGTATATTATCAAATTCTGAACTGTTTACCTCAGGAATCGAAAACGAGGCTGACGGCTGGTCAGTGTCATTTTGTTCTTCGTTCGGTATTACAGGAGGAGACGGCCCGACGGTGTTGCTAACTTCCTCAGGTGGACCAACGTCTGTGACAGGGCTTGGCTGTGACTCTCCCCCTGTCTGATGTTCACCTGGATGTGGTTCTCCCCCTAACTGATGGTTTCTAATATCTGGAAACCAATCTAGGAGGTCATTGTTTGGATTATTTTCGGAAGTCTCCCCCTGACTACTGGATTGGCTGTAGAAATATTCCCCTTCCACAAAGTCACAATTCATGGTGGTGTAGATTTTACGGGTTTTTGGGTCATAGCAGCGGTATCCTTTTTTATTTTTTCCATAGCCAAGGAAGACACATTTTAGGGCGCAAGGATCAAACTTGCTACGTTCGTGTTTAGGAATGTGGACAAAGACCGAACATTTGAAAACTCGGGGCTCAAGGGATAGGGATGAGGGTATGTCGAAGTGTTGGGAAAAGGTGTCCAAGGGAGTCTTAAAGTTAAGTATGTCGGTGGGGAGACGATTTATGAGGTAGACTGCGGTAACTATAGCTCCTGGCCAAAAGGATTTGGGTATTTTGGATTCAATTAGGAGAGCTCGAGTAATTTTGAGGATGTAACGGTTTTTCCGCTCGGCGGCCCCATTTTGTTCTGAATTGTACGCACATGAGATTTGGTGGACTAGCCCCTTTATCCTAAAAAACTCTTGCATTTAATTGTTGACAAATTCCCCCCTCCCCCCCTCATTGTCTGATCTAAGGGTCTGGATAGCCTGTTTATACTGAGTTTGAATAAGGTTATAGAAATCTACGAACTTATCAAACACGTCATGTTTATTTTTCAAAAAATAGATCTAGGTCATGCGGGAGTAATCATCAATAAAAAGCACAAAATAGCGAAAACCTTGTCCCCCAATGATAGGAGCAGGACCCCAAACATTTGAATGTACTAAAGCAAAAGGAGATTTCACCCTTGTATTGTTTAACTTGAAAGAATGTCTATGGTTTTTGGCCAACACACAAGTATCACACTGAAAAGAGTTCAAAGATCTAGCTAATTTAGGAAAAAGAAGTCGAAAATATCCTAAAGATGGGTGCCCTAACCGACGATGTCAAAGTCAAGCCTGTCTGTCTGTCAGTCAGGGAGTCAGCGTCATTGCAGCACTCTGTTGGGCTATCTCATCCACGTAGTACAATCAGCTTCGCTCAGTGCCATGCCCAACTATCGTCCCCGTCTTGATATCCCGTAACATGCAAAATTGAGGTTGCATTAGTAATTTACAGTTCAGTTCCTTAGTCACATGACTAATTGATAACAACTTATGAGATAAAGACGGAACAAAAAGGCAATTAGAGAGGCAAAGAGTGGGCGAAATGTTTATTGTGCCTGCCCCCATAACTCGTGCTAGGTCCCCACTAGCAGTTTGGACATAGGATTTTTTTGACGGGAAAATGGAGACAGTCTGAGGCTTCAAACGAAATTGTATCTGTCGCTCCACAGTCGAAAATCCAGTGAGGGTCTTTTGGGCCGGAAATGGATGTAGATGAACAAGCTAAGGCATCAAAGCAGTTTTGACACAGTATGTTTGGCTGATTTAGGACGAGTATGGAAGGCTGGGGTGTAATTTGCAATGTTTTGGTGGGGGTGAGTTTGATATTTACAGGAGTTATGGGGTGAATTTGAGCGGATAGTTCTGGGATGGGTGGATTTGTGATTTCGAAAAGTTGGGCATTTAAATAGGGTTTTCTGGAAACCCTAGCCGTTTCCCTTTTTCTCGCCCGTGGGGACCCTAGTTTTTCCGGCCGTCCCATCTTCTCCGTCCCTACCGGTGAAACCTCCTATTTGTGACACGTTACCTTCCGACCACGTCCTAGTCATGGCGATGGATGCAATTGGAGTCTTTGCGTCGGTTCTGATTTCTCCACCGCCGCTTGCATTGACTCTGCTGTTGCCGCTGCCTCCGCTGTCGCCCGCCGGATTCTCGGTGTAAGCGGCGCGGTCGAGAGCAACGGCTGCTGAGGCTCTCCCACCTCCTATGCCTCCGCCGTTTCGGCCTGCAATCCGGGCTTGTCTCACTCGTTTCATCTCTTCCCACCACTCTGGGAATCCATGAATATGGAAACATGTATCCTTGGTATGTCTCTTTCCTCCACAATGGCTGCATACGAGTTTGCTCTTGTCCTCGTCTTTCTGATTGCTGAGATTCCTCTGTGATTGATTATGCTGTAATGTGGTTCGACTTCTGACGAATACTGCAAGGCCGACACTGATTCTCGGTTCTGCGTTGAGCAATTTTTCGTTGATGGATTCCCGTCTGACTAGTCTGTAGGCTTTCCTCGCCGACGGAATTGGGTCCATATTTAGGATCTCCTTCTTGATCTTGATATATCAGTTGTCGTCTAATGCCCAGACAAACTAGTACAACCTGTGCCTCTTGGTGTTTTGGTTGTATTTCTCGATGCTCGACGGAGTATCCATCGGGTTTGGATCCCTGGTATCGATTGATATCCAGAGGTCTTGAAGTTTCTGCCATAGACTCTCTAATGTTAGCTCTCCTTGTTTGATGGTGTACGCTTGCCTGTGCAGGTCTGAAATCTGGAACTGGTCGGCGCCGCTTCCATACGTCGTGGCCAGACTATCCCACAAGTCAAAGGCCGTTTCGTATTGGGAGACCTCGTTTATGAGGCTAGCGTCGATGTTGCTTATAATCCAGTTGAAACAACAATCATCCCGTTGTTGCCACCGGTTGTAATTCGGATCTGTTGGTAGAGGGGGGTCTGTAACTCCAGCGATGTGAGAGGCCAGACCCTTCCCACGAATTCCCCTTCGCATCAATTTCACCCACGGGGGGTAGTTATCGCCATTGAGCTTCTCGGCTAGGCGTATTTCACCTAATGATTCAATGGATGAAGGCTGTTGGTTTTGGTTTTTCTGAGACATGCTTAGTCTCATGAACTCAGCAAACTGTTCGGCTGATAGGGTTACTGGTTGATTGGTTTTCGGTGGATCTTCGGAGTCTGACATGGTTTTTTTTATTGTTTTGCAGGTTTCAAAAGGTCGGGGAAGGTATTTGAGACAGTGATGACATTTTTCTGAGTCTCAAGCCCGAGGATACCTGCTCTGATACCATCTTAACGATGGTAATCGAGAGAGTTGGAAGGGCTACGCATATTGGAAGTTTTAGGGAGAAGATGATCGTTTATTTCTTGTGTTTTTTGATACAATAATTCATTTCATTTATATAGGGAGGGATACACTTTATTTTAGGTAGTATATAAATCTATTCTAAGACAATGTATTCCCTATGAATTATGTATACTTTCCTAGTAATGACTCCTCTGATTTTGGTAATGCAACCTTCATTGATTCCTCTAATGGCTCTGATTTTGGTAAGGCTTGACAGTATCTAATGGAAAACAAAAGCATAAAGAGGCAAACACACAATTCCATGGGCAAAACAGAGCTAGATATCTTAGATGAGAGCCCTCCTGACACAACTAGTAGATATTCCGAAATTAGAAGTGTTGAATCTAACCGAGAATGCGATTGAGTATGTGTGTGTGAGATGAGAGCGTATTCTTTAGAAGAGAAGAAACGGTTTCTCTTTCAATGAATGTGTGATCAGTAACTCTACACAACAACTACAACTAGCTACATTTATACTATAATGCATAAAGTGAAATAGATCTTCACTTGATCTTGTTACAAGCAACGACTCTATCACGACTAACTATCCAGCTCACTTCTTGATTCTCTATGATTGAGCTTCACCATAACCCCATGCACCTTAGCCTGCTGTGTTCGACCCAACCATGTAACAAGAAGAGTCTTGTCAAGTTTGTCGCTGCCATCAATGAACAATGTGTTGCCCGAGATGACCAACACGATGATGATGGTGGTGGTGGTCCTGATAGCAACAATGGCATTCCAGAACGTCATGAACCCGGTGTGGCAGGACGACACATCATCACACAACTCTGGTTATGCTGTGATTGCATATACTCAACCTTACATGTACAAATAATTGGTACTTAATATGTTAACACCATATATAGCATTCGCTTCATCACTTCTCACAGGCTTGCTCGTTGGCATCGGAGGGCATGATTGCCTTGTCTGCGATGGGGGTGTCGTTGGTATCCATTGCAATGAGTTACGTGACATCGACACTGGCGATCACTCCCAATACCAAAACAAAATCACTCGGCTTTATTGTTCTAGGGTTGATTGCTGCTATGTCCTATGTGATCGCTATAGTCATGTCGTTTGCAATCTATCTAGCAATACTTTAGAGAAAAATACGGGGTAGAAAGATCTTACCGTCAACCCTCTATCAAATTTCATAACTCTTGTAGACCAATGGATCTTTGAGACCCAATCCTTGAGTCGGGTTCAGTGTGATGACGTGTCGTCTTACAACACCTCATCCGGGGCCCACGGATGCACAATTGTACACTAGTATTGATGCTTATTTTTAGAATATACTCCTTTATATGTTTCCATATTTGCAATGGTCCATGACTTTTTGTGTAGATCAATCAAGCCTTAAACAGGCTGGATGTTTTACAATTTGTGTTTAATTATGAAGAGTTGACTGATTATCTATTCCCATCATCCCTCATTTCAAGATTTGTGCTAAGATTTGTCTTGCTCTATATTAATCAGCAGAAGTAGCAACCAACTAGAATTTAATAAAAGATAAGCTTCTTAATTATAAGCACACTCAGTTTAATTAAGGTCTATTTTATATATAACAGCTAACCTAACAACCTAACCTCATTTGTACTTAAAGATATAAAAGACCTATAGTGATGGATTAGTTGAGTTCTATACAAAAGCGACACCTTCTCTGTGGAAAATAAAGGAAAAAAGAAGAGATATATATGAGTCACATTTTCATTATCTTTAATAGTATAACTACTAGGGGAGTGATGAATTGCTAACTCATCATTTAATTGCTAACTACAATTAATTTAACACCATAGGATTTTAGAAATCCTGTGGTCTAAAATTTGTCACGTATAATTTTCGTTTTTATTAATTAAATCAAAAAAGATTAAAGAAAACTACCAAAATAGGGTTTTGGATGAAAATGCCAATATAGTGTCTCGAAAATATCAATACAATGCTTTGAGAATATTAACATGTTGCTTATATTGACATTCTACATATATTATATTGACATATTTTATATACAATGTTGACATTTGTGCTGTACGAAAAAATTTCAAATTTTGACATCGGAACATATGCAAGTGAGGTCTCGTTAGAATCCTTATGAAATTATCTTTAATTTGATATACGTTGTGCGAAAAAATAATTTAAATCGAGAAAGTTATATGCGATTTTAAAGTTATGAGATATTTTTCAAAAGTTAGTTATAACTAATTTGTTGTAAATTCACCCTAATACTTTTATTGACCTTTTTTTTATTGATGGTATTGACATTTCGAGACTGATGATCTAGGCCCTTGATTGGACTATATAATGACTATTATTTAATTGTAGTTAGCAATTAAGTATTGAGTTAGCAATATAACACTCCTCGTAACTAACATGTATACATCTTAAGCATTATTTGTTGTATGATAATATTGTACATTATGAGGCCATTCAATTTGTTGTTCATAATTACAGATCCTGTTTAGTCTTATATCTGAAACATCTCAAAATAACCCCGGGCCTCCAATTGCTAGACAATCGGAAGACCACCCCGCTTCTCCAGCTGCTGAAAAATCCAATAGAAAACACGCCGCGGGAAAGCATCGGCAGCAAGATCTAGTTGGCGCCGCCTCTTACTCTCCCACGACTGGTGCAATTTACTTACAAAAATAACACACATGTATAGCATTCCAAATCCGTACAGCTCCATCATCACGCACTCGAGAATCTTGTTTCTTGGCGAGTGCATAATCTCATCCGGTGTGATCATTTTCACCGACGTGTAGTAGGTGAACATGATGGATACCAGTGCCGCTATCGTGGCAATCCAGGACGCCGTCATGAAGAATAAGTGATTGATATGCATCCTGGCGGTGAAGATGTATATCGCGGTGATGGAACATATGAAGGCCGTTGTGTTGGCGAATATAAGGTTCGTGTATTGATCGGGCTGGGTGGTTGCCATCACAGCCTCTCCGGCTTTGTGAGACGACCTGGGGTCATCTACATTCCAAACTCCGCCCGCGGGGTTAGTGGCCGTCTGGAAGGCCATCGTGGCGATCAGGATTACCACCACCATTACGGTGTTGCTCATCTCCGGGATCAATTGGAAAATTGAAAGATCTGACACATTTGTTATGAGCATTTTCATCTCTAAGTAGTTGATGGTGGTTAGAGGGCTCTCGTTCAAGATTTGGAGCGCTGTTTTGCCCATCCTGTTTCTTGTTTGATGCTTTATGACTCTGTTTTCCACCAAGTATTGTATAGTCTGAAATTTAATTTGTTCATAATATAATACTTTAATTAGACAATACTTCATCATCAATGAGATAATTGCAACTTATAAATACTGAGCTTGAATTTCTAGATTAGTAAGATAGGGTAAAGTAGGAGAGAGTGATAAAAAATATAAAAAAAATTTATTCTGTTTTCAACTAAAAATAAAAATCAATCATATGAGATAACAAAAAATGAGAAATCGATCACTTGTAATCGGGTGAAGGGAGTATAAGATTAATTTTGGTGGACTGGAAAAAATGAAAACATGAAACTATTTTTTCATAGACTTATGTAATATAATAAATTAACGACTATCAAAGTATGAATCAATATTATTAAAGTTAAATCTAATTTTCAACAAGTTTCAAAAGTAACATAATTAAATCAATAGTATCTCCAGAAAAGACAAGTTCTATACGAAGAGAAAAAAGAAAAGAGTTTGTGTGTAATTACCTCGAGTTGGTTGCATCTGACAGCCCAATGCAATAATGTATCACCATCATCATCTTTTGTACACACAAGATCTCCCATCTTCTCCACTAAAACCTTTAACGCCCTAAGTTGAGCATGCTTCACACACAAATGCATCACAGTCTGTCCGCGATGCAGTCTCTCCATCGCAGCCATAGAATTCTCTAGAAGGAGATGTTCAAGAATCTCAACATGCCCATTCATGGCTGCAACATGAACCGGATTCATGCCTTGGTCGTCGCGCCGCCAGCACATCTCTGGGGCTTTTGAGAACAATATCGAGGCAATCTCGACGTGGCCTCTTGCTGCTGCAATGTGGAGAGGCGATGATTTCTGGGAGTCTGAAATACAAGCTAGCTGCGGATTAAGGTTAAGCACATGTTCAACAATGGATGTTTGTCCATGTATTGCTGCTATGTGGAGAAGATTTCTTGAGTATGGAAATATGACTCCATGAACAAGATATGGATCTTCTTCAAGGAGATGTACAACTGCTGTTACATCTCCTTGTGATGCAGAGTTGTAGAGTTTCTTTTCTACTGCTTCACCCGCCATTTTTTACTGCCCTTTGTTTTGATTCTTTACTCCTTCTTATTAGTAGTATTAATTAACAAATGATGCATATATAGTCTACAGGATGCCTCTCTCTTTCTCATGTAAGAAAGGCCTAGGAAATGATATCTTAAGACTTAAGATTTGACTAATGGAACGGTTCCACTCTCAGACATCACCTGCATGCCGGATCATTGAATCTTTATGCACTAAAAACAAATACTACTCCCTCCATCTCATTGTAAGTTAGTTGTATTTCTTTTTGGATTGTCCCAATTAACATAAAGCATTTCATTTATTAGCCTAAAAAATAATATTTTTTAATTTCTCATACTTTATCCTTTCTACTTTATTCTATCTTTATTTACTCATTAAATACACTATATAAAATCTTATGTCCAAAAAGAGTGTCTCACTTACCGTTGGTCGGACGGAAGTCGTATAATATTTAAATAAATACTACTACTTGTTCAGTTTGCTAAACATATCTCATTTTGTCATTTAATTAATTCAATTTAACAATAATTTATGAAATTTGAATTCATATTCCAAAAGTAAGATGTTTATTATTGGACAAAATAAGGTATCATGTCAATATTACTCCATTATATATATATATATATATATATATATATATATATATATATATATATATATATATATATATATAGGGTTTTGATCCATGCAAAACCATTCTTAATACAAAAATGCAGAACCAAGCATACAAAAGTCATTTTTAGGTCATTGTAAGCTTATTTTTACGTCATTATAGTAAGGATGACATGAAATGATCTTAACATGACCTCAAACCCAAAGTTTATAATATGACCTAAAACTGCTTTACAATGACCCTCCGTGTTTTTGTTTAATTATTGACCATTGGATTGTCAAATCTCATGGTCAGGATTTGGTCTGGATTTTGTATTGAGATCAAGTTTTGTATTGATCATTTTCATATAAAGACCTCATGTAAAGTTTGACTGAAATTAAACAAAGTGGGAAATCGATTATGCATAAAGCAAGTGTTAGAACTTAGAAGTGGGGAAGTAATTGCGCAGAAAATTCACTGAAACTGACCATTACCATTAAACATCGTGAGAGTTCTTTGCTGCAGCATTAACCATACATACGTGTGCAACATAAGACTTATTGATGGTTGAATCATAGACCTATTAATTAAAAGTCTAATAGCAAAAAATTTGGAGTACTAATTTTCATATGACGTGTACTGAAAACAAATCAATTTCTAGGAAGGGGACATATATGTTTTTTCGGCTCGACTCTAAGGAATATTTAGGTTCTCCAAACGGTCGGGAGGGGGCGGTAGACCCCTCCCCTCTAAATCCGCCACCACTACTATCGTTCTCAAATTATTTCTTCTTTACTATCGTTTTCAAAGACATCTATACATATATAAAATGCGAGTTTTGGCTTTATTAAAATACTTATAAGTTATGGGATGAATTTGAATATTTATAAAATAGGGGAATGATCAATTGCTAACTCACAATCTAGTTGCTAAATACAACTAATTTAAGACCATAGGATTTTAGAAATCTAGTGGTCTAAATTTTGCCACGTGTAATTTTCGTTTTTATTAATTAAATCGAAAAAGATAAAAAAAAATATCATATTAGGGTTTGAGATGAAAATGTCAATATAATGTTTTGAAAATATCAACACATTGCTTATTTCAACACATTGCTTTAAGAATGACATTCTACATGTATTATATTGACATATTTTATATAGTATGTTGACATTTGTTGTTGTACGAAAAAATTTAAATTTTTTGAAATTTTTTTCAAATTTTGACATCGGAACATATGCAAGTGAGATCTCGTTAGAATCCTTATGAAATTATCTTTAATTTGGTGTATGTTGTAAGAAAAAATAATTTAAATCGAAAAAGTTATATGCGTTTTAAAGTTATGTGATATTAACATTTCAGAGCTGATGATTTAGGCCTTTATTTGAATATCTAAGGGCTATTATTTAATTGTAGTTAACAATTAAGTGTTGAGTTAACAATATAACACTCCCCGTATAATTAATTCAAAGGAAATGTTTTTATTTTTCATTTTAACTATGAATTGAATTCACATATAACATGTTTACATTCGATTTATTGTTATATTGAATGCATATTTTTATCTCGTCTTTTGCAATTATGGAATTAAAATTTCGACACGAATACGGGCGGAGAAAGAAATACCACTCGTACGGAATTAAAATTTCACCCGCCATTTTTTACTGCCCTTTGTTTTGATTCTTTACTTCTTCTTATTAGTAGTACTCCCTCCGTCCCGGGCTACTCGCTCATTTCCTTTTCGGCTCGGAGATTAAGGAATGAGTGTATAGGAAAGTCAAAAATGACGGCTGTAGGTGAAATTTTTTACTAAAAATGGAAAGAGTGCAAGTAACTTGGGACGCCCAAAAAAGAAATAAGTGCGAGTAGTGCGGGACGGAGGGAGTATTAATTAACAAATGATGCATATATAGTCTACAAGATGTCTCTCTCTTTCTCATGTAAGAAAGGCCTAGGAAATGATATCTTAAGACCTAAGATTTGACTAATGGAACGTTTCCACTCTCAGACATCACATGCATGGCGGATCATTGAATCTTTATGCACTAAAAACAAATACTACTATCTCCGTCTCATTGTATAACTTAGTTGTATTTCTTTTTGGATTGACCCAATTAACATAAAGCATTTCATTTATTAACCTAAAAAATATTATTTTTTTATTTCTCATGCTTTATCATTTCTACTTTATTTTATCTTTATTTAATCATTAAATACACTATATAAAATCTTATGTCCAAAAAGAGTGTCTCACTTACCGTTGGTCGGACGGAAGTCGTATAATATTTAAATAAATACTACTACTTGTTCGGTTTGCCATTTAATTAATTCAATTTAACAATAATTTATGAAATTAGAAATTCATATTCCAAAAGTAAGATGTTTATTATTGGACAAAATAAGGTATCATGTCAATATTACTCCATTATATACCCAAAAGGCATTATTATATATATATATATATATATATATATATATATATATATAGGGTAGTGATCTATGGCAAACACCTCTTAACCATATAACTAGAGAACAAATAATAGCCACAAGATCAAAAAAATCAAGGGCTCATGTTAATTTTCGAATTTAATGAGATATTAGCTCCCTCAATCACAAATTTACTCCATAATAACAAGTCATGGGTATTATTGTCATTGCAGATCGAATTAAATCCAAAATCAAATTCGTCTCATCTTAATCTCTCTCTCTCCTCCTCCTCCTCTGTTTAGCATCTGTTTGAGAATTTTATGTAGTTGAACCAGCACGCACGACTCAAGACTTCATTGACCACTCCTTCACTCATCCAACATTCTTCACCAACCAATTCCCCCTTTTATACTTCCAATTTCCAAATCCAATCACTCAATCCTCACAAGATGAACGATCTATTCTCCGGATCCTTCTCCCGCTTCCGCGGCGGCGCCGACCTGTCCCCGCCGCCGAGCCACAACATCGAGCTCTCCGGCAGCGGCGGCGCCGTCAATTTGTATATTAATAAAAATCAGTGGATAAATAGAGTAATTTTGTCTTGAGATTTGGTTTCCCTGATTTTGTAGCTGGAGTTCTCTGCAATTGATAAACAACTTCTCAAAACTCTTCTTATTCTTGTCTGCATCTTCATGTCACAAAAATACAAAAGTTGATATAAAAGAATATACATATATTTTGCACGAGAACTGAAGTAAGAGTGATGTGTTTTGTGAATAAGAGTGAAGTAAAATCTGAGTAAGAGTGATGTGTTTTGTGAACAAGAGTGAAGTAAAATCTGAGTAAGAGTGATGTGTATTGTGAACAAGAGTGAAGTAAAATCTGAGTAAGAGTGATGTGTTTTGTGAACAAGAGTGAAGTAAAATCTGAGTAAGAGTGATGTGTTTTGTAAACAAGAGTGATTTGTTTTGTAAACAAGAGTGAAGTATTCAAAATCCACTTCAATTTGACAATTTCTCCATTGAGAAACACCACGGCTCTTTTAGCATGCACTTCTCTTATCAAGGTTATGGATTCATCAACTCAGACATACATCTAAGCATCCAATTTCTGATCAAGTTATAATTATTTTTGGAGAATTCCACCAGCCATATACCTAATTCAACTAGTACATAGGAAGAAAATCCTAAAACTGATATTAGAATCCTTGAATAATTTTCAATCCCAATCCATTTCGGTAGAAATTACTAATTAATTTTTTTTACTTAAATCATTTTCGAGCTAAAGCCGAGCGAAAGCGGAAAGAAAAAATGTTATCTCCACTTAGAAAATATATAATGCATAATTGCTCCAGCATACAGCGCCGGAGCCGAAGAAGTCGACGAGATCACCGACGGCGGCGGTGCAGCCGTCGGAGACGTCTGAGAAGGCGTCGGAGTGGGCGGAGCCTGCGGCAGCTCCGCCACAGAGACAGCTAGCGCGGCGCATGACTTTTGTAAGATTGGATTCACGGTGATTATATGTTATTCATGAATTCACATTGATGTATTGAATTCCCAAAATGCCCCTGGACAAGTTTTTTTTCATAAAAATCTGAAAGTTTGTTTAAGCCATAGGATTAATTTGGAGTATTAAAATGTGTGGTTGAGATTTGTTCTCTAGTTATACACTTAAGATTAGTTATATATTGATCACTACCCTATATATATATATATATATATATATATATATTATAGGGTTTTGATCTATGCAAACTCATTCTTAATACAAAAATGCAGAACCAAGCATACAAAAGTCATTTTTAGGTCATTGTAAGCTTATTTTTACGTCATTATAGTAAGGATGACATGAAATGATCTTAACATGACCTCAAACCCAAAGTTTATAATATGACCTAAAACTGCTTTACAAAGACCCTCCGTGTTTTTGTTTAATTATTGACCATTAGATTATCAAATCTCATGGTCAGGATTTGGTCTGGATTTTGTATTGAGATCAAGTTTTGTATTGATCATTTTCATATATATATATATATATATATATATATATATATATATATATTAAAAGTATAGGAATAGAAATTAAAGACCTCATGTAAAGTTTGACTGAAATTAAACAAAGTGGGAAATCGATTATGCATAAAGCAAGTGTTAGAACTTAGAAGTGGGGAAGTAATTGCGCAGAAAATTCACTGAAACTGACCATTACCATTAAACATCGTGAGAGTTCTTTGCTGCAGCATTAACCATACATACGTGTGCAACATAAGACTTAAGAAATATGCGGAAATAAATGGTTAAGCAAGTTATAGAAAAAGCTTAATTTTCAACAATTATTTCAAGAATGTTGAGCTATAGCTAAACATCATTAATTATTCAATTGCTTTTGGTAGTATGGACACATTTTAATTTGGTGTGTTCAGTTAATCAAAAAAAGGAAAATCAACATTTCATTTCATTTACATCCGAACACAGATTAATTAATAGACAAAATAATATTCTAAAACAATAATAAGACTCTTCATTCAACTTATGAGCCAACCTTAATAACAAGGGCTCCTTGGCTGTGAAAAAAAAAGAGAATCTACAAAAAAAAAAGAAAAAAGACATCAACAATTAGTAGGGGAGGAATGGTGAGTGAAGCACTAGAAAAGAAGCTCTACTATGTTGCATCGAAAGGGGATGTAACAACACTTGTTCAACTAGTTGAAGAAGATCCATATCTTGTTCATGGATTCTGGTTTCCATGTTCAAGAAGCCTTCTACATATAGCAGCAATGCAAGAACAAACAGCCGTCGTTGAAGAAGTATTGAAGCTTAATCTTAGGCTAGCGCAAATTTCAGACTCCAAAAAGTCATCCCCTCTTCACATTGCAGTAGAAGAAGGGCATGTTGAGATCTCACAAAAGTTGTTATCAGTAGCTCCTGAGGCTTGCTGGTGGCGAGACTCCCATGATATGATCCCGCTTCATATTGCTGCTATGAAAGGCCATGTTGAGATCGTGGAATATCTCATTCTCAACACAATCATATGCTTGCTAAGGAGAGGTTGCATCGCAGAGAGACAGTGTTGCACTTATGTGTTAAACATGGTCAGCTTATGGCTTTGAAGATTTTGTTGGACAAGTTGGGAAAGGAGCTTGTGGATGCAACTGGTCAGGATGGGGAGACAATAATGCATTTGGCTGTGAGGTGCAATCAGTTGGAGGTAACCACAAACTCAAACTTTTCTATGTTTTCATTATTTGAATTAGTTTGATCGAGGTATTAATGTGTATCAAATTAAATCATAGACTATACAGTATTTAATGGAAAGCAAAAGCATAAAGAGGCAAACAGAGCTAGATTTCTTAGATGAGAGCCCTCCACACACAACTAGTATATTGATGAATCCGCGAATTTCTGATGTTAGTAAATGCTGGTAGAGAATACAGATCACGACACAGAGATTTACGTGGTTCGATTTACTGAAGTAAATCTACGTCCACGGGAAGAAGGGAGGGCAAGATTGTATTGCTTGATCTGGGATTTACAGCTTACAACACAGACTTGCTATATGATATTTTATCTCTAGAGAGCTTAACCTTTTTCTATCTGATCTAAGTTCTATTTATACATTGAACTAAGATCGTGGCTTGCATCACCACTAATGATGGTTGTGGATGTCGTGGAGGTCATGCATGTAGCGTAGGTCATGGCCTACGATCGTGGCCTGAGTTGACACCACGTGGTAGTGGGTGTGTTGGAAGTTGTGGAAATCCTGTATGGGTCCACTAACTCCTTGTTCGGTCAAATACTGAGACCGAACTGCTTTGGTTGCCGATCTGAGAGTAGAGCTTGATGCCGACCTGAGAGCAGAGCTTGATTGGTTGGCTTTTACCGAGCTGTAGGCTGAGGCCGAACTCTTTGGTAATGCCGAACTCATACTCTTCCTTGGGCTTTGGGCTGATGGGCCGTCATTGCTGTTGGGCTTGTTTAGTACGCACCCCATCACTACCCCCCCCGAAGGGCGAAGTGAATCACTTCGGCGAAGTGAGTCACTTCGGCATTCTGGATAAAGGCAAGGGGGAGGCTGATGTCAGGGGACGTGCCTTGCACGTGACTGCATTAAATGCGACAGTAAAATCCGGCCGTTGAATCCTGAAAAGGTGGGATTCGAAACGGTGCGACGATTTTGAAATCTTCGCCGAACCTGATAAATACCTCCTTTCTTCATCATTGAAGCACTTTTGCGACTGCTTCTTCTGCACTCTATCTCCTTTGCGTAAAAATTTCCTTCCGCTTTCAAGAATTTCTTCAGAATTTCTTCAGATTTTGCAAAGAGTAAGAACCATGTCTTCTTCTTCTTCTTCCGAGTTAGGTAGCGGTAGGAAAGGGGGCAAGGGGTCTTCTAGCCGGAAAGAGTCCGGAGAGAAGACTGTAGAATACTTTCACAGCGTCTTGAGTAAGGACACCGTGATATCTCTACACGAAAAATATCTTCTTCCCGGGGGGAAGGCGGTGGTTCCCGACGATGATCATAGGGCTAACGACCCGCCGGAGGGTTATGCCACCGTTTACGAAGCCTGCTTAGAATGCGGGCTTCGTTTCCCTCTTCCCCCACCTTTTGTAGAGCTTCTTGATTTTTTTCAACTCCCTTTAGGTCAGGTGACTCCGAATTCTTGGAGGCACTTGTCGGCTTTTGCTGCCGAACTCCGTAGGCTAGATAAGGATCTGTCTCTGCGGGCAATCCTTAATTTTTTCCAATTTAAAAGGAAGGGATCTTGGTTTTACTTGATCCCCTTACAGCCTTTTAGGGCATTCTGCAAAACCAAGTGGCCGAAATGGCAAAACCGCTTCTTTTTTTATAATAGGACAGCGGCTCCGGGCTTCCCCTGGAGAGGGCCGAAGTCCGTGATTCCTCATCCTCGGTTAGAACCGTTGGCCGAGCTCGAGGGCGAGCTCAATAAGATTCCTATGATTAGGAAACAATACTCGGAAACTGAGCTCGTCAAGGGCGACCTCGTGTTCAATATCTCGTCTTCGGACGAAGAAACTGAGGGTGAGGATTTCTTTTTTATGCTTTACTGCTTTAGCAGCGAAAACTAACCTTGTTTCCTTGCTTTTTGGCAGTGTACATGCTGAATAAGGCTAGCCGCAAATCTTCGGAGTCCAAGGAGCCGGAGAGGCCGAGAACCACCAGCTCGGCGTCTGATGCCGAGAGGACTCCGAAAAGGCAAAAAACCTCTTCGGATCCGAAGAAGCCGGAGTCGACTTCGGCAAAGGGGAAGGGGAAGGCCCAGAAGCCCCCGAGAGCGCCAGAGAAAGACGTGGTCTTGGCGCCTCCTTCGGAACATATCTGTGAGCCGTTTTTATGGCCCACGGACTTCGCCGAGGTGAATTCTCTTCTTGATTTTCTGGCCTTGCTTTTTTTCCTGTATTTTTTGTGGCCCCTTTGTTGACTTTTTTCTTTATCCATTTTCAGAGGAACGATATGCTCTCCAAGCTCGTCGCCGTCGAACTCTCCAAAGCGTCCAACGACTATGCTGAGATGCAGAGGAAATTGGCGGCTGCTTGTCACCGGGCCGAGCAGGCTGAGGCAAACTTTGAGAAAGCCAGAGCTGCTAGGATTTCGGCCCAGGATGAAGCTCAGTTTGCCAAAAACCAGCTCGTCATCCAGCGAGAGCAAACGAAACGGAGGGATGCTGCCGCCGTGGTTGCCCAAGGAGAGGGTCTCCGTGCTTTCGTGGAGAAACTCTTTCTGAGCCACCAATTCTCGGCCTTTGTCGGTGATCTGGTAAGGCTAATTACCGATAAGGGCGAGCAGGGGGCCGACGTCGTGCTGCCTCTGTACAGCCGAGAGATAGCAGCTCGGCTTCAGAATCTGCCGCTCCTTGAGGAGCTCGCTTCATCCTCGGTCCTGCTTTCTGCAGACCGAGTCCGGAGTTGTCGAGCTGATCGGGACGAGAACCTGGAGGCTATCTTTGCCTCCGTGGGACCCGTTTCACCCGCTTCGACTTACAACGGAGAGGGTGAGGCCGAGCCGCTGGAGCAGGAGGTCGGCGATAAGCAGGCCGATCAGGAGGCGCAGCAGATCGGCTACGGTGGCGCCGAGCAGGCTGGGGAGAGCAAGGAGGCAGAGGCTGAAGCTGAAGCAGATAAGGAGAAGGAAGCTGAACCCCACCGAGAAGGCGGAGACGAAGTTAGCGAAGTATGATTTCGTCTCCCTTCTCTTAGTTTAGTTTCTCCCTTTATGTAAAATGGCCTTGAAGCCCTCCTTGTATAGAAAATTTTTTTTCTTATGAATGAAAAAATTCTTCTCTGCTCGTGTCTTCGTATAGCCTTTCGTACTCTCTTACTCCTGTTGTGGTTTACTACCTGCTCGGTAAGCTGAAATGCCGAACTGACGTAGCTGCTTTGTATTCTTAACTCTCAAGGAGCTGGAGGTACTTCACTGGAAGCGGCTGTACTCTTCGGCTTTAGACGAAGCTGAGAAAAGAGCTATAGCTGACCAGATGAAGAATGACGAACTCTTGGCTCGTTCAATGAAGCTGGAGACTGATAATAGGGACTTAGAGTCCGAAAAGAAGGATCTGGAGGCCGAGCTGAATACCGCCGTGGCTGAGAGGACTGCGTATGAGGATTTCATCAGCAGGCGCGGGGGAATGACCATCTCAGAAGTTCAGGAACGAGTTGACGAACTGTGGGAGGAATATCATGTACTCCGGAGGAACAATGCGCTGGAGAGCTCGGCTTGCCAACAAGTTGTGAAATCATTGCGGCGCTGGGCTTCTCGGTACGACATCGTTCTTTCCCGGCGTCCTCCGATCGAGAGATTCCTTAGGCATTTCCCGCCAACAGATGTTCATACTCCAGTTCAAACCCTTGATTCACTTGCTCAAAACCGTACTCCAAGTCAGCAACGAACTCTGGAACAGCCGGAAACGTCAAGACGAGAACAGGCTGAAGTTCGTAGAGGAGCTGTGATTATGAGTGAGCAAGATCAACAAATGCTTCGTGAAGAGACTCTTCGCCGCCGAGGTGCTAGGGCTTCCCGGGCTCAGAGAAGAGGTGGCAGGTCGATTAGAGCATCTCGTCGACCTGCTTATTCTGCAGCTGCTTGGAACGCCCGAACTCAGCTTCACGAGGATTTTGTGAATAGATGGCTCAACTTTAGCAACCCTGGACAGTAGAATAGTCCTTTGTAATAGCGTAACGCCATCTTGTAGGGTAGCGGAGTTGTGTGCCGAACAGGATTTGAAAAATGAAATTTTGTTTTCGCTTCTAACACTGTATTTACAGCTTAGCGAAAAAATTTCATCGTACTTGTCCTCGGTCTTATGAAGTAAACTTCTTTGACCGGACTTGGTCCTTGGTCTTATGAAGTAAACTTCTTTGACCGGACATGGTCCTTGGTCTGATGAAATAAACATCTTTGACCGGACTCGTCTTTGGTCTGATGAAATAAACATCTTTGACCGGACTCGTCTTTGGTCTGATGAAATAAACATCTTTGACCGGACTTGGTCTGTGTTCTAATTTGGCGATTTTTGTCGCCGGGATCGAACTTTCCCTTGTCCTAATTCGGCGAGTTTTATCGCGTGGATCGGACTTTCCCAGTTAACCGAAGTGGTCTTATGCAGTAAACCTCTTTGACTAGACATGGTCGTCCCCGGTCTTATGAGGTAAACTTCTTTGACCGAACTTGGTCGTCCTAATTCGGCGAGGTTTATCGCGTGGATCGGACTTTCCCTTATTGCAGTTCGTTTCAGACGAAGTGCTTATTTCTTAAGCCGAATTGTGGTCTTGTATCTTCCTGAGAAGCTTGGACTCACAATCGTTGGCTTATTGCAGTTCGTTTCAGACGAAGTGCTTGTTAAGCTGAATTGTGGTCTTGTATCCTCCTTAGAAGCTTGGACTCACAATCGTTGGCTTATTGCAGTTCGTTTCAGACGAACTGCTTGTTTAAGCTGAATTGTGGTCTTGTATCCTCTTTAGAAGCTTTGACTCACAATCGTTGGCTTGTATATGTTCTAAGAAGGGGATCAGCCTTCGAAGAACAAGATACCTCAGTAACATTTGTAAGAGACGATACGCACATAGACAGACAAAACGCACAGACAAAACGCACAGAGACAAACAAAGACCAAGCAAACCAAAGAAAGCACATTGACCGAACAACTGACTGACCGGACTGTCTCTTACAAATGGAACTTTTTGAGGTTGGAAACGTACCATGTTCGGGGTACTTGTGCTCCTGACACGTGAGTCAATTTGTAAGACCCTTTGCCGAGGACTTCTGACACCCGATATGGACCTTCCCATGTGGGTTCGAGTTCGTCCAGCTTTTCTGCTCGGCTTACTTCGTTGTTTCTCAAGACGAGATCTCCCACTTGAAATTGCAGCTTTTTCACCCTTTGGTTATAATACCGGGCTACTTGCTCCTTGTACTTGGCTGCTTTTAGGCAGGCCAATTCTCTTCTTTCTTCGGCAAGATCTAGTTCGGCTCTCAACCGGAATCACGGTTTCTATTCTTCGGCTCCGGTGTGACTTCGGTCATTTCGCCTGCCTCTGACTCCGGCTGCTGTGATTGCTATGCTTGATGGTGCCGAACTGATTACTCGGCACTTTTAAGCGCAATCTGCGAACACACTTGCTCTTTTTCGATCACCTCGGATGACCGCTATCCCTCCTTTGGTGGGGAAGGTGTTCGGCGAGGAAGCCTCTGATCGCTATGATCGGGCTTCTTTTTGTCTTCTCTAGATGAGCTGTCTAAAGACCGTTTTCGACGGTCTGCCTCATCGGCACGAGAAAACTTGTCCGCAATGTCCCACATCTCTTGAGCTGTTTGCGGACTGCATTCCACGAGTTTTCTGTAGAGAGCTCCGGGCAGGATTCCATTTTGGAATGCCGAAATGACAAGTAGATCATTGAGATAATCTACTTGTAGGCATTCCTTGTGGAACCTCGTCATGAAGTCGCTGATCTTTTCGTCACGACCTTGACGTATAGAAAGCAGCTGAGCCGAAGTGCTTCGGGCTTCCGCTTTCTGAAAGAACCTCCTGTGGAAAGCATCCATTAGATCTCGGTAAGATCTAATGCTGCCTTGGGGGAGGCTATCGAACCACCTTCTCGCGTTCCCGATAAGCAGCTCGGGGAACAGCTTGCACATATGGACCTCATTGAGACCCTGGTTCGCCATATTATACTGATAGCGTCCCAGGAAGTCATGAGGATCCACCAACCCGTCATAAGTCATCGACGGAGTTCGGTAGTTCTGTGGAAGGGGAGTTCGGGTGATATCGTCCGAGAACGGAGTCTTCAATGCTCCGTATATGGCGAACCCGACATCTCTTCGGTATGGAGGAGATGGAGACCTCCTGTGATTCCGGTACCGAGGAGGAACAGGAACATGTCGGGGTTGAGGATTCTTCTTCCTGGAAGACACGGCACTACTGCGGTAGTGACTTTCATGTCTGGATGAGGAAGGAGAATCCACCGTTTTCGTCTTCGGCTCTTGGCTCTTTTGCAGGAAGGCTAAGAACTCATCCTGCTTCTCAGCCAAGAACAGCTTGACAGCCTCATTCAAATCAGGCTGCTGGGAAGACTCGGTGTGTGGACCTTTTGAGCGGCTTGTTCCTTCATCGTGAAAACTGGAAGTAGATGTCTCCCGAGGCTGTTTTCCGGACCTGCGGGCTGGATTAGCTTCCTCATGGTTTTCACGAACGGTATTACGGGTAGTATGTGATCTGGTATGCATTTTTTTTGGGGTGGAAAAAGGGTCAAAAATTCGCTTTATCACAAATTTGGTTCTCTGTTTCCCACAGACGGCGCCAGTGATGAATCCGCGAATTTCTGATGTTAGTAAATGCTGGTAGAGAATACAGATCACGACACAGAGATTTACGTGGTTCGATTTACTGAAGTAAATCTACGTCCACGGGAAGAAGGGAGGGCAAGATTGTATTGCTTGATCTGGGATTTACAGCTTACAACACAGACTTGCTATATGATATTTTATCTCTAGAGAGCTTAACCTTTTTCTATCTGATCTAAGTTCTATTTATACATTGAACTAAGATCGTGGCTTGCATCACCACTAATGATGGTTGTGGATGTCGTGGAGGTCATGCATGTAGCGTAGGTCATGGCCTACGATCGTGGCCTGAGTTGACACCACGTGGTAGTGGGTGTGTTGGAAGTTGTGGAAATCCTGTATGGGTCCACTAACTCCTTGTTCGGTCGAATACTGAGACCGAACTGCTTTGGTTGCCGATCTGAGAGTAGAGCTTGATGCCGACCTGAGAGCAGAGCTTGATTGGTTGGCTTTTACCGAGCTGTAGGCTGAGGCCGAACTCTTTGGTAATGCCGAACTCATACTCTTCCTTGGGCTTTGGGCTGATGGGCCGTCATTGCTGTTGGGCTTGTTTAGTACGCACCCCATCATATATGTTTGAGGATGTTTTACAATTTGTGTTTAATCATGAAGAGTTGACTGATTATTCTATTCCCATCATCCCTCATTTCAAGATTTGTGCTAAGCTAATATCAAACCTGTGTTTAGTTATTTGTCTTGCTCTATATTAATCATACACAGCAAAAGTTGCAACCAACTAGAATTTAATAAAACATAAGCTTCTTAATTATAAGCACACTCAATTTAATTAAGGTCTATTTTATACTCCCTCCGTCCCAATAAATATGAAACGTTTGCTTTTCGGCATGGGATTTTATGCAGTGTTGTTTTGTGAGTTAAAAAAAAGAGAGTAAAGTAAGAGCGATGAAAAAGTAGAAATAAATTATTTCTATTTTAGGAAACATTTCATTTTTAATGGGACAACCTAATAAGGAAAACGTTTTATTTTTAATGAGACAGAGGGAGGGAGTATATAACAGCTAACCAAACAACCTAACCTCATTTGTACTTAAAGATATAAAAGACCTATAGTGATGGATTAGTTGAGTTCTATACAAAAGCGACACCTTTTCGGTGGAAAATAAAGGAAAAAAAGAAGAGATATGTATGAGTCATATTTTCATTATCTTTAATAGTATAACTATCAGGGGGAGTGATCATTTGCTAACACATCATTTAATTGCTAGCTACAACTAATTTAAGACCATAGGATTTTAGAAATCTTGTGGTATAAAATTTGTCACGTGTAATTTTCATTTTTATTAATTAAATAATAAAAGATAAAAAAAAACTACCAAATTAGGATTTTGGATGAAAATGTCAACACAATGCTTTGAGAATGTCAACACATTGCTTATATTGACGAAAATATTGAAATTTTTTTCAAATTTTGACATCGGGACATATGCAAGTAAGATCTCGTTAGAATCCTTATGAAATTATCTTTAATTTGATATATGTTGTGCGAAAACATAATTTAAATTGAGAAAGTTATATGTGTTTTAAAGTTATTGGATATTTTTCAAAAGTTAGTTATAACTAATTTGTTGTAAATTGACCTTAATACTCTTATTAATGTTTTTTGTTGATCCTATTGACATTCTAAGGCTAATGATCTAGGCCATTGATTTGAATATCTAATGACTATTATTTAATTGTAGTTAGCAATTAAGTATTGAGTTAGCAATATAACACTTCCCGTAACTACCATGTATACATCTTAAGCATTATTTGTTGTATGATAATATTGTTCATTATGATCCCATTCAATTTCTTGTTCATAATTACAGATCCTGTTTAGTCTTATATCTTATTCGATTGCCCTTTCTTTTAAAATTATGGCCCGTGACGATATATCTTAATTCATCTCCAAAGTGCTAAAATTACACTGGAGATTGTAGTACATCACACGACTACATGTGAGCTTCATCAACTAACTACATTAATTTGCACTACATTCTTTTGGTTATCTTTTCTTCCAAATCAAATTTCTAGAAATTAAAACAGACGTTAATAACATATAGTAGTATCCAGCACGTCATCTCAAAATAAAATATTTATTATCCAGACAAACAATTGAAACATTTTATAATTTGCAAGCAACAACCATGCAGTTTGTCAATAATAAAAATCAAAATTAAGCATTGAGTAATTGAACTTAATTATTGCAATTGAGAATGGAGAGCTTTAGATTGGAGGAGAGCGCGCTGGTTCGGAGGCGCGCCAGCTCTCTGGTAGCGTCGGACGTGGCACGCGCCACCTCATACGAGAGGCTCTCGCAGTCTATGCGACTCGTGGACGAGGGCGAAGTCGAGGCTGGGAACCACCGTTGCAAGAGAAACAGGTCAGGGTGGAGGTCTCTTCTCAAACTCTTTTCTCACAAGAAAAAACAAGAAACCGTGGAGACGAAGCAGCCAAACAAAAGGAAGGTTTGTTGGGTTGCAGATCCACATCGTCGTTGGCCCGTCCAAGGATGGTAGATGTTTTAATTTATACAACTATCATTTTTGTATCCCCATAAATCTCATATATAATAAATATTTTGAGACTATGTGAAGATTCAATTTGAATCGCCTTTCTCTCAAAGCTTTCAAAATATAATCACTCAGAACACGCTCTGATACCGAGATAGAAAAGCATTAAAACACTCGAAATTCGAAAAAGGTAATCATATAGTATAATGGAACATTAATTTGGAAGAGTAAAATCAACTATATATCTCGAATCAACGATAGGTTGCTCCACAAATCACTTCTAGAATAAGCGTCTTACCAGCTGAGATTTGAGAATAAGACAGTAGTTTGGTTTAGTAATAAGACAGTAGTTTGGTTTAGTAATTACTATAAATCCTTAATCCACTGTGTCTAGGTTACTAATAGTAAGCATTGAGTGTATCTTCAAAGGAGCGGTTGTAAAGAACTCGTAGACTATAAGAGTTGTATTTTCACCTCTCTCATTTTTTATCTACAATGTCAATGTGTCCTTCAAGTTTGAACTATCTTTGGATCATCGATCTTACCATGGATAACGACTGACTAATCACGATATTTGAATTCAATAATTGTTGGATCCCTCCAACACAAACTACACAAGGATTTGTATTCAAATTTTAGCATTTTCATCAAGGGTTTTCATAATGAATTAATATTAATTCTAAACTAGTACTAGCTCTCAGAAAAATAAATATTGCTACTTACTTTGATTGATAATAATATAATATCACTCAATTATTATTTTTCGTAGTTTCTCTTACTTGTGGAAAATGTGATCTCCCTAATTGCATGAAAATATAGTTGCAGTTTTCTTATTAATGTCTGAAGTGATTTTCATAAATTTGAATATAGAGATATTTGATAGCTTAGAGTGAAACATGACTCATGGCTAACATTTAACGAAACCTATCAAGTATTAAATGCATGGATTTGTTGACTTAATAATTGGCATTACATACACCTTATCTTTTAACCAGTTCTAACAAAAGAGATGCAACAAAAGGATAAGTAGTTAACTAATTAAAGCATTCACAACAATGATTTGAGGGGTAAATTAATTGAAAATTGTGCAAAAGATACATCTCTGTGAATGTTGATCAGGGACTAACTATTTCCCTCTTCATCTCTGTGCACTTCCTTCTTCATCTGATCATCTCAACTCATGAACTCTTTTTACTCCTATCATACTCTTCATTCGCACGTGCAACAAGAAAATAAAATAAAATAAAACAAAAAAATCAAAAGAAAGAGAGAAGAAGAATGCGTATTAGTAGAAATATAGATACCAGGGACATTTGCATGGACAATTTTATCCTCATCATCCTTTGAGAGTGACTGATTTCCTCCATATGTTGCTCCAAATCCTTGTTCATCAGACCTCTTCGCATACCCTCCATCTAAAGGTTTATTGGCCCTGTTTATATACATCACATGAATAAACACATTACATATATATATAGTGCAAAATATGATGTGGGTTTTGTACTAACCCAGATTTGGCATCTTTATCAAGGTTGGTTTCTGTTGATGTTTGTGGTTTGTTGTCGGAGGTGGATGAAGAAGAAGCTCTTGCAAGCCTGATGCTCGATGCTTTTCCAATAATATAGTTTGGTAGTGAATATGACAAGCGGTGTGTACTCAACATTCTTTTCACCTTCAATCCTAACTCTACAATTCAAAAGATTTTTGTGATGATTTATAAATATGAACTTTGGGAGGGAATGTTTCGATTTCATCATCAAGTGTATCCATATGAACTGGCCTGTAGTCCAGTCGAACCTTCTCGTTCTCCCAGTATCTGCAATCCACGTACAGAGAGTGTTATTATAAATATGGAAAAGGCTGCTTGGCATATGAAAGTCCTAAACTTAAGTTTACACAGCAGAATCGCCACATTATAAGACAAGCTATGTAGCTTACTGGTATAACAACAAAAACCATGTCACCTAGTGATGGAGATCAAAGATATTACTGGTTTTATAGAAAACCAGAACACCCAAGGCTGCCAAGCACCGTATCAAATTAAACATACTGTTCAAGTTTGCATTGGATAATTAGACTCCTATTAGACATCGAGGATAGCAACTGCATGAAACCATCAGGTTGGTAAATATTTGCACTAGCATGTGAGGCTAGCCTACACCCTCCCTCAAACATCTACTATTTCAGTGAGCTAATCAAATATTATTTGATTCCACCATCTCTAAATCCAGTGAAAGTATACTTACAAAACCATACAAGTTATATACTAGGTTTTATCTGTCAATCTTGCAAACGGTAGATGGATAGAAAAGCTTACCCTAATGTATGTCGCATCCAGTTCTCATCATCTCTTTTCTGCAATGGAAAACCATTGGAACAGTTTAGCAGAAATATAAAACAGAGTTAAATAACAACAATAAAGGTAGGGAAGAAGGTGCCTTGAAGCATGCTACACAGTTCAACAAATGTCGTATTACTTCTGCATCAAAAGAATCGAGGAAAACATGACAAACAAGGAATTTACACTCACCGTAAAATCTTCCCTTGCATGAGCTCCTCTGCTTTCTTTCCTCGCCTCAGCAGAGTGCATGGTTATACATGCGTTAATCAGAAGATTCTCCAACTCAATAGTCTCTATCAAGTCTGAGTTCCTGAAAATTCCAGAAATAACAATAATAATTAACCAAAAGAGGAAAATAAAGCAAATAAGCCATGCTAAAGTGCAGGTACAACTAGCAGAAGGGGTGGTTTAGAGACAAAATACCATATCAAGCTTCTGTCTTTCAATTTCACATCATGAAAACTCTCCCATGTTTTATCTATCAACTGGCAGCCTGAAAGTGATAAAAATGACTTGAATATCTTATGGAACTAAATATTGTACTAGTTAAATCAGGAAAAACTCCCTCCGCCACATACCTTCCTCCAATGTTTCTTGAGTCCGAAACACAGCTGCATTGTTTTGCATTACCCGTTGCATGTTCAGCCGGATATTTGAGGTGGGAAGGGTACCATTTGAGTTACGTAGCTTGTCCAACCACGAAAGGGTCTTCTCTCCAGCATCCTTTTCCAATGGTCTTTGTTTCGCTCCTGTAACATTAGAATTGCATGTATCAGAAAATATAGTAACATTGACCATGTGCTGTCCATTTACCAGATCAAGAATGTTTTAGTCACCTGGCTTCTGGATCTCTGCAACCCTATTTGCACAAGCCCGACCAAAGACAACAATGTCAAGAAGTGAGTTGGCTCCAAGACGATTGGCACCATGAACAGATGCACAGGCAGCTTCCCCAGCAGCAAATAAACCAGGAATAATAGCATCAGGATCATTACCTTTGATGGTAACCACCTTAACAAGAACAGACAATCAGTTGTAAATCCATATTATTCATGATATCAGTACAATGTCATGCAGCCAATTCTACCTCTCCATGGTAATTTGTGGGAATACCACCCATGTTGTAATGGACAGTTGGTAAAACAGGGATTGGCTCCTTTGTCACATCAACACCAGCAAAAATGGCTGCAGTTTCAGAAATGCCAGGAAGTCTTTCCTGAAGAACCTCCGGAGGCAAATGATTCAGGTGAAGGTAGATATGATCTTTCAAGGGTCCTGTAGAAGACAGGAATGCATTGTTTGAGATTTAGACATATGACAGTAGTTTTCAAGATTACCAAATTCATCTTCATGTATGTTCTCATACATTTCCAATGAGAACCAATAGTGCTTCAGCACATCAATTCTTCTGAACAGACAAGCAAGCATTTAATTTTCATAAAGTTATAGAAAAATGATAGAGCATGGAATGGATCTTCTGGTTGTGATACCTAAAACCTAAAATCTGATTGTGTCTGCTATCCACCATCAATACAATTAGTTCATAAAAGGCCAAATCAGCTGATTACTTGAAACCCACAGCTCAGAAAGTAGGTTCCCAGTTTTGCAGAATCATATGGAGTAACAAAGCCTACATTACTAGATTAAATGTAACTAAAATATTAGGACTAGCCATCAAAAGACAAGCAATTTTAATGGGAACGTTCTCTCAACAAGATTTACTGAAGTTAACCATAAAGAGATGGTGAGCACTGTAAAATCGAAGTTCATTGTTTTAGAGCTCCGCTTACATAAATGAAAAGATGAAGTACATCCTTGTCATTCTCACATATACTTGAAACTAAGATAACCAACATGAGGTATTTGAAGATAGAGATGGAAACAAAAACAACAAAAAGATGGAAACAAAAAGATCATGTTATTTGAAGCTTAAATCAACATCTCACAGTGCTTTAAGATTACATACCAACACCACGACCTTCCCGGATCTCCATAGTCATAGATCGAGATACCACATCTCTAGATGCAAGATCCTTAGCCGTCGGGGCATAACGTTCCATAAATCTTTCACCTTCACTGTTCCTAAGAATACCACCTTCACCTCGAGAACCTGGCAGTGGCATATCAATAGAAGAATATCAGCAAACCTAACAAGCTCAATCAAGGGAAACAACATATATATTAAATGTAAAGGGACAAAAGTAAGGACTTAAAGAGATAAACCTTCGGTGATGAGACACCCAGCACCGTATATGCCTGTGGGGTGAAATTGAACAAACTCAAGGTCCTGTAAGCAGAAACCAAACATCAGTAGTCAGAGAAAATTCTCCTAACCTTTGGACCCTCTCAAACTCCATCAATCCAACATTGTGGCAGTAAATAACAATAAGCAAACCTCGAGTGGCAATCCTGCACGTGCAACCATAGCATTACCATCTCCAGTGCAAGTGTGAGCAGATGTAGCAGAAAAGTATGCTCTACCATAACCCTGAGATATACAAAAAAAAATTATCAAAGTTCTTCAGGTCTAGCCACAGATATTAAACTTATGTGAGCCTAAAATGCATTTCAAAGATATTATTTTACCCCAGTAGCAAGAATTGTTGAGGCAGCACGGAATCGATGTAAGGTTCCATCCTCCATATTCAATGCAATTACACCCTGGCAGCTACCTGGTAGTATCCAGGAGAAAAAAATTATTATTGAGACAAACCATAAACTCATAAAAATCTGGAACACTCAAATGAGGATCTCCATTGCCCCATAGACACAAGAAATTATAAGCAGGCATATCCGGTACTCGTCTCAGGTACAGTCAAGGGAACAGGTAAAGGCATGCAAATGATAAATGAAGAACAACATTGTCAAAACATACCATCATTGCCCATTAGCAAATCAAGGGCAAAATATTCCACAAAGAACTGAGTATTGTGTTTCATAGCCTGGCCGTACAGTGTGTGCAACAAAGCATGTCCAGTTCGATCTGCTGCACAAGCACAACGGTATGCTTGTCCACCTAAAAAAAGTAGATAGCACTAATAAGTATCCCATGTAATGCAGGAAACTGTACCTCCAATTAAAGGTACATTATACCTTTTCCAAAGTTCAAGCTTTGTCCACCAAATGCCCGCTGATATATTTTCCCATCTTCTGTCCGGGAGAATGGCAGTCCATAATTCTCAAGTTCAATAACTGCTTTTGGTGCTTCCCTACACATGTACTGAATGGCATCCTGATCCCCTGAGGCAAATACAACACCCATCACATAGATTATTAAAGAGACAGCAGAATGGATGTTGTATAAATTAGATACCCAAACAATATATTCAATAAAAAAACAGCAGTGTATCCATTTAATAGGGTTTTGGCAAAACACCTAGTAAGAATAGAATGGGAATGGGGAATGAGGATTGTCTATATTGATTCTTCTTTCTACTTAAAAAAGGGGCATTACAAAACCAACTCAATTTGAGAGAACATACACAAAGAAAGCAGAACTTTCTAGAGAAAATACATTAGACAACAGTGTGTTATTGTACTATTATACATAATTCATACAGATTCATATAACAGTTGTGTGAGTTGATTAAATTTTAGAGGATTCTACAAACAAAGCACATATAGAGATCTATAATACTAAATTTAACTTAGAAGCGAGGAAGACTGTCAAGTAGAAAATTGTTTTTGATGTAATCCAGTCATAAGAGAAAGCACAAGTTTAATCCTTTCAGAAGATAACAACCAAACTAAAGCTTTCAATAATATAAAAAAATCATACTAGACTTAATCCGAAGGACCAACATACCAAGCCAATCACTTCCTTTAACTGTGTCATACATGTGCCATCTCCAATCATCCTCTGTCATATTTCCCAATGCAGCATTAATTCCACCCTGCAAAAACCGTTTACAGATAGATGTTAGAGGCACACATAAATTCTCATAGCCTATGTAAAACACAATTCAAGAGCATCATCGAGAAGGGTGAACTAAACAGAAGCAAAAAAGTTAAATCATAATCAAAATTTTCAAAATTGAAAGAGTCTTATCACCTGAGCTGCAACGGTATGGGAACGAGTAGGAAACAGCTTGGTAATGCAAACAGTGTTGAATCCATGCTCTGATAGCCCTATCGCCGCCCTCAGTCCTGCGCCTCCTGCACCAACCACCACCGCATCGTAGGTGTGATCCACAACCGTGTATGAAGGCGCCGCTCCACTCTGTTAGATACCATACATTAAATATTAAATACACTGCAAATCCAGCAAGTTAAACCTAAGCACACCGATAACGACTAATACAAATATTTTATCAGCTAAACTGAAGCACTTCCGTCTTCCAAAATCAAAACCCCTAGCTCATCCATCGAGAATAAAACCAAATCCAGAAATAAAAGGATCAAGCAAGTGATTTATCATGCAATAAATTCACCGAAAACGCTGAAAACGGATCAATTAAATACAGAGAGACGAATGAAACATACAGATAGCCGACGAACGGAATCGGTGGCGG
Organism: Salvia splendens; assembly: GCF_004379255.2. Classification (NCBI taxonomy): domain Eukaryota; kingdom Viridiplantae; phylum Streptophyta; class Magnoliopsida; order Lamiales; family Lamiaceae; genus Salvia; species Salvia splendens. Next base: position 27,420,004 of record NC_056045.1, read on the forward strand.
CGGACTTCGAGGAAGGAATGCGGATGGCACGGGAAAAGCACCGCCACATCTCTGCTGGATACCGAATAAGAAATCAAATGCTGATCTAGCGCGTGCGTCTCCGGCTAACTCCGTTTGAGAGAGAAAGAGAAGAGTTGGAGAAATGGATTTGTTTTCTTGAGAATGCTAAAATGGCTACCAATTATCCTTTTATGCCCTTTTTAATCTGATTAAATACGTTAATGCCACTCTAGTATGTGAAGATTTAGCTAATATCCTTTATTTAATTATTTAAGTGAAGTTTAGTTAATATTTATCGTGTTTTTTTAAGAAAGCATTTATGCTAATAGTGGATGCACATAACTAATATATAAATGGTCCCACAAATAAGGCAAGAAATGACGAGTTTGGTTGGCATAAATATAAAATATGTAGTACCACTAATCGATTTAAATAATTGAGGGGTAATTTAAAAATATTTTGGAGAGATAGATATTTAGAAAAAGTGCACAATAAAAAAAAAAGCTAGGTTAGTTTGGTTGAGGCGCTTATTGAAGGAGAAATGGACGCGCTGACATGTTTTTAGCCACGACGGAATCTCACGGTGGCTTTGCCACGTGGCTTAAAGCCCATCCACTATTTCCACTCCCACTTTTCTAGTTGAGACCATTTGAAATGATAGCACCATGTAGTAATCCTATATTCTACTATTCCTAGGTGGTCCTGAAATTAAAATTAAAATTAAAATTAAAATTAAAATTAAAATTAAAATTAAAATTAAAATTAAAATTAAAATTAAAATTAAAATTAAAATTAAAATTAAAATTAAAATTAAAATTAAATATTGAACTCTATCTATTATGGATTAACTAATTAAGGTATATAAATATATAACACTCTAAAAATTCAATCTTTAAATAATCCATTCGAACACCAATAAATTCTGCGTTTTCCCCATAATATATACTAGTACTCATATCATAAGGCAGGTTCTATCCACTCATGATTAATCGGTAAACTCGGACCAGGTTTTTAAAAATATAGTAGAAATTAAGTAAAAATTTAATGGAATTTGATTCTTATTTTTTATATATTAGTGTTTTAATTAAATGTGAGTGAGATGAATAAGTAGTAATATAGGTCAATTACCAAAAATAATAAAATATGAATAAGACAATTAATCATTGACGAACGAAAAAGAAAGTTCATGGATGGACGAAAAATGAAATTATGTCAATTAATCGTAGACGGATGGAATAAGACATACGATCTCTGTCACCAAAAAATAGTCTTCTTTTCTCATTTTGGTTTGTCCCACAAAATTTGCCGTTTTCCATTTTTGGCAAGTTTTCGAGTTTGGTCACATTCTCCACTAAGGGCATCAGCAATGGGGCGCCCTATGGCGCGCCACGTCATCAGTTTTATCCTCCTACCTCCCCACCTGCAGTGGGGCGCCCTAAGGCGGGCCACATCATAATTTTTTTAATATTTACAAATTCCATACGAATTTAAAAAAACTAATAAATTAAAATACAAATTTCAAAAACTTCATTTCATTTAATAAAATTAATACATTACAATGCGAATTAAAAAAAATGCAAACTCAGCGACGGCGGTTACGAGCCCACACTTCTTCAATCATGTCGCTCATGAGCTGCGCATGATCCTGTTGGTTGCGCATTGAGGCCTGTCTAGATAGAACCTCATTGAAGCCTAACGGTAACCCTCTATCGGGTGTCTCGGTCGACGTGCCGGACGAGCTAGATGCACGGTCATCTTCATTCCAATCGGTGATACTTCCGCCTTCATTCTCGACTATCATGTTGTGCATGATTATGCACGCATATATGACATCGGCGATGACTTCCTTGTACCAGGAACGGGCCGGCCCTTTCACAATTGCCCACCGTGATTGGAGCACACCAAATGCCCGCTCGACATCCTTCCGCGCCGACTCCTGCTTTTGCGCAAATAAAACCCTCTTATCACCAATTGGGCAGCTGATCGTTTTTAGGAAAACTGGCCACCGTGGGTAGATGCCATCGGCCAAGTAGTACCCCATATGGTATTGGCGTCTGTTGGCAATGAACTCGATGGCCGGGCCGTTGCCGTTACATTGCTCGGTGAAGAGGGTGGACGAGTTGAGGACGTTAATGTCGTTGTTCGACCCGGCTACGCCGAAGTAAGCATGCCTGATCCAGAGTCGATGGTCAGCGACGGCTTCGAGGATCATCGCCGGGTGGCTGCCCTTGTATCCACTTGTGAATTGGCCTCTCCACGCCGTCGGACAATTCTTCCACTGCCAGTGCATACAGTCGATGCTCCCGAGCATCCCAGGAAACCAGTGCGCCGTCTCGTGCATCTGCATCAGACCCTGGCAATCAGTGGCAGTCGGCTTGCTCAAATATGTGTCGCCATAGGCATCTACTATCCCCCGACAAAAGCGCTTCAGACACTCGCGACCTGTAGAATCCCCGCAGTGGAGGTACTCGTCAAAAAGGTCTGTCGTGGTGCCGTATGCCAACTGACGAATAGCAGTTGTGCACTTTTGCAATGGTGTAAGGTCGGGTTTGCCGATGCCGTCCTCCCGAAACGTGAAGTATTCATCACGTGAAGACAATGTCCGAACAATGCTGAGAAAAAGGTACCGCGACATTCTAAACCGGCGGCGGAAAACAGTCGGGCCCCATCGTGGTTGATCGGCAAAATAGTCTTCAACCAGACGTTTGTGAGCTTCCGGGTGGTCGCGTCGGACATACGTCCTATGTCGAATAGGCCTATGGACTTGCTCAGTCGCCGCTGCCGCCGCCTCCTCCTCGCGCTTCATTGCCGCATAGCATGCCGCCATGGCCTCTTCAACGGCTGCACCTAATGCTTCTGACGTCGAACTACCAGACTCATACGAACTAGACTATTGGTATCGTCGCTGAGATTCATTTTGGTTGGATATTGAGAGAGAATATGTAAAGAGATAGTCGATATGTTCGTATGTACAAATGAATGAGAAACGAGATTTAAATAGAAAATCAAATACGCGTGTCATCGTCCGCAACCATCGTCCGCGAAACCCACAGTGGGGCGGACGATGGCGCGGCCGATGGCCTATCATCAGCGGCCATCGTCCGCGTAGGCCGCAATGGGGCGGACGATGGCGCGGACGATGGACATCGTCCGCGCTATACTCCGCGCCCTTAGTATAGGGCTCGACGATCGTCCGCGGCCTATGTCACTCACCCGCAATGGGGCGGACGCGGACGATGCGCGCCATCGGGCGTGCCATCGTCCGCCCCATTACGGATGGCCTAAGAGCATCCGCAATGGTGCGGATGTCCCAGCGGACTTCCCAAAAACATCTTATGCCACGTCATAAGGACCTCCCACTGCACTGCCACGTCATAAGGACCTCCCACTGCACAATGACGGACATCCCCAAGGACATCCCGAAGGACATCCCGACGGACATCTACAATAATAAAATTTCACAAATTCACCAAATTAAACAATTTACGGAATTAAAATTTCGACACGATACGGACGGAGAAAGTGCAATTCGTATATATAGAGTTTAAAATTTTTAAAAATCAAAATTCGGGACGTCCGTCGGGGCACCGCAATGGCGGGCTTCCCAACGGAAGTCGCCGGAAGGCAGCGGATACCTCACATCCGCGGCGGACGTCCGCATTAGTCGATCCGTGCCTAATGGCGAACGTCCCGCGCGGACTTCCGGCACGCCAGTCCGACGTTCGGCGGGACATATCCGCCATTGCTGATACTCTAATAATACTCCAATCACTCTTTTTAACTCTTTTCTAATTTATCAATTTCACATTAAAACTCGTCACATCCCCAAAGTTACAATTTCTAGAAAACAAAATGGATATATTATTAAATTGTCATTTTTCAAAAAAATATTGCCTGAAATTCGATATACTTTGTATACCTTCTATGGCTTCTATCACATCTCAAGTGATTAACTTTTCATTATAGGTTGTCTAATCACAAGTGATTGACTTTCCTCTATTGAAAAAAAAATTAGTTTCTTATTTAATTATCTTTTTATCTCGTACTCCATTGAGTATCATTTTTCTTAAATTCAAAAATTCCATAGGCGAAAAAAATTGATCATTTGCGGCTGACAAAGAGAATACTTTTTTAACAAAAAAAACCAAAAGGAAGAAAAACCACGAATTAAATAGTATATTTTGTGTATTTTAAGGAATTGATCAATTTAAATATAGCCTTTTTAAATGACACATAACAAATTTTTGGTGCAATCTGAAGCCATTTCTTTGAAGAAATAAAGTGCCAGACCTCATCGATTAAAAATCGAGAATTTTTTAAAAAGCTGCAAAATTTGAAGTCAAGAATCGAACTTTTGCTATAGTTATTTCATTACACCTGCAAATTCTCGATCACTCAAAAGGGTCAGAAGAGAGGCATCCAATATTTCTTACAACAGGTAGCCTCCTACGATGCAACTGAAAACCCCGTTCGACTGGAGGCAAACTTTTTCGAATGCTTCAATGAATTAGAGGATACTCACATGGATAGAGGTAGCATCATTCTTCTGTCCCTTTTTCTAGCAAGCGACTGCCGCAGAATTCTCAAACGTATAGGAACAAAGATGCCGAGGCATAGTATAATGGAGGAAACCCAGTAATGCTTTAGGTAAAGGGTGATATATGATGAAAATAGGAGAGCGATAAATATAAAGGCCCAAAAAGCAGCAAGTGCAACATCATTCCTGCATAAGAAAAAATGAATTAGAGAAGAAGCTGAAGAGATATTAGGCATGGCAATGTCAAATAAATGAGAGAAAAAGAGACAGAATCATATTATTTCTTACATTCATGAATGGACAAGGATAGTTTTGGATGTGTCTTTTTGGTGGGTTGGGCTGTTGGGTTGTAGTGTGTATATTCTAAAGTTCAAGAAACTTGAGTCTTAAGAGGTACAAAAATTGGGGCCAAAAAGCACTAAATGAAATGATATAATCATGGCTATTTTCTTCTTAGCTAGGCCTATAATCTGACATATCAGCATTATACTACAAAATATGCCCTAAAAGTTATTTTCTTCTCATTCTAAATTGACCTAATTTCCAAAGATATATATTGTCCAGGTGAGTGAAAGATAAGAAGCCTAACCTCTTGATATGACATGATCAAAGCACACTGATGCACTTCACTAAGCCTAGATGGAGGATATAATATTGTTCATTCATATCTGTGTAGTTCGATTAAAATTACATTATAATATCATGTCGAGGTGCACTACTTCAAATTTCATATAAAGTCAATTTTAGATGAGAGTAAAAGCGAGTGTTGAACTCATGACCTCCATCAAACTAAGGAGGTAAAGATGAAAACAAACTTCATTAACAAAGGAACTGCATAGTAGTATAATAATCTAATAGGTTGTAGAGGTTGCCATAAGCAAATTCCTTTTTCACATCTTAGGTTACAATGTTCCCCAAATTCATGTCTATTGCTACATCAAGTGGGAATAAAATTTCTCCAGAAGTGAAAAGAAAGAAATAAAAATATAATGTGAAGTCTATGAACAAAGACTACAATGAGCTAGCCGACCAAAATGAAATTGTTTTTATTGACATGCATTCACTAAGAGGTAGAGAGTTCTATGGAAATCAACATTGAATACACACGGTGTTTGAGCAAACTCATATAACAAGGTCTTTTTTTACTTGTTTCTTTACCTAGTAAATTTGTATATCCAAATCATTGTTGAATAATATGTTTGCAGTTCGCTTACCACTGGTGACTTGTCAACTATACAACACGTCATCCGGATACAATTGGAATAAAAAAAACTAGTACAGAAAGGGATTCAATATTCTAAAGCACCAACTGACCAACAAAATCATAAGCAACCAAAAGTTGCCAAAGAAACTTTTTTTGTCCAAGAATAATTCTTCCAATACGGTCTACTATGACTAACTGTTTCAAAAACCAACCAGATTACAAATAAATGAAGAAGTGCCTTCTCTGGGTCTTCATCACAACCCCTTTACAATCAGTGGCCTTCTTTATGTTAGTTTGATCAAATTTTGTAATCATTGCAGCATAATTAGACTATTAGAGAGGCCATCAATGTAGTAATTATAATCTTCAAATTTTCAGCCAGTGCACTTATCCACGGGCCAAACTAAAACATAAAAGGTTTGATGCCTTATAAACGCCTATATACAAAAAACTAGATGATTCTACAAATTGTATACTAATGTTTTTCCTCTTGCTTCTGTTAAAGTAATAAAAGTATTTACATGCACCCTAATAATGTTTTCAACAGACACATTTTTATATCGAGTGTAAGTATAGATTTGCAAACACATATTTTCTAAAATCATCCTCACCAAGTTACAAGTCACTTACAACATTCAGGAAACATAACTGTTGAAATGTTATGCACATGTCTTATATTGTTGCATCGACCACAACAGTAAGAAATCAAGACAGCAGAGCAAAATCTGAACTAAGATTGGGTGTAAATTATATAGCCAACTTTCCATAGATAGTGAGCTGGTTATTTTAATTAGCTACTCTGTTTCTTCTTAGATAGACAGGCTAACATATTCAACATTTTCCCACACATCTATCAATTTTGAAGTCTGAACTCTGAATTGCAATTTTCTACTGAATGATCTGATCCATCCACTAGGCTAGCTTATGCTGGGTAAGACACTTTAGGTTACACACAAAATAGACAATAACAAAGGGGAACAGAGTACCTATCAATGTGAAATAGATATGAAAAAGCTCATCAGCAACATATTGCCCGATTCAAATACTAAATTTTATCTTGATCTACAAAAAATTAGCTTCATTCTGCTGGTGCTACATAATTGTAAACCAATTATGCGAAACACACAAAAGTTTAATCCGCGAGAGGAAGTAAAAATTCGAAAGGAAGCTGAATTCCGGGCAGAAAGAGTAACCTACCAGGTTGAAAGAAGGGGTTTTGGAGAGAAGACGGCGAGAGGGGGGCACTTGTGCTGGGATCGGACCTGGTAATCTCTGAGTTGCTCAACGAGTTTCGAGCGAGTTATCATCGAATTGCAGTTATCACCTCAGAATGTAACTGAACCAGATTGAACCAAAACTGCAGGGAATTCTGCAAATCAAACTTATGATGCCACCCAATAAGTACTCCAATTTCAATTTTTTGCAGATTCATTCAGCATTGAATCTTCAATAAAATTAGGGTTTGGCGGAAGGTATATGATTTTTGCAATAGACAATACTGTGGGTAAAGTCTACGAAACATGTAAAATCAAATTGAGTATACTAATTTTACTTATTCTTGAGAGCAACAACTTTTATTTTTAAAAATAATAACTATTTTCTTTTTAGATTGTTCCTTAAAATTAGAAAATTTAGAATCTTTCTATTTTAAGACCTTGACTCCACAATCCACTAACTCTACTTTCTAAACTTTTCTCTTTCTCTCACTTATTTTACTCATTTTTCTTTTCATCTCTCTTACTTTACCAATTTTTCTCACTTACTTTACCAATTGTGCATTAAATCATTAAAAATATTCATCTTAGGATTGTTATTAAACTCAATCTTATAAGGGCATTAGCAATGGAGCGCCCTAAGGCGCGCCCTATGGCGCGCCATGTCAGCAGTTTTATCCTCCAACCTCCCCACCTGCAGTGGGACGCCCTAAGGCCCGCCTTATAGCGCACCACGTCATAATTTTTTTAATATTTACAAAATCCATACGAATTTAAACAAAATAATACATTAAAATACGAATTTCATAAACTTCATTTCATTTAATAAAAATTAATACATTACAATGCGAATTAAAAAAAACGCAAACTCAGCGACGGCGGTTACGAGCCCACACTTCTTCAATCATGTCACTCATGAGTTGAGCATGCTCCTGTTGGTTGCGTATTGAGGTCTGTCTAGATAGAACCTCTTCGAAGCCTAACGGTAGCCACCGTTCGAGTCGATCGTCCGCGACCTCCACAATGGGGCGGACGATGGCGCGGACGATGACCATCGTCCGCGGCCATCATCCGCGACAGCCGCAATGGGGCGGACGATGGTGCGGACGATGGCCATCGTCCGCGCTATCCTCCGCGACCGAAGTATAGGGCGCGACTATCGTCCGCGCCCTATGACACGCACCCGCAATGGGTGCGGACGATGCATGGCGCGGACGATGCGCGCCATCTAGCGTGCCATCGTCCGCCCTTGCGGATGCTCTAAGAGCATCTCCAATAACCGGCGTCACCACCGCGACGCCGATTTTTCGCCGACGCCGGTTTGACGCCGAACCATTGGAACCGGCGTCGGCGAAATCGGCGTCAAAATCGGCGTCGCCATGCCGATTCCCGCGCTGACGCCGGTTCCGACGCCGATCCTCACGGGCGCCATTGTGCGTCCCGGATCGGCGCCAAACCGGCGTCGGATTTAATTTTTTTTTAATTCGAATTTTAAAAATTCGAATTTAAAATTTTTTTTAAAAATACTATTTATTTATAAAAATTGTTTTTAATATTTAAAAACAATTTTTACAAATAAATTTATACAAGAAATTCGTAATAGCCCATATATATTTAATGGGCTTGCGAATTATGAAACCATTCTAGGTTGTCTCTCTTTTATAGAGACATCCTTGAATGTTTTATATTTCACATTCGATGTGGGACAAAAATCATTCTAGGTTGTCTCTCTTTTATAGAGACATCTTTGAATGTTTTATGTTTCACATTCGATGTGGGACAAAAATCATTCTAGGTTGTCTCTCTTTTATAGAGACATCCTTGAATGTTTTATGTTTCCATATAGAAATATTGTACTTTTTTAATTGTACTTTTTAATTTTTGTACTTTTTTTAAATTATTGTACTTTTTTTTTAAAATTAATGTACTTTCTAAATTTTAATAGTATTATTCGAATTTCCCGTATTTGTCTCGTAAATTAAATTCCGTATGTTGATACGAGTGTAAATTAAATTATATAATTGTTATTAGTGATGTGGATAGGTAGTGTGAAGGCTATGTGAGGGCTATTTGATGTCCAGTTGATGTGGCAAGCTGATGTGGCAGGAGAATTGTAGTGCTGATGATGTGGCAGTGTGAAGGCTATTTGATGGCTATTTGACGTCCAGTGCTATTGGAGATGCTCTAAGCCAAACAAATACATATAGTCCTAATGCAGGCAATTAGAGCATTCCACCGGCGCTCTTCCACAAGAGCACCAGTCTTGCTGTTGGACTCTTGCCGATGGCACGGACAAACTCTTGCCGAAGAGCATGCTCTTGTCGACGACAAGAGCCCGCTCAGCTGACGTGGCATTCTCTGGTTGGTCAACGGCAATGCCGTTGTTTTTACATTTTTTTTTAAATTCGAAAAAATCTTAATAAAAAAAATATATATGTTCCTATTTCCCAAAAAATATATCCAAAATATATCCGTTTTTCTCCACTTTTAATTAATTTATTTTTTTATCCTAAAATTCACACTTTCATCAATAAATATCTCATTTAACACAAAAAATCACACTACACCAAACAACTTTTGCAATCTCAATTTTAGAATTTTAATTATGTAATTTTTATTTTTTAGGATTTTAATTATAATTTTTTAAATTTTTTAGTAATTTGTAATAGTGTTTATGGTGTTTTAAATGCATTTTAATATGTGGAATTGTTTGTAGTAATTGAAGTATTTAAATTAAATAATAGAATGATGGGACCCTTGAAAGAGCATGCATGTAAGTGTTGTGCTTTTGTAAAAAAGTAGGGAATTAAAAATGAATAAAGGTGGATCCGAGCTCATATATGTGCTCTTGCGAAAGAGCATGATTTTGTTATCATATTATATTTAATTTTATTAGTAGTACTATTAGTTTTGATTTTGATTACTATTATAAAATAATTTTATATTTATAAAATTTTCCTAGATTAATCAGATGTCATTAAAAAATCACAGTATAATTTAATTCGCAATCATCTATATTTTATAGTTGTATATTGTCGACAAATAAAGACATTTTTGAAAATGAAAACACAGATAATCATAGACTTATAAAACTGCTCCAGCATGAAATACCAGGAAAATTCAAGTCACAGAAAATAGCTTTAATCACCATTACAAAGCCATTTAACTGGGGATTTTAGTCCTAAATAGATCCTGGTTTACAAAAAACAATCAAGCAGAGAATGCTTTCCTCTCCAAATAATGACAAAAAATGAGAGGAAACCAATCCCTTCAAGAAATTAAGGCACAGGAGCAGAGCAGGATCTGGTTGATCCTCCAAAATGAGTGATAGACATAGTCAGGTCAGCTGTTAAGAGTGGAGAGCATTCCTCCGGTTGCAGTCGGGAGTATCACCTCCCAACCAGGTCCTTTAAGAGGATAAACATTTTGTTTTGCATCACCCTCCTCTTCCTCAGATGGCCCAGCAACCAGATCACTACGGTCCAGAACCTTCTCCAGATCTTCGTCGCTGATGTCAGTCTGAATCCATCGGTCCTCTTCATCCTCCACCTCACAAAGAAGGTCTAGCAACTCCTCTTCCTACAACAGAAATTATTAAACACCCTAACTGTATGCTATGGCTACCAACAAAAAGATCATTGCATGTAGCACCAACCTTAATGGTATCTGACCCGTCCTTACATCTTTCTTGTTTAAACTGTCCCTTGCCAATCACCACATGTTCGAGCCTCAATTTGCTGAAAGCTCTTTTCAGAATCCGACCCTGAAACGATAAATTTGTGTTTACATTATAGCGATAATAGAAAAAGGGGCATATTGCCAAGGTGGGTAGGGGGGTATGTATAGTGAGGTGCGAGAGCTAGAGTGAGTATCTGAGGCACCTCGATAGATTGGGCAGTCGCTAGCCTGTATACATGAACAGGTTTTGTTTGACCAATTCTGTGACACCGATCCATGGCCTGTAAATCTGCCTGAGGATTCTGCAAATCAATTGGAACTCACTCAATCAATCCTCAGAAAGAAATTTTGCATAACAGCACCAGGTCAGGCATGAGTGAATGTGAGATGAAAACTAGAGTCCAAGATGATACCCAATCACTATCGTATAAGATGCAGGTGTCAGCTGCTGTAAGATTAATACCCAACCCACCAGCTCGGGTACTGAGGAGAAAGATTCTATAGTCACTATCCACCTCATTGAATTCCTGAATCTGTTTGTGATTCACCAAAAAAATCAAAGCCAAGTTAATTGCAAACTCAGTCGATAAATGACCAGCTAATACTGAAAACATGAGCTCCAACAGTGTTCTTTTCGTCTATTAGTTGATACTCTTCCAAATTTGTTTGAAATTGATTTAACATATTAAACATCAACATTGAAGTCACCAACCACCATTATGTTTTGGTAGTAAATTGTTAAATAGTGTAAGCAAGCAGCAGCAAATGAACATATGAAACATAAAACTAAATTGTTAAAGGACAATGGACAGCAATTGTATAACAAGAAAAAGATGGAACACCACAAAATATGTCTCTCTATTTCATAGCTGTACCTGTCGTTTTCGTTCTGATAATTTAACACTACCATCAATCCTGCAAACTTCAAATCCCCTTTCACTAAAATAGTAATCCATTATGTCTAAGATCTTGGTCCACTGTGAGAATATCAAAACCTAAAAGCACAAAGAAAGTTAAATGAAAAACAAATAGATTATACACATTCAATCCATACAAAGAACAAGCTCTGACATACTTTGTGCTTTTGAGCAAAGAGCTTAGCCAACAGTCTATCCAATAATTTAAATTTTCCACACTGCTCCACAATCTGTTCCACGGGTGGGTAAAGATCTGCCAAACGGGATACTGAAAGGTGAATATCATTCATAATTGACATGACAAGAAATTTTAGGTGGAAGAAAACATACAGGAACCATCAAAGGTGGACTCCAAAAGGTCAGGGTGGTTGCAGTTCTTCCTTAGTTGAACCATCAGATTATTGAGCTTTCCTTTGAAACCATGTGTAGCTGCAAATGCTAACAAAGTGAGCAGGTTGCTAACTATCAATAGATTCAAAAATATTAGCAAGTAAAATCATGCAAGAATAGGACACACATATAGAAGTATCTAGACTCTGTTTGAGTAAACATAGTGCAATGAAGCATGGATGTATATAAAGGCATAGAAATAAGAAGAAATCCAACTTCAGTTTACTCTTTAAAACCAACAAGAGACCACGTTACCCCACACAAAACCACAAAATGTGTATATATGTACATAAAGATGCACTGCCATCTATGTTTTTCAAAACCTGCTGTGAGCCAGATGGAATGTAGTTTTACCATCACATGATTTCTCTAAGATGTGACCCTCCAGTGTTTTGTTAACAAGATGATCTTGGAAGGTCTTCTGATAATCAGTCATTGTTGCATACAAGAGAATTTCTTTCTTCCGAGGGAGCATTAGCTCAACATCAGACTTCATTCTGCGAAGCAGAAATGGACGCAAAATTGCATGGAGTTTGGCCACTACCTGCAGATATATGAATTGACAAATTAAAACAAAATAAGGATCAAACAGGAAATCGTCTGAGGTAGCAATCATTTAAAGCATACCTGAGCCCTTCTTTTCTCTTCCATCTCTTCCTTGATAGCTTCACTAGTGCACCTCCCTGAGAAGTCGAACCTGGGATACACATAACAAGTAAGACATAAAGAAAGAAATGGAATTTATGTGATTAGTCAAACGTGGTTGTTCACAAGTAAAAATTCACAATCTGATATATATTATGGTCATGAAATATAATACCACTGATATATACTCCCTCTGTCTACCATGACTGCAGCATTGAAGATCACACAGGTATTAATAAAATGTTGAATAGGTATTTGGTCAGTAGAGAAAGTGTCCCATCAATGGCAAATAATGGGTTATGATGGCAGGCCATGTGTAATTATTTTTGTAAATAAGTACTGTGAGAGTAGGGCTGGGAAAATATACCGAAATACCGTACCGAAAAAATACTGAAAATACCGAATTTTCGGTATACCGTACTTTTCGGTACGGTATCATACCGTACCGACAGTTTTAGTTACGGTAAAGATATGCATTTTGTATATACCGCGGTATACCGCGTTATACCGCAATTGCGGTATATGCCGCAAATAACACGGTATACCGCAGTTGCGGTATATACCGGAAATCACGGTATACCGCATATTGTGGTATACCGAAATCACGGTACGGTATACCGACAAAAGCGGTACGGTAACGATATCTAAATTTTGGTATACTGTACGGTAAAGGTATGATTTTTGGTCATACCGCACGGTACGGTACGGTATGGCCATTTCGGCCCGGTATACCGTACCGTTCTAACCCTATGTGAGAGTATATTATAAGTGGTGTTCAAAATAAAAAGGTTGCAACCTTTGTGGAAGCCTTATAAGGCAATTGTCGGACACTCATGGTGTCTTGGTAAACGGAGAGAGTCGCCATTTAACAACAGGGTTTAAAGCATAAATTTTTTTTAAGAGAAATGTGCATTGTCCAAAATTCAAAACATATCATCACCCCTTAATATTTGACACAATTTCTAAGTTCTTACCACACAAAGATGAGGTCAACTGTAAAAATAGTTTTAAGCACTTCATAGAAAAGGTATTCAAGTAATCTTATTATTAATCAACAACTACCAGCTAACAAAAAGTTACTTACCATGATTCAAACTCCTCATGGGATGAAAATATATCAGGAAGAATAAAATTCAACAGCGACCAGAGCTCTGCCAAGTTGTTTTGCAGTGGTGTGCCAGTCAAAAGAAGCTTATTCTCAACAGGCAAGAGTTTCAATTCCCTTAGTAACTTACACTTTGAGTTTTTCAACCTATGCCCCTTCAAGAATCAAAATATATCTCAGAACGAATCATGCAACACATCAATATTTTTATAACTTCAAGAACTAACTCCTGGTTTAAAAAAACAAAATAATGTCACAAAAATGGCATATACCTCATCAACAACAATGTATTTCCAGCTGTAATGTCTCAATACTCGTCTTGCATCAAACATTACAATTTCATAAGAGGTAATGACAATAGGGAACTTGGGACCCATAGTTCTAGGCATATGCTTCCTTGCAATTTCATATCTCTCATTCTTATCACCATGGTAAATGATTGCATTCACTGAGGGTAGAAACCTAACAAATTCAACAAACCATGTATATTACATTAACATCATGAGAAAAAATAAGAATAGTCAATCATCACATGTAGAAGGAATAATCGCATACCTCTCGATCTCATTCAACCAATTTGATAGAGTTGAGAGAGGAGCAATAATCAAGTAAGGACCATGCAATCCATTCCCTTTGAGGTGACCAAGAAACGCAAGGGTTTGAATTGTTTTACCGAGACCCATTTGATCTGCGAGGATCCCATTTAATCCATTTTGCCACAATGAGATCATCCATTTTACGCCTTTAAGTTGATACGTTTTCAACTTTCCACCAGTCAACAAAGGTACCAATTCTTCCTGCTCTTTCTCATCTCTCTCTGCATCTGCAAGGGTTGAATCTTCAGCAGAACAACCATCTTTACCTCTTGTAAGCATAGCTGCAACTGCTCTCTTTGCTTTCCTCTACAAAATTACAGGAGTTGTTTTGCATTAGGATGTGGCTTGTAAGTGACAAAATCAAAATGATAGCAAGACCAATTACATATGAATAAAATATGACAGTTTAAATAGACATAAGACTGAAGAACTCAGGGTATGGTGGGGAAATGTACATTATTATAATTTGCACCAGCCTTTCTTTTAGTACCACGGCCTCTCGTTCCTCCTTTGACAACAGTTTTCTCATCATCATCCAGCCCATTCTAACATATCGCAATACAAACTATGTTAGCGGAGGTACCTTAACAAATCGAAAAAAATCAGCATGATAAGGAAACCTTTGTAATATCATCCATTTTCTCCAGTAGAAACTCCGAGTAAAGCTGGGTCTGAGTCAAAAGCTCATCCAATTTCGTGAACTGGGTGTCATTTAGACTAGCTCCTTCTATAGGTTTCTGCTCTTCTTCTTTAAGCCTCTCTTCCAGCAGCTTTTCCTCCTCCTCCTCCATGGCTTTTGAAATAAGTGGATGACATCCTTCCTTGACATCGTCCACCTCCCCTTTGACACCTGAATTCCCTTTGCAATCCTTTAAATTAAAATATGATAAAAGAATCAGTGTCATTATTGGCAATCGCAAGCGCAAGGGATTCTAAAGCGTGGCACAAAAGAATAAGTCACTCCCCGTGGAGCAACCAGTTCTACAGCAAAAGCAAGTAATAATAATAATAGAGTAAAAGAACAGTTTGTGATAAATCAATTTTCCTACATTCTCCGATCAATTAGGCTAACTTGGTGCAAAAGGGGAAATGGAGTTGAGGTAGCTAGAAGAACAATTTTGAAATATATTACCCTAAGGTAGCATCGTATTTCCATCCCAACAAACCACAGCACAGCGTCAAAAATCAGCTCAACGAATCAAAAATTAGTAAACAAGCATGTCTGAAGTATACTCGAAATGTGAATGAAAATACCTCATCTTCAAGAACAGAGGTAGGAGAATCTGCGGCAGTATCGCTCTCCACTTCGTCCTCGGCCGCCATTTCTCACAATCCTAAGTCATTGAAAACAACAATATCAAGTCAGAAAGTGTAAAAAACACAAGGCAAAAAGAAAAACCCCTTTTTAACTTCATATTGCACAACATATGAGAAAACACAAATAAAATCCCCAAATATTAACAAAAGCCCTACACAAACATTGCAACTGCTTACTCAGTATATGAAAATGAATGCAAATCAATTTCAAATTAGCTTCTCTCTCTGACACTCTCTCTGTCGATCTCTCTCAAGGGAGGAAGAGACCAGAAAGAATGGAGAGAGGCAAAAAAGAAACACAGAATTTGGATTCAATAAAGGTGTGCACAGTTATTTATTTCAACAAGGTGACTGCCTATTGTCTGCAGACGCGATGGGCGGGAAAATAACCTATTGGAATTTTGCCCTTACAAATTCCGCTTTATTTCTAAAAAGCCACTCCTTCGCCACTTTTCCAAAAACACCTTTTCATAATTAATTTATTTGTTCATCATCTAATTTTTTGGTGAAATATACTTCAGATATCTCATACTATATAATATAACGATCTTATTATTCATAAAAATAATGTATGATGCCAAACGCCAATTACAACAATTATATATAATTTAAAAAACTATAAAACGAATTAATGACATGTTTTAACTTCTATACATATGTAACATATCAATTTGGTTATTCCTTGACCAGGATATTAAAGAAGTGGGGATTATGTATAAAGAAATTGGATATTGGGATCATCTTTCGTGAAAACTGGTTTAATTTAATTGATATTAGTATGGCTTTTTTTATTTTATACTCCTATTTCCTACTACTATCATAATTATGTAAAATGTACATCATTTATATTACGTGTGAAGCATGATACTGGCTTGTTGATTTTGATTCTAGAGGTTTGGTATAAGAATATCACAAAACTTATAAAATTAGATAAAAATAGTAAAGTTAAGATTTATTCGCAATTATTCAATATTTAGAAAAAAAAATTGGTGAAATTGTACATGGCAACCATAGAACTATATGTTTGTGTCAATGACGATAAGTTGAACTATGTTGGCTATTCAAGAATAAAACAAAGTCATTTAGCTGAAAATATTTTAATATATTTCATGTAAGTGACCAGAATTTTTCGCCATAAATAATTATAAACAAATCAAAATATAATGGTTTTCTCGACTAATTTTTAAAGTTGTAGGAACTACAATGTACTATAATTTGACCAAATTTTATAGTTTTTAGTCATTTTTGCCTAAAAAATTGAATCTTGGGATAATTTTTTAGGCCACAATCAGTCTTATCAATCGCCCAAATTTATATTTTTCTTCATTAGCAAATAACTATTCCATTTGTATTTTACTAAGTATTTTTTTTACTTTATTTCACTCGCATTTTATTTATAGAGTGAATTACGCAAAAGATCTTTGAATTACGCGTTTCGCACGTAAACAGTCCTTAAACTTTAAAAATATCATGGGTAATCCTTGAAATAAGGTGTAATCATATTCATGATACATTTTCACTATTCATCACAAATTAGCACCAAAAATGCCCAAAGGTATGGAGGGTATTTTTGGACTTTTATAGATATTGGATATGATATTTTCATGAGTGAACTGCACAAAAGGTCCCTAACTTTTCGCCTTGTAACAGCAGAGACCTATAACATTTAAAAATCTCATCACGGGCATCTAACAAATTATATAATCACAAACCGGGTTTTTTCGGACCATAACACCCTCAGGGCTTGAAAGGCCAAACTCGACCTTTTGTGACGCCGCCACTGCATCCCACCTGCTGCATGTACTGTGGATGAGATGTCAATCCTAATTGATGTGACAGAAACATCATGTCTTTTGTCCTCTCTCTTCTCTTCTCACAGTGATAATGAAGGAGGACAGAAATAGAATAAAAAATGTCTTATTCTTGTATTTCCCTGATAAGCATGTTCTCGTTTTGGCACACTCTCTATCTTCTTGCGACCTGAATTTCTTGATTTATGGTAAAATTTTATATTTTATATTGATTCTGCATGCTTTACCAGCTTTACCATACATGACACCGTCATGGCAAATATATTAAATTCATAAAATGTTATTTTGTCTAATTAAATAATGTGATCGAAGTGTAGTAGTTCAAAATTTAATTGATGGTGATATTCTTCTCAAACTGTTTTGATGATTTGATGTTTTAACATGCAAGAATTTTCGGCCACCATATGACTATCAATTTCACTTTGATTAGTATTACTTTTATTTATAGGTCAGAAGTCTAATATGGGGTATTTGACACAGTATAATCTACAGATGGACATTAATCACATTTAATTTAATACCACTATGTAAAATGAACTTGTCTAACGTAAACTTTCAATATGTATAATTTTTAGGCGGTAGCAATAAATTAAGTTTTATGTGACAATTTTGCATGTGATTGTGATTTGTTTGTGTATTTATAATGCGATCATTTTCATAAATGAATGTTGGTCCATGTAGCACAATCATATTATTAAAATGGGCAAAAATATATATTATCGAATCAATATTGTAATTTTTTTTACTATTAACACGCGTTTAATAAGACATAATTAACGAATCAAAGATTTTGTTCTCTTTTTACTAAATAATAATTGCTCCATAATGAGGAAAATAGGGATTCGAGATGCATGTTTAAATATTACTCCTACTAGTTTATCTCTATATTTTCTATCCAAATAAAGATAAACATACATAAATTATAGGTACATAATCGACCAATTTTATTTAACCATTTATATTATTTCCTTGTTAGTTACTCCTATTACATTTTTAAATATATTAAAAAATTGGTTTTATATAATTTAATCTATAGATGGACATTAATCACATTTAATTTAATACTACTATGTAAAATGAACTTGTCTAACGTAAACTTTCAATATGTACAATGAACTCGTCTAACGTAGTAATATTTAAATTGTTGGATGTATAAAAATTTAAAAAGTAACGCAGCTGGATTATTATATATGTGTATATTTTCTAAAATATAGTAAAATCCATATAGTGTCTCAAATAGCTTAAAAGTCAAAAGTGTATTTAATTATTATTTGAGGAATACAATCTAGTCAAGTATGTTCAGCCTTGAGTTGACAACGGTGCAGACTTGTGCAGCGTATGCCTGCAGAAATGCAGGTTTCGTAGGTAAAGAGACTAAACTGTGCTTCAGCCCATTTGGGCATTTTCGTCCGGAAAATGGCAAAAAAAACAAGGTTTGTGATTATATATTTTGTTAGATATCTGTGATGACGTTTTTAAATGTTAGAGGTCTCTGCTGTTACAAGGTGAAAAGTTAGGGACCTTTTGTGCAGTTCACTATATTTTCATTTATCTCTCTCTAGTATTGGATATAATATTTTTCTTATAATTTGAGTGTCTGAAATAATATTTTTCATTTCATTTTTAATCACTTTATGTTAAATCATCTTTCTCTCTCTCTCTAAAACTTTTAAAAAATAAAAAATACAATATAATTCTTAAATATATTAATTATAAAAGTTAAATTATAAATATAATTATCAAAAACAACTTTTAACTAAATTTAATTATTATGTAAAAGTATGACTAACTTTTACTAAACTTATTCTATCTATTGTTTTATAGTACTATTTACATTTCTAAAATCTGGACCCAAATTAAAGACTTTTATTGGCGAGGAAGTATAAAATGCTGAAATTATGTGGTTTACGTTTAACAACCGTTTCCTTGGATAGCCTAACGATAAGAAAACTCAATCAATAAAGCTCAAGCTCAGCAGTAAATCCACTCCAATGGCGGTGCTACACACCTCTTGCCATCCGTATCCAATCAGCCGCCGTAAATTCACCAAACTCAGGAGGCTGCCGGTGCTCAAAGTGCGGGCAATGGCCAAGGAGAGCGGCGCCGCTGAGGCAGCCGCCATCGTGGGCGGACTAGTGCCGACGCCGGTGATCGGTTGGTCCCTCTACACCCTCAAGACCACCGGATGCGGGCTTCCTCCCGGGCCGGCGGGCTCTATAGGCGCGCTGGAGGGAGTGAGCTACCTGGTGGTGGTGGGCATTGTGGCGTGGTCGCTCTACACCAAGACCAAGACGGGCTCGGGCCTTCCCAACGGGCCTTTTGGCCTCTTGGGGGCTGTTGAGGGCCTCTCGTATCTCTCCTTGTTGGCTATTGTTGTTGTGTTTGGGCTGCAATTCGTTGAGCAAGGATCCATTCCCGGCCCGCTTCCTAGTGATCAATGTTTTGGTTAATCATTAATTACTAAATCTTGTGTTTCTTTCTCCCATTTGTCATTCATTATTTTAGTAGGATATTGTGTATATACTAGTGCATTTGCTTCTTATTTGGATCAATCTAAAGCATTGAATTGAAGTTTGTTTGGAAGTCATATTGGAAAGGTTTCTATTATTGTAGTATTGTGTTAGGTGTCTTCTATCACGTCAAACTCATTGTAGAGTTCAAATCTACTTTTACAAAGAAAACAAATTATCTATCCAATAGATATAGTCATTTCTTAATGGTATATTCAGGTGTGATCAAGGTTGATCGATCCCACGGTCAACCTATTAAAGCCAAAATATTTCATTATACGGAGTATTTAGTTTTTTAAGCTATCCTCAATGATCTTTAGTAGTGATGATCGTTGTACCGCCTCTATCTTATGATATCAATGAAGACCTTTTTTATTGCGTTCGACATCATGATTTTGTATCCACTATTGCTTAAAGGAATGCAAAATTTAATCTATTGGAGTAGCAAAGCAATAAACTCGGCAAACTAACAAATTACATGAGATTTTATTTTTGTTATATGCGGGAACATTTTTATGTTATCCACTTATCTAGTTTTGACTAGATAAGTCGTGATATATTTTGATAACTACAAAATAGGCAACTAATTACCTCCAATCATGAAAGAGAAAAGATAGATAAAGGCTGTTTTATAGGAAGGCAAACAAATGAGGCAACCCCTTGTAAGATAGCAACTAACTCAATTTGCCATATTTTCTCTGTCTTGCCTTTGAAGACGTTCAACCTATCTTCCGAAGCCAAAAACCAAAAGGAGAGATAGAGACAGAGCACAATCAAATTCAATCATCCCAAGAAACTAGGGACTCCATTCAATTTCATGATCACCATCAAGATTGAAGAAAAAAATCATTAGTTTTTGGCTATTACAGAAACACAACGAATTCATGTATGTGATCATCTTGCAATGATCAATGAAGGTGGAGTTTCTTAATTAAATAGCATTATGTCGTCGTCTTCATCGTCATCGGAGGCTACTCCCCCATCATCTTCATCTTCAACGGACTCTCCACCCTCTCCTCCTGCAACAACGCCTCCATCAGATTCCACGCCGCCGCCCTCTCCTCCCACATCAACACCGCCTCCGCCCTCCCCAACATCAACTCCACCCCCGCCCTCTCCTCCAACATCAACGCCGCCTCCACCTTCACCCCCAACAAGCACCCCTCCCCCTCCTCCTCCCACCCAATCCCCTCCAACCTCGCCGCCTCCATCACCACCAACATCTTCCCCTCCGCCCCCCGCCTCTTCATCCCCTCCCCCTTCCCCTCCCTCCCCCGCAAAATCCGAATCTCCCCCATCATCAGAATCTCCTCCTTCGCCGGCATCCTCCACTACTCCAACACCGTCTCTTCCATCAAACCCAACCCCAGCCACTCCCGCCCAAACTCTCCCTACACAAGGAGCCGCTGGTTCCTCACCCGTAATCCCTTCCCCCCATTCAAAACCTATCTCTCCAGAAATACCCTCTCTCTCTCCCAACCTCCCCCTACCTCGCTCAGCCGGTTCAACCGAAACTCTTCCGCCATCTTCCAAAGACTCTCAGAATGTTAATGGAGTTGTCGTCATCGGAGTTGTAGCCGGAGTAGGAGTAATCATTGTACTCCTCTCTATCATCTTCTGCCTCTTGTGTAAGAAGAAAAAAAGGAAATCTGATTATGTACCAAACGCCCAATACTACAACCAAGATCCGTCTCTGTGGCGCGGGCAGCAACAACCTATGGATCCGAACATGAAGCTCCACCCCGCGGGAAGCTTCATGGGAGGCGGGTGGGCCCCTGGCACGAGTGGTGAATTCAACTCGGGTTATAATAACTCAGGGCAACATGGTGCGATACAGTCGCAGAACGTGGGAGGTATGTACCAGTTTAGCTACGAGGAGCTTGCCAACGCCACCAATGGCTTCTCTCAGGTCAACGTGTTGGGCCAAGGCGGTTACGGCCTTGTTCACAAGGGTGTTTTGCCGGATGGGAGGATTGTCGCTGTGAAGAGCCTCAAGAGCGGGAGCGGGCAGGGCGAACGAGAATTCCAGGCGGAGGTTGAGATCATCAGCCGCGTCCACCACCGCCACCTTGTCTCTCTCGTCGGATACTCTGTTGCTAATGGCAACAAACTCCTCGTCTACGAGTTTGTTGCTAATAAGACGCTCGAGTTTCATCTTCATGGTTCTTTCTTGCATTTTCTCCACTTCTTCATTATGTACTTTAAGAGTTGTGATCAATTGAGAACTATCTTAAATTGAGAACTTATCAATTGACAACATAAAATATGTCAGTTGCTGACTTTCAATCCAACAGATATAGTTCATGCTGCCAACTAATATCAATTGACAGCTAATAGGGTTTCTGTCGCCAACTGATATGTCTTGTTGCTGCCAACTTCTCAAGTTTTCATTTTAAGATACTCCAGTTCTTAATTGATCACGATCTATACTTTGATGTTGTATCTTTGATCATATCAATATATGTATATGTGTATGTGTGGTTGCAGATAAAGGTGGAGCTGGGCTTGATTGGGGGACAAGGCTTCGTCTTGCAGTTGGCATGGCTAAGGGGCTTGCTTATCTCCATGAAGATTGTGTGATTCTTCTTCCTCTTTGGTTTATCTTTTCTTGTCTACATATGTTCACTGATCTTGGTATTTTGATTATTGTGATTGTAGGTAGCCCGCGGATCATCCATCGTGATATCAAAGCTGCGAACATTCTTATTGACAACAACTTTGAAGCAATGGTACTCATTATCATTATCATCATCATCGTCATAATCATCATCATCATCATATACTATATACATATGTGGGAAAATCACGTAAAGAACATGAAATTTGTCCAAATCTAATCCTTCCCGCAACTTTCAATATCATTTGGAAGAAGTGTTTATTCGTACAGTTACTATAACGTTGTTTTCTTTATGAATATATGTCATTATTCACGTGATTTCTCTGTTGGCATATTAAATACAATCTTGCTAAAAACTTTGTCGCGTGGTATTTGCGAGAAACTTTAAATTTCATTATTTCATTGACTATTCGCTGAAGTTATGAGACCGGCCAGAATGTGATCAGATTTCATGTTTTTATCGAGAAATTTGGCGTGTATATATCCTCTCTATGCAAGTACTATTCATGATGGTGTGGGTTTTTGCAGGTGGCTGATTTCGGTTTGGCTAAACTCACTACCGATAACCACACTCATGTCTCTACACGCGTGATGGGAACTTTTGGGTGAGCTATCTGATTCTTACAATCCTATAAACATAAGTATCATGACATTAAATATTTATGACTTCAGATACCTAGCGCCGGAATATGCTTCGAGCGGGAAGCTGTCGGAGAAATCCGACGTCTTCTCGTTCGGGGTAATGTTGTTGGAGATTATCACGGGCCGGAGACCCATCGATCTCACCAACATGATGGAAGATAGCTTAGTAGACTGGGCTCGGCCTCTTCTCAGCAAGGCACTCGAAGACGGAAACTTCGAAGAAGTGGTGGATCCGGGGCTTGAGGGTAGATTCGACCACAGCGAGCTCTCTCGCATGGCGGCATGCGCGGCGGCCAGCATACGCCATTCGGCGCGAAAGCGCCCTAAGATGAGCCAGATTGTGCGGGCCCTCGAGGGAGACTCGTCCCTCGATGACCTGAACGATGGGGTCAAGCCTGGCCAGAGCGGCGCGTTCAACCCTAATGGGGGCTCAGATGCGTACGACACGCGCGCGTACAATGCGGATATGATGAAGTTCAAGAAGATGGTCATGGCGTCGGAGGAGTTCACCAGCAGCGAATACGGCGGCGATTCCTCTGAGATGGAACGAAATTGATTTCGTGTCGTCGCACGTTTTCCCCTCGAATCAGACAAACTAGAGAAGGGAATCCCGTTGAGTTTATGTTCGTCCCGTTGCTAAAGGGAGCCGAACTTAAATCAGATTATGAACCATGAAAAGAAATGCTTGCTTAACTGATCACAAGAATACCGGTTATCATACATAATATCGGCCATTTACTCGTCTTTCCTTCCAATTTCGTCAAGTGGTCATGCTAGAGACATAAATTGTCTCGGATAATTATGAGAGTAATATTTGATCAGTTGTATTTAATGTAATTTTGCTGTGACTGATACCAATTCAAGCTATTTCATGAAGAAAATGTGATAATCCAACCAATTTTAATCACTGAATCATTTCATCTGAGCGTATTTCAATTTCTTAAACTAAGAAAAAGAAATTAAAATAATACTCCACTTTCAAACAAAATCAATATAAATATATGTTGCGTCTTCTTGACTTATACTCAAAAGTCAAAACACGTCACGTTGCATAATTATTTATTTTAAAAAAATTGAAAAACTATCGAGGTAATATGTTTTGATATTTGTATATAGTTTGTGTACTTTAATTGATATATTTTGTATTGATTTTTTTTTTACTTTGACATTTATACCTTTTCGATTTTGAGGCCACAAGGACAGGATGGTAAAAAAGCGTGTTTGAATTTATTGTATTCAACATACCATATGGTATAATTAGTACAAATACATGATACAATTAAGAGTAAAGGTCATTTTTTGTCCTAAACGTTGTGATCAAAATATGAGTTTGGTCTAAAATATGAGTTTTTTGAAAATAGGTCCATAACAAATGAAAATGTTGCCAAAATAGTCCCTTTTTTACAGTTCCATAAAAAAGCACTAACGGTCAACGCAATTCCACACATTTTCTTTTATACTCCTATTTCTCGAAACCCATACCGAACTCAACAGATGGAGTACTTACTAAAATTATCTCAATCTAATTTATCAAATTTAAGTGATGTTAGATTCTTTAAATAAGACAATAGTGAGTATGACATAAGTCCAATCAAAATTTATCCACTATACAATTAGTCACATAAATGGAGATGAGATGAATAGTCGTGACATATAGAGTATTGGTATTATAGAGACATATCAAGATATATTATTATTAATTGAAATTTAAAGGAAAAAATTAATTAAACAAAAGATAACAGCAATAGACAATTAGACATGGCAATACTCCAATTCTAGTAATTACGAATTTTAATAATTGGGCTAAATTAGAATTCAGAATCCCATCATACGGTAGTAATAATATTAATATAACTCCTATTAATTAATAAAATAAAATCGCCAAAAAAAGGAAAAGGAAAAAAAGAAAATCTATTGCAGAGGCAGAGCTCCGCCGGCAGCGGCCGTTTTCCTTTCATGACTGAGATCGATGCTGCTTCCATTTTTATCTGAATTCTTCAATTACTTTTTCTGCATTTGGTTTAATTAGTTATGAGAGACGATGACGCCCTACCCGTATCCACGCCCACTCATTCTTCATCCGTATCTTCCCTATCGTCGTCTAGGAAGGATGCTGCTTCTTCGGATTTTTCCTCCATCTTCGGCCGCGGCCGCTACAAGTTTTGGGCGCTCGCCGTGATTTTGTTGCTCGCATTCTGGTCCATGCTCACCGGCACCGTCTCCCTCCGCTGGTCCGCCGGAGATCTCGATGACAGCTTCACACTGGACTACCATTCACCCTCCGCCGATGATCTAGACGTTCTCGTAACTTCTCTATCCCTGTGCAATCAAACATTAATAAATTCTATGAGTTTAATTTTTGTTTATCCAATGAGTAGCAATCAATCCACTTAGTTTGAAATTTAGGGTTTTGGAGAGTTTTGACAGTGTGATCGAGCTGTGATTGTAGAGGATTAGTAATATGTTGTAGAGGTTGTTCTGGTGGTGGAGGGGTGGAGCATTGAATGCGATTTTCGTAACTTCTTTATCCCTATGCAATCTAACATTAATAAAATCTATGAGTTCAATTTTAGTTTATCCAATGAGTAGCAATCTATCCACTTAGTTTGAAATTTAGGGTTTTGGAGAATTAATACAGTGTGATTGAGCTGTGATTTTAGATAATTAATACTTTTAGAGGTTGTTTTAGAGGTTGAGGGATTGAGCATTGAATGCGTTTTGCAATGTTTTGATTAGGATATGGAGGAGAGGGAGAAAATGGTGAGGCACATGTGGGATGTGTATACCAACAGCCTGAGGATGAAACTGGCAGGTTTTTGGCAGGAAGCCTTTGTGGCTGCCTATGAGGATTTGACGAGTGAGGTGCCTGAAGTTATGGAGGATGCTATTTCGGAGATTGCTAGGATGTCAGCTCGCTACCTGGATCTCTCCCCGCCTCCACGATATTCTTCGCTGTCTTTGGTCAGTTCATTGCTTTGAAGTAGTTTATGATCACACATTACTTATTTGCTCTTGTTGGATTGGATCTTTTGGTGTTTTTGAACTCTGACAATGAGTTAGTTAGACTGAGACACCATACCACCTTGGTCAGATTGTGCTTATTTTTGAAAAATATTTAGAAATTGTCCAACTTTAAAACATGTAATTGCATATGACAGTCATCTAACCCCAAGATCTTCCTTGAGCAGTAAGGAACATATCCTGAATTGGTGAATGTCTTTTAGCTAAAAATATCTAAACTTCTACTACTTGATACAATTGTTATATAGTTAGGGACACCCTTGGTTTACTTTAGTTCGGATCCTGCTAATTTTGCGGTGACAATGAATCAATGAACTTTACCAGAATGCTTTATACTTGTCATAACTGCTAGTGTTTCACAATTTGGTCTTGGGGGAATGTATATTATCCTGAGTACAGTAGGTAATTTGCACATGACTTTGACTCCTGAACTTTGGAGTTGCTCACAGCCTTGGCTACTTAGATTAAGCTGCCTAACTACAATTCTTAAGCTAGTTTTCAAAAAACCAGTTATGTCTTCTGAAAAGATGAATGTTTTCATTCACTTTAAACTATGACCGTAACCAACAGGTAAATATGCATGTTCTATGTATAGATGATCTGTTAGGTTATTATGTGATGGAAAAAAGAATGGCAGAAGATAGAAAAAGATAAGTTAGAGCCTTAGGTAGAGACATAATTCCTTACCCTGGTCAGTATTGTACCCTGTTTCTGGATTGCTAATGATTGATTTATACAAATGTTTTTCAGCTAGGTATGTAGAAAAATACTGGGTTGCAAGCTTTCCTTTCTCTTCTGTAGAAAAATACTGGGTTTGCTTGTGGTTCTTGCGAAAGTTCGACACAAAAACATAGAAACAAAATAGAATATGCTTCAAGATGCTGTATATGTCAAAGTTATTTGCTTCTATTATGCATCTCTGAGTGATTTTATTTTGTATACCAAACAAGTTTTTGATGTTCATCCATGAATACGTTATCACAATGTGCGATTTTATTTTGCAGGGTTTACGGAATTTGAATATAAAGGATAAGGAAAAGCAATCCTAGCAGGTAAATTAGACTTGAAAATCACTGAGGAAATCAGAGGCTGCAACATGTTCCAGGAAGAGTTTTTGGAAACATACAACTTTGTAATTTTGGGTTTTCTTATTTATGATACCATGGTTCAATATGATTTGAGGAAAATTCTCTCAATCTTTAATTCACGTTAAAAGTTGTACATTTCTGTTTATAAATTGAGACTTATAGCAAACATACTTAAATGGCAAGATCTAGAAAAGGCAACAATACTCAATTTCACTTGATTATACACAAACAAGAAACAAAGCACACATCATCAGTGCTAAGTTAATTCTTTGACTAAAAAGCAACCACAACATCTCTACCCTAAAGGCATATTTAATATCCAATTCAGATATAAATTCACGAGAACGAACGCAGTGAATAATATGCTATCGGCGTCGGAAGACAGAAACAGTGCGGACAATGACGATAACATCAGCTCTACAAGCTGAACAAATGAACAAGAAAATATAGTAGGGGTATTTTTGGTACGGAAACGAGGTGCTGCGGAAATGATTAGGGGTAGTTTCGTAAATCCGCAAATAGATTAATCCCGCTCTCTCATGCTCACGTGATATGACAGTACGTATATACAGAAGCATAGCATGAACACAAATGGGAAATATACATAACTTAACAGCCGGAGAAATTGATCAAATGGAAGAGACGACGATGTTGAGTTGGTTAGAAGAAGGCAGAAATGGCGGCGGAGGATATAGGAAGGATAGGCCGCCGGAAGATGACTGCTGCCCCATTTGCTTTGATGATTTCCACGTTCCATGCCGGACTAACTGTGGCCATTGGTTTTGCGGCAAGTCTCTCTCTCTGCGTTTCTTTCTTTTGACTCTTTCTATTTCTGCTTCAACTTGAATTGAAGAAATTGGAATTTTAAATTTTAGGGTTTTGGTTGTTGAATGTGGGAGGAAATGAACACAATTGCTTTTACACAATTTGTGCTTCTTATATTGCTTAAATGTCATGATTACATTCTCAAGAAATGGGATTACATGAGATCTTTGTGCTTTTGCAGGCAGCTGCCTTCTTCGACTTTCGAGATTCAATGCAAATTTCAATCTGTTCATATGCCCTGTGTGTCAATCCTGGGTATATAATCTTGTTCCCCACTCACCTGTACTGATTCAGCCAGGAAGAGAAGAAATTGATGAAATCCTCGGAGAGATCGAGCAATTTAATCGTGTTCACGAGGTCGGCTGGTTTTACTTCTTCATGGCATATTCTTTTGCTGAAGCTATAGTTATTTCAAGTGCTTTTTTATAGTCTCTCATACAAGTAAATATTGGTATATCAGTATATGCTGCCTTTACAGACATATGTTTCCTTCACTTCTTGTGTCATTCCCCTCCTAGTACTTGTTTGCTTCTACAGAATGGAGAATAAATAACAGAATTGTTCACTATATGCCATGCCGCTTCTATTCCCTCTGATCCTTTTCTTTTATCTTCAAAATGGCAGAATCAAACGATTCCAATGCCGCTTCTATTCCCTTATCAGCATTGCCTTTTTTCTCTCAACTTCCTCCCATTTCAGTGAAGTTTTTTTTTAAAGGAGGATCGACGATGGTTCCCCATCTACCCCCGAAGTGACTCGGACCCCCGGCCTAATGGTCGGAGGTGAAGCGTCTAACCACCGAACTGCGCTTCGTTGTCAGGATGGGAAGGAACGAGTCAACCAACCTTTCCCCAAGCACGGGTCCAGACCAATTAACATATCAACCCAATCAAGGAGACGTCGTTAACCTATCTCCCCTAGCGCCTGGGTCCAGGCCAGGACTCAAGAACCCCCCAGGGGAAATTAATCCCCAAGATGCGCCTCCCAGGGGTCGAACTCGTGACCTCTGGGATGGCGCGGTATCCTTGCCTCCCTCCTCAACCACTTGAGCTAAGTGGCTTGGATCCCATTTCAGTGAAGTTAACTGATGGGAATTTCTTGATTTGGCAGCAACAAGTAGATATTGATGTGTATGGATACTGGCTTGAGTCATTTCTCACTAGAGCCCACCACCACAAATGATTGCTGATCCAGCTGCAGGATCTCTGGTGATTAATCCAGCATTCATTGCTTGGCAGAGGCAAGACAGGAGAGTTGCAGGATGGCTGCTCTCTTCATTGTCTGAGGGAGCTCTCTCTCTTGTTGTTGGTCTCAGATCCGCAAAGGACATATGGGGAGCACTAGAGACCAACTTTGCTAGCCGTTCAACTGCAAAAGTTATGCAATACCGGCAGCAGATGTAAAGTCTCAGAAAGGAAGCACTCTCAATGAGTGAATATCTTGGTAAAATGAGGAACTATTTTGACCTTCTCAGTTCAGTTGGTTGCAGGGTCTCTGATGGAGAGCATATTCTACACATTCTTGGAGGCTTGGGTTAGGAATATGATCCAGTTGTATGCGCTGTCACCTCCAGATCTGAACCTTGGGCGATTGGTGATGTATCCTCATTTCTTCTCAGCTTTGAGTCCAGAATGGAGACAACAAGAGCAAACTCTTCCAGCACTGAGTGATCTCAACCCTCACTCCACTTGGTGCAGCAACAGTCAGGGCCAAAGAAAGATCTACAATCCTACATCAACAAGTTTGACACAGGTGGAGGAAGAGGTGGATATAGGAATCAAAGAGCAGGTAGAGGTGGCAGAGGATTTGGAAAGGGAGGCAATAAAATCATATGCCAACTGTGTGAGAAACCAGGGCACTTAGCTGCTAAGTGTTGGCACAGATTTGAGCAAAACTACACTCCCCTCAAGTGCAATTAAGAGCAAATCAACCCCAGCAGCAGCAAAACTACTACAATCCTCCTGCTCACATTGTCCGGTCAGTGCCAAGATCTCCTACAACCAACTTCTCAGCAGCAAATCCCTATGTGTTTGGATATGATTCTGCTGCTTCCTCCAGTTGGTATCCGGATTCTAGAGCTACTCATCATATCTCCAATGATCTTGGAAATCTGAACATAAGCTCAGAATATACAGGAGGTAAAAGCTTGGTTCTTGGTAATGGTCAGTATGTTCCTATTGCAAATATTGGTGAATATGTGGTTAGTTCTCATTCCTCTACTTTTTCTAGAAAGATTCATCTTAAGAATCTTCTCCATGTTCCTAACATTATCAAAAATCTTTTTAGTGTATCACAGTTTGCTAAGGATAATTCAGTTTTCTTTGAATTTCATCCAACTTTTTGTTTTGTTAAGGACATGTGCACTAAGGAAATCATGCTCAAGGGAGCACTTGAGAAGGGCCTCTACCATTTCCTAGTTGATCTGCCTTCTTCGACTATCGAGATTCATGGTCCAACTGTGCAAGTGTCCTATGTGTCAATCCTGGATATATAATCTTGCTCCCCATTCACCTCCACTGATTCAGCCAGGAAGAGAAGAAGAAGTTGGTGAGATCCTCAGAGAAATCGAACAATATAATCATGATAACAAGGTCGGGTGGTTTTGCTTAATTCTTCATGGCATGTTCTTTTGTCGAAGCTTTACTTATTTAAAATGCTTTTTTGCTTAGTCCCTCATACAAGTAAATATTGGTATATGCTTCCCTCATTTCTTGTAAGTTTACTTGTCTTATGTCAGTGTCTCTTTTCTTTCTTCCATATTAAACTGAATTGAATTGTGTTGTACTGATAAGGGAAAGACCCTTATCAAGTGAAAAAAGATAAAGAAAGTCGCAGAGAAACTATGCTCTGTCGACAATCGGAAATTCTAAACGGAAAAACTAAATAAAGATAAAAGACAATAATTATGATTTCGTTGATTGAATAATGAGAATAACAATAGGTCATATTTATAATACTCCTATGAATAACCTAACTTGGTGAACAAGATAATAAAGATATGGAAAAAATATGATAATATAATAATAGAGATATGAGAGATATTTCGGAAGATATAATCGTATCAACTCCCCCACGGTTGAAATCCACCATTGTCCTCAATGTGGGAACCAATAAGCAACGAAGAGCGTTGCGTATCTCCTCCTTGATCAAATGCAAAAGATTGCTCTATCCAATTATAATATCCACTTGTCATCGTTGTCTAGTACATAATAAAATAATCAACATCAAATATATCTTCGAATTTCGTTTGATCATTCCATATCTGATCTTGCATAAGCACCTTAGCATGAATGCATATATTATGACGGATCTGCGGCAGTCCGTTGGGCGGGTCTGCGTGCGCGCCCTAGTTGTAAGGCCGGTATGGCTGCTGCCAATCCGGGGGGTCAGGTTCGGGCCTCAGTGACAAACACCTTTCGTGTTCATCGAGTCTTGCCTCGAAACGCACCACCCTGGTGAGTAGCAGTTTGGTTTAGCTGTTGGCTTTCTGGCAGTGGCAGTACCGCCGGGACCATGGACGCCGTTGGAGGGCTTGCAGAGTTCTGGGGAAGCACTTGCAGAGCAGATCTCGGGAGTACCTTGTTTTCCCTCAACATCTCACGTTCCTTGTCTTGAGATCCTTCACTCTGTTCAATTTCATCGCTCACATCTACCCCGACAGCAGTGTTGATGGCAACATCGGTGATGTTGTTGGGAACATCGTAAAGGTCTTTGGGAACATCCATCGTGGAAGTGTTATCAATGTTCTCCTCAATTATATTTTCATCATCAGTGTTCTCCACAAACCAAGCGGTCACATGGGCGAGCAGAGCGGCTTGGTCCAATCTATACACACGTAACTTCTCGTTGTAATCGTTTACGGCGGCTAGTTGGGCAGGGGAGAACGATCGAGCCATGAGGTCAGGATTATTGGGGTCAGAACCCTGGTATGTCGCTTCACCATAGGCGAGGTACGGGCTGTGAGGCGGCGACTGATCATAGGTTGAAGAACTCTGCTGCGTGCGCACCCAAGTGGGCTGTCGGGCCTGGTAGGGATGATATTGTGGGTGGAAGTGTCTATCCTGTGGATAGGATTGTTGCAGATCTAATGATCCAATCGGATGGTGTGGTGACTGATATATGGGCTGCGATGGGTGGTGGGCGAATTGCGGCTAACGGTAGTCGAATTGGTGATGGTAATAGGCAGCATAGGTGGATGACATGATGGAGGTAATTCGGAGGATGAGAACCGAATGAAAGCACCAATTGATAAGGGAAAGACCCTTATCAAGTGAAAAAAGATAAAGAAAGTCGCAGAGAAACTATGCTCTGTCGACAATCGGAAATTCTAAACTGAAAAACTAAATAAAGATAAAAGACAATAATTATGATTTCGTTGATTGAATAATGAGAATAACAATACGTCATATTTATAATACTCCTATGAATAACCTAACTTGGTGAACAAGATAATAAAGATATGGAAAAAATATGATAATATAATAATAGAGATATGAGAGATATTTCTTCCATAATAATAGAGATATGAGAGATATTTCGGAAGATATAATCGTATCATGTACTATGTTAATGTGATGTGTGGATCCTCGATACATAATCTTGCTCCCCATTCACCTGTACAGATTCTGGCAGGAAGACAAGAAGTTGATAAGATCACTGCAAAGATGGAGCAATATAATCGTGAAAACGAGGTCAGGCTGTGTTACTTCTTATGTTAAACCTATAATTATTTTAAGTGCTTTTGTTTAGTCTCTCATAAAAGAAAATATTTGGTAAATATTTGGTGTCATTTCTTGTTTCATTCCCTTCCTCGTACATCTTTGTTTCTATAGAATGGAGGATTAACAAGATAACTGTTAAAAATATTGGGTTGGCTTGACATGTTTCTTCATAAGGGATGGTATCGAAATTGAATGGAATAGCTCACTGCTAACTGTTATATAGTTTACTTATGTCGGGTTCTCTTTCTTTCCAACTGTTTTATTTCTTCCATGTCAAACTGAATTGAATTGAGTTTTATGTTAATGTGATGTCTGGATCCTCGATACTATATAATTATGTTCCCCATTCATCTGTACTGATTCAGCTAGGAAGAGAAGAAATTGATGACATCGTTGCAGAGATTGGAGAAATTGAGTTTTAAATATTGATTGTTTAATTTGCATTTTATATATAGACGGATTGCATTTTAGTAGAACGTGAGACCCACTTTTTTATATTGATTTTATAATAAAATGTGAGTGAAATGAATTAGTAGAATGTGAGACTTATGAAAAATAAAGCAGGATAATTATTATGGGACGAATCTAAATAGAAAAGAGTAATAATTATTAAGGGACGAACAAGTAATTAACAAATAGAATATAGAGGGGATATTTTCGCACGGAAACGAGTGATTTCAGCTCATTCGAATGAGACAAAGAGGGGGTATTTTCGTACGGAAACAGTGATGTGGAAATGCGTAGGGGTATTTTCGTACATCCACATAAATATTCATCTCTTTCTGTCATGGCGGTGAGACTGCTGCACGTATACACTGAGAAGAGCACCGTGATCAATAAATGGGAAATTACAATCGACAAATGTAATCAACTCAACAGCTTAAGAAATTGATCAAACGGAAGAGGCGACGATGTTGAGTTGGTTCAGAAAAGGCAAGAATGAGAGCGGAGTTACCAGCAAGGATTTGCCGCCGGAAGATGACTGCTGCCCCATTTGCTTCAATGAATTCCACGTTCCATGCCGGACTAACTGCGGCCACTGGTTTTGCGGCTAGTTTCTCTCTCTGCATTCCTTTCTTTCCCTCTTTCTGCTTTCAATTTCAACTTTAAATCAACAAGTTGTTATTTCAAATTTTAGGGTTTTGGTTTTTTTGGTTGTTGCCTTTGTCTATAAAAAGTTAAGCAGTTGAATGTGGGAGGAAATGATATACATATTGTTCAATTGGATATGTTTAGTCAGGAAAACTTGAAAAAGCATGATGTTGTGACAGCTTTAGTGAGACTCTGTTTTGCACTTCTCATGTTTTCCTTTGCAATTGATTTATATGTCATGATTTCATCTTCAAGAAATGGGATTACATGAGATCTTTGCGCTTTTGCAGGTGGATGCCTTCTTGGGATTTTGAGATCCGTTGTGAATTACTACCACCTTTGCAAGTGCCCTGTCTGTGAATCCTTGATATATAAACTTGTTCCCCTTTTACCTGCACTGGTTCAGCCAGGAAGAGAAGAAGAAGCTAGTGAGATCCTCGGGGAGATCGAGCAATTTAATACTGAAGACGAGGTCTGATGGTTTCGCTTCTTCATGGCATGTTCTTTTGCTTAAGCTATAATGATTTCAACCATTGATATATAATTTTGTTCCCCATTCACTTGTATTCATTCAGCATAGAAGACAATTTGGTGAGCTCAATGAGCTCCTCAGAGAGAGGAAGAAAAATCGTGAAGACTCGATTGTATTTCGCATCTTCATGGTGTGTTCTTTTGCTGAAGCTATTATGATTTCAACTACTTTTGCTTAGTATATATTGGTTTATGCTGATTTTACAGACATATGCTTCACTCTTAGAACTCCTTCGTTTCTATGAAATGGAGAATTGAGAAGACGAGATAATTCTTCACTCTTTGATCTGCCTCTTTCCTGCTATTTCAAGACATTTTTTAGCTACAGCTAAACTAATTTCTGTGTTTCAATTTATTCTGCAGAAATATGGAGATCTGATCGAGGGTGTGACAAAAGCTCTAGTTTGTCTATTATGGTTTAGTTTTGTAAGTTCAATTCTATTTTGCTTCTCTAAACTCATTGTTATGCACATTTACAATTCATGATCTATGTCAGTTTATCAGTGTTGGTGCACGAGTGCCAAAACAGTATGCATACAATAGCAGTTTAAAATACTGGTCACTGAAACGAGGGCATGCATTTGTGAGATTCAAAAGAAAAAAATCTGCAAATTTTGATAGCGTTTCGCCACTCTAACGTGTTCCAGTATCACTACAAAGAAAATGTGCTTTGATCCTTTTGCTTACCTTCTAACCCTTGTTTGCAGGTGCTGAAGCAATTTGTCAACATAATAACTGACTTCCGCTTGTGGCCAAATGGTATGTTCCTCTTTGTTTCAGTTTAGACTGCATCGTATTATGGTTCTTCGTTTCAACTTTATTTTAGTCTTGTATAGTTTAATGTAAGCTACATGTTGAAAGAGCAAGTTTGTTGTTTGGCTACTTACAACTTAATTTTTTAACAGAAGGGATGGCATTCCGACTGTGTCAAACGCTGAGATGTGCTATTGTTGTACTTGGTTTGATTTGGATGTTTAGGCGACATATATGGGGATAGAATTCGATGCATTTGGCTGAATAGAATGGAGATCGACAATGGATTCTGTTGCAGGAAAATGTGTTTTTTGTGAACATTCAAATGCTTGCTGTGGATAGAGTGATTTTCTGTCTTTCTTGTCCAACAGCAACTCATCATTTGGAGCTTTTCTTAATTGAGTTCATCAATATATCAAATGCAATAGACTTATCTTCTCTATGATGCATGAATTGCAATTAATTTGAATTTAGTTGGATATGATCATGGGATAGTTTAGTTGGTTGTAAGTTAACCATTTCACACTTTATAATTGCAATTAATTTGAATTTTTGTAGTAGTAGTAGTAGTTCATAATAATCATAACCATTTACCACTATACTTGTAATTTAACTAATAATTTTGCTGTAATTTAGCGTTTCTCTCACGTATTATCGTTTTGTAACGCGGATGGTCTCATATTTGTGATGTTATTGTTGTTGTGATAAAAAGAGCCATGCCAAATAATTCCCCTATAAAAATCAAAAGTATGTTAACATTTTTTTCCTTATTAGGATTAAATCATGTGAATTAGTAAAAGACACAAGTAGAATATGAAAATTAATCAAAATAAGAGTAGATGATGAAACACCATTTGAATAACCAAGCATTGAGGAATTCCACTTTCTTGAAAAATATCACAACATACTGTAAGTTGGTAGATAAATGAGACAACCTTTATTTCCTGAAGTGGAGAACATAGAATTAAATGAAGCACAGAAGCTAAAAACGAAACTTCCTCTATTTTACTCTCAAGATAACTTTTTCCCATTATTTATGTTTGATAGTGAGATTTCCATACCATAAAGAGGAGCCTCTTTACAGGCAATACAACTTTTGAACTTTGCCCCTAAAAATGTGTAATTTCAATCCATATATGTAGCAAATAGAGCAATAAAAAATACTTCCTCCTTCCCCGAATAAGAGTCGCTAAATTCCATTTTGGGTCGTCCCCCATTAAGAGTCGCTCTTCATTTTTACCATAAATGGTAGTAGGCCTCACATTCCACTAACTCACTCCACTAACATTTTATTATAAAATCAATATAAAAATGTGGGTCTCACATTTCACTACCTTTTTCAATCAACTTTTCTCTACATTTCTTAAAACTCGTGCCCGGTCAAAAAGCGACTCCTATTAGGGGACGGAGGGAGTACTATTGTATAAAGACGTGCCCATAGTTTTGGAACTGCAAGTCCGGTTTCAGTTTTGAATCGAAGGTTTTACTGATTTTGGCGGTTCTAGGCCGATATTTTGGTTTCGCACTTTATTTTACAAGAGCCAATTTATTTTAAAATCAATTTTTTATAAAAGTTATTAGTTTATCCCTAAAATTAGGACCATGAATTTTACAATCAATTGAAAAGATGTATATTTAAAGGTTCTTTATCTTTAAGTATTTTTGTTTTTTTTTCTTTTCATAGTGGAATGTTGTTCTTTTATAATTATTCTATTAAAATTAATATTGATGTAAGTTGACCATTGACACCTCTTGAATAGAAGACATGGATAGTAACAAACTATGGTAAGGGTATTTTCGTACATAAACGGTGTTTGCGGAAATGCTGAGGGATATTTTCGTAACATCAATAGAAAGGCTGAATTCGTTCTGCCATGGCAGGATAGATAGATGATCATCGATTCGTATATGCTGAAAAAAGCATGATCAATAAATGTGAAATATACACAACTTTAACAGCCTGAGAAATTGTTGAAACGGAAGAGAAGAAACGACGATGCTGGGTTGGTTCAGAAACCGCAAGAATTTGAGATATACCAAGGATAAGCCGCCGGAACATTCGCGCTGCGACCTCTGCTTTAATGACTTCCACTTTCCTTGCCGGACTAACTGTGGCCATTGGCTTTGCGGCAAGTCTCTCCCTCTCTCTCTCTCTCTCTCTCTCTCTCTTCGTTTCTCTTTCCTCCTTCCTTTTTTTCTGCTTCTAACTTACTTGAATTGAAGAAATTGGAATTTTAAATTTTAGGGTTTAGCAGTTGAGTTGAGTGTGGGAGGCAATGAATTAGTTTTTTTTTTGTTTTTCGTCAATTTTCTGTCAATTAAGAACAAGATGGAGAGGAATGATAGATAAATTGAGCTACTTGAAGCATGCTGTTGTGATTACTTTTCTCAGACTCTGTTTTGCACAATGTGAAATTGGAATTTTAAATTTTAGGGTTTAGCAGTTGAGTTGAATGTGAGAGGAAATGAATTAGGTTTTATGTGTTTCTTGGCCAAATTGCTGTCAATCCTGAATCAGCATGGAGTATAATGATAGATCATACAAGATTGAGCTAGTTGAAACATGCTGTTGTGAGACTCTGTTTTGCACAACGTGTGCTTCTTACTTTCCAATTGGTTTATTGTTTTGCTTAAATGCCATCATTTCATCCACAAGAAAACCTACTTACGGACTTATTATAAACATAAGATATTTGCCCTTTTGCAGGCACCTGCGTTCTTCGATTTTCAATACTCATGGATGATTTCCGAAAGTTCAAGTGTTCTGAGTGTGAATCCCAGGTTTATAATCTTGTTCCCCATTCACCTGTACTGATTCAGCCAGGAAGACAAGTTGCTGAGGTCCTTGGAGAGATCCTGCAATTTAATCGTGAACATAAGGTCGGGTGGTTTTGCTTCTTCATGGCACGTTCATTTAATTATTTCAGTGCTTCTGTTTAGTCTCTCATACAAGACAATTGTTCACAATATGACATGTTTCTTCAAGATGGATATATCCAAAGCT
The DNA here is from genome assembly GCF_004379255.2 of Salvia splendens. Lineage (NCBI taxonomy): Eukaryota > Viridiplantae > Streptophyta > Magnoliopsida > Lamiales > Lamiaceae > Salvia > Salvia splendens. The sequence goes on from NC_056045.1 coordinate 27,458,222, forward strand.
AACTGTTATAGTGCTACTGATCTGATTATCTGCTAATTGAAGAATCATTGCCATTTTACATGCATTTGTAAGTTTCATTGTCTTGTGTTGCTGTCACTTTTACTTTAGCAAGAGCTACTTCTATCCAACAGTTTTCTTTCTTGTATATGAAACTGCACTGAGTTGAATTGTATGCGATGTGTGAGGATGTGCCTTGGTTTTCTCTCATTCATACAAATTCTAGAATTCTAGTTTCTAAACTGTTGTATCATTCCCTGTGACTCAAGTTATATGTATATATCTATTGGTTTGGGGCCTCCATGAAGTCAACTTTGATCTGCTTCATTCTTGCTATTTAAAGACAAATTGGCAAAAGTTAACTACGTTCTTTGTTTCAATTTATTTTGCAGAAAGACGTAGATCTGCTCCAGAGCGTGAGAAGAATGCCGGATATTTTGATTGACAAATTACCGTTTGTTTATGCAAGTTCGTCTCTGTGAGCTTATTTTGCTTCTCTAACTCGTTGTTACGCGCATTTACAATTTATGATCTATGCCAGTATATAATCAGTGCACGACTGCCAAAATAGTATACATACAACTGTTAAAAAATATACTGAAATGCAGGCATGCATTTATGAAAATTTAAAAGCACATTATCTGCAAAGTTCGATAATGTATGACTACAAAGAAACTGTTTTTTTTCTAATGCATTTGCTTTCCTTCTAATCCTTGTGTACAGACGCTTATACAATATGCTGATGCAGTATATGACTTCCGTTTGTGGTCAAATGGTATGTTCCTCTTTGCTTCAGGTTAGACTGTATCGTATTATGGTTCTTGTTCGTTTGTTTCATAGTTTAGTGTAAGCTACATGTTTGAAGAGCAAGTTGGTAGTTTGGCTACTTACAGCTTGATTTGTTTGACAGAAGGGATTGAATTCCGACTATGTCAAATGGTGAGATGTGCTGTGCTTGTACTTGGTACTATTTTCATGTATAGGCGGCGTATACGGGAATATTTGAGGCATTTGGCGGAATAGAATGGAGATCGATAATGGATTCTGTTACTGGAAAATGTGTTTTTGAGCAAGATTTCAGAAGGATGCTAGTATGTTTTGTGAAATGTCTTGCTATGCTGATGGAGAATGAAAACCATATACAAATACCAAAAGCTCTAGCTACTTTATTGAAGCTCTCTTGATCTTTCTTTTTGTATCTGTATGGATCAGTTTCGACTGTTTACAGCTTCTGGATTGATATGATCATGGATTAGTTTAATTAGTTGTTAGTTACTCAACCATTTCAAATGATGTTGTATATGAGTAATTCATGAATTCATATCCATTTATAAGAATTTTCTTGACAAAACTAGGACTCTAAACAAACACAATTATAGTATACCTTTGTACGCAATTAGGTGTCTCGATTTTTCCTTTCTATCTGTGTGCTCTGCTTATACTTGCTATTTGAATGAGATGGAGAAGAATGCCGGGATAGAATTTGAGGCATTTCGCTGAATATGATGGAGATCGATAATCGATTCTGTTGTAGGAAAATGTGAGAATTCAAATGCTTGCTGTGGATAGTGATGTTCTTTGTCTTGTCTACCTGCAACTCATCTTTTGGAGCATTTCTGCGCCAACATATAAAATGCAATAGCCTTATCTCCTCAACAATGCATGAGTTAGAAGTTACTCTTAATTTAGATTTCATCAATATATCAGTTGACTGTGTTAGGTTAGTTAGTTGTTAGTAACTTAAACCATTTTACATTATTTACTTGCAACTAATTTGAATACTAAACATGAAGATACTCAGTTTCTTGTAATTATCAGAACATACACAATATGTACTTTCAAGCATATATATTTTTTTCAATATCATATTCATGTAAAGTCCAGAAAACTAAAAATCTAACATAGATTCATTCTTGAGATAAGAACTAAAAATCTTACATAGATTAATGCTTGAGAGAGAGCAAAAGAAAAGACTATATAAGAAGTTTGGCTAAATTTTGATTAGTTCGAAATTATGTTTAGCTTAACTTATTTTATTACGTAGTGAATAGGGTAATTCCAGATTGAACTGTTTGAGCAAGATTTCAAATCGAAAGATTCTATGTGGTTAGCACTTATAATAACCAACAAAAAGGAGAGTAAATCTATATGCATACATTAACTCTTTACCAATATAGTGAAAAGGTACAAAAACAACATGGTTCCAAAACCAAATTGAAGAATTTATAAATAGTACTACTTGTATTGTTGTTGGGACATACATAAAATTGACTTATCAACAATTTTAAATATTGGAGACAGGCAAAATGTGGCCCATGGACAACTTGTAATGAACAAAATCCGTGCGAACGGATGCACCATGCTAACATATAAAAATGATAATATTGGATCTGTCTAGACCGTACGAACGTTTGCACATGAGTTCCGCTCCCTAGTTAGCCAAATACGAGCGTGCATGTTATCGCGTAGTTTTTAGGGTTATCCTTAAATTATAGTCCCAAGTTTAAACTTGAAGTGATTTTGTAGTTTGAATTTGAAAAATTATAAAGATAAGTGTGTAAGTACACATATCTACAATGTTCATTCAATAGTTCACAACTTTCACATCATATTTTCAGACTAATCAATACCAACGTGCAATCAGAGTATGCTGAAATTTGAATAGTAGTGAAATATATAGACCAATTCTATTTTTAAAAACTTTTGTCTCTCTAATGAGATGAGTTTCTTTCTCTACTAACAATACTTCAATAACTTTTTCTTTCTATCTTTGTCTTACTTTACCAATTGTGCATTAAACATGTGCCGTTTCAAAAGTTGTCTATTTTTTTAAGGACATAGAAAGTATTTTTCTTATTGTTTATCGATTTAGTAATGATCATCATATTTCATTTATGTAAGTTCGGATGAACCTGTCCTCTTATAAGGTCTTTTACTCTTTTACGATGCTGAATGGTTCATTTTTATATTACATCACATAATACAAAATTGATTATATGGAAATAGAAGCACGGAAGCTTAAATTCTTGTCTACATTTGTCAAAACCATCATACATACGGCGAAGATTCTTTTCTCCTCAATCTACCAACTCTTTGTTTCATTCTCTATGTTTTAATGAATATATATATAATATAATATAAGTAGAAAGAATTCTTCTACGTGTTTGCAATACTAATGATTAAATTTTTGGAAGATCCTTTCCCCCTAAATTTACTCTTTCTTTAATTCTCTATGTAATATAAACTATAAAGGATATAAGAACAATATTTTTTTGGAAGATCCTTTCCCCCTAAATTTACTCTTTCTTTAATTCTCTATGTAATATAAACTATAAAGGATATAAAAACAATGTAATCTTGATATTGTGGAAAGGAACCAAGATATATTATCATGAGTTCAACTTTTGAGTAAAAGACAATAGAACAAGATATAAGATAAGCTATGACTTTTAGTCATAAGATAAGTTATGACTTTTAGTCATAAGTATACATTAAGAAATTGTTCTACATGTTTATATAATAAAGTTTTATCATTTTAATGTATACATAGTGTTTACATTGTTTCTACGCTTGTAAATATGAAATGATGAAAGAAACAATCTCTCATTCCTTCGTATTTTTAGATTATCGAAGCACCAATATCAGCTTGCTTAGTGGTTGCTCTAAGCACGACCCACCCTGAGCACGTTCAATTCCTTGTATGCATGCAAATCCGCCAGCCAATGGGTGACCGACACATGTCCATGAACCTAGTTGTTAATTCAACGAGTTACAGTGTTTGTCAAGACATTAGAAAATGTGACCAAATAGGGGTAATTACACCATGCATATAAAATGTTTCATCAACGTTATAAATTAGTACAAAAGGTTTTAAGTTAGCATATATTATACAAAAAGTTTGATTAGTGTTTTAAATTAGTACATTCCGTCAAATAATACTAACACCGTTAATGAGTATTAAGCAGACCACTTTTCTCATGTTTGGCATCCCATAAATTCTTATTTTTATATTTATCAAATCCAATGAGAACTTATTTTCAAAGAAAGATGAGAAGCAATGGAGACGACGGTATCAGAAACAAGAAACAAGCAAAGAAAAAAATGATGGGATTTTTTTAGATCAGAAAGCATTGGGGCCAACAATTCATTCTGAATAGAGGAGTGTAATGCTACGCTGCATCTGCTTCAGTTCAATACTAAATATTTGAAACAATGAAAAAATCGACAGTGAGACTCTACAACAAGGCAAACCAAAGCAACAAGACAAAAAAGAAGAAATGCACACAACAACAACGGGGCAGGATGTGGCAAAAAAATCCATCTTCATTGCTGTTCAACTTAGACCAGCAGCAATGGTGTTCCATCATTCTTCAAATATTATTCTTTTTAATCATTATTCTAATAAAAATGGAATTTCATTCTTGGTGTTTATCATGATTTTTATTTCACTAATGCAGGGATTATTCATTTTAGGTGTTCATCACGATTTTTATTTCCAGGAGTATCATGCAAATACGATGAAAAAATAGTACTAAGAAATAATTTGGAGTGGAGTGAAGGATGAAAAATAAGAAAAAGTTATTATTTGACAGATGTACTAATTTGAAATATCAATCAAACTTTTTGTATAATATTGCTAACTTAAAATTTTTTGTACTTATTTAAAATATTGGTGAAACATATTGTATGTATGGTGTATTTATCCCAACCAATAAGATAAAAGTAGAAAACAGAGTAGATGAAAAGAGAGAGACATTCAATTCCCTCTCCCTCATGTATATATAAAGCCTATTACACTGCATTCTACAGCAGCTTAAAACAGCAATGGCGAAGCGTTTGAAGCTCAGAATTTGCAGAGCCATCGCCACCACTCTGCAATCCTGCCGCTCCAAACATCCTTCCCATCTCCCAACAGATCCCACCCCTTCACTCTCACACCCCTCCGAATTCCCCCAACCTCACCCCGCCAACCACCCGCCGCAATTCAATTGCCAAAACGAAGAAAAATGGCACGTCGTCGTCGAAATCCCCGCGCCACCACCGCCGGAGAAGATCCGCCGCCGCTCGAAGAAGAAGAAGCAACGATACATCCCCAGCCGCCTCCGCCTCCGCCTCAGCACTTCCTCCGCCGACAGCGGCTGGTTCAGCACCGAGGAAACCGAAACCCTAGTCTCCTCATCTCCGCGATCCTCCTCCGATCTGCATCCGATCGGAGAGAAATCGCACGCCGCAAACCCTAGAAATTCCCGTCGCCGGAGCCGGAGACCAACGCGATCGTCGAATCGAACGGCGGCGGAGGGGAATTCGCCGGCGCCGGCGAGGCTGTCGATGCTGAAGAAGCTGATTCCGTGCACGGTGGATGGGAAAGTGAAGGAGAGCTTCGCGGTCGTGAAGAAATCGGAGGATCCGCTGGGGGATTTCAGGAGGTCGATGGTAGATATGATCGTGGAGAAGCAGATGTTCGAGAAGAAGGATTTGGAGCAGCTGCTGCAGTGCTTTCTCTCCTTGAATTCAAGGAATTACCATGGGGTTATCGTCGAGGCTTTCTCCGAGATTTGGGCCGCGATGTTTACACCGCCGCCTGTGGGGCATTACCGGCGCCGGCGCCGAGTGTCGCGAGTCGCTTCGTCGTTTTAAATTTATTTGAATTTGTAATTCTGTATTACGAATGTAAGATATTTTAGATATATATGTCGCTATCACTCTCTACGGCTAATGTAAGATATTTTAGATATATATAGTTGTATTATAAGTAAGAATTTAATTTAGTTAACCTTTTTTTTTGCAATGCATGGGTTAATCGGAATTGTCAGTACGATAACAATCCGACCGATGGTTCCATTTTTCAAATTGTAGTCATGTACCCAAAAATATTAGTAGAACAATAATTGGCAGTTAATAGTCGATAGTGATGCAAATTTGAAAAAAAAAACAAAGAATTAAAATGGTGGGATTATCGAAAAACACTAAAATATCACCTTTTAAATCAGAACCCGAGTTGGTTACGTTGTTCATATTTAACATCGGATTTCAAACCAAAATTGGCGGTTCTTGAACTAGCGACATCTCTACTTCTACTACACTTATATTAAACTTATTAAAACACATTGCTCCACCAAAAGCCTAAACCCAATGGCCAATTTTTCAATATGACATGCTTTAGATGGTTTTAATTTTACATGTTTAATGTTCGTACGAAACTCCTTTAATTAACTTAAAGAATATTTGCAAAGACCAAAATAAACAATTTTCTTTAGTTTACGAAAAGATGGATTAACGAAAATTTGATCACAAAAAGATGGATTAGCGCTTGCAAAATCAAGAAAATTGGTGGGCAATTATGCAAACCACTATTAATCAACCAATTTAGAGAAATGTTTCTACTTCTTGAGACGTGCCTAAATTTTTTATACGGAAATAAGCAATGTGATGGATTTGGGGGAAAAAGTAATGAAAAGACTCGATTTGAATGGAGTAGACCCCTACTGTGTATGTTTTATGTCACGTGCAAACTCTCTATATTAATTACTAAATATTTGAAACGACAGGAGTTTTAATGCATAATTGTTAAAATAAGTGGAAAAAATTAGTAAAATAAGAGAGAGGAAAAAAAAGAAGTAAAGTAAGAAAGATGAATTAGGAGAAAAAGTAGTGAAAGTAGAGTTAGTGGATTATGAGGTCCATGTCCTAAAATAGAAATATTTTAAAGTTTCTATTTTTAAGGAAGCGATCCAAAATGGAAATAGTTGCTATTTCTAAAAAATGGAGAGAATATTTTCCATCTCAATTATGCAAACCATACGATAGTTCCATACACACTACTCCCTCCATTCCCTTCATGATAATTGAATAAGTATTTTACTTTTTTGCGAAATTAACATTATTAATTTTCTTATTTTAATTTGTCTCATATTCTCTCAATTTTATTTCTTTTCATACTTTATTCTTTTTTACTTACCTAACTAAACATTACTTCCTTATTTTTTTTATAAAAAAAACAACTCACTTAATAAGGGACGAAGATAGTAATGATTCTTAATATTTGCACCAATGCATTAATTCGGAAGTTACATTGCATCTCTTGTGAGTGTATGATAGGGAAGACCAAGTCTTATAAATCAAAACGTATTGTATGTTGATATAATCTTAGAATTAATATCGACATTGTCTATTTAATCGAACAATACCCTTTTTTATGTATCAAACCAAGCTTTGGTCAAATCTTATTTGGAGCATGATTTGATAGGGGGAGTGATTATTTAAAATCAACCACTTTTTATGACCTTTGAAGTTTGAATGAATAATCACCCATTGCACATGTTATGGAAATCATTCGCTTCCCCATATCATTACAATAATCTTTTTGTTGCCTATTTGTCACTACAATATAAGTATATTTGTGTAACATCAGGTTGACTATGTATCCCAATTACCAACTTTTGAGACCAAGAATAAAAAGGTCGAGTTTAAATTTTTCACTACACATATAAAACACATTGTTATTTTGAGACATATATTTAAATTCAAAAGTAATATACTAATTACATTTGCATTATATGATCTTGTGCACATTCTCATAGAATTAGATAAAATATTTATGATTAGTCATAATATGACAAAATAAAATTACTCTTTTTTTTCGTTCTAATTTTCCTAGCTAGTGGTCTAAATAAACTTCCAAGATAATGTGCTATACTATAGTTGCTATGTCTAAAACAAAGTAGTAGTGGTAGTAGTATGTTATTTTGACCTAGTCAACGACGACAATGAATTACACAATCATCATTTAACTATAGTATCAATCAATCAAGTTTTCTTGAGATTAATTAGGTATGTGATCATTTAATTCTTGCTATCGATGAGGCTTTATGAAATGATTCCCTGGTCCTTCTATATTGTTCTGTTATAGTCCTATTTGATATTATAATTTATAACACCATATAAATAGAATTTAATGGCGAATCCAGATAGTGTCGGTGGTTTGACCGATCTCACTGTCGATCCATCATGACAAAAAATTCCATTAAACTTGGTCTTTGGAGCTGCCGAAGCACCACTCCAACCCTGATCACTTTCATTTTCCGTTGTATTCATTGCTATCAACTACTCTCGCACCACCTTTGCCCTGTGAGCCGCTAATGACAGCGTTTGAACTCACAAGTTTAGTTTCTTGAATTTGCCATTTAGTTCATTATTGGCTTCGGTTGAGGTTTGAAAGTGGACAAGTGTCTCACATAGAGTGTATGCATAATATCAGTTTTATAATATAATGCAAGTGTAATGAGTTAATAGAAAGTGAAGTCTACTTACGAAAAGGAAAAAAAACTAAAGTGGACAATATTTTATGGATAGGCCGAAATGACAAACGTGGACAATATTTAGTGGACATAATGATTATATTAAAAAAACAGTATGAGTGTGGATGTTTCTCAATTTGGAACTACTGAAGACGATGAGAGGTCGAGATGCAGACTCTAATTACTAACATGTGTATACTTCTCTTCTTTTTAGATTAGATTTTCACTTTGTTTGCTGATGGATCCGCGAATTTCTGACGTTAATAAATGCTGGTAGAGAATGAAGATTGTGACACAAAGAAATTACGTGGTTCGATTTACTGAGGTAAATCTACGTCCACGGGAAGAAAAGGGGGCAGAGTTGTATTGCTTGATCTGTTTTCTACAGCTTACAAATACAAACTTGCTATTTGCTATATGGTCTTTTATCTCTAGAGAGCTTAACCTTCTTCTATCAGATCTAAGTTCTATTTATATCTTGAACTAAGATCGTGGCTTGCATCACCACCCCAAGTCGTGGATGTCGTGTAGGTCATGGCCTAAGATCGTGGATGTAGCGTAGGTCATGGCCTACGATCGTGGCCTGAGTTGACACCACGTGGTAGTGGGTGTGTTGGACATCCTGTATGGGTCCACTAACTCCTTGTTCGGTCGAATACTGAGACCGAACTGCTTTGGTTGCCGATCTGAGAGTAGAGCTTGATGCCGACCTGAGAGCAGAGCTTGATTGGATGGCTTTTACCGAGCTGTAGGCTGAGGCCGAACTCTTTGGTAATGCCGAACTCATACTCCTGCTTTGGTTGCCGATCTGAGAGTAGAGCTTGATGCCGACCTGAGAGCAGAGCTTGATAGGTTGGCTTTTACCGAGCTGTAGGCTGAGGCCGAACTCTTTGGTAATGCCGAACTCATACTCTTCCTTGGGCTTTGGGCTGATGGGCCGTCATTGCTGTTGGGCTTGTTTAGTACGCACCCCATCACTACCCCCCCCGAAAAGCGAAGTGAATCACTTCGGCGAAGCGAGTCACTTCGGCATTCTGGAAAAGGGTACGGGGGAGGCTGAAGTCAGGGGACGTGCCCTGCGCGTGACTGCATTAAATGCGGCATTAAATGCGACAGTAAAATCCGGCCGTCGAATCCTGAAAAGGTGGGATATGAAACGGTGCGATGATTTGAAATCTTTTCCAAATCTGATAAATACCGCCTTTCTTCATCATTTGAACACCTTTGCTATTGGCTTCTTCTGCACTCTCTATCTTTTGCGTGAAAAATTTCCTTCCGCTTTCAAAAATTTCCTCAGGATTTCTTCAAACTTTCAAAGAGTAAGAACCATGTCTGCTTCTTCTTCGTCTGAGTCTGGTAGCGGTAGAAAAGGGGGTAAGGGGTCTTCTAGCCGGAAAGAATCCGGGGAGAAGACCGTAGAGTATTTTCACAGTATCTTGAGTAAGGATACTGTGATATCCCTTTACGAAAAATACTCTTTTCCTGGGGGGAAGGCGGTGGTTCCCGATGATGATCATAGGGCTAACGACCCGCCGGAGGGTTATGCCACCGTTTACGAAGCCTGCTTAGAATGCGGGCTTCGTTTCCCTCTTCCCCCACCTTTCGTAGAGCTTCTTGATTTTTTTCAACTCCCTTTAGGTCAGGTGACTCCGAATTCTTGGAGGCACTTGTCGGCTTTTGCTGCCGAACTCCGTAGGTTAGATAAGGATCTGTCTCTGAGGGCAATCCTTAATTTTTTCCAGTTTAAAAGGAAGGGATCTTGGTTTTACTTGATCCCTTACAGCCTTTTAGGGCATTCTGCAAAACCAAGTGGCCGAAATGGCAAAAACCGCTTCTTTTTTTATAATAGGACAGCGGCTCCCAGTTTTCCCTGGAGAGGGCCGGAGTCCGTTATCCGTCACCCTCGGCCTGAACCGTTGGACGAGCTCGATGGCGAGCTCAACAAGATTCCCGTAGTTAGGAAACAATACACGGAGTCTGAGCTCGTCAAGGGCGACGTCGTGTTCGACATCTCGTCTTCGGACGAAGAGGCCGAGGGTGAGGATTTCTCTTTACCTTTATGTTGTACTGCTTTAACGAAGAAAACTAACCTTGCTTTCTTGCTTTTTGGCAGTGTACATGCTGAACAAGGCTACCCGAAAATCTTCGGAGTCCAAGGAGCCGGAGAGGCCGAAAACCACCAGCTCGGCGTCTGATGCCGAGAGGACTCCGAAAAGGCAAAAAACCTCTTCGGATCCGAAGAAGCCGGAGTCAACTTCGGCAAAGGGGAGGGGGAAGGCCCAGAAGCCCCCGAGAGCGCCAGAGAAAGACGTGGTCTTGGCGCCTCCTTCGGAACATATCTGTGAGCCGTTTTTATGGCCCACGGACTTCGCCGAGGTGAATTCTCTTCTTGATTTTCTGGCCTTGCTTTTTTCCTGTATTTTTTGTGGTCCCTTTGTTGACTTTTTCTTTATTCATTTTCAGAGGAACGATATGCTCTCCAAGCTCGTCGCCGTCGAACTCTCCAAAGCGTCCAATGACTATGCTGAGATGCAGAGGAAGTTGGCGGCTGCTTGTCATCGGGCCGAACAGGCTGAGGCTAACTTTGAGAAGGCCAGAGCTGCTAGGATTTCGGCCCAGGATGAAGCTCAGTTTGCCAAAAACCAGCTCGTCATCCAGCGGGAGCAGACGAAAAGGAGGGATGCTGCTGCCGTGGTTGCCCAAGGGGAGGCTCTCCGTGTTTACACGGAGAAACTCTTTTTGAGCAGCCAGTTCTCGGCCTTTGTCGGTAGTCTGGTAAGGCTAATTGCCGATAAGGGCGAGCAGGGGGCCGACGTCGTGCTGCCTCTGTACAGCCGAGAGATAGCAGCTCGGCTTCAGAATCTGCCGCTCCTTGAGGAGCTCGCTTCATCCTCGGTCCTGCTTTCTGCAGACCAAGTCCGGAGTTGTCGAGCTGATCGGGACGAGAACCTGGAGGCTATCTTTGCCTCCGTGGGACCCGTTTCACCCGCTTCGACTTACAACGGAGAGGGTGAGGCCGAGCCGCTGGAGCTGGAGGCCGAAGTCGAGCGGGCCGGGCATCCGGAGAAGGAAGCCGATCAGGAGGCGGAGACGAGGCCGGCAGGAGCCGAGGCCGAGGCTGAGGTAGCCCAGGAGAAAGAAGCTGTACCAGACCGAGGAGCCGGAGACGAAGCTGGCGGAGTATGATTTCGTCTCCCTTCTCTTAGTCTAGTTTCTTCCTTGTAAAATGGCCTTGAAGCCCTAGTGTAAAAAATTTTCCTTGTGAATGAAAAATTCTCTACACTTGTCTTCGTATAGCTTTTCGTACTTGCCTTTATTCCTGTTGTATTTTACTATCTGCTCGGTACAGCTGCCGAACTAATATAGCTGCTTTGTACCCAAGGAGATGGAGATACTTCACTGGAAACGGCTGTACTCTTCGGCTTTGGACGAAGCTGAGAGAAGAGCTATAGCCGATCAGACGAAGAATGACGAGCTTCTGGCTCGTTTAGTGAAGCTGGAGGCCGATATCAAGGACTTAGAGTCCGATAAGAAAGATCTGGAGGCCGAGCTGAATACGGCCATTGCTGAGAGGACTGCGTATGAGGATTACATCCGTGTGCGCGGGGGAATGACCATATCAGATGTTCAGAGTCGAGTTGACGAACTGTGGGAGGAATATCATGTACTCCGTATGAACAATGTGCTGGAGAGCCCGGCTTGCCAACAAGTTGTGACATCACTGCGGCGTTGGGCTTCTCGGTACAACATTGTTCTTTCTCGGCGCCCCTCCATAGAAAGATTCCTTCGGCATATCGCGCCAACAGATGCCCGCACTCCAGATCAAACCTCTGGTTCCCTTGTTCAAAATCCTACTCCCAGCCAACAACGAACTCCGGAACAGCCGGAAACGTCAAGACGAGAACGGGCTCAGGAGCAACCGGAATCGTCAAGACAGGGACGGACTGAAATTCGCCGAGGAGTTGTGACTATGAGCGAGCAAGATCAGCAGATGCTTATTGCCGAGACTCTTCATCGCCGAGGTGTTAGGACTTCTCGGGCTCGGGGAAGAGGCGTTGGGTCGAGGATAGCATCTCGTCGACCTGCTTATTCTTCATCTGCTCGGAACAACCGAACTCGGCTTCCAGAGGATTTTGCAGATAGGTGGCTTAACTTCAGCAACCCTGGACAGTAGAATAGTCCTTTGTAATAGCGTAACGCCATTTTGTAGGGTAGCTAAGTTGTATGCCGAACAAGATTTGAAAAATGAAATTTTGTTTTCGCTTCTAACACTGTATTTACAGCTTAGCGAAAAAATTTCATCGTACTCGTCCTCGGTCTTGTGAAGTAAACTTCTTTGACCGGACTTGGGCCTTGGTCTTATGAAGTAAACTTCTTTGACCGGACTTGGTCCTTGGTCTGATGAAATAAACATCTTTGACCGGACTCGTCTTTGGTCTGATGAAATAAACATCTTTGACCGGACTCGTCTTTGGTCTGATGAAATAAACATCTTTGACCGGACTCGTCTTTGGTCTGATGAAATAAACATCTTTGACCGGACTCGTCTTTGATCTGATGAAATAAACATCTTTGACCGGACTCGTCTTTGGTCTGATGAAATAAACATCTTTGACCGGACTTGGTTTGTGTTCTAATTTGGCGATTTTTGTCGCCGGGATCGAACTTTCCCTTGTCCTAATTCGGCGAGTTTTATCGCGTGGATCGGACTTTCCCAGTTAACCGAAGTGGTCTTATGCAGTAAACCTCTTTGACTAGACGTGGTCGTCCCCGGCCTTATGAGGTAAACTTCTTTGACCGAGCTTGGTCGTCCTAATTCGGCGAGGTTTATCGCGTGGATCGGACTTTCCCTTATTGCAGTTCGCTTCAGACGAAGTGCTTATTAAGCTGAATTGCGGTCTTGTATCCTCCTTGGAAGCTTGGACTCACAATCGTTGGCTTATTGCAGTTCGTTTCAGACGGACTGCTTGTTAAGCTGAATTGTGGTCTTATATCCTCCTTAGAAGCTTGGACTCACAATAGTCTTTAATAATCGATCTAAAAAGGGGATCAGTCTTTAAAGAACGATATACCTTGGTACCATTTGTAAGAGACGACAAGCACATAGAGACAAAACACATAGAGAAAAAATGAAAAAGACGAAAAAAAACTTTAAACCTTTTTTTTTAAAACGACAAGTAAAAGGTACAAGTAAAAAACAAACAAATAAAAACACATACCCCTATGACCGAACGAGACACCAGACGGACTGACCGGACTTTTGTCTCTTACAAGTGGAACTTCTTGAGGTTGGAGACGTGCCATGTTCAGGAAAAGAGTATTTTTCGTAAAGGGATATCACAGTATCCTTACTCAAGATACTGTGAAAATACTCTACGGTCTTCTCCCCGGATTCTTTCCGGCTAGAAGACCCCTTACCCCCTTTTCTACCGCTACCAGACTCAGACGAAGAAGAAGCAGACATGGTTCTTACTCTTTGAAAGTTTGAAGAAATCCTGAGGAAATTTTTGAAAGCGGAAGGAAATTTTTCACGCAAAAGATAGAGAGTGCAGAATAAGCCAATAGCAAAGGTGTTCAAATGATGAAGAAAGGCGGTATTTATCAGATTTGGAAAAGATTTCAAATCATCGCACCGTTTCATATCCCACCTTTTCAGGATTCGACGGCCGGATTTTACTGTCGCATTTAATGCCGCATTTAATGCAGTCACGCGCAGGGCACGTCCCCTGACTTCAGCCTCCCCCGTACCCTTTTCCAGAATGCCGAAGTGACTCGCTTCGCCGAAGTGATTCACTTCGCTTTTCGGGGGGGGGTAGTGATGGGGTGCGTACTAAACAAGCCCAACAGCAATGACGGCCCATCAGCCCAAAGCCCAAGGAAGAGTATGAGTTCGGCATTACCAAAGAGTTCGGCCTCAGCCTACAGCTCGGTAAAAGCCAACCTATCAAGCTCTGCTCTCAGGTCGGCATCAAGCTCTACTCTCAGATCGGCAACCAAAGCAGGAGTATGAGTTCGGCATTACCAAAGAGTTCGGCCTCAGCCTACAGCTCGGTAAAAGCCATCCAATCAAGCTCTGCTCTCAGGTCGGCATCAAGCTCTACTCTCAGATCGGCAACCAAAGCAGTTCGGTCTCAGTATTCGACCGAACAAGGAGTTAGTGGACCCATACAGGATGTCCAACACACCCACTACCACGTGGTGTCAACTCAGGCCACGATCGTAGGCCATGACCTACGCTACATCCACGATCTTAGGCCATGACCTACACGACATCCACGACTTGGGGTGGTGATGCAAGCCACGATCTTAGTTCAAGATATAAATAGAACTTAGATCTGATAGAAGAAGGTTAAGCTCTCTAGAGATAAAAGACCATATAGCAAATAGCAAGTTTGTATTTGTAAGCTGTAGAAAACAGATCAAGCAATACAACTCTGCCCCCTTTTCTTCCCGTGGACGTAGATTTACCTCAGTAAATCGAACCACGTAATTTCTTTGTGTCACAATCTTCATTCTCTACCAGCATTTATTAACGTCAGAAATTCGCGGATCCATCATTTGCAATCTTCAATATTGATGAAAATTCAGTTTGCTACAAATGGAAAAGACCCAACAGAGCGCTTCTTTTCTCACGCTATCAGAGATTCTTCTACCTTTCTATCCTCTTTCCCAAATCTATCTATTTACATATGCAATCTCTCACATAGTATTCAATCTAAATTCTGACATTAGGGCACTGTTTTTTGTGTGGAAATAATAAAGTTTTCATATGGGAGTTTGTTATATGTTTGTTTCTATTACTCGATTAACAGGAATAATTTAATAATACAGCCAATTATATTTGTGATTGCTGCCATATCTTTCTTTTACCAGTGTATTCACTTACCCGTGTATAATGCTACTTATTTACATCAACTGTTCCACTTCCACTACTACATAACATAAGCTAAAATAGACTTAATCTAGGATTAAATTAGTAATTGGAGTGTGGTCTGATCGATAATCGTGAAATACATTGTAATCTTAGCACCATGAAAATGTGCCGAGCTATATCGTCAGATGTCAAGTATTTGAAAAAAAAAATGCCAGTCGAACAAGAGATAAGAATAAACATAAACCTAATCATAGACAATAGTGGAATCGAACAAGGCCATAAACTTCGCATAAGCAAGAAGGGTGGAAATGTCTAAATGAATCTCTTAATAAAAGCTTACTACAATAAGATAGCAATTAGGACTTGAAAAGAAAAGGACAAGTATTTCAAGATTCCTAAATTGTGAGCTTCAGCAATGTCACTTTAACCTGTCTTTCTTGAAAGTAAAGTGATTGATGAATAGTTGTAGTAACTTGGCCACAGCATATATCCATCAGAAAGGACACAACTGGGCAATTCACATGCATATAAAATCTATTAGTATGAATAAAAACATCACAAAAAAAGTGCAGATAAACAAAATGCACAATTTAGCATAGAGAAAAAGAAAAAACTGAGAAGGAAACTAAGAGAGTATTGGTAAATCCTAGATGAATCGTAGTTGATGAGGAGGAGACAAACATATAGGGAGTAACTGCTAATTGGTGAATGGACAAGCTTTATTGGTTGTTGGGGAAATAATTTAGTTTCAAGAAGTTAGACCAGACAATGAAGAGAGAGAGACTGAAAAGTAGATCTTGAGGCTGTAGTATCATGATGGCAGCATATGCATGCATGCTTCACTAACAGATCAAGTTTAAAGAAAAAACATTTACTCCCTCCGAATAGGAATCCCATTTCTTTATGGCACGGATTTTAAGAATTAAGAAAAATGAGTGGAAAAAAGTTAATGGTACACGAATCTCATTTGTATATATTAGTTTTAAATGAAATGTGAGTATAATGAGTTAGTGGAATGTGGGGTCGATTACCATTTATAGTAAAAATGAATCGGAACTCCTATTTGTGGACGGACCGAAATGGAAAAATGGGACACCTATTCGCAGACTGAGGGAGTATTTTGCGAAACAAGATATCATAATAGACTAAGTTATTTCGAAATTGAAGGTGAAAGCTGAAAGCAAACATGAACTTCTAACTGTATAATCATCAACAAAAAAAGTTGAACAAGAATATATTTTGTAACTACTTGAACATGGCATAATGAAAAGCAGGTTAGAACAGTACCAATATCTAAAGAGGCATATGACATCTCCAGCAATGTCAAATTTATTGTGGCGGCATATGCATATGTTGAGGTGGGGGCATGGACATATGCTGCATGGGATGGGTTCCACCCACGAGATGCTGAGGCGGCGGCGGTGGTCGCCAACCAGGAGGAGGAGCCATTCCAGATGGAGGCGGTGGAGGTCTCATAGGAGCTGGGGCCATTTGTGGAGGCGGAGGCGGCATGCTTCTGAACTGCTGCATTGGTGGAGGGATGCCAGCGTGGCCAGGTTGTGGTGGCTGACCCTGCCAAGATGGCGCTTGCATCTGCATAGGCTGATACATGTTCTGTGGGGGCGGGACACTGAGTGCTGGGATCGGAGGTGGAGGAACAGGGCCGTTTGTGAAGGGCCTTGGTGCGACTGGGGCGTTGACACCACCGTTTTGCTGAGGTATTGTTGGAGGTCCACTTGCAAACATGGTGTGGGGCCTACTTCTTATGGTAGTAGGATTACTAGCAGCAAGAACTCTTTCTGCAATTTGTAATGGAGGGGAAACTGCTTCAGTAATGAACTCAAACACTCAGGCTATTAGGCCTTAGTTGCGAGAAGTAGGAGCTTCAAAGTCTTAAGCAGAACTCACCTGCAGGGGTGCCATGGCGCTCTCCTTTCGTATCTTTCTTGTATGCATAAGACACTGTTATCTGACGATTGCAGAGGTACTGGCCATTCATCGTCTGTGGAATGAAGAATATTAGGATATTCAAAATTTTCAAATATTTGAGCCATTTTGAAAGAGAAAAAAAACTTCCCAAGTACTCTATAAATTATCAGAGGTAGAATAACTTAATTCAGGAGCAAACATTTGCCACATCCTCCTAGGAGAGAATCAATCATTTTCATAGCACCAATACCTCAAGGAATCTAGGGTGAGAGCACAAAAGCAATGTTTAACAAACATTATACACTGGCATCACACAAGACCGAAGACAGAGACACCATAGCATGATGATGACCTCAGGGTTCGAGCTTTTAATTTAGGATGCTGGCATGCTCTATACATGATATTGTTTCTGCCACTCTGAACTATTCATTATCATATCAAAACAGGATGCTTAACTTTAACCCGATATAAAAAATGAGTGTGGCAAAAACATGTTACAATAATAACAAATATATATTGCAAAGAATTCCACAAGTTTTATACTAAAATGTTTACAAATTATGGAAACATAATTTGTTAAATAAAATGCATAACTAAATTTATTCTGAAATACCTAATCATCTTATGCTCATTCATAAAGAGCAATGAATAATTGTTTAACAGTAAAATAACATCTGTGTTCAATTATTATAATAAGTACTGGATCAGCACAATACTCATACTTAGGCAGCAGCAGCACAAGCACAGGATCAGACAGAAAATATTACCTCAATAGAGGCATCAGACGCCTCAAAAGAATCATAGCTGATAAAACCAAAACCGCGAGAATTTCCAGTTTCAGGGTCTCTCATTATCTGCAAATGGCACCAAAACTTAAAACCCAGCAGAAAATGGAAAGCCAAACTGCACGCTCACAGGTGACACTTCGAAAAAGATTATCTCATTCATCACGAGGCAGTAATATACTAATATGGCAACAACAGAATCAGTGAAATATGCAACTTGAGGCAATAGGAGGATTATGAACATTGAACAAGTAAACAAAGAAGAAGAAAAAATATTTACTACAAATGGTAATACAAAAAATGATAATAAAAGAATTTACTATTAACTGACCAATAAACTTCAACAATAAAGAATTTAACATAAAGAGGCAGGGACCACGAAATCTAGAATGGTGGTGGCCTTAAGTCAATATATATCTCAATAACACATAGAGGTCACTATCCCCATTTCTTAAAAAAAAGCATGCACTCCAGTTCAGATAGGCCATTGTAGAGAGAAAGTGCATAACAGACTTATACCATTCGATTGTCTTATAGTACAAAACATATATTTCCACCCTCCACACAGAGCACACAAAAACAGCAATAATATATGGATGACTCCAAGAGATGATAGAGGCCAAACCTTTGGATTAGCAACAATAACACCAAAAGCACTGAAAGTGTCATAAAGAAGCTTTTCATCAACATCCTGCAAATACAAGACCATTCAGCACTCAGCAGTGGATCAACCAAAATCTCAAAGAAATTCATAGAAAAAAAAATATATGTCTACAACATTACACCAGTTAAAATAAATACTTTTATAGAACATACAGCAATTGGCAGAGAAAGCAAAATCATTCTTACAGGATCGAGGTTTCCGATAAAAAGGTTTGCTCCGACATCCACACTTTTCTTATCTTGTGAAGCCTATAGTCCAAATAATAAGATCATGTAATGAGGGTCTTATACACCAGTACTTATTATATAATACCAGTAAGATATGTCATAACCTAATAGAATAATGGAGAAATGCAATTGGCTGAACGAAAGCATAGATGCATACTGCATACCTTATTTACTCGTATAGGTTTCCCAAACAATTTAATCATATTAAGAACTTTGATTGCCTGCAAAAGGAATTAATGATCAAAACATAGGAAACAAGACAAGGAAATGAAAAATGTGGTATTGATAATGTTGGAAGTAAAAAAGATTACATAATCAGCATCTTCTTCGCTTCTAAACTCCACAAATCCATAGCCTTGATGAGCACTTGTAACTCTGTCCTTGGGCACATATACATTAACTGGAACAAGCAAAAACAGAAAGATAAAGACAAAGGAAAGAGTTTGTAATGAAGCAACAGAATCTACTAAGTTACTTAGGTTTACAGAAAAAGGTCTATAAAGAAAGCAGAGACGTACCAACTGGACCGGCTTGCACAAACAGCTCCCATAATAACTCTTCACCTGCCTGTATGCCCACATAAGAGGTAAACCATAAGTCTTCAGCTATCAAGAGCAACGAAGATCATATATTGGTTGGTAACACTATAAAACTGGCAGCTTACGATTAAGCTCTCAGAATAAGCAAAATACAATGAGTAGGTGGACAAAAATGCAGAATAGCAGCTCAGATAGTGAAATGAGAAACTAAGGCAAATTAGGCAATACAAAAATCTAAACCTAAGAAGGGATAGCATTATAAGTGCAAATCAAAAAGAGAAAAAAACTTGAATCAGCAACCTTACAATGCAAAAACCTAGGATGTATAAAGCAATGCAAAATGTACATAAGAGACCTCGAATCTACACTACAAAAGATCATCCGTGTGAACCATAACCACATCAAGTCATTAGAAATTTAAGTCCGTTACACCAAAATCCATTAACATCATTACTAGATGTATCAGCTAATGGAGCTTTATTTTACTCGTTTGAGTTCCCTCGTAACCATGGTGTAAAGTAATCGGAGATATAGTTGGATTGCAGATGACAAATTAATTTGGATCTTGAAGAGAATTTTGTATTTCTTGAAGAAGAATGTACAGCTCGAATTGTAGGGATTGGAAAAACAAGTTCCCTCTTATTCCTATTTAAAACTCGCATCTAACAACATTTTAAATCCTACGGCTAGGATTGAAACTCTGCTCCGCAATGCATCTGACGGTCCCTGAGTCTCCTCAGCTGATGGAGCTCGATTTCATGCTTCAACTTGTGTTATCAATTGCAGCTAAGCAATTAACACTTACACATGGAACTCTTAAGCCAGGTTAAAATTACTGGACTGGTGCATAAACATAGCAAAATTGAAACCAATAAATTCCTCTAAATTCGCAGGTTATTTTGAAAATTACTTAATTCCCCGATCAATCTGAGCCGGTACAGTAAGCAAACAGACTTAAACCCTAGGTCAAATTGACAGCACAAGAAAATGAGGTAACAAGTAAACAGTACCTTATTTTCGAGATTGCCGACGTATACTGTGGCGTCTTGGTTGCGTTCGGCGGAATGCTGGCCGAGAAGATTTGCTCCGACGCCCGGCGCTATCCTGGTCGTCATCTACACTTCCACTAGCAGCAAATGTGAAACTTCGAGAGGTTTATATCTAAATTCTTTTTTTATTTTCTAAATATAAAAATAAGGAAAAGGAATAAATAACAAACCAAAATGTAAGGGCATCCACGATAGAAAGAATATCCAGCGGACTTCCCAAAAACATCTCCGGCCACGTCACAAGACATCCCACTGCTGCAAAACTCTAGTGTACGCAGCGGACGTCCGTATCCGTATGCATGCTGCTTAATGGCGGACATCTCGCATGGACGTCCGGCACGCCGGTCCGACGTCTGCCGGGACATCCGCTATTGTGGATGCTCTAATGAAAGACATTTGGGGGCTTCGGGTAAGAGGTTAGAATTAAATGGGTTACTTTGTTAAACTGAATATCTTGCGAGGTCGAAGCTAATAAAAGAAAAAATGGTAAAACCCCAAATAAAACCTTCCGCCGCCGCACGGCTCCGTTCCGCCAACTTCATTCCGTTTTATTTCGCGGCCACCGTTTTCAAGAGTAATCTCAGAGAGAGAGAGTGAATCCGCGGTGTCTGGCTATTTGAACGAACTGGTAAGCTGCAAATTTTTCCATTTCTTTTTCCTATTCTCATTTTCTTTCTGAGCTACTACGCATATTCAACTTTGCTCTACTGTCAGCATACATATTTTTCTATGCGAGTAAATTATCGTGCTTTAATTCGTAGCTATTGCTTTGTCATGTTGTGTTTTGTGAAATGCTGGATTGTAAAGAACTAACTCGTGAAAGAACAATCGAGGTAAACACTGCATTAGCTGAATCCCTGTTTGTTGTCTGTTTTTGAAGTTTCGATTCTTTTAGGTCTGTAACTTGAATAGCGGGTAGAAATAAGGAACCTAGCAAACTGTGCCCAATTTAAGAGCATGAAATCTTAGAGCTTGAAGCAATTGTTCTCTCAACTTGTTGTGTTCGTGTGCTGTGTGTTTTTCCCTCTTTTCTATGGGGGGTGGTACTGTCGGAATATCATGATTCATGAATGTTGTTGAGTCCTTTTGTAATTCCCGACGTTTCCATGTTGTCGCGTTGCAATAATTGCAATAGCTCTCTGGCATAATCTCACGAAGGATGTATCCAACTGCATATTTATTACTAAGTTGGGAATTTTGTTTGTTGAAAAACCAGTTGGTTGATCCCAATGTTGCTTCTTCGTTTTTTTTCCCTAAACATTTTTTTTAAAATTAGGGGATTGTGATTTGTACCAGGTTCTGTCATCCTAGCAAAGGGGAGGATGAATACCACAAACCACTAAAGCTTGTGGTTGTAAACAAGTAGTTCAGTATTATATAGTGCATAACTTTTGGATTGTGCTTCTCTTCTGGAGTTTGATGAGTTTGTTGGTTTTGCTGAAAATTTGAACTGCTTGTGATGTTAATCTGAATGTCTCTTGTGCTAGATATGTTGGATTGCTAAGATAAGAGAGCAGAAGAACAAGAATGGTGTTATCAAACAAGAAGCTGAAGGAGAAGCTACGAGCTGCTAAAGCCACAGTAATCACAATCTCGGGAGGTAAGAATAAGTTAGCAGACAAAAGTCATGAGAAATCCCAGGCTATTTCTTCTAAAGCCTCGGATTCCTTGAGGGTTATCCAGAATCTAGAGGCACAAAAGTCCAAATCATCCAAAAGAGAAAGACCTAAAAGAGTAAAACCAAAGAAAAAGGCACTTTCTGAGAATGCAAACATTACTAAAAATGGAGGAACAAGTGGTGATGTGGTGCTAAAGCAACAAGATGGGCTGAATTCAGATACTAAGCAGGAGAAGAAGTTGAAGAAAAGGAAGAATGATGAAAGTGGGGCATCAGAGAACGTAAAGAAGAAAAGAAAGAAGAGAGATGAAAGTGAGACATCAGAGAATGTAGAGAAGAAGCAGAAAGATGAAAGTGAGGCTTCAGTTAAAGTGAAGAAGAAAAGCAACAAGAAGAAGAAGAGGCCGCGACAGTGGTGGATGATAAAGAAGAGAAAGAATGACGATAAAAAAAATGAGGCGGAAGATGGGGCAGTCAAGGAAGGAGTTAACCACAATGAAAATGGATCTACTACGGAGCAACTTGTGGCAAATGCTGATGTGAGCATTGATAATGATAGGTATGTCATTCCTGACTTTATTCTATTGGATGGTTTATATATGTCGTGGGCATTGCTTGTAAATAGAGTCATAGACCCTATTTGATAGTAGTGTATTTTTATTTACCAATCAGATAATATACGTGAAGGCTGAACAGTAATTGTTTATCTCATTTGATGGTTGTATGGTAAACTTTTTTCAATATTACTATTTTGTTTAATGAGCTGAGCTTGTGATATGTAGCTCTCCTTTTTCGTGGCTCATTTGCTTAGAGCTATGTCAAATTGCATGAGTAGCATTAACTCATACTTTCTTAACTTTAATTATTGAATGGAACTTATCAGAAGACCTCATAACTCACTTGCCAAAAGAGCAAGACTAGCAACCCTTCTTGTGCTCTCTTATGCACAAAGAGTACTTGACCAACCTCGACATAGTTATCCTTCCTCTTTGCCTTCTCCTAGCTGTTTTTAGCTTTTCAGTGGACAGCTAGTAACATGATTCTTGTGAAAATTTAGCATGATAAATGCAACGCCTTTTTGCTTCAACACTTTTACTTTGGGCAGCTGTAGGCTGTAATTTTGTCTCGAGTTTTTGCAACGGGGTTGCTTTACATTTCGAAACTTTTAATCTTCTCATATTTTTGCATAGCTCTGATAATTTCACTCATCACATCTTGCTTTATCCTGCAGAATTTATTTAGAGAGTTCTCAAAAAGTGTACGTTGGAGGCATCCCATACTACTCCAATGAGGATGATATTAGAAGTTACTTTGAAGGTTGTGGAACCATTACTTTCATTGATTGTATGACATTTCCAGACACTGGGAAGTTCCGAGGAATAGCATTTATCACTTTCAAGGTAGATTCTCTGACTTGATAGATGATGATTTTTTGTGATTTGTTCGAACATTCCGTAGTTGGTGTTATTTCTTAGGACGTGGAACCAATCTAAAACGCTATAATGCCTGAATACAAGTACAACTGATATGACAGAGAACGCGGATTCAACTAGCTGTTGAATCACACTTTCTGAAATTCAAGGGAAGTAAATCACTCTTATACAATGTTAACTAAGCTTATTTTATAGATTGAGCTCCTAGGTTATAAGTTATTTTTGGAGCAAGGGGGAAATATCAGTTTGTGTCCCATTACGCTGTTTCTGTAATATCCCAACTTCAACATTTTCACAATAATGTGGGTTTTGCTTAAATTATGAGATGGAAATAATGAATGCATGTCTTTCTGATATGGCCCTGGAGATTTTCTGTTCCAGCATGGCTTGTTTTTCTTGAGGGGCAAGGATAACCATCATTGTACCTCTCTTTTGATGATGGTTCGAGCCCCCTTGTGTAGCTATGACCATTATTTTTCCATTAAATTACTGTATAAAGTTGATGGACTTTCATAATGTTAATTTGTGCTCTTTTTCTTGTAGACCGAAGCTGCAGCGAAAAGGGCATTGGCACTTGATGGTTCCGACATGTAAGCTTATATACTATTGTAACACTCGAGGATCCTGTTCACTTTGTCTTGATCTGAATTTCTACTATTTTCCAGGGGTGGTTTTTTCCTTAAAATCCAGCCTTTCAAGTCAGCTAAAGAAAACAAGTTGCCCAATTTTGCACCATCTGTCGAGGAGGGCTACAATAGGATATATGTGGGTAATCTGGCATGGGATATAACCGAGGATGATTTGAAGAATACTCTTGCTGGCTGCGCAATTAAATCTATTCGGTTTGGTGAAGATAAAGAGACGGGGGAGTTCAAGGGATATGCCCATGTCGATTTCGATGACAGCCTCTCTCTAAAAACAGCTTTGAACTTGGATCAAACCGTAGTCTGTGGGAGGCCTATTAAAATAAGCTGTGCCGTGAAGAAAGGTACTGCTTTTGAGTCGAAACCAATTCGAAAAGATAATCAAGTCGAGAATGGCAAGGGGGCCGCTGCTGCCAGTTTGAAGGCTCCACCTAAAGACTATCAAGTCAATGCGGTAGCTGCTGCTGCCAGTTTAAAGGTGCCACCAGAAGACTATCAAGTCGACCATTATAATACTAGCAGTGTCGCAACTGATGTTAGTTCAAAGATACGGAGGCGAACATGTTATGAATGTGGAGAAAAGGGCCATCTTTCATCAGCTTGCCCAAAGATACAAGCCGCTGCTCCTACAAATCCAGGTACACAACCGCTGTTACCTGCTGCTGCCAGTTCAAAGGTGCCACAAGAAGACTATCAAGTCGACTATTATAATACTAGTAGTGCCACAACTGATGTTAGTTCAAAGATACGGAGGCGAACATGTTACGAATGTGGAGAAAAAGGCCATCTTTCATCAGCTTGCCCGAAGATACAAGCTGCTGCTCCTACAAATCCAGGTACACAACCGGTGTTACCTGCTGCTGCCAGTTTAAAGGTGCCACAAGAAGACTATCAAGTCAACTATTATAATACTAGTGTAGAAGCTGAAAAGCAAGTTACAAGCAGTGTCACAGCTGATGTTAGTTCAAAGATTCGGAGGCGAACATGTTACGAATGTGGAGAAAAAGGGCACCTTTCATCAGCTTGCCCGAAGATACAAGCTGCAACTCCTACAAATCCAGGTACACAACTGCTGGTACCTACTGCTGCTGCTGCCAGTTTAAAGGTCCCACAAGAAAACTATCAAGTCAACCATTATAATGCTAGTGTAGAAGTTGAAAAGCAAGTTCCTAGCAGTGTCTCGGCTGCTATGAGTTCAAAGATACGGAGGCGAACATGTTACGAATGTGGACAAAAGGGCCATCTTTCATCAGATTGCCCTAAGGTACAAGCTGCTGCTACTACAACTCCAGAAAAAAGATAGAGAAAGAGAGGAGGCTTTTTAATTTATACATTTGAATATTGAGAAAGAATTGACAATGAGAGTGAAGCTTGTGCTTCTTTCATTTTTGCTCCCATTTTTCCCATTGTACTTCTAGCTTTCATGCAAAATTGTTGTTATATTATGTAGTTATTCTATCAACAAAAAAACATGACATAAGATTAGAAATTCACTTTGATTTTCTGTCTAATTTCTCAGTCGTGCAATGTATTAATCTAATTCAGTTATTTCTTGTTTGATTAAACCAACTGTGAATGATATTGAAGAATAATTCAAGCCAAATACAGTGAACATTGCTGCCTTGTCGTCTGAAATATTTTCTAACTACATTTTTTTAGCAAATTATAATCAATTTTAAATTTGAAGTTGACAAAATAATCAAAATGCCCCAGACAAAATCACATGCCTGTGTTAAATTAATAGGAATTTTGTATATATATATTCAACTTTTTTATTTAAAGTCGTTGACATCCAGCATTTTAAAATAAAATGATTCTGTTTCTTAAAAAGAAAGAATAGTATATGAGGTTGGTGGTGTTAGGCATAGTTGATTTGGATGTCATTAATTTAATTGTCGGCCAGTTGTGGAGCCACTGAAATTCCACCACACAACCTTATCAATGAAAGAAGAATGATTAATCATATTGTATTGCCTCAATTTTAAGACAAAGTTATTTTTATTATAGTCTTAATAATCGAAATATTTTAAATTGCTAGAACTTTGCTCCACAGTTTGATTTATGGCCGAAATTATTTTTTTGACAAGAATATGTAAATAGGACGACTAATTTATTGTCAAATATTTTTTTTCTTATAACTACTCAAAGTACATTTTTCTATGCTAATTATCCGAGATGTCTTCTTATTCGGAATCAATGTTTGACATTTATAGTCAATTTTTTTTTTGACATTTATAGTCAAATTAGTGTGAATTAGTGTAGAAGTGATGCCAGATTGGTCTTTTGGGTCATGGTGCAAACAAATCTTGTATGTTTCACTCTTTGCAATTAGGAGCTGGTTTGAACCTCTGAGTTTAAAGTTGTTAATTGAGTTGGATTGACCTTACCCAGCTCATCAGTGAAATGAAAAGGGCTAAACTCATTGTTGGAATCGTGCTTGGTCAAATGACTTTGACTAATAATAAACGTAACAAGACATTTAATTTTGTGAAATTAAATGCAATAACGTCGATCTACGTTCCGAGTAGATGACCGTAGTATATTCATTTTCTCAAATCCGATTCCCGGTGAGTGAGAAATACTGTAATATATTAAAGTTGGTCACAATAAAGCCAAAAATGAGCTATGGGAAAAAGTAAGGGATTAATTAACTAAGTGTTAATTATCCCACACCGGTGATGATAAACTTCTTTGATGAAGTATTTAATAAGATGAATTATTATGTGTAATAATTATTGTGGAACAAGACGGGTGACAGAGCCTTGGCAATTGGTCTTTGGGTGGTCTTTGGACTGTTCTTTGGAGCTGATCGTTGAGCGTGGTTCAAGCCCCGCTTATTCTTTTTAGACCACCCCAAACTCCACGCTATCCCCGACGGGTCTGGTCCACGTCATGTTCCCGCTGGACCCCGACGCATAACGGGAGACAAAAGGTCCCCGTTGAACCCCGACAGTCAATGGTGTATCCTGTCGTGTAGTGTGTCCAGGTGCGTCGTGTCTCTTCAGCTCCCAATGGCTAGTGCACCAGTCAATAACCCTCGGCGGTTACAGTCAAGCCATCATGACACACATAATGGTTGTTAACTCCATCAATGCCCCTGCGGGTGGACTTGGCATATAAATAGGCATGCATCCATTGCATTCTAGACAGAACATACACAAGCATTCTTGCATACACGCTCTCTCCCTCTCTGCATAATCTTCTCGTCGAAGCTCTACCCCCGCCTTACTCCCGTTCGCCGGAGCTCTGCTGCTAGCGGTGCTGCTACTTCAGAGACGAAGCCGTTTTATCTTTGGCGACAACATACCAAACCGAGAGCACTACCGAGGCGTATCTCGTCTTGCGGAAAGAGGACTCATCGACCCGGCTTACCACTTTCAACAGACTTTTCCGTGTAATTTTTGTTTTCAGTTGTTTCCATGTAATTTCCTTGTTTTTATTTCCGTGTAATTTTCGTCTGGCAAGTTTGTATCTCAAATTTTCCAACACTCATTGCCTAAAGTGAGCATAATTGGTCCGTTTTCAAACTCAGACCCAACCCAGACTCAAGATCACTAAAAACTCAGCTCACATACCCATGACCATCTCAACTCAACCCACTTATTAAGTAAGTTAAAGCCAAGTTGAGTTCAATTTTATAGAGAGAAACCCAACCCCAAACCCATTCATGAAGGGTCGGGTCAACCCATTTGACAACTCTACGACTAAGTTCCTAATTTTCTGTCTACAATATCTCTACTGTTCTTCAGAATTTGTTTCACTTATGTCATTTTATCTGATTATAATGTTGTATGTATCTCTCTCGTGTCATTCTATCTCACTCTATTTTCATGTCTGTCTCTCTCTAGTTCTCTCTGTTGCGGCTTATGGCCCACGGTGCCGGTGCAGCTTTCCCAATGTCGCGATTCTATCGACGCTGACGTTTATTCTACTGACAACGATCATATGTATTTCCCTAACATTTCTTGTTTGTTCTCTAATTCTTTCTTTCTCATTACCCATCTTTCTAGCATCACCTACCTCGAAAAATACCCTGCTCCATACTAATAGTGACAAAGCCAAAATAATTTCTACTACTACTACTACTTTCTTAATCTCAATGTCAAAATCTGGATCCTCAAAGGTTCATTATTTGTATAATGGTAGTACATGGAAGGAGGGTGAGATTAGTGATGCCCACGGTTCGTAAACAGGCAGTTCCGGTTTGGAACCGCCGGTTTCAGATTAGAGAAATGTGGAACCGGAACTGAACCGTGAGGCTATTTCATGGTTCCGGTTCGAAAACCGGCAGTTCCGGTTTCGAACCGCCGATTTTCGGACGGTTTTCGCGGTTTCGGTTCGGTTCGGTTTTGACGGTTTTTTTTTTGCTATGTAATTTGGAATTTTGGACTTATACAATAAATTTGAACAAGACAATAGATAATTTAAATTAAAATAAGACAAATAAGGTGAAAATCATATCAATTTTATTGAATTTGAATTGTAACAGACAACGATACATTACAATTTACAATACATATACAACAATGTGATATAATTTACAAGTGTCGTCAGAACATAAATAAAGGGGGAGGGGGAATGGATCAATTTGAATTCAAAAATCAGAATTAAAAAAAAATTAAAATCGGACGAAACCGGCGGTTTTGAGGTAAAACTGGCGGAACCACCGGTTTTACCCCAAAACCGCCGGTTTTGGTTAACAAACCGTCTGCCGACCTGCATGAAACATCCCATCGGCTCTGCAACGTGTCAGCCTTGTGTTTCGTACCAGAACCGGAAATCCACCGGTTTCACGGTTAACCGCCGGTTCCGATCAAAAAACCGCCTGAAAAAGCTGTCACCGGCTGACGCCTCGGATATCTCGTCGGAACCGTGAAACTGCCTGTTAACCTGCGGTTCGGCGACGGTTTCGGTTCGTAAAATCTTGAACTGGAACCGGCCCGCGATTCAAAATATGACGGTTCCGGTTAGTAAAAATTGTCACGGTTCCAGTTCCACGGTTAACCGCCTGAACCGAAAACCGTGGGCATGTCTAGGTGAGATTAAGTTCCTATCAAGCATTACAACATCACGTGCGCTGAGGTGGTACGGAATCACTTTTCGTGCACGAAAACATTTTATTTATATATCATAATATAATAATTATATAAAATCTCACTCTATCTTTTGCCTACTATTATTGTTCCTCCACTTCCTTACAAAGTAAAGTAGCTCATTAATTTTTAATTATCTTTTTCATATTTTTTGTGCATTGACAGTGATACACTAGAAAACAATAGTTATGAAAAGATAACCATAAAGTTCATACTCATTCAAATCAATAGTACTATAATTATAATGATAATAATACTAACAATTAGACGTAAATTTACACGCCACATACATACCAATGAATGCCTATATAATTAAAAAAATATTTACGGCTTAATCAAATGCTCTTGGTAAGAACAAATTTGGTCTTATTAATAAAACTTATAATTTATGAAAAGTCCAAGTTCTGTCACTAGTTTGTAGAATTGAAGCATAGTCAATTAACATAATTTAAGGAAATTCTGAGACAACTAAGATACAACGAAAAGAAGAGGACAAATTGCTAATTGGACAAAAGAGTCAAAGAGAGTAGGCCTTAATAAAAAAGAAAATTTGTTGGCTTCCATACTTTTATAATTTCTTTAGATATGAAATAACTTTAATTTTTAGATGAATCTAGTTCTTGAAAGAGTATACAAATTTACGAAAGAATTAGTAATTATGTCCGTTGATAAAAATAATTGGGCACATTCCCCACACCAAGTATTTACTTCGTATAACAAAGACAAGCTAATAAATCAGTATCAACGATTCATCTTGTCATTTTTTTCTTAAGTCCATGGATCCATCCTTTTGTCACTCAACAAATATGTCATACCTTTCCACTATCATCAACCGACGAGTATGCTCTTATTGCATAATTGAGATCTCTTCATTTTTATGCTGTAAAAAATCTTCATCTTGTTAGTTTGATTAGGGGAAAACTAGTATATGTATATAAATAATGACGAATCTAATCATAGAATCAGACACAATGAATAAGGTTGTCGCTAGCGTCGGAAGGTAGAGGCGGTGCAATAATCACCGCTGACAATATAAGTCGAACAAATAACGAAAGTGAGCCACAGTTACAAATGAGGTTATCGCACCATGTTGGCGACGACGACGACTTTAAAGACCGAATTTAATGGAGTTTTATGATCCTCATACGGTGACAGTGGAGTCGGTCATCCCTCGACCCCACTTAAATTTGCCATTATATATAAATGGATAATTAAATAGTTTCATAGTACTAGTATTTTGCGGATTAAACTAATTAGTAGTATATTATTTTTTCTTTATTTTTAAGTTTATTAATGGTTACTATCTAATAATAGTGACTACAGACATTATAAACTTTACCCTTTTTATGCACTATTGACTACAACTATTTGGGATTGTTATAAAAGAAATATTACTGAATAAACTGGAGGTAGAAAATTAAAGTTGTACACAATTCAATACAACCCAAATAAAAAGTACTACTATCTTAATTTGGTTATAAACCCATACACTATCTTAACTTGTCAGAAAAAAGTTACTAGAAATATAAAAACATAAATAAAATAAAATAAAATAAAATAAAATAAAATAAAATTTTTATTGACGTTTTTAAATGGATAAAGATAGCTCCAACCCAATGTTATGTCGTAGATCGACACATAAATGACCTTCTTATAATAATTTTCTTTACACAATCTCTAATTAAATCTCGTTGAGAGACAGTTTCACTTTTCAATTTATTTGGTACCAATATTTATACTAGTAACATTAATTCCTAAATACCTTTATTAAAATAATTTTCTTTATAAAATTTCTAATTAAATTTCCTTAAGACAGTTTTAATTTCATTAATGCGTAATTAAGAACTGTAATCAGATAATCTGTGTACAAAAATTCAAAAGGGAAGGCTTTGAAAGCTAAAAAGAAAATCCAAAAATGGTAAATAAAAGCAGCTAAGTCTGAAGAAGATATGAAGACCGAAAAGGTAACAACGAAGACTTTTTTTTGCACACACAGTCTCTCTCTCGCTCTACCGAATTTCTCTCTCTAACTCTGACCCGCCGCCGACCTTCTCCAGTCGGCGAACGGCGACGCGCAGGGGAATCAACCTCGCCTTCTAGCTCTACATCTCACGCTAGGTAGATTTCAGCCTCAGTAATTTAATTTTGGTCGAAATGAATAATAAAATGGTCTTTGTCCCCAATCCATTTTTGTAGACTTGCAATTTTAATATTCAATGTTTTCGCACCTATCCTCACCGGAGGTGATTACGCGGCGACATTTTTTACCTCAATTTGCTGAATTTCTGTAGCTGAAATAGGAAAAGTTTTGAAGCGCTGAAATTTCCTCAGCACTAATTTTATGCGCTTGAAGATCAACAGAATCGTTATTTTACTGGTTTAGAGAAATCTCAGCGCCATGAATGAGTCGGCAGCTTCTGGCGACTCTTCTTCTGGTAATCAAACGATCTCTCCCCAACCAACTGCGAAGAAGAAACGGAATCTGCCTGGAACTCCAGGTATGTGGAAGTGGAATAGAAGCTTCGAGAGTTGATTTTGTTAATTTTTGTAAGTAATTTTGAATCATAGAGGTGAGAATTTGTGTGTGATTGGATCAGATCCTGATGCCGAGGTGATTGCCCTATCGCCGAAGACGCTGATGGCGACGAATCGATTTGTGTGCGAAGTCTGCAACAAAGGCTTCCAAAGGGATCAGAATCTGCAGCTGCATCGGAGGGGTCACAATCTGCCGTGGAAGCTGCGGCAGAGATCGAGCACGGATGTGAAGAAGCGTGTCTACGTCTGCCCCGAGCCGAGCTGCGTCCACCACGAGCCGGCGCGGGCGCTGGGCGATCTGACCGGGATCAAGAAGCATTTCTGCAGGAAGCACGGCGAGAAGAAGTGGAAATGCGACAAGTGCTCCAAGAAATACGCCGTTCAATCCGACTGGAAGGCGCATTCCAAGATTTGTGGAACGAAAGAGTACAAATGTCAATGTGGAGTCTTGTTTTCCAGGTGGAGAGTGTTTTCAATTTCTCTATGGCAACTCAAATCTTGAAGTTGAATTGATGGCTTATTACTCTGGTTTTGATTGCAGGAGGGACAGTTATATCACTCACAGGGCATTCTGTGATGCTTTGGCCGATGAAGGTGCAAAAAAAACTCCGTTGGCAGCCGAGCCTGCTGCTGATGCGGATAAAGATCTTGAAACTGGGGTACCGCCAGCCCCTCCACCACCGCAGCAGGGGCAAGCCCCTGCACCTAAAGATCCTCCTCCAGCTGCAGCTGATGTTGCCTCCAGCATAGTACCTGATAACAGCAGTGATGATAATAGTAATCATGGTATGTTAATATAACTTGGATTTGTTTGTTGTTTAGACTATTAGTTGTCTTTTCCTCTATACATTTGTTGATTAGGACAAAATACAATAACATTTGTTGTCTACTTGTCTATGATCTTGTCTGTCACTGGTTTCTGTTTTTATCTGCATATTATTTGTACTATGTTCAAGAACTATATAGTAAAGAAGTTGTTGGTTTGTTATCTGCATATAATCTTGAAGTTGCTTGTTCTCTGTTACTGATTCTTTGTTTCTATAAGTAGTAAGGGTTTTCTGTTTGTTTCTTGATATTGTTTAGTGACCGAATTGCTGGATAGCACCACTGCCAATCCCAGTAGCAGCCAGATTTTGGAAGAGTCGCCTAACGCCACAAGCTTGGCCGCGAGATGCAGCAGTAGCAGTTGCTCCGGCAGTAGTGGGAGCTCAAGCAGTAATGTATTTGCCAGCCTATTCGCTTCATCCACATCTTCAGCAAGCTTGCAACCGCAAACAACTGGATTCACCAACTTATTTCAATCTATCGCTTGCCCTGATTATACCCCTGATGCCGCACCCTCTTCATCCTCAGAACCTGCTGCTCTCTGTCTCGCTGTGAATCAAGGCTCATCAATCTTCGGAAATGCAGGACAGGAGCGCAGGCAGTATCCTCCAGCGCCACCACCTGCTCTCTCAGCAACAGCATTGCTGCAGAAGGCCGCTCAGATAGGCGCTGCTGCACCAAACATGTCATTGCTGAGGGGTCTTGGGATAGTTTCGTCTTCCTCATCTCCTAATTCTACTGAGGAGTGGAGTCAACAGAAAATGGAGACAAGTGGGGGATCATTAGCTTCCGGGCTCGGGCTCGGACTAGGCTGTGATAGTGGGTCTGGTTTGAAGGAATTAATGTTGGGAACTCCATCCGTTTTCGGCCCTAAGTACACTACTCTCGACCTTCTCGGGCTGGGGATGGCTGCTAATGGTGGCTCAACGGCAGGGTATCAACTTTGATGAGTTCTGTTAATGGCGGTGTTGACGTTTCTGCAGCAGCACAAGATTTGTCTGTTTGAAGGTTTGTTGCTGCACTCATATTTATCTTTCTCTGCAGAAATGCTAGTAGCAGTTGTGATATGCGATTACTGGTTAGTATAGCTCAAATATGTAATTTTACTAAGTAGAACAGAATGTTGGATAGTCAAATATATAAATAATTAGAAGTTGAATTATTTACTTTAGTGATCACATCTGATGTGCACAAATTGTTTATCTAATAAAGTCAGATTGGGCCAATGTGAGTAGTAGAAGGTGAAGCAGATGATGTAATGAAATAATACTAATTTAAAACTATCTAAGATTAGGGGTGAGTTAAATTTTGATAGGGACAGATGAATAAAAGTTTTTAGGTGAATATTTATGTCATGATAGTGGTGTGCTTGATTGAAGCATCATCCCTCACACAACATGTTTTAAAAAAAACATAATTAGGATGAGGATAATGTGATGTTGAATCCTAGTGGGTGTTTGATTGGTGTGGGTTAGAACAAATTAAGCAAATCATTTAAGGTTAGTACTGATTTGTCTTTATATCATCTTGATTTGCCATAATCCCACTTGATTATCAGGACAGGTTCTATATCCGTTTCTAGGTGAGAGAGGGACGTGTTTAAAGAAAATATTGATGTTGGATTTGATATACAAGTTTCATGAATGTTGTCTGATTGAATAAATAAGATCTGATATTTTATCTCGGGATAGTATCATGTCTTATTAGTAAACACTTTAATTTACTAAACATTTGCCACAATTTCTTTTTGGATCCGAAAAATTTGTCACGGCCATTTATAAAAGTGGGATCTACATAATTCACTATTCTATTACCTTTCGTCGCCATTATTTACCATGTTTGTTACTGATGTAAACCATTAGTTAGAGTGAGACACTTGTGTTCTATTCACAACGCTATCAATCATTTTATAAAATATAATATCATTCACAATATGGCAATTTTGTTGTGGGTGTACAGAGTATATGTTTAGAAAAAATACCACAAGGTTAAAAAGTGATAATGAAAAAATTATGTTAGTTTCAATTTCTAAATAATTTGTAGTTTAAGTTGAAAATATTGTAAGAGCATCTCTAGTAAAACTGGACGTCAAATAGCCCTTATATAGCCTTCACACTGCCACATCATCAGCACTACAATTCTCCTGCCACATCAGCTTGTCACATCAACTGGACATCAAATAGCCCTCACATAGCCTTCACACTACCTATCCACATCACTAATAACAATTATATAATTTAATTTACACTCGTATCAACATACGGAATTTAATTTACGAGACAAATACGGAAAATTCGAATAATAATATTAAAACTTAAAAAGTACATTAATTTTAAAAAAAAAGTACAATAATTTAAAAAAAAAGTACAAAAATTAAAAAGTACATTAATTTAAAAAAGTAAAACAAAATAACTCCTCGCCGCCGTCCTCGTCTCCGTCGTCGCCCAGCGCTTCTTCACCGTCATCGCCGCCGCCTCCGTCGCCACTTACGCCGCGGCTATTCCCGCCGGTGTCCCTCCTCATCGCCTCCAATTCTTCACGCTGGCTCTGGAGCAATACACGAAGAAAATCCTTCACCTCGGGGTCCACCGCCGCTTGGAAGTCGGCTAAGGTCTTCACCATTTGAGCGCGCGTTTGTTGGCGCGCGAAGAATTTGAGCTCCTCGGTAGACCTGCCGAGGGGGGATGTCGAATGGACCCCCTGGGAACTCGGGGTGCCCCCCCTCGCAACTTGTTGCGCCCGCTTTTGGCCAACCGGGCGAGGTCGGCGACCGAACGAACGAGGATTCAGGACCTCCTGGGCCGTCTCGGGGAGGTCTGTCGAACCACCGCTGCTGCCGCTATAATCTCCGGTATAGTTCAGTTTCTGCCTCTTCGGCCAGCCAGCGTCGACGCCTGCCCGGAATTTCTCCGACTCGTTGAGCACAACGTAGCAGTTCCAGTAGGTGAACTCATAGTACTTCTTCTGCGGATCGGGGTAGGCTCTCTCCGCAATCCTCCTGCAGTCTTCCTCTGTTTGGCCACTGGTCTGCATGCGGAGGGCGTTGGCGTACAAACCCGAAAATCGAGAGACGCCAGACCTGATTCGGTCCCAGCACTTCCGGACCTCCTCCCCGGTGCACGGTCTCCCTTCAGGGCAAAATGCCCTGTAGGCTGCTGCTATCTTGGCCCACAAGTTGACGATCATCTGGTTGTTCGAAACGAGAGGATCGTCGCAGACACTCACCCACGCCTTGGCAACCGCAACGTTCTCCGCGTCCGTCCACTTCCTCCGGCCCCGGATTTCGGCCTCCGGCTGCGACGACTCGCCGACCTTCTTGGCCTTGCCCTTCTTCTTACCCCGCCCTACTCCCTGGCTTTGAATGAGAGTTTCCGGAACCTCGTTCATATCAAAACCCAAGTCCTCTAAGGAGAAGGTCTCCGTATACTGTGCATCCGATGGGGTCGATGTGTGTGAAGAACCGGTGGAAAAATCAAAAGTCGGCCGATAGGCGTTGTCCTCCCCGTGCGTCCCCTGCGCCGGGGGAATCATCTGCTGCGCCGGTGGAATCATCTGCTGTGCCGGTGGCTGCATCCCGGATGCCCACCCCGGCATCATCTGCATAGGGGGCTGCATGCCGGGTGCCCACCCCGACATCATCTGCTGCCACGGGTACATGTTGTAGTACCCGGTCATCGGAGGCCAACCACCTCCCCCAGGAGCCGGGGAAGTATGGGACCCTACCCCGGGAGTCGGGGGCGTCTGAGACCCTACACCGGGAGGCGGGGGAGTCTGAGACCATCCCCCGGGAGTCACTGGAGTACCTTCGTAGTTGTTCTCCATTGCTCGTTATTGATTTTGAACAGAAAGTAAGGTAGAGAGAGTACTCGTTAAAACAAGTGGTGCGAATGAAAATGACGTTCAAAGCGCGTATATATAGTGTTTTCAAAAGAAAAATAAAAATAAAAATAAAATCTGACACCGGTTTGACGCCGATCCGGGACCCACAATGGCGCCGTGAGGATCGGCGTCGGAACCGGCGTCATCGCGCGAATCGGCATGGCCACGCCGATTTTGACGCCAATTTCGCCGACGCCGGTTCCAATGGTTCGGCGTCAGAACCGGCGTCGGCGAAAAATCGGCGTCGCGATTTTGACGCCGGCATTGGAGATGCTCTAATAAAATTGATAAGTTCAAAAAATTGGATTAGACTAATTATAATAGCTGAATTTTGGATAAAAATTGACAAATTTAGAAGACAAAGATAAAATCGATAAAATTACTAAATGTCGGAATAAACTCTATCATTAATTCTAAGTATTAGAACAATTTTTTAAAATTGTCTCAATTTACTATAGGAAAATTTTGTCAACTGTGAAGTCACGGTTCGGAATGATGCCAATTATTTTGCTGTGAAAAACAAATTTTATGCATTAATATTTCCTTTTATTTTTTAGTTGTTGAATACACATTACAATATATTCAAATTTTAAAATAAGATACACTACCAATTGATAGCATATCAAGGTATAATTGGTACAATTGATAAATACTACTCCTAACATAGAAATGATAAAATGAGGTCGAAACTTTCAAATTTTGAGATACACTACTAATTGATGCACCTCAAGGTCAAGGTATAATTGATAAATACTATTAAAATGGAAATGATAAAATGAGGTCGAAACTTTCAAATATTGTTTAATATAATTTTCAATTTTGTAGCATGGCATTAAAATACTGTGTACAACTTTGCCTAATAATTATAATGGGTTGTGGCAGAGGCCAAAATGTCATCATCTCTCTAAAATATGATGTCCCATAAATTAGAGAATACTATTATTAGTTTCTAAGATTTACTTTTTTTAGTATACAAAGCATCCGACACCTCATGTATTTACGTATAGAAAAATGGAAAATATAATAATTATAGTAGTATACTTACTCAGTTACATTTATAACTTTCATTAATAATGTATCATCAAATAATTTTTTTGAAGACCCAAAAAAGAAGACTTCTTCTCCACTGACTCTCTCTCTCTGAGCCGCCGACTCAAAAAAGCCACCGTCCTTCCAACTCGGCGGCAGCTCTGAACCTCAGAGTTCATCTGAAAAGGTGCAACAAATTAAGCTCTGTGTACAACCTCCCCCACTCCACTGCTTCATTTCAACCCAGTAGCCGCCAATCTCTGTAACTTTTCCCATTCCAACCTCAATAATTTTGGTCAAATCTCAATACCCACCTGATT
This sequence comes from Salvia splendens, assembly GCF_004379255.2. Lineage (NCBI taxonomy): Eukaryota > Viridiplantae > Streptophyta > Magnoliopsida > Lamiales > Lamiaceae > Salvia > Salvia splendens. The sequence goes on from NC_056045.1 coordinate 27,495,959, forward strand.
TTCTCCGTTTTATACCACAGCCTATTTCCGCAAACTCGTAAATTTTACTTCTTTACCATTCTATTTTGCCGCCATTTTACCGGAGCTTGCAAAATCGCCGCCGCCAGCTTTTTTAGGGCACGCATTTTTTCTGGTTTCTGAAATCTGTTTAGTTAGATAAAACAATTCAGAGCTCAAAACAAGGTAAAAAATGAATGACTCCACAGCCTCCGGCGATGTTTCTTCCGGAAATCAAGCAACGCCACCGCCGAAATCAATTGCGAAAAAGAAGCGGAATCTTCCCGGCATGCCCGGTGAGAGTTGAATTTATTACACTTTTTGTTATCACTGTATAGTTCAAAATATGCAATTCAATTGATTTGGGGATTATTTAATTTGATCAGATCCTGACGCTGAGGTGATCGCTTTATCACCGAAGACGTTAATGGCGACGAACAGATTCGTGTGCGAGGTATGCAAAAAGGGGTTTCAGCGCGACCAGAATCTGCAGCTGCACCGGCGTGGCCACAATCTGCCATGGAAGCTGCGGCAGAGATCAAGCAAGGATGTGAAGAAGCGCGTCTACGTCTGCCCCGAGCCGAGCTGCGTCCACCACGAGCCGTCTCGGGCGCTCGGCGATCTCACCGGGATCAAGAAGCATTTCTGCCGGAAGCACGGCGAGAAGAAGTGGAAATGCGACAAATGCTCCAAGAAATACGCGGTTCAGTCCGACTGGAAGGCGCATTCGAAGATTTGCGGGACGAAGGAGTACAAATGCGACTGTGGGACTCTGTTCAACAGGTTGAATTTGGCTTGGTTTCGAAATCGAATTGAATTTCGCCTCTTTTTCTTGATTGTGATTTTTGTGGTGTGTAGGAAGGATAGTTTTATCACACACAGGGCATTTTGTGATGCTTTAGCAGAGGAAACTTCGAGGCCAGCCTCTGTTTCACCGCCATCGCCACCTTCACCGGCCTTATCGCCTCCACCACCGTTGCCATTGCCATCGGAGCATGAAGATTCTACTCAAACTGATGTGGTATCTTTGGCCTTACCAGATAACAACAATCATGGTAGTTTTCTAAATCCTGATTTGTCCTTTTCTGTTGCCTTTGAATCTTGGATTCTGTTTTGTCTGTTTATGGTTTTTGTTGCTCTCTGCATATGGTTAGCTGTTTTTATAATGCAAGAACTAGTTATTAATGGACAGATTAGTGGGAGATTGATTAAAAAATTAGCATACTTTATTTAAAGCAAACAAGCATTAAGATCCAAGAAGTGGAAGTGTGATTTTGCTTTATGCATAGAACCGTTTATAAGGAAAAGTTATAGCTTCTTTTGCTGTTTTATTTGATTTTTTTTTTGATGTTAATTTCTTGAAGTTACAGAAATACTGGAAAGTGCAAAACCTGATTCGACCAGTGGCCGAGTGTTGGAGGAGACACCCCTGATGACAAACTTGACGAGTGGCTCTAGCAGTAATGGAAGCTCTAGTAGTAATGTCTTTGCCACTCTGTTTGCTTCATCCACATCTTCTGGAAGCTTCCAATCTCAATCAGCTGGCTTCTCCAATCTATTCCAGGCAATTGCTTGTCCCGACCCTATGCCTGCTACTGCTCCTTCTTCATCTTCAGAGCCAGTAGCTCTCGGCCTTGCAGTGAATCAGGGGTCGTCAATTTTCGGAACAGCAGGGCAGGACCACGTGCAGTATCCTCCAGCACCACCTCCATCTCTCTCAGCAACGGCGTTGCTACAAAAGGCCGCTCAGATGGGTGCTGCAGCATCAAACACGTCGTTACTGAGGGGCCTCGGGATTGTGTCCTCGTCCTCGTCCCCTAGTGTTTCTCACGACGGGGCGTCATTAGCTTCTGGCCTTGGTCTCGGGCTAGCCTGTGATAGCGGTTCTGGTCTCAAGGAACTAATGTTGGGAACTCCTTCCATTTTCGGGCCTAAACAAACCACCCTTGACCTTCTTGGCTTGGGGATGGCCGCCACTGGCGGCTCCACTAGCGGACTATCAGTTCTGATGAATGGTGGTCTCGACGTTGGTAGAGACTTCGGTGGCCAAGATATAAGATGAAACTCAACAATGCTGTTGATTGTAGTGAAACATCCTCTGAGTTCAAGTTTTAGATGAGATAAAGCCATTTTGCATTTCATGGGCCTAAGGCCTTTTATGAAAAGATCTATTTATGTTTTCTTTTTCCAGTTTCAAATTGGTTGAGGCGAATAGGCGACCACCATACCTCGTCCCCATCGGTGATCATACGTTCAGGTACGAGCTCGTATGGGAAGGTTTGTTCGATATTCGAACCAAATATGAGTATAGGTTTGTTGTATTTAACTCATGCTACAAAGCTGTGTATATATGGTCACATTAAATTAGTTAGATAAACATGTGTAATAATGATTGTAGCTTGTGTTGGTGGATTCCCTTTATATGTTTAGCTTAAAAAATCTTGTTTATTAAGCACGGGAAAGATGAGTTTAGGTGAGTGATGTTTAAATGTGATGGGGTGGTTGTGGGGCAAATGTCACTCAATAAATTAGGTCTTATCCAAAAAAAAAAATGAAGTGAGAAGCGTAGCTGCAAAGTTTAGAAGATGATGATATCTTGCTCACTCACAAATGAAATTTTGTGTTATGTTCAATTGGATTGATTTCTAGCAAAATAATGCAATAAGACTAAGATTATAGAGGTGTGACATCATGAAAATGACATGAATTGGGAATCATTGAACTTGTCAATATATTAGTAATGGTCAAGTGTGAGGCCGGCGAGTTGCCTCCAATAATTTATAAGTTGAAAAATATCAAATGATGTGCTTGAAAGCATGTATCTCTACGTCAGATTTATACATAATTATAGAGGGAGCAGTCCCAAAGAGATTTTTAAAATAAGGAGTTCGAGACTAAAAATTATCGTACTTTCTTCGTCCACGAAAAATATGACACATTGTGAATGACATAGGTTTTAATTTGGAATTGGTAAAGTAAGAGAGAAGAGAAAAAAGTAAGAGAGAAGTAATATTAGTGGAATGTGGGGTCCATATTATTAGTAAGAGAGAAGAGAAAAAAATAAGAGGGAAGTAGTGTTTGTGGAATGTGAGGTCCATATTATTAGTAAGAGAGAAAGAAAAAAGTAAGAGAGAAGTTGTTGAAAACTTTTCATTTTAAAAAGTGCTTTATTTTTCGTGGACAACTAAAAATGACAAATGTGCTCTATTTTTCATGGACGGCGGGAGTATTAGAGCATTTCCAACGGTGAGCAGCAGCTCACCGTCCGTCCTTGCCGCTGGCAAGGACGCGCTCCGCCACCATTGCGCTCTTGCCGCTGGCAGGGCGCTGCTCTATGCATAGAGCACGTCCGTGCCAGCGGCAAGAGCACAGATCGTGGACGTGGCAGCTTCCGATTGGCCCGTTGATTTATCATTTATTTATTTATTTTTTAAAAAAAATCAAAAAAATCTGAAAAATTCAAAATTAATAAAAAAAAATATTGTCTCACTTCCTAATAAAATATATCCATTTTTTCCACACTTTTAATTTATTTTTTTCATTATTTTTACCCCAAAATTCATACTTTCATCTATAAATACTCTCATTTCAAACACAAAAAATGACACTATACTAAACAACTCTCTCAATCTCAATTTTTAGGATTTTAATTATGTAATTTTTAATTTTTAGGAGTTTAATTATGCAATTTTTAATTTTTAGTATTTTAATTATGTAATTTTTAATTTTTAGGATTTTAATTATGTCTTTTTTATTTTATTTGTAATTTGTAATATTTATTGTGGTTTTTTAATGAATTTTAGTATTATGGAAATGTTATTGTTTAATTGAATTTTAAATTAATTGTGCTCGTCCTTGCGGAAGAGCACGGTTGTGGGTGTTGTGCTCTTGCCAGAGAGCAGGCATGATTAGTACCGCCCGGGCCCACAACCGTGCCGCTGGCAAGAGCACGGTTGTGGATGCTCTTAGGTTTCTACATATATATTATTATGAGTTAGAGATCACAAAATATATTAATCTATGATATTGAATTAAGAACTGATATTCATGAATCAGCGAATGACATTGAGAAATTAATACTTCCTCTGTCTCATTAGAAATGAAGCGTTTTCCTATTTAGATTGTCTCATTAAAAATTAAACGCTTCCTCTCTACTTTTTCATTTCTCTTACTTTACTCTCTCTTCATTCACTCACAAAATAACACTAGATAAAAACCCGTGCCAATTCCCAAATATTGCATATTTAATGGGACGGAATGAGAATATTTTATGATGTCAACTGATATTAATATATGTGCGAATGTGATATAATTTTGTGTTTTGAGTGTAAGAAAAATCTTAAAATGAATCATTCATAAATTATGGATGATGGTTTACAACTTACATCTATAGATTTAATATGGATGACGGTTGTGCATATGCCTCAAAACAAAACATATAAGCACTCGAAGCTTAACGAGTCCCTTCCTTGTCCACTATAGAATTTGGGTTAAATAGGTGGCGAGGCGTGCACGCCTATGCTCTTGGGCTCAACCTTTGTACAACTATCATTCCCTTATAAAATGTATTTACCACTAACTGATATTTTTTTATCTGAATTTGTAATAATATGGTTAAATTGATAGAATTCGAAAAAAGCCCATTTTCGAAATATTTCAGATAGCTGGCAGCCCAAATAAAAGCAAATAAATATTTGGTAGATTTTTAACTTACGTATAGTCATCATGTGATACCTTTAAAAATTAAACATGATCATGTTCCAAAGTTTTTGTAATAATATTAAACGACACAATGTTTTCTTTGCCTAGCTAGATTGATAGGAATTGGGTCCACTTTTTAAGAAATCAATGAAGGAATCGAATCATACGAAAAAAGTCCATGAATCATAGGGTATTTTTTGGGATCGAATTTATCACATATACTACAAAAATCCAAGGATGGTAGTCTTTATGTAGTTAAAATTATACTTGGACCACCAAGTAAAAAATATTTATAATCGGACTCCCACCTATGAAATAGGACTCTTATTGTTTTTTTAGTATGGATTTTAAGAAATATGAACAATCTGTAATTATTTCAGTGTTAGATTATCAATATTGAACTTTCATCAATCACGATAACATTTTAGATTAGCTTCAATCACACATTATATATATCTCAACTATAATGGATATTATACGTTTAGTAAGATCTTGATGGATGATAAATCAACTTCAAATACTTATACTTATACGTGTTCATTTTAGTGTCCACATTTACTATAAGATAACATTAATTTTATTAAAGATCCATATATACTTTTTCTAATTGTCATGGCAGATTTATATCCACTGTTTTTCCACACCTAAACAATACATTGTGTCTTTGCTTTTGAGAGTTGGCTATTAATCCTTTTTACGAATTGTATTAGTCAGAATCTCAACCCCTTATCTTTTGTATGCTTCAAGACTCTTCTTTATTTTTCCTTTTGCCTAATTTATTTATTTATTTATTTTCCGTGTGTGTATAAACAAAACTTAGCTACTAAGTTCATCACTTTACCATTGCTTTTGTCTCCATAATATTATACTACTACTAGTACTATATATTTTAAATATAGTTTAAAGTTAATTGTATGCCTGTAATTAATCATCACCATATTATGTGAATAAAATCGCCGGCAAATAGATTTGATTAAGACCCTTTAATTTATAATTCATGAGTTAAGACACGTGGATTAACAATTTAGAGGTGTAATTAAACTCTTAACATAAGCCTTTGCCACGACCTACAATGGATTTTAGGCATCTGATATCGTTAAGGGGTAATATCGCCATTCTATTAATTTTTTTGGGGTGGTTTTCATATAATTATCCTTATTTTATTTTATTTCTTTTTTGAGTTCATAGAAATTTCAAATTAATCATTTATAAGTAGTGGCTTTCGTTGTTTTCATGACACGTTTTGCATCATAATCTGAAAATAGTATAGTTTTATTAACGAAAATGTTTAGGAATTGAAAAAAAAACTTTAGTTTACGTCAGTTAACTAAAAAGTGACTTGATTTTTGGAAAGAAAGATGCGAAGTGGCACTATGAGCTATGGCTGAATGAAACGACGTCGCTTTCTCCAAATTGATTTAGCAATATCGTCGTCTCCACTCTCCACCATTTAATTAACTGCAACTTTTTTTTTTCTTACCTTTCTTCAGAGCTCCAACTTTTCCATAATTGTAAAGAAGCTGTCAATTATGGGAAGTTGTTATACGACTATGTATGGTCCATTAGAAGATGTAAAAACAATAAAACTAAGGCACTGAATTTTTCGAAACGTGGCGTGGGGCTTTTATATGCTCAAAAAGAGGTAAATATATAGATTAGGGTCAAAACTTCAAATAATTGCACGCTAACTAACTAAATTTAATGGCGAAAAAGAGCCAATTTACCATGTCTAAGATTAAGCATCGGTGTGCCTAAGGGTGCAACAACGAGACTAAACGAGGCTCTGACTCCACTATTGTTGTATTGCCTTGCCCTCGATTGACCTTTCTCGGGGTGACAGTGGTTGACCTCGTCGAGATGTGGTCAACCATATACACGGCGACCATACAAACTAAAGACAAATAAGGAAGAAAATACGGAGTACAAAAAACAAAACATGCAAAATACGTTCTTATTGATATTTGTATGATCTATGAATGTTATAAAAAGACGTATTTAATGTACAAATATTAATATAAAAAATATTACTATAGGAGTATGTAGAAAGAAACGTTGATATATATGAAAAATGATTGTTTTAAACTTTACGATTTATAAAACCATTAAAAAGGGTATTATTATTGATATGATTGAGGAGTTTAAAAAGTTCAAGAAATCTTACACAAAGAGAAACTAATATTCCACTGTTTTCAAACGTAGATTTTATATGTCAATGATACATATGTACCGTTTTAATGTTCTTAAAGAAATTAATTACTAGTACTATAAACTTGTGACATATTAAAATCAATAATCACTCTAAAGATGCTTGTTGGACAAGATTTATTAATGGAATTTCAAACTCATTACCAATGTTTCACTAAAGCAAGTTCACAACAAATCATATTTGCATTTACTGAAAAGTAAGTAGGCCGGAATTCTTTAATAACTTATACCCTAGACACATATTTTTGACTTTATACCAAAAAAATAAAATAAAAATGCAACATACATGCAAAAGGAAAACGTTCACCATATATAATTTTTATGTATGATTAAGACATTAGTGCATGTATGAGTGGTAATAATTAGTAAGAGTTTGGCACGTCGATGCGATCTTCTATCTTGTAATCTAGAAATCAAATTTCACCGTCTTTTATAAGTAAAAATAAAGTTTGGTATGAACGCATAGTTAAATGTGTTTTCTTAGTATAATTAGGAGGAAAAAAAGTGGCCAAAAACACCTTTAAAAAGGTGAATGCTTTTACCACTAAAGTTGAAGGTGGAAAACAAATTAAAGGTAGGGGTGGGGGAGAGGAAGACCAATTTCCTTAGTGTATTTCCTTTTGGTATTATAATTGCAGAAGCATATATTCTTCTACTTCAGTTGCTTTCATCAGGCCTATGACATTTCCTTACCCAATTACACACACATAATGTTGTGGAATAATTGAAACTACAAGTTTTATTTTGTGAATTTCGGTTGAGTTTGAAATGATGAAAGTTTAAGTATGTATCTTCCATGCACTAATTTCTAAGGAAAAATGTTTTAGTTGGACGATATTCAATGATGATAATTAAAAAGATGATAATTAAAACAAGAATATTAAAAGACAAGTTATTGGAAAATTAAGAATATTAGTAAAATTTTGATCCAACCCACAACTTTAAAAATTAGCTGAAAAAACATGAAGTGTGGATTTTTTTTCGCAATTATCCTAAGGTGGAAAAATCGGGTCACCTGCATGTAATATATTGTGGATGTTTTTAAACGATAATGTTCTCTTATATGAATAGTCGACATTGTTTACTTCATTTGCAGTGACGTCAAAATATTATTGCAAGACTATTATATCATATACAATTTTACCAATAAATTTTGTCATGGGATGATTTTGAACAAATTCAAACTTAATGGTTTTTTCTGCTGATTTTTAAAATTGCGGGACAAACTAGATTCAACCAAACTTTATTTTGTAACTTATGTTTGAGTTTTCCTACATTATTTTGTAACTTAGTTGAGCTGAGTTGTAAATTAAGTTCGAGTTTCTATTTTTGATAAAGATGAACCGAAATTCATTCAATTTATAAAAATAACTTTATGTACTATAAATAATCAATCATATGAAACTTGAAAGCATAATCTTTTTTGTATTTCCCTTTTGATCTTGTAACAAATTTGTATAGTCCACTCCAACATGATAAAAGTTACCAACGAAAGTAAGAACTTTGGGAAGATTTTGGACCATTATGGACGGTGTATAATTGAGTGGAAGAAATTTTTTTCCCAATAAAGTTGATTGTAAATCTCTACATCGAAATGTTTTTTGAAGCCATATTATATTGTGATATAGGCATGTATATGTATATAATAATATATCTTTATACTTAAAGTGGTCCTAGTGAAAGTGATAAAACCTTGCAATGCACCCACCTCCTCCACTCAAATACTATCACTTTGTTTTAATAGTTGACCTAGCTAAAATCACACATTAAAAGTTCCAAACATTTTTGAAAAAATAGATTCCAAATTTCATAAAAATGATGTTATGTTATCAATAAATAGCCCTTTTCTTCTCAATCAATTTGTGGTTCTCATCGTGCATGCATGTTAACATAGTGTTCCAAGCTTTGTGGAATATATATACGGAGTACATTTTAAATTTTTAAAAACGACATAATTTGAGTTATGTGGAAATTTAATTTATGCGTTATGATATATTGATTTAGATCTATTTATTTGATATGGATAATGAAGTAGTATTTTTTTTCTAAACATTTTCTAAAATGTGCGTTGCACAAAAGAATTATCGATCAATAATTTTTTTTTTTGTAGTAGTAGTGGAATTGCATTGTTCGAATATTAGAATCCTTATGATGATTGAGTATATATCACAAACTATATCTTCTCTCATCTTGTAAAGATGAAAATTTTGGGATGCTATCTATCTATGCATCTTGATCATCCAATCAATTTCTTGAATCTAGCTTAGCTTTTCCACATATGTTTCTTCTAGGGATTTCCACGAAAATTCTTAAAGCTAAATTGTAGGAGATAGCTAATTTTGAGCCACTTTTTAATTAAAAAAATTAAATAAAGTAAAATTACACACACAAATGTATAGAGAGTAATTGCAATTAACATATATAAAGTAAAATTGCACTTTCATAGTTTTATAAATTATTGTGAATTGGGCTCTATGGGATTAGAACACAAGACCATGATTACTCAATTGCGTTTTAGTTACTTTATCCATCAAGTGGTAGATAGTTTTTACGTTAAGTACAAGTGCATTTTTAGTTAAGATAAATATGTATATATGACTACCAATATCATTTCATAAAATGATGGAGTATGACTTAGTGTAAATTGTAGTAAAAGTAATGAATTTTGGACAAATTCCGGTTTGTCATGTAACTTTAAGACTCGGCCGTAAAAATCAAGAATTTGAAAAATAAGCTGGTTCGTACAAAATTGAGAAAAATGTTTAGAAATTCATGGTTTTTACTGTTGAAATTTAAAATTGTGGGGCAAACTAAAATTTGAGCATAATTCATGATTTTTCTTCAGTTTGTCCTAACTTTAGTTTATAATAGAGTACAAAGAAATTTGTATGCATTGGAAATGGAATAGATGGTGACTTCCCCTTTAACCCATTGTCCTAACTCCTAAATACTTTGATTCTGATCAAGAAGCATTTCTACCTTTTCTCAGTACTATGTGATCAAGAATTAAGAGACAATTGTTTTATGTAACATGCAAAAAGATTTATTCCCCTTTATTCACTGATCGTTACCGAAAACTACATGAATCTTATGAAATTAATGTTTATACTATTTTCATCTTAGTTAAGAAGCATGATAAAAAAAATTGTCACCTATAGACAATTGATGAATAATGAGTTATTAGCATTGATTTTGATGTCATTTGATACTTTGGCAAAGTACAAAACTGGACATTTTTTTTATATATGTATTTTCAGCATCAAAATGCGAAAAAAATACTGGTATATACTTAGATACTCGTGTGCACGAATTGAAATATGTGTTTGACCTTAGGCAAAAGGTTTTTTTAACCATATAAATATAATTCTTCATATTCTATATTCTTTGAGCTTTGTCATGAAGAAATCAGCATATATCCCAACAAAATTTCATTTGAGCCAAAATTATATTCGTAAAACCTATTATATATATTGAACTTTTATAATGCTATTTATAATGCGAACCTTATTTTAAAAAAATTAAATTGATATGATTTTTTTATATTTAATTACTATATTTTTCAAATATAAAATAAATTTAAAGTTAATTCAATGGATCCCTCAAAATTACATGATATATAGATCATCCTAACATTATTTTCATCAACTCCCTTGTGCATCAATACCTTACAAAATACGTAGTAATATTAATCGGAAGATATATTAATCAAGCGTGGTTCACGATAAAACACAAAAATCACAAAAGCAAAGCTCATATATATATATAGATTCTACTAGTACATATTTCTCTAAATCTTTTCCATCTCTTTTCATTCATTTATCCACACGCATAGTCATAACGACCATTTTTTTATGATGTAGTCAAATAAAGAATTTGAATATTGGGAAATATAAAAAAGAAAAAGAATTCAAAATGCTTTTATACCTATTTCAAGGATTCAATGTCAGTAGAACGAACTAATTCATTTGCATCTAATTAGTCTACCAAGTACCAACCTCTATACTAATCAAGAGAAAGATATGTGAAAGCAACTTTCTTTGATTCCAACAATATCTATTCTCTCATGTTTCATGAGAAAATTAAACTACTGTATAAATAAATTAAGACACTAACTAAAGAACAAGTGTCCAAAACGTGAAATTAAAACAAGTGAAAAGTGGCTGGAAAAATAGCTACAATAATTATGAAGGAAAGATGAGAATCCAACAAAGTAAAGACACCACAAAAAAGGCGTTATTACTTGTTGCAAGTCTTCGTCAACAAGCTTCAAACAAATACATCTAATTTAATCTTCTCACTTCTTGTTGCAAGATCTTACTTCCTACCCGGACGAAAATGACTAATTTTCCTTTTTGATATGTCTCATGAAGATGACCTAATACTTATATTTTTAGTTTACCTCTGGCTGCTTAATACATGAAACCTTACTTTATAAAATCATGTATAGTCTAAGAAATTGGCCTTTAGAAGTATTATTTATCATTTTTTTCAGCCCCCACTGAACCCTACCACCATGCCATCCCCATGCACGCAAAGTTATATAAAGGCAACAATGATCACCCACAAAAAGCCCTCATCTTACATTTCTCAACTCCCAATTTTCAAGAAAAAATAACCTATATGAGTATTGGGAAAGAGTTTACATTTGCAAGAAAGCAAGACAAGAAAATATCAAAACCAAACCCCCTTTTGCTTTCTTCATCTCCATCTTCATCTTCTTTCCCTTTTGTTTCAACTTTCAAGAAATGAAACTACCCTTCCCAACAAGCAACCACAGCCCTAAAGCAACATCGATCGCAGCCACCAGCCCGCCCTACGAGCCCAAATCCGTCCTCGATCTCCGAGGAAGCCCTAGCCCAGCCACGGAGCTGGAGGATCATGTGCTGATCAGCCCACAATTGGAGGAGTGGGATTCTTTGATGAGAGAATTGGGCTTGCAAGATGACCCAAACCCTAACCCTAACCCTAACTCAAACCCTAATCTCCCCGACTTCCCTCCGCCCACCAACTCCTTCGACTCGTCTCCGTTCATCTCCACCAACTTCGGCCTACTCTCCGACATCCCCAACTACACTCAAAACCCTGACACGGCTGACGTCAACGACTGGAACCCAGGATTCGACTACGTGGATGAGTTGATCCGACTCGCCGAGTGCCTCGAGACGAACTCGCTCCAACTCGGCCAGATCATCGCGGTGCGCCTCAACCAACGCCTCCATTCCCCATCCGGGAAGCCGCTGCAGCGAGCCGCCTTCTACTTCAAGGAAGCCCTCCGAACCCTACTCACCGGGTCGACTCGGTCCCCCGACCTCATCGACACCATCAAGGCCCAGAAGACATTCTCCACCATATCGCCGATCCCGATGTTCTCGGGATTCACGGCCACCCAGGCCGTGCTCGACGCCGTGGACGGCTGCGCAACATCCGTACACGTCGTCGACTTCGAGATCGGACTCGGCGGCCACTGGGCCTCCTTCATCAGAGAGATATCCGAAGCGCGGGCGAAGCCCGCACTTCGAATATCCGCTCTGGTGACGGAGGACTTTTCCGCCGAGTCGGCTCTGGTTAGGGAAAACCTAACTCAGTTCGCGCGGGAACTAAACGTCGTTTTCGAGATTGATTTCGTGCCAATCAGGAATTTCGAGTGCGTGTATTTCAATTCCGTCAAGTTCCGTCATGGGGAGAAGGTGGCGGTGGTTTTATCGCCGGCGATATTCCGGCGAGTGGGGACGGGGTTTCTGACGGATCTGCAGCGGTTGTCGCCGCACGTGGTGGTGCACGTGGACGGAGAGGGGTTCGGGGCGGTGTCGTATCGGCAGGCGGTGATCGAGGGGCTGGAGTTCTATTCGACGGTGATGGAGTCGTTGGAGGCGGGCGGAGGAGGGGAGTGGATGAGGAAGATAGAGGAGTATGTGGTGTACCCGAAGATAGTGGAGGGGGTGGGGAGGATGGGGGCGGCGGGGTGGAGGGAGGCGATGGTGGGGGCGGGGCTGAAGCAGGTGGGGATGAGTCAGTTTGCCGAGTTTCAGGCGGAGTGTTTGGTGAGGAGAGTTCAAGTGAGAGGGTTCCACGTCAGCAAGAGACATGGGGAGATGATGCTTTGCTGGCATGACAGGGTGCTTGTTGCCACGTCAGCGTGGAGGTTTTAATTTTTTTTGGTTATCGTTAATACCAGATTAGGAAGTTAATCAATCCACATGGCTAATCCTGTTTATGCTAATAACAGCATGTGGTATTGTGAGATTCTCTTCTCATACACTGTTATTTTAGACTGGCATTTTCTTTTATCTCCAATTTCCCCTAAGCAAATCAGTAGTGTTGTGAGATTCGAAAATCTTGTAAATAAATTTATTAAGTGCATTACTATTTTATGAAAATGAGGATTTACGTGTACACCAGATGGTGTTTGCCACATAGACGATTAATCGTGTTCAAAGTTAAATAAATGAATAACAATTATTTTAAATCACAAAGTTTTAGTATCAAATTTAAATTTTGAAGATGTATTTTAATTTACAATTTTAGTGTCATATCGTCGTTTAGAACATCATAAAAGATTAAAGGAGATCATTTTAAACACGGACGGAACAACGAAGAAAATTTACTTTTTCAATTTAATAGAATATTATTTTTTCAAATTGTAGAAGACTGGCCATAATATATTATAATTTGTTAATTCTAAATTTATTAAGAATCATTATTAATAATTTTTTTAAAAATTTAAAGGGAAAAAGAATTGAGAATAAAATTTATGATGATAGTTAGACCTTTATATATATTTATCACATCTTGGTATGCGAGCATTGCTCCAGTAGTAGAACTGATAATGCCCGAAACTGATGAGTCCGCGAATTATTGATGATGATGAATGCTCGTAAAAATAAATTACGACACGGAAATTTTACGTGGTTCGATTTACTGAGGTAAATCTACGTCCACGGGGAGAAATGGGGGCAGGTTTGTATTGCTTGATCTGCGAATTACAGCTTACAACACAGACTTACTATATGATTTTTTTCTCTAGAGAGATTCTAACCTCCTCATATCAGATATAAGTTCTATTTATATATGGAACTAAGATCGTGGCTTGCATCTCCACCCTAAGTCGTGGATGTCGTGTAGGTCATGGCCTAAGATCGTGGATGTAGCGTAGGTCATGGCCTACGATCGTGGCCTGAGTTGACACCACGTGGTAGTGGGTGTGTTGGACATCCTGTATGGGTCCACTAACTCCTTGTTCGGTCGAATACTGAGACCGAACTGCTTTGGTTGCCGATCTTTGAGTAGAGCTTGATGCCGACCTGAGAGCAGAGCTTGATTGGTTGGCTTTTACCGAGCTGTAGGCTGAGGCCGAACTCTTTGGTAATGCCGAACTCATACTCTTCCTTGGGCTTTGGGCTGATGGGCCGTCATTGCTGTTGGGCTTGTTTAGTACGCACCCCATCACTACCCCCCCCGAAGGGCGAAGTGAATCACTTCGGAGAAGTGAGTCACTTCGGCATTCTGGATAAAGGCAAGGGGGAGGCTGATGTCAGGGGACGTGCCTTGCGCGTGACTGCATTAAATGCGACAGTAAAATCCGACCGTTGAATCCTGAAAAGGTGGGATTCGAAACGGTGCGACGATTTTGAAATCTTCGCCGAATCTGATAAATACCTCCTTTCTTCATCATTGAAGCACTTTTGCGACTGCTTCTTCTGCACTCTCTCTTTTTTGCGAAGATTCTCTCTCCGCTTTCAAGAATTTCTTCAGACTTTCTTCACCTTCAAAAAGTAAGAAAAATGTCTTCTTCTTCTTCTTCGGAGTCGGGTAGCGTTAGGAGAGGCGGGTAAGGGGTCTTCTGGCCGGAAAGAGTCCGGGGAGAAGACCGTAGAGTATTTCCATAGTATTTTGAGTAAGGATACTGTGATGTCCCTACCCGAAAAATACTTTTTTCCTGGGGGGAAGGCGGTGGTACCTGACGGTGATCATAGGGCTGACTCCCCGCCGGAGGGTTACGCCACCGTGTACGAGGCCTGCTTAGAATGCGGGCTTCGTTTCCCCCTCCCTTCTGCCTTTATAGATTTACTAGATTTTTTTCAGCTTCCTTTAGGCCAGGTGACTCCGAACTCTTGGAGGCACTTGTCGGCCTTTGCTGCCGAACTCCGTAGGTTAGGAAGGGATTTGTCTTTGAAGGCGATCCTTAAATTCTTTCAATTTAAGAGGAAGGGGTCTTGGTTTTACTTGATCCCTGTACAGCCCTTTAGGGCCTTTTGTAAAACGAAGTGGCCGAAGTGGCAAAAACCGCTTCTTCTACTATGATAGGACCGCGGCTCCTAGTTTTCCCTGGAGAGGGCCGAAGTCCGTTATCCGTCATCCTCGGCCTGAACCGTTGGACGAGCTCGATGGCGAGCTCAACAAGATTCCCATAGTTAGGAAACAATACACGGAGTCTGAGCTCGTCAAGGGCGACGTCGTGTTCGACATCTCGTCTTCGGACGAAGAGGCCGAGGGTGAGGATTTCTCTTTATCTTTATGCTCTACTGCTTTAGCGAAGAAAACTAACCTTGCTTTCTTGCTTTTTGGCAGTGTACATGCTGAATAAAGCTATCCGAAAGTCCTCCGAGCTTGCGGGGCCGGAGAGGCAGAGAGCCCCTCGGTCGGCGTCTGAAGCCGAAAAGAATCCGAAGAGGCAAAAAACCTCTTCTTCGGATCCGAAAGAGCCGGAGCCATCTTCGGCTAAAGGGAAGGGGAAACTTCATGAGTCCCCAAGAGTGCCGGGGAAAGACCTGGTCATCTCCGAGGTGGTTGCAGACATCCCGGAACACGTCCCTGAGCCTTTTCAATGGCCGACGAATTTTGTGGAGGTAAGCTTTCTGACTTGGCTTCTTTTCCACATTTTTTGATGGGCCTTCTGTTGACTTTTTTCCTTGTTCATCTTCAGAGAGCGAAGCTCGTCTCCGTGGAGCTCTCCAAAGCATCCCATGACTACGAGGAGATGCAGAAGAAGTTGCATCTTGCTCGTAGTCTGGCCGAACAGGCTGAGGCCAAATTTGAGAGGGCCCGAGCTGCTAGGATCTCGGCTCAGGATGAAGCTCGGTCAGCCAAAAACCAGCTCATCATCCTGCAAGAGCAGACGAAGCACCGGGAGGCTCAGAAGGAGGCAGCCGCCGTGGCTGCCCAGGGGGAGGCTCTCCCGTGTTTACACGGAGAAACTCTTTTTGAGCAGCCAGTTCTCGGCCTTTGTCGGTAGTCTGGTAAGGCTAATTACCGATAAGGGCGAGCAGGGGGCCGACGTCGTGCTGCCTCTGTACAGCCGAGAGATAGCAGCTCGGCTTCAGAATCTGCCGCTCCTTGAGGAGCTCGCTTCATCCTCGGTCCTGCTTTCTGCAGACCGAGTCCGGAGTTGTCGAGCTGATCGGGACGAGAACCTGGAGGCTATCTTTGCCTCCGTGGGACCCGTTTCACCCGCTTCGACTTACAACGGAGAGGGTGAGGCCGAGCCGCTGGAGCCGGAGGCCGAAGTCGAGCGGGCCGGGCATCCGGAGAAGGAAGCCGATCAGGAGGCGGAGGCGAGGCCGGCAGGATGCGAGGCCGAGGCTGAGGTAGCTCAGGAGAAAGAAGCTGAACCAGAGCGAGGAGCCGGAGACGAAGCTGGCGGAGTATGATTTCGTCTCCCTTCTCTTACTCTGGTTTCTTCCTTGTAAAATGGCCTTGAAGCCCTCCTAGTGTAAAAAATTTTCCTTGTGAATGAAAAATTCTCTACACTTGTCTTCGTATAGCTTTTCGTACTCGCCTTTACTCCTGTTGTATTTTACTATCTGCTCGGTACAGCTGCCGAACTAATATAGCTACTTTGTACCCAAGGAAATGGAGATACTTCACTGGAAACGGCTGTACTCTTCGGCTTTAGACGAAGCTGAGAAAAGAGCTATAGCCGATCAGACGAAGAATGACGAGCTTCTGGCTCGTTTAGTGAAGCTGGAGGCCGATAATAAGGACTTAGAGTCCGATAAGAAGGATCTGGAGGCCGAGCTGAATACGACCATTGCTGAGAGGACTGCGTACGAGGATTACATCCGTGTGCGCGGGGGAGTGACCATATCAGATGTTCAGAGTCGAGTTGACGAACTGTGGGAGGAATATCATGTACTCCGGAGGAACAATGCGCTGGAGAGCTCGGCTTGCCAACAAGTTGTGAAATCACTGCGGCGTTGGGCTTCTCGGTACAACATTGTTCTTTCTCGGCGCCCCTCCATAGAAAGATTCCTTCGGCATATCGTGCCAACAGATGCTCGCACTCCAGATCAAATTTAATAGAATATTATTTTTTCAAATTGTAGAAGACTGGCCATAATATATTATAATTTGTTAATTCTAAATTTATTAAGAATCATTATTAATAATTTTTTTAAAAATTTAAAGGGAAAAAGAATTGAGAATAAAATTTATGATGATAGTTAGACCTTTATATATATTTATCACATCTTGGTATGCGGGCATTGCTCCAGTAGTAGAACTGATAATGCCCGAAACCATTGTGAATTTGTGACACATCATTAAATTTTTTGTTTATTTAACAATCCGAAAAAAAAAGAATTACATCCCGGATGCTCAAGGAAAAGAAATACCAACACATTTGGTTTGAAGCAAAAAATTATTCCAATATTAACTTCAAAAACAACATGGGATTATAACAAAAGTAAATTATGTATTACTCCCTTCATCTCATAATAGTAAATTAAGTATTACTTCCTCCATTCCATAATAGGGTTTGTGCATAGATTATAAGAAATATAAAGAAAAGGGGATTGAATAAGTAAGTACAATGTGGATCTCACTTATATATGTGAGTAGAATAAATTGACGAAATATGAGAACTATTTACCATTTATGGTAAAAGCGAAATATGACTATTATTGTGGGACGGACGGAAATAGCAAAATAGGACTCTTATTGTGGGATGAACGGAAATAGCAAAATATGACTCTGGTTGTGGGACGGAGGGATTACAAAACATCAGCATTGACCGAGTACAAACTAACTAAAGAAAATTCTACACAGATTGTCAGTTTCTCCCTAACAGTTACCTTCTTCGTCTCCGCCACCCTCGTGCGTCTCGGACTTGCCATTCTCTAGTTCAGTTACGTCATCGGCCCCAAACACCTTAATCAACTCGTCCTGTTCACCACCAAAATAACATTCTATATAACTCATCATCATATAACTCAAACATCACACCTATAGCTCTATATTACTGTAAATATGTAACACAAAAACGTTACACGACCCTGGAGAGCGCAGAGGGGGAGAGCGCAGAATGTACCTTTATAGAGTTATTCTCTGATATAAGTTTCCCGCATTCCTCAGAAAGCCTTTGCAACTCGTCTGTGAGACCACGATTCTCACCATTTAATAAGTCCACCCTGTGTTGTAGATCTTCACACTCAGCCTACCAATAAAAATACAAGAGGATTTTCAGGACCACAAAAGGTTCGTAGCAAAAGGCACATTGAACAAAACAAATGGACATACCTGCTTCCGTAATCTTGACCTCCGAGCAGACTCACGATTAGATTGCTTTCTCTTCTGCTTTTTTATTTCACGTTCGTCCTGCTGGAAAAAAATTCAAAATTTTTTTTCTCAGTATGGATGACTAATTTTATGGGCATTCTTTCTCAGTCATTGTTACTTTTGTTTGAAGGAGGGGAATGAGAGCCAGTTTGAGAACAACGGAAAATAAATTAAAAGCACATAACTGTTACTTCTATGACAAACTAGAGACAAAGAGAAGCATATAAAACTCAAGAAAGAAACGTAAACAAAAGCAACTATTGTATCATAGTCCTAGTTATTACAATTTCTAAGTAGAGATCCACTAGAATTTCTTTAGAAAAAGATTAGTGGTTAAAACAAAACATAATTTTCTTTGCTCGGGAGTAAAGATCCATATCAGGGATAGAGCTACGCTGTTCTAAATGTACTTTTATCCTGCTCAAACTTCATGCTAATGAAGTAAACTGGCACGAGCTTAGAAAATTAGTCAACCCAGTTACCTAGGTAAGAATATAGGGGATATGTAGGATAGAAATCTCCCACCATGAAGGCATGAATTCAACTATACGGGTAAAGTGTTTAAAGCAAATTGATGAGGTGCCACAATGGTGTTTTAAGGAACAAATTATCAGAAAAGCAAGTGCATAACCTAGCTATATAGGATGTTAACAAAGTCACCACAACAACGTGGAAGTCTGGATAAATGAAATCAAACAAGACTAGTAGCAATTCAAAGGAGAGTGTGTATTACTTGAATCCACTGATCATTCATCATGCCAGATGGAGCAACACCAGCTGAATTTGGTCGCAGTTTCATGGGCCCACCAGAACCAGCTGCATTGGTATTCCACAAATCCATGCCAATATTTAAGTTAGTTGCAGGGACAGATACTACAGGATTGCCAGGTACAGAGTTAGGGATATTAGTAGGGACACCATTGTTCTGTGCGTTAGCCCCTGATATAAAAGCATAATCTCATCAATCCAAAGAAATTGCAAAATAATGTTGATGGGCATTTGAGAATCCTAACCATCAGCAAGCATCTGGCCAAAGCTTCCTTTCTTGGATGCAGAGAAGTCCTAGAACATGTGTAAAAATGATGCTTCAATAACATACATTGTCTACATACGCCAAAGAATTTTAATGTAGCCATTGAACTCTAGAATATATACATAGGATAGAACATCTAAATTCCGTACAGGTTGAAATATTGACCTGGTTGTTGTTTTCATGGCTTGCATCTGATGAACCTTCATCACTACTGCTTTCAGCACTACTCATGGACAAATATAACAGTCAGAAACTGAACATCAAATGCTACATGTCTACATGCTTTTGATCATAGAAGACAAAAAATTTACAGAATATGCATAATAAATGTTGCAGCTTCAAATGTGTCAGATCACCTGTGGGTAACATCGTTTCCAGAGCCAGATGCTGTTTTCCTACCACCTCCGCTCTTCCCACCAATCATTCCATGATTTGCTGACGGCCCCTTGGACTTTTTGCTTGACGGACGATCCTTCCCATCAGTTCCTTTCCCTTCTGATTCTGCAGTTCCATGTACAAAACCTGGTGGCTGTAAGATCAACAATGAAGAAAGAGGTCATGTGATGCTTTTGAAAGACCTGAGAAATTATATTGACAAACAATATGGTAGAACACCTTAAAAAAAAGGTGTTAGAGCTCACTCAAATCTATTAGACACAAAGGCTGAGATATTTATATTACCATAGCCATATTAGGATGAGCATACATTCCCCCAGGAGGATATAAAGCTGGATATGGAACTGGGGTCCCATAAGGTGGCATCATAGGATGCTGAAAAAGCAAGTGAAAGAAAATAAAAGAAAAAAACATGAGGATGGCCAATCTGAAACGTAATTTTTATAAACCATGGGAATACATGAAGCTAGACATTCCAGAATCCACACCTGGCCTCCCCACATATAAGTATGGGGAATGGGAGAAGCCACAGTTGAAGCAAAGAAAGGTTGAGCTGCTCCAGCACCATAAAAAGCCTGGAAAGAAGAAAATCTCAAATGCGCTTTAGAAAGAGGAAGGCATTTTCTTCAATCTATAACAAAAGAAAAAAACTTAAAACTGACAGATATATTAGACCTGCATAGAACTTGGCCAATCAGGATACACAGGCGTGGTTGGTGTAACGGGTGCTTCCTGAAATTAAACCACCAGGCAAAGTATATTAATTTAGGAAAAGTTTAACTATTATTTATTAATGCCAAAAAAATTAAGAGAGAGGACAAGGTTACTTGCTGCAAATGCACACCCTTTCCCCGAATTTCAACTTTTACATAATTTTGAGAAGTTGCAATTACAACACCACTTTCAGTTTTTTGAATTGCAATATCCTTAATTAATCAGGGTAGTAGTGCACAAACTTCATCAAAAAATTGAGAATGTCATAAACGCAAAAGGTTAAAAGGGAATGTTGCAATTGCAGCAGTTTAAAAAATGTGGTTAAACTGTAAAGTTGTTTCATTTGCGGAAATAAAGCCAAAAAAGGAATGCATATATGTTTAAAGGTGGGATAAATTAGGACCTGCGCTGAGGATGCAGGTTTGGATGACGTTGATGGAGTGCTTTCTTCCCCAGTCCCCATTAGGGCAGCAGCAAATTGTGCCCAAAATTTCTAACCCTGTATTCTGGTAATTCCTTTACAGGATCTTGATACTTTTCAATCAAAAACAGAGCCTGTTGAAATTGCCTTAAGGTAAATATTCAAAATCTTGACATAGGGTGACACTATGAAGGCAAGGCAAGGCAATGAATGAAAGACAGCCAACATTCTTGATTGTAGGTTTCAAGAAATAGAACAGATAAGATACAACAATGGACATCTAGCAAAGCTTCCTGAGCACTAAATGCATATAAAAGCATGGAGCACTGTCAATATATTCTGACCTACAGTTTAGCATCTTGCAGGGACTTCATTTAATAAAAAACTTGCGAGAAACATAATAAATAGCATAACAATATTTATTTATCTAGTTGGCTATCACATGAAACCATTAATGCATCTTAGATGCTAATATTCATTCACATAAATTAGTATATATTATACTCCACAGAAGTAATCAGCCCATACATATTCTAAATTTTAACAACTCTTTCTTTCCTTTGGCAGATGAAGGGTAATTTAGCAAGTTGTCCCAGAAAAATGCACAAAAAACATGGATAATAACCAACAGAGAAATATAGCCAACTTCTCTTACTTGTATTACATTTACTACATTACCCTATGACATTATGAGAGTGTGCAATCATTCTTGCCACTAGCATCATATAATGTAGACTGCAAACATCAAGCCCTATACACTTATAGCTCGTGGAAATTATTGTTGTAGCTCAGTGAAGATTTTGTAAATATGGAGAATGCAATCTAGAACCACTTTGATCAAAGCAAATAGGAAATTATTTTCCAAGTTTCAATGTGTTTCAAAAGCCTCCAGAATGTCAGGAAATGAGCTAGTAACCACGGTTAAAAGATCTGCCGGATGCATAGGGTACAACAAATAAGTTCACAATTGAACTCATGAGAAGAACACAGTCCAGTTCCTACAATTATCCAAATTAAAAATGCAGAGTCCTCAACAATGATTATAAGCTGCATGAGTAAATCGAACCCTTTGATTATGCAACATACAGAGCTGAATGATCAAACATATTGGTAACTCCACAATTTATTAAGCAATCGCTCTAAAAAGATTGATCTCAAGCATGCCAGTCACTTCAAACTGAACTTCGTCAAGATAAAATCAAATTCCAATTAAAGTCACATTTTCCCTGACCGGCAAACCCCATTCCGTTAACAGAATTCGACAGCTGACATCCAGCTAGTACAAATCTATTGAAAAAATAGCAATAAAGAGAAACAAGACGAGGCGACTGACCTTGTATGAGGTTGGAGGTCCAATTTCGGCTGTTGGTTGCTGTTGTTACAAATCTTAAAAAAACGAAAAAAAAACACCGGAAAGACAGCTGTGAATCTCCCTGAGATCCAACGGTAGCAAAAATAAGAGATGTGGAAAAATTCCGAAACCCAAAAATCAGCCGAAAAAACTCCGTTGCTGCGCAATTGACGAAGCAATGAAAAATTCAAGTATCGCGGAAGAATCGAAGAGTAATGAAGTCAATCAGGTAATCAAGTAACTAACTGGTGGTGGTGGGTGGAGGTGGGGGGGTAGGGTTTTGGAGGGTGACACGTGAGGGGAAGAGGAATCCAAGTGGTGGAAACTGATTGGATACACATGATGTGTTGGCGATGACTCATGCCCACCTTTTTGTTTTTTGTTTCCCTTTTTTTAATTCTCCTGTTTAGGCCATCCACCATAGGAATAGCCCAGCAATAGCCCAGCCATAGCCTAGCCACTGCCACATCATCAGCACTAAAAATCATCATGCCACATCATAAATAGCCCAGTCATAGCCTAGCCACATCATAAATAGCTCAGACACATCAATAGCCACATCACTAATAACAATTATATAAAATGACATAATTAACAATCACACAATATACGGAATTTAATTTACGAGACATATACGGGAAAAGTTTAATAATACTATTAAAATTTAAAAAAGTACAATAATTTAAAAAAAGTACATTAATTTTTTTAAAAAATACATTAATAAAAAAGAGTGACAATTCATTCCTCGTCTCCGTCGTCGTCGCCTCCGTCGCTGTCGCCTCCGTCGCCACCATCGCCGCCGCCACCATCGCCGTCGCCTCCGCCACCATCGCCGTCGCCTCCGCCGCCTACGCCGCTGCCGCCGCCACCGGTCTCCCTCCGTATAGCCTTCAACTCGTCCTGCAGGCTCATGAGCAAGGTTTGAAGCACGCTCTTCTCCACGGGATCCGTCGCCACCCGCCATTCGGGTACATGTTGTAGTACCCGGGCACCTGACCCCATCCACTTCCCACAGGGATCGTCGGAGTTTGTGACCCGCTACTCCCGGAACTAGGCTCGTTGTTGAGATCCATTTCCCGTTGTTGATCTTGAACAGAAATTAAGATAGAGAGAGTACTCGTTAAAACAAGTGGTGCGAATGAAAATGACGAGCAAAGCGCGTATATATAGTGTTTCGGAAAAAAAAAATAATTTTCGCGCTAGGCGGTGCGCTGGGCGATCCGAGCGCTGCAATAGCGCCGAACGGACCGCCCAGCCGACCGCCCAGCGCCACATAACCGCCCAGCGCTGGGCGGTTTCTCTCTCCACTCAGCCGCTGGGCGGCTGCAATAGACCGCCCAGCGAACCGCCCAGCGCCGGCGCTCGGCTGGGCGGTCGCTGGGCGCCTATTGTGGATGGTCTTACGGATAGTATAATTTATTCACATAGCTATCTATCGATATATTTTACCGTAAGATTTTTCTCTTTATTTATACAAGCAAATTAATTCTCTTATTTTATTTTTCTTTTATTCTTTATCTCTTTGTATTTTTTGAGGCCGAATAAGTAGATATCAAGTCTTATGTTTAATTTACTTACTTTTTAATAATTATAATAGCTTTCAATACAACGAAAAAATTTCAATTTTTTTTTCAACTTTGAAACATTTTTTTAAAGTAATATTTATATTTATTTTAGTGACTACTAGTTATAATGATGTACTACTATTATGTGTTTATAAATTAGTACTCCCTCCGTTCCACAATAATTGTCACTCGTATTGTGGGCACGAGTTTTAAGAATTATAAAGAAAAGTTGGTTGGAAAAATTAGTGGAATGTGAGACCCACTTTTTTATATTGATTTTATAATAAAATGTGAGTAGAGTGAGTTAGTAGAATTTGGGACCTACTTACTATTTCTGGTAAAAATAAAGTGTGATAATTATTATGGTATGATCGGAATGGAAAAGAGTGACAATTATTATGGGATCAAGGAGTATTATTGAACTTTCACCATTGTCTTATTTTTGTGAATATATCTGTGGGGGGGCAATAAATTATAAAGCCCATTCGTTTGGGTTGGTAAAGGCCCAATTCCCCCTACCTGGATGGCACAAGAGTGATGCTATGGTAGCTAGTATCTCTTAAAGATGAGAAGGATATAATGGTAATTTCATGAAATAGAGGAAGAGTTTGCATCGACAGAAAATTGAAAAAATTCTTGACGTAGCATTTCAGTTTTTTTTATTAATTACGGTAATCTCATATGTACATTTACTATTGGTAATCTAAATTCAATTCGACCTAACATGAGACATCTGTAAGTATGCCCCCAGGGTGAAAATTAGCAAGTTAGACTATAATAGTACAAACTATTATTGACATTACTTTAATAAATTACATAAAAAATAACTTAATAGGTATGGTCGAATGGTATGAGACTCGTCAATCTTTAACTAAATGGTTAGGGCTTGATGTCTTCCTTTGGGTATGAAGTAACTTGGGCTAACTATCTCATCTTTCAAGATGTCTATAAATCAACATGAGAATAGTCACTAGACCCGCTGATGAATATTCCTAGTTTGATAACCGAAAAAGTTACATGAAAATTATACTCCTATTATTTAGTTTGAGGATGAAGATTAGCATTCTATTCTTATTCATTTTTATACTGGGGATTATCACAAGTTAATAAAAACCATCAATGCCACGCAACAATTTCTTGTTTTAAGATCTAATTAAATTTTCTAGTCTAGACATACCAAATGACATAGTAAATTGGTAGGTATGTTTAACAAATAATTATTTAACAAGTGAAACTCTAAAAATGTTATATTCCATCTATATATAATTACTAGGGAATTTTTTCACCCGGTAATAAGGGTTTTTTAATATTTATTTTGATGTATTGTCAATAAAAATGGAGTATAATTTTAGCTTTTTTATTATAAAACGATAAGTAGACCATAGTACTCTCAGAATATATCAAGCACAATATGCGATTGTGCTCTTTTGTGTATAGATCCGAAAGTATTCAAATCAATGTGTTCATGTTTTTATATTTTTAATTATTTAAATTTTATATTTCAATTAATTAATTGACAATGTGAAATTAGAAAAATATAATAGGCCTTGCATTGCACGAAATCCAACACAAGATATTGTTGTCATTAGTTGTCTAAACACATACTGTATTATGTACTTCATATTTTTATCATTAAAAATATAAGTTATGATATTGTTCCTTATTTTAATTATTACTCGAAAAACAAATTGGATTGTGCATCGGTCGGTCGTGCATCGCATGTGGGTATATATAGTATATTGTTTGAACTTCTCTACTCTAAATTAGTTATATAGTAGTTAATTATTGCCAAAAAAATTAGTCGAAATTAGATTTTTAAAACTGAATTTATAACAATTGTAAATATAGTATTAACACTTGTTCATTTTATTGACCAAAATTAAATATCGACAAGATGTGGTGACATGTATTGCCGAATTTAAATCT
Organism: Salvia splendens; assembly: GCF_004379255.2. Taxonomy (NCBI): domain Eukaryota; kingdom Viridiplantae; phylum Streptophyta; class Magnoliopsida; order Lamiales; family Lamiaceae; genus Salvia; species Salvia splendens. Next base: position 27,521,821 of record NC_056045.1, read on the forward strand.
GGGCATGATGTGCTGACATGTATTGTCGAATTTAAATCTCGTCAAGTTGCAATAACTAGTATAGCCAAATTTAAATCTCGGCAAGTTGGAATAACTAATATTGCCAAATTTAAATTTTGGCAAGTCGCAGTAACACGTATTGCCGAATTTAAATCTCAGCCAATTGTATCGAATTGATGAAGGGGAAAAAACTAATTTCAATGAAAAAATCAACAATAATTAATTACAATTAACAATGTGAAATTAATTAATGCAGAAGAAATAAAATAGGTTGTGCATTGCACGGTTATATCTAATGCTAACCCCGTGCGATGCACAACCATCTTTTATTTTCTTTGCACTAATTTCACATCAATTAAATAATTGAATTGAAACAAAATATTTAAAGAATCAGAAATGTACATGATAACAATTTATTAGTCACATAAAAATATACCTATTAGGCAAATAAAAATAAATAAGTTCAAAATTGAATCAGTTTTATTTATGTATGCATATATATATATATATATATATATAGGATTGTGATCAATACCGAACCACTCTTAAACCTTAAACGCCGAACAACATCATTATATGATAACATGGAGTTCATTATAATGAACTAATAACAAACATATAATGAACTTCAGATTTCTAAATTATGCATGATGATGTCATTGTTTTTAAATCTCAGAATTCCCTATAATGAACTACAAATAAAGTTGTAATGAACTCCGCATTATTATATAATGATGTGTTTGGCGTTTAGTGTTTAAATCTAGTTTGGTATATAATACAACCATATATATATATATATATATATATATATATATATATATAGGATTGTGATCAAGATAGAACCATTCTTAAACGTAGAACCATTCTTAAACGTAGAACAAATGCCAAACGGAGGTCGTTAGATCTTTTAATCCAATGGTGTTGATTTGCACAACAACTTCCCATTACAACCAAAACTATTATTAATGGGTGAATGCAGATAAGTGAAAAAATAAAGCATGCATGGACTCTTCTTCGTTTCATTCATTTTTCCATCAACATGTGAGTTTTTTCACATGTTGAGTCCGGAATGTCGTGAAAACATAGTCTAATATGTATGATTTTTAATCTTGACCGTCATTTTTTCCCATCCAATGAATAAAATATGTAGAGTTCTAGGTTCTACACTTAAGAATGGTTCTATCTTTAACGCAACCCTATATATATATATATATATATATATATATATATATATATATATATATATATATATATATATATATATATATAGTACTGATATAGGGCAATGATATAGGGCAAGTACTCATTAAGTATATAAGTAGAGAATAAATTTCAACCACAAGATTAAGAAATCAAGGGTTGAAAAATCAGCTTAGGATTTCAAAACTGATCTAGAAAATTACTTCACAATATAAGTAGGTGGGGGTAAAATAGTCATTTAACAAACAAAGCTGGGTAAAACATGAATCTCTCTCATTTAGAGAATTTTTCTTCACCATCGCCTCTGAGTGATCGGGACTTCGCCGCCTCCACTAGAGCTGCTCGCGGCGGACGCCGTCGGCCTGTCCTCTGGCCCCAACTGGCCGGACCCACGACAGAGACTGCGGCGGTACTCATCGGATTTGGACTCTGATCGATTTGGTCCAAAATAAATGCTAATAATTAAACAAACAAGCATGAATTCTGATTTTCTTGTGGGTGTGGCGTGTTCGCATCAACAACCCAACTTCACATTGCATATCCATTCTAAAGGGTCCCGCCGCTGAATTAAAACTAGCCTCTAATCGCCAGAATTCGTCAAAAATCTTTCCGTCCAGATCCTGCTCAAATCTCAATCGCCCGTTTCCGCCGCAATCCAGAAGCAACAAAGGCACAAATTCTACGAATTCTGGCGATTAGAGGCTAGTTTTAATTCAGCGGCGGGACCCATTAGAATAGATATGCAATGTGAAGTTGGGTTGTTGATGCGAACACGTCACACCCACAAGAAAATCAGAATTCATGCTTGTTTGTTTAAATACTACTTAGCATTTATTTTGGACTAAATCGATCAGAGTCCAAATCCGATGAGGACCGCCGCAGTCTTTGTCGTGGGTCCGGCCAGTTGGGGCCAGAGGACAGGCCGACGGCGTCCGCCGCGAGCAGCTCTGGTGGAGGCGGCGAAGCCCCGATCACTCAGAGGCGACGGTGAAGAGGAGGGCTGAAGAAAAATTCTCTAAATGAGAGAGATTCATGTTTTACCCAGCTTTGTTTGTTAAATGACTATTTTACCCCCACCTACTTATATTGTGAAGTAATTTTCTGGATTAGTTTTGAAATCCTAAGCTGATTTTTCAACCGTTGATTTCTTAATCTTGTGGTTGAAATTTATTCTCTACTTATATACTTAAGGAGTACTTGCCTATATCACTACTATATATATAGGGATGTATTCATTTCCTTTTTCTATATTTCCTCCTTTTTCCTTCTTAATCTATACCGTCAATTACATCAATCCGATGGATGAAAAAATTCGCAGATCACATTAAATTTTAATCAATTAAATATCTAAAAAGGGCAGATTTGGTATATTATTATGTTGCAGTTACGGAAATTCCATGATTCTCTCCTTGAAGATATTCACGTTCTTTATTCACATCTCACGTTGAAGAAGGAAGGGATTTTACTTAGGCTTTTAGGTTTTTTTAATTCGCAAATTTGCAGCAAGGTTTCAAGAAGAGCAAATTTGAAGAAGGTGAAGCAGTCGATTTCCTCCGGCGGCAAACTCGCCGAATTCCTGAACTCGCTCTTCGCCGGCGGAAACATGAAGAAGAGCAAAATCGGCGGTGACGTGTCGCTGTCGCTGAAATCCATAGGGAAATAATATCTTGGTGGTTATGGAAGTTTCCATGAAATCCTCCCATGAAGATCTTCCGTTTTTTTCATCTTGTTCACGCGTTCCAGACGTTTTTTTTGCAGTTTTCCATCTTTGCAATTCGAAACATAGTATTTGGGTTGTTGCAATTTTCGTCTCTCGCGGCTGCTCGATCCTAGGTTTTTCTATCTTGTTAAGCCGGCGTTGTTAGAATCGTTCAAAACAAAGAGGACAATTCAATTTGTTGACTGGTAATTTCATAGATTAAATTTCCAAATGATTATGATTTGTGTTGCACTTAGGGTGATGGGTGATTTTTGCTAAAATGGGTCAAAAAACAACACTCGATGTTTGCAGGTGCCCAACTGGTTTCAAATGCGGCATCAATTACCAGGCACCGACAGTGGTGCCAGGGGGTGATCTTGCACAGCTGAAGCGCGCAGTGTGCATGCTCAGCAACAACACAGCTGTAGCTGAAGTTTTCTCCCAAATCAACCACAGATTCGATCTTATGTATTCCAAGCGAGCATTTGTGCACTGGTATGTAGGTGAAGGTATGGAGGAAGGTGAATTCTCAGAAGCACGTGAGGATCTTGCTGCCCTTGAAAGGGAGTACGAGGAAGTGTAGTGTAAATAATGACCGACCGCGATTATGAAACATTCCTTCAGGGTTTAGCTCTCGGCTTGTCTAGGGCAGTAATTTAAAACGATACGTGTAATGCACAAAATGATGAAGTATAATGGATTTTTTTACTATATAATGCATAATACGTGAGCGGCAATGCATAGGGTATAAGTATTGGGTCGTAGTATTGATGTTTGGCACACGTTTGTTTTGACCCCTAAGGGTTTATTAAGTCTAGAGGCTAGGGTATAGTACGTACACATAATTACAATGTTTAAGAATAGCTTGTATTTGACCTATAAATAAATCACGTAAGCTTCCAATTTACATAGTATACTATTTATAGTTGGTACAAATAATGCACCAAATGAAAATGCGTAATGGATTAAATTGACAGTATAATGCATAATATGTTATTTGCAATGTATACGTATACATAATATGCCTTGTCCCTCTAGGGCTTAAATATCGGTTAGTACTATATAATGATCAAAATCTGAACTGCAATGCATACGAATAAAATTTACCGTGTTTCGTTGTTTGGCACACGGTTCTTGTTTCCCCCAAGGGTTTAATAAGATTAGGGGCTAGGGTATAGTACGTACACATTAATTACAAATTGTAAAACAATTCGAATAATGCACCAAATTGTAGCGAGTAATGCATATTATTAACTGTATAATGCAAATTATGTGAACTGCAATGCATACGAATAAGATTTACCGTGTTTCGTTTTTTGGCACACGGTTCTTGTTTCCCCCAAGGGTTTAATAAGATTAGGGGCTAGGGTATAGTACGTACACATTAATTACAAATTGTAAAACAATTCGAATAATGCACCAAATTGTAGCGAATAATGCATATTATTGACTGTATAATGCAAATTATGTGAACTGCAATGCATACGAATAAGATTTACCGTGTTTCGTTGTTTGGCACACGGTTCTTGTTTCCCCCGAGGGTTTAATAAGATTAGGGGCTAGGGTATAGTACGTACACATTAATTACAAATTGTAAAACAATTCGAATAATGCACCAAATTGTAGCGAGTAATGCATATTATTGACTGTATAATGCAAATTATGTGAACTGCAATGCATACGAATAAGATGTACCGTGATACGATGCTTGACACACGTTTCTTGTTTCCCCCCAGGGTTTAATAAGATTAGGGGCTAGGGTATAGTACGTACATATAGCAACATCTTGTGTCTTGCACTAGGTCATGTTTTTGTTATTGTTATTCGAACTTTATATCTGTCATTATGCAACGTTTGATTTTTATTTAAACAAGTCAACTTTGTATCAGTTGTGTTCTGATGAATTATTTTGTTTGTTCCCAATTTTTTTTTCTAGGTCATAATGCAACGTTTTAGTAAAATAATGCACTAAAATGTCTATTGCAGAATTGATATCCGATTTTAATATTCCATGGACCCCTGAATTCTGGCAAAACGATTAAATTAGAAAATTCACTTATTGGAATAAATAATGCAGCCCGTTGATACGTCTTATTCAATACAAAATTTTAAATAATGATAATTTCTTGGTAAATAATGCAACGTTTTAATCAAATAATGCACTAATTTATCTAATGTTGAATTTATATCCAGTTGAAATAAACCATGCACCCCTGAACAACGTTTATATCCACTTTAAATTTATCATGCATACTTCTTATAATGCATAATTAACTGTAAATAATGACGATATAATTACACATAATGCTCAGACTTTGCATATACACAATTATTATCGTAACGAACACTACATTGCAAATAATGACAGTCGAAAAAGGAGTAATGCACAGATTATAAAACACAATGCACAATCTATAATGCTGAATACGAACAATTTACCCAAATCTAAATCATTAGCTAATATCCAAACGCACTTATTAAGTTGCGAAAAAGTACAGTTTTAAATTGAAACATCTATCCGAATATCAGTTTACCCATTAACCAAGATCTCCCTATAGCCGAACCAAAACTCACTCCAAACCACAATTCTCGTCAACTGCATCGTCAATGTCTGATCTTAGCCGCTTCTCTGATATGGAACAAACAAAGTAAAACATCAAAACATTATCAATAAATCAGAATAAATAATGCTGCTAGCTTTTTACAGATTAATGCATCTATCATATGAAATAATGCATAATACAACCTCATAATGCATTAAAAATTACTCATAATGCATTGTCTAAACACAAAAATGCACATGTGTTACACAAAAAATGTATTAAACAATATAAATAATACGACTCATATAATGCACACAATACTACAAAAAAATGCACTATTACTGATTCACAATGCAGTACCAACACAACATAATAAAAAAACTTTCATACTAACTGGGCAGCTATTACAACAAACCCAATACCCTTAGTAATGCATAATTTAGTAAACATAATGCATAAATTATGTTCCATAATGCACAGTACAAACTAAAAAATGCACATATGTACTCTTTCCTGAGTGTAGTCACTAAAACACACAACACCCTACATATTGCATAATTTACTGCACATAATGAATACCACTCATCCTGACTGGGTAAATATTAGTACACACCCAATACGCTTAGTAATGCATAATTTAGTAAACATAATGCATACATCATGTTCAATAATGCACAGTACAAACTAAAAAATGCACATATGTACTATTTACTGATTGTAGTCACTAAAACACACAACACCATACATATTGCATACTTTTCTGCACATAATGACGGTTTCAGTATAGACATAATGCACTAATCAAACCATATAATATATAAAAGTAACAAATCATCAATCAGATTCCTCTGTAAAAATCTGAGGCAACAAACCAATACAACCAATGACCAATGTTAAAAGCAACATAATGCATACATAATGATACATAATGCACTGTCAGGCCTAAAAAATGCACACGGAATTCTTCCATAATGCATTCTGCAACACACTACCTACTCTACATAATGCACAATTCAAAACATTCAATGAATATCCAACCATATACATAATGCACTAATCCTAATAAACAATACATGTATATACTCTTGAGCACTGGACATCACAATACCCCTAAAATGCTAGTTGTACAGCACGTAATTAAACTAGACATCTAAATAAGGCTATTCGCATTCATACTACTGAAATGCACAACCAACGAGTGCAATTTACCTGCTTCCTGCGATGCTTGCGCGCGGGGACGACCTCTTTTTGTCATTTTTGATCTGGAATAAACCGAAATAAATAAGATACTTGCACCGAGACGTGGTAAACCCAACACAATGTCGCGGACTCATAATCAGAGAAAACCCTAGACGATTACCTGGGTAAAAACGATATCCTAAAGTCTAGGCATACGCTTAGTTGACTGATTTCATAATGCTTACCTGCTCGATTTGTTGAATATGGCGTGCAAACACGACAACGCCGGTCGATTTTGTGGCAGCGGTAACTGCGGTGGAGTGGAATCGACGCAAATCGGTGGCGGAGGCTGTGGAATTCGAAATGTGGCGGATGTAAGTAGGGTTGAGAGAGGGGAAGGAGTGGGAGAGTTGAGGAGTCGGCTGGAGTAAATGGGAGAAAACTGAAGAGTGGAAGATTGCAAATCCCGTGACATCCGCACATCCCAAAACAAAAGGCGGTTCCAATTTAGGGACTTTACTAAATTACCCCCATAATGCACAACGAAAGGAGCTATAATGCAACGCGGAAATAATTAATTAGGATTAACGTGGTCCGTTGATTGGATGGATCTAATGGCTATTATTAAGAAGAGAAAAGGATCTTAGAGTGGAAAAGGAGAATAGTGCAACCCTATATATATATATATATGTATATATATATATATATATATATATATATGGAAATTTATGTTTTGAAAATTAGATTAATCTAAGTTAAACTCAAGAATGATCTAACCGTACAATAGTTCAAAGAAATTAAATTTATTAAAAATTTGAAAACCGTAAAATGATGTTTTCGCCCCTCATATCCCATGGCCCAAGACATACCGATTTCTCCCAAGCGAGATTTAATTTAGATAAATCAGAGCTAAACCAAATAGGGCTTTGGAAATCACCCTAATCTTGGCTGCTGGTTAGCAATAAACACAACACAACAACCCATAAAAGGAGAAGTAATTTACATCCATATTACACTAATCGTGATTATCTACATTACTAATCGTGATTATCTACATTAGATGAGACCCTAATTAATTAACATCAACCAACTACATATAATAAACATGATCCTCCCACTGAAAAGCGTGGCCGCAAAACACGCTCTCTAAACTCTCCATCCCAAATTCACCACCGCCAACAAAGCCCTGCTCCATCGACTGCCCTGACGAGCCCGCCGGGCTGTCGCTGCTCCTCACCCTCTCCCGCAGCCTTCCGATCTCCGTCTCCGCCTCACTCAGCAGCTCCTTCATTCTCAACACCTGCATCCATCAATCGTCCAATTATATAATCAGACAATATCATATTAATATGCAGTTGACGATCTTAATTAGAGTGATGCACCCAATATATAAGCAAGACTAATATACAGTCGACGATACTAATTAATAAGAGAGAAGTGACCGACCTCAGTCTGAAGGCGGCATTTCTCTACAAGAGTGGAGTCGTGGTGGGACCGGAGCTTGGAGAACTCCTCCTCGAGCTTCTTGGTCTTCCACCGGGCGCGGCGGTTCTGGAACCACACCGCCACCTGGCGCGGGTCCAGCCCCAGCTCCGCCGCGAGCTTCTCCTTCCTCTCCGTCTCCAGCTTGTGCTCGCTGCCGAAGCTCAGCTCGAGCATGCTCAGCTGCTCCTCGCTCAGCTTCCTCTTCCTCATCATCACATCTCCGTCGTTGTCGTTGTCGCCGCCTTTCCCTTTCCTCCGCCTCCGCCGCGTCTTTGCCTTCTCCGCCACCATCCCTACACACAGAGATCAAACATTTTTTTAAAAGTTCAAATTATAATTAATTCAACATTGGGGTTTCTAATTAATAATGATTACAAGTGGCTGGCTACCTTGATCTGGGGCAAACTGGCTGGTTATTCCGACAGGATAGTATTCAGACATGTCACTAAATTCATGACTCATTCTAACTCTGACTGATTGGTTAAGGAAGAAGAGAGAGAGAAAGATCTTTTTTCTTTTCTTTTTTTGCTAAGCATGTTGCTCACTCTGCATCTTGCATTTATACTGCTAAAGTCTTCTAATTGGACATCCTCTTTACTCCAATTTACGTGAATGCCCCTCTTTATCATGAAGACAAACTAATCTACCAGTGATTTCTTTAGCACTTCCTTTGATGGCATAATCTACGAGTCTATTACCATTTTAAATAAATAAAAGAGGCAGAAAATCATAATAATTTGGTGAAAATCTGTTGGGATTTGTTCGCAATTTATATCAGGTAGAAAAATTTCAGTCACCGACGTATAATATATTATACTAGATGGAATTAACCAAATGATTTTGTTTTTGTTTATAAATAAACAATAGTAGTATTATATAACTCATCGACAGTGATATAATTGCGACAAATCTCAACTTGTTTTTCCAATTGGTTTTTAAGTTGAGAGACATAATAGATTTTAACCAAAATTTTTATGTTTGTTTCCTCTCAAATACTACAATTTCAACAAAAAAGTTCGTCTCCGCATGACTGTAAATATATCTAAATTTCATGTATTTTCGACTATTTTTAAAAGTTGCGGGACGCGACTGAATAAAATTTGATCAAATATCATAACTTTTCTGGCAATTTACTTCAATTATAAATATATGAACGTGAATTTTGTGCAAGACCAGCTCTCACGCTTTAGATATTAGTCATTAAAACGATGTTCATATTATGGATTTAAACTTCGATTTGGATAAAGTTTACTATCTTATGATAAGTACTACGTAAATCTTTTATAATAAATACTACATAATAATAAACTAGTTACGCCTTTGTTGAAGAGTCCCATTATAGTACGCTTCGCCATATTTGGAAAACACATTGAATGAAGGCAATAGAATGGGATTGGCCATCATGTGAATAAAAGTTATCCACTCAAATCAAACTATGCTACTTTCTTTTATAAATTAAAATATTTTTGTGTATCATTTAATTACTATCATTCTTTAAATCTTACTTCGGGTGTTTAATTTCAATTAATTAAAACAACATTGTGTTGTTTACTTTTTTTAAAATTAATTTGCTACTTGAATTTTTTTTATAAGCATACTAGTTTCTTAAACACTTTTTTCATTAACACGTGTATTTTTGGCTTAATTTACCTCTCACCAACCAACAAGACCCAACTAAGATACCTCAAATTAGCCAAGTGGATGACAACGAACAATTTAGTGTATGAAAATTTTATTTTTGTGATTCAACGTTATTTGTCATATTATGCCCAACATCTTTGGATAAAGTTGGGATTCTAACTAACCTAAAAACTCCATCAAATTAATTACTCTCTGTCCACTATTAAATGACATAAGTTTATTCGACTCGAATTTTGAGAATAAAAAAATAGGCTAAAAAAGTTAAATACAATATGAATCCTAATTTTATATAGAATATTAAGTATTTTTATAATATATTAGTGAAACGTAGAGTTTATTATTGACTGTAATAAAAAGTAAATGTGACACTTAATCATGGACATATGAAAAAAATATTAGAGGCACTTAATCATGGACGAAGGAGACTACTATTCTACACTTAACAATTATATATCTATCTAAATATAGATATTGTTGAAGAAATTTCTCCGTGGATGAACTAACGAGGAGATCAATTTCTAATTTGAGACCTTTATCCTCAGACATTAATCACTCTAATATTAGGCAACATGCATACAACAGTTAGACCTACTTAATTTCAATTTGTAAAGCGCAAGAATAAAATAAGAGGAATCCATTTTCTCCCTATCTTTTTCTTGACAGAGAAATCTCTAGTTCAATGATACATATAAATACTGTCTTAAAGAAAATTCGAGAATAAGTCAGAAGCATATCTTACTTCAATCGCCTTTTCATATCACATCAAATAATACGACAATCCAAAAATTGATGAAAACTCAGCAATCATTTAATAAATCAATGAAGGAAATGAGACTGCTTGTGAAATGTTTATAGACACTTTGCATTTCATTTTGAGTCGTTTAATCTCAAATTGTTTGTTAACGTAATATATCATGAAAAATGATTTATTGCTAATAGTAATAGGAAATGAATAAGAATTTCAGTTTAATTAGTTGTCGTAAATAAAAGAATACATAATCCCAAAAGGAATAACATTTATTTTTCTTTTTTTTTTGCCATTGCAACATTCCCAAAATTTTCACCAATAAAACTAGGCTGTTTAAATAGTAAAAAACAATGTGTTTGCGGTTCACGTCCGTCAAACTTTTGCAAAAATATTCTAAAATTCGTTCCGAAATAGTTGAGTCATTTCATTTTCTGCACTCGTTTTGGAAAAACGATAATAAATAGTTAAAATTGAAGAGAGTAAAAAGTAAGTGATTCAATAAGGTAGATAAGAGTCTTTAATTATTTATTATCATTTTCTTAAAACGAATGCAAAAAATGATGACTCAACTACTGCGGAACGGATGGTGTATTGTGTTTTAATTGTGGCATAACGTTATTTTTTACTACTTAAAACAAAAAACACCTCATTTGAGTTGGTAGGATTGGAATAAAGTAATAGGAATATTAAATTTGCTTTTTTGTAAGAAAAAACAAAAAACAAAAAGGAATCGAGCAAAAGACTCGAGCTCAACAAGACTTGGCTAACGATAATAGGACGAAAATTCTATGCGTAAGCTCTGACGTCACAGTTATACTTAATCACGCTTAATCATGGCCAAAAAAATATAATTAACATATCCTTTGTTAACACATTTATGTAATATAGAGATAATTGTCTTGTTAACACATTTAAATATCTTTTACGCATGAGTGTTTGACCAAGTAGTTTGGTTTTGTTTTATTTTATTTTATTTTCCATCAATTGATATTGCAGTTTGAAACTATTTGTGTGTGAGAGACGGAGAGATAAAATGTTTCATATGGTGCCACTATTCTTTTAATCCAAATATTACTGTTTTTGTATTATATGATATGTTGTTTTTAAAGTAAACTCGACTTTTAAGTAAGTCAAATCATTTTTCTAATACTCATGTTGCTTTCTTTGGATAAGTTACACAAGATAAGCTGTTTGAAATGTTGTTTTCAGCGATACACATGATATGTATATTTAGTAGTAATACCTTACACTGAAAATTAAATCTTAAAATAAAATTGTTATATTGGTAATAATTAAAAGAAATTTATTGTTGCAGCTTTTTTGGTTTTTATGTTTTTTTTTGTAATTTTATTTTTCCTGATAAAGGAATCCCAAACTCCACTCAGAGTTTTATTGGACGAGCATTACATTTAAACATTTAAACATTAATAAGCACACACCTATAGCTAGGTCGTAGCTTTGTTGATACGACCTAGCTATAGGTGTGTGCTTATTAAATGAAGTACTACCATTCTTCAAGTGTGCATGAAAAAGAAAACAAAGAAGGATTACTCGAGTATAATTCTTTGTTTTAAATACTTATATTTCACACAATATGTATTGTTGCATCTTGAACGACTTTGAGCAAGTTAAAATCACATAATCATGCACCAAACGTGTTCTTAATGTCTTACACAACTAAGTAGTATACTATAAATTTCATTCATGCAACAGTACTTTAGTAAATTGAACTGTTGCACGTACAAATGCAAGAAGACGACCCCACTAGTGCGAACGTCACTAATTCTACCACGTCTTGAATGCATCAAAAAAATCTTTCAAACGCTCAATGGGAATTTGAATTTCAAACTCGTCCAATTAATGAAATTTTAAAAGTGATGTACACTTACAAACATCGTATAATGTAGTAATTAGACACATGGTCATGATATACAAGAAAAAGGGGGCATGCAGTTTTCCAAGTAAGCAAGTAAACTGTTTTGTTTCGTAGAAATGAATAAAGATGTATGGATGCAATATTTTAGCTTTTGATTTTATGTAACATATTGCGTGTTTGTTATAAGTAAATTCAACATGCATGGTAGGTGCTATTTGCTTCTTGAAATGAAAGTATTCACTTATACTCTTCTGGAAGAATTATAATTTTGGAAATAACTTTGGAATATAGTAGGCCCAGAGTTCAGTTCATGAATCCTGAAATTTGTAGGCAATAAAGGGTAATTGTGAGTGAGTTAGGGAAGGAGATGTGTGACATTGTCTAAAATCTAAATGGCATTTTTCAAAAAAAGGAAATTTTGTACCATATTCAGCCCCTCTAGACTGGATAGTGAACCTTCAACCAGATAGTGGTGGAAAAATTTCATTAGATATATGAATATTAAAAAAGAATGGAAGAAAGAATCAATAGATCCAAACATCAAATTAAGCCCTATAAGTTGGGACAATGCACCTACTCTTTTTTATAAGACAGAAAAATACTTACATTACATATGAGTTTGCAATCATCAAAGATCAGTAAATACAACAAGAGTGTCTATTGTAATAGAACAATAACATACACTCACAAACGGAAAGAAATAATGTAGTAGTAGTAGTAGTATATATTTTCTACTATACTATATTTGAATATATACTAGCTATACTAGCTACTTCAACTATACTATTTTTCCATTAACATATATTGAACTCAATTAAAAACCTGTAAAAATAATTAGATATGTATAGCACGAATCTATTACTATATCTTACTAAAGATATCAAGAATCATTTACAATTAGGCTATAAAACCTTTAAAGGTAATAATACTTTCGACAGACATTATATTGTGTAGCATGACATGCAAATGAACTTTTCCATTACTAGTCGATTTTTTAAATTTTTAATTTTTTTGCGATATGATATTTGGTAGATGACATGTAGGCTGGATATAAGTCTTTGTGACTAGGTCGCTATTTTACCGACTATTTCTCATGTCGTAAATGACTTTATTTTTCTCTTTATTTTCTTTCCATTTTTAGAAATATAGCTAGCTATATTTATGGAAAGCATCATAATCAAAGTGGGATAAGACTGCATTATTCCTAAGAATTTACTACGAGGATAAGAGCAGATGAAAGTAGTCAAAGCTGGTAGGAATGGATAAGGATGAAACCCATTTCTTGATTTAGTTTATTGCTTTTGTTTTACACTAGAAGTTGGGTCTAAGAAAATGAAAACTAGTAGTAAGAGTTTGGACTATAACCTAAGATGGAGTAAATATTTTTTTAACAAATAAACCATTTTTAAATATTTCTACGTAGTTAATTAGTTAAATAATGTTTCTTAGGCTTTTGTTTAGTAATATTTGTAGATAATAAGACACACCTTATTAGTAGTAGTGTAATGTGTGATGAAAAGATTTCTCAAAAACAGAAAGTGGACTAATTTTGTGAAATGGACTAAAATAAATTTGACTAAATTTTGGGGAGTATGAGTTAATTGTCAATAAACTCATTTTAGGTATTTATTGTGGTTATATGAAAAATATACTATGAATAATTAATTTTTGAAGAAATAAACTTACAAATGCTCATTTTGGGCATTTAATGTGATTACTTACATAAATAACTACTCCATCAAAGAAAAATAATGAGCAAGTACTTTGCTTTTTATACTTTCTTCCAAGTTGTAAAATATATCATGAATAATAAAAATAAACTCCATATTGGAAAGTGAAATTAGCAAAACTGTTCAATAATTCCCTCTTGAAAACGAAGCTTCCTCTTTTAATCAATATCTTAGCAACTAATCAAAGAGAGATTTTACAAAAGCTGACAAATTAGGCAACTAATCGCCCATCTTTTCCCATTGAAAATGCAAAAAAAGAGAGGCTAGATGATTCCTTTTTGCTTTTGATGGTGCATGACTTGTTTCTCAATGGGCTTAATTTGGATTTATTCAACTCTTAATTCATGATTAACTAAAGTAATTAATATTTAATCCACTGTTATGTTTATCCCGACAGCCTAAGCTCTTGCTTCCCATCTCCCAACTTACCTGCTACATGCTTAACAGCTAATCACATCGATCCCAGATTCCGAGGTTTAATTAAGCTGTGATTAGTGGCTAATCACATTGAATCTTCTCGAATATTCGTTTATTTTTTATGCTTATTTAATTAATCATTACTTTCATCTTTTTAAAGCACATTGATTGAGCATAGTGTGATTAACTTTATACTATTATTTTATATTGGTGTATTAGTACTACTAATCGCAATAGGGAGTGGTCCTGCATCATTTATATGACACGTGGTCATCATTATTTCTTAATTAAACCAATTTGTACTAGTTGTGATTGGATAAGACTAATAATCTAGTCACTAATCTTAGTACTAGCAGCTTCAAATAATTATAACTAGTTAAAATGAGGTGTTATTTTGAGTGATGATAGATTAGTAAAATAATGAGCTAGTAGCAAAAGATTGATGGTCAAACAAATTGGAAATTAATCAATACATGTATATTAAAGTAAATATTAAATTAGCTTAGATTATTTTTATTAATTCTTCATATACTCAAAGCGAATGTCTTTTCTCTAATGATAGATGATTGATTTTCCAATGTTTTAGCAATAATTATATGTGGACCATATATAGTGGTTATGCAGGATATATGGTTACTATAAAAAGTTAATTATTCCTTATTTAGTGACAGATTTGTTAAGATCTTGTTTACTCTAAATTCCATGATTAGATAGAGATCCACTTATCAAGTAAAATATAATCAATAAAAGTGGCTTCCATATCCATACTATATATGTTGCTGATTATAAACAAAATTAATGCTACTCTGTGTTAGTTTTCTCATTATGAAGCAACTGAAAAGTATTTAACGTAACCAAAATACCTATAATTTTTGGAAAAGAACACTACCTTCAATAATACTAGTATTATCTTAAGGGTTAAGACAATGATATGAATCTATATATTCAAATGTGTCACATACAAAATGACACGCACATAGGTGTCACCACAAATAAATACTGCTGAAATTGTGGTTATGGAAAATCAAGTTATTGAATATCCGATTAATTTTCAACTTATTGTGACTAATTCGATATGATTAATATAGACATATTAGTTCCATGTTCCCCGCTTCCCTTACCATAGAAATATTCACATTTTTCGATGTTTTAAATTAAAAATTACCACCACTTTTATAATTCAATATACAACCCTCAATTTACGCCTTAAGTTAGGGATCAGCCTAGGTAATTATTTTATGCCAAGACCTCCAATAAAGCTCTTACTTTAAGGTTGAGGTTCTAACTCTAGTGATATACTCCTAAAATTAATAATCCTACATATTGTAATTAATAGTCAAAGTATTTCGTCAACATATTACCATAGTGTTGAAATAACGATAGTGGACTCTGTATATTTTAATATAAAATTAGTAAATAGAAAGAGATATTGAGAAAAATGTTTGCCAATAGAAAATGCGACTTACCTCAAAAAATTATTAAAATTAGAAAGCTAAAATAGAAAAAATTAGAACTATATTTGTGGACGAACATAGTATATATACATCTAATTAAAACCACTATTGTTCTAAAATGTGTAATTGTTATGTAAAATATTGACAAAACGGACCAATATTCGATTGCAAGCAAAACCTATAAATTTATTAATTCAAAATTTGGTTCCAAAAAGATAACATTAAATCGTCCTGACATAGAGTTTGATATTCTAAGAACAATTATATTTTAATAACGAAAAAACTTATGAAAGACTAAATTAAGACTATTTAGCCGTTACTATATGTTGATTGCACAAAGGGTGGGGTATGAATGATTACTTAATCTTGATTAATGAATGTCATATCCATTTGATATCAAAATCAGACACGCAACAAGTTTTCCAAGTCAAATTATACAAAGTTGTACAAAGGCACATGAACACCACTAATCGTGTGTTTGTGTGTGTGTGTGTGTGTGTGTGTGATATAGATATAAATAGAGACAAGTGGTCAAGAATCTTTCAGGTGTCTTGAGATCCAACCATTGATGAAGATATGGGATAATATAAGGTGGATTTGCAGGGAATCTCTCTAATAATCCAATAAATAATTTGGCTACTGATGATTGGGCGAATTTTTGATGGTAGTAAATGCGGGTAAAAAATATATAGATCACGACACAAGGAATTACGTGGTTCGATTTACTGAGGTAAATCTACGTCCACGGGAGGAAAGGAGGGCAAGATTGTATTGCTTGATCTGGTTTACAACTTACAAATACAGACTTGCTATATGATATTTGATGTTTAGAGAGCTTCCTCCTGGTCTATCTGATCTAAGTTCTATTTATACATTGAACTAAGATCGTGGCTTGCATCACCACTAACTAGGTCGTGGCTTGCATCACCACTAACTAGGTAGTGGATGTCGTGGAGGTCATGAGATCCTGCATGGGTCCACTATCTCTTTGTTTGGTCCGCTATCATGCATGAGATCCTGCATGAGTTGACACCACTAAATAGATCGTGTAGTGGAGGTCGTGGAGGTTCTGCATGAGTCCACTATCTCCCAGTTCGGTCGAATACTGAGACCGAACTGCTGAACTATTGCCGAGCAGCTTTTGCCGATCTGAGAGTAGAGCTTGATTGGTCGGCTTTTACCGAGCTGTAGGCTGGAGCCGAACTCTTTGGTAATGCCGAACTGATACTCTTCCTTGGGCTTTGGGCTGATGGGCCGTCACTGCTATTGGGCTTGTTTAGTACGTACCCCATCACTACCCCCCCCGAAAAGCGAAGTGAATCACTTCGGCGAAGCGAGTCACTTCGGCATTCTGGATAAAGGTACGGGGGAGGCTGACGTTAGGGGACGTGCCTTGCGCGTGACTGCATTAAATGCGACAGTAAAATCCGGCCGTTGAATCCTGAAAAGGTGGGATTCGAAACGGTGCGATGATTTTGAAATCCTCTCCGAATCTGATAAATACGTCCTTTCTTCATCATTTGAACACCTTTGCTATTGGCTTCTTCTGCATTCTCTCTCTTTTGCGTAAAAATTTCCTTCCGCTTTCAAGAATTTCTTCAGAATTTCTTCAGACTTTCAAAGAGTAAGAACCATGTCTTCTTCTTCTTCTTCTGAGTCAGGTAGCGGTAGGAAAGGGGGTAAGGGGTCTTCTAGCCGGAAAGAATCCGGGGAGAAGACCGTAGAGTATTTTCACAGCATCTTGAGTAAGGATACTGTGATATCCCTACACGAAAAATATTTTTTTCCTGGGGGGAAGGTTGCGATTCCCGACGACCTTCATAGGGCTGACTCGCCGCCGGAGGGTTACGCCACCGTTTATGAAGCCGGCTTGGAATGCGGGCTTCGTTTCCCTCTTCCCCCTGCCTTTGTAGAGCTGCTTGATTTTTTCCAACTCCCTTTAGGTCAGGTGACTCCGAATTCTTGGAGGCACTTATCGGCCTTTGCTGCCGAACTGCGTAGGCTAGATAAGGATCTGTCTCTGAGGGCAATCCTTAATTTTTTCCAGTTTAAGAGAAAAGGATCTTGGTTTTACTTGATCCCTTTACAGCCTTTTAGGGCCTTCTGCAAAACCAAGTGGCCAAAGTGGCAACATCGCTTCTTTTTTTATAACAGGACAGCGGCTCCGGGCTTTCCCTGGAGAGGGCCGAAGTCCGTGATTCCTCATCCTCGGTTAGAACCGTTGAACGAGCTCGAGGGCGAGCTCAATAAGATTCCTACGATTAGGAAGCAGTACCTGGAGTCTGAGCTCGTCAAGGGCGACTTCGTGTTCGACTCTTCGTCTTCGGACGAAGAGACTGAGGGTGAGGACTTCTTTTTTGTGCCTTACTGCTTTTATGGCGAAAACTAACCTTGCTTTCTTGCTTTTTGGCAGTGAACTTGCTAAATAAGATTAGCCGCAAATCCTCCGAGCTTAAGGAGCCGGAGAAACAGAAGGCTACCAGCTCGGCGCCTGATGCCGAGAAGAATCTGAAGAGGCAAAAGACCTCTTCTTCGGATCCAAAAAAGCCGGAGTCGACTTCGGCAAATAGGAAGGGGAAGACCCAGAAGCCCCCAAGAGCGCCGGAGAGAGACATCGTCTTGGCGCCCCCTTCGGAGCATGTCTGTGAGCCTTTTGCATGGCCAACGGACTTTGCCGAGGTAACTTCTCTTCTTGATTCTTTGGCTTTGCTTCTTTCCTATGTTTTTTTGGTGGCCCCTCTGTTGACTCTTTCCTTTTTCCATTTTCAGAGGAATAGCATGCTCAGCAAGCTCGTCGCAGTCGAACTCTCTAAAGCGTCCAGCGACTATGCTGAGATGCAGAGGAAGTTGGCGGCTGCTCGTCACCAGGCCGAACAGGCTAAGGCAGACTTTGAGAAGGCCAGAGCTGCTAGGATCTCGGCCCAGGATGAAGCCCAGTTTGCCAAAAACCAGCTCGTCATCCAGCGAGAGCAGACGAAACGGAGGGATGCTGCCGCCGTGGTTGCCCAAGGGGAGGTTCTCCGTGCTTTCGCGGAGAAACTCTTTCTGAGCAATCAATTTTCGGCCTTTGTCGGTGATCTGCTGAAACTGATGACCGATAATGCCGAGCAGGGGCCCGAAGTCGTCCTGCCGCTGTACGGCCGAGAGATAGCAGCTCGTCTCCAGAGTCTGCCGCCCCTTGAGGAGCTTGCTTCGTCCTCGGTCCTGCTTTCTGCTGACCGAGTTCGTAGTTGCCGAGCTGACCGGGACGAGAATATGGAGGCTATCTTTGCCTCCTTAGGGCCAGTTTCACCCGCTCTAATTTTCCACGGAGAGGGTGAGACCGAGCAGCTTGATCAGCAGACTGGAGACAGGCAGGCCGAGCAAGAGGTGCTGCTGATCGGTGATGGGGGCACCGAGCAGGCTGGGGGGAGCAAGGAGGCCGAGGCTGAAGCTGAGGCAGACAAGGAGAAGGAAGCTGAACCTCACCGAGGAGCCGGAGACGAAGCTGGCGGAGTATGATTTCGTCTCCCTTCTCTTAGTTTAGTTTCTTCCTTCTTGTAAAATGGCCTTGAAGCCCTCCTTGTGTAAAAAATTTTTTTTCTTATGAATGAAAAAATTCTTCTTTCTACACTTGTGTCTTCGTATAGCTTTTCGTACTCTCTTTTACTCCTGTTGTGGTTTACTACCTGCTCAGTAAACTGAAATGCCGAACTGACATAGCTGCTTTGTATTCTTAACTCTTAAGGAGCTGGAGGTACTTCACTGGAAGCGGCTGTACTCTTCCGCTTTAGACGAAGCTGAGAAAAAAGCCATAGCCGACCAGATGAAGAATGACGAACTCTTGGCTCGTTCAATGAAGCTGGAGGCCGACAATAAGGACTTAGAGTCCGAAAAGAAGGATCTGGAGGACGAGCTGAATACTGCCGTCGCTGAGAGGACTGCGTATGAGGATTTCATCTGCGGACGCGGGGGAATGAGCATATCTGAAGTTCAGAATCAAGTTGACGAACTGTGGGAGGAGCTTCATGTACTCCGGAGGAACAATGCGCTGGAGAGCTCGGCTTGCCAACATGTTGTGAAATCATTGCGGCGCTGGGCTTCTCGGTACGACATCGTTCTTTCCCGGCGTCCTTCAATCGAGAGATTCCTTAGGCATTTCCCGCCAACAGATGCTCATACTCCAGCTCAAACCTCTGATCCACTTGCTCAAAATCCTACTCCAAATCAGCAACGAACTCAGGAGCAACCGGAAACGTCAAGACGAGAACGGACTCAGGAGCAACCGGAAACGTCAAGACAAGGACGGACTGAAGTTCGTAGAGGAGCTGTGATTATGAGTGAGCAAGATCAACAAATGCTTCGTGAAGAGACTCTTCGCCGCCGAGGTGCCAGAACTTCCCGGACTCAAGGAAGAGGCGGTAGGTCGATCAGAGCATCTCGTCGACCTGCTTATTCTTCAGCTGCCCGGAACGCCCGAACTCGGCTTCACGAGGATTTTTTGAATAGATGGCTCAACTTTAGCAACCATGGACAGTAGAATAGTCCTTTGTAATGGCGTAACGCCTTCTCGTAGGGCAGCAGAATTATATGCCGAACAAGTTTTAATAAATGAAATCTTCATTTCGCTTCTATCACTGCGTATTTACAGCTCAGCGAAAAAATTTCATCGTGCTCGTCCTCGGTCTTATGAAGTAAACTTCTTTGACCGGACTCGTCCTCGGTCTTATGAAGTAAGCTTCTTTGAGCGGACTCGTCTTTGTTCTTATGAAGTAAACTTCTTTGACCGGACTTGGTCCTCGGTCTTATGAAATAAACTTCTTTGACCGGACTCGTCTTTGGTCTTATGAAGTAAACTTCTTTGACCGGACTTGGTCCTCGGTCTTATGAAATAAACTTCTTTGACCGGACTCGTCTTTGGTCTTATGAAGTAAACTTCTTTGACCGGACTCGTCTTTGGTCTTATGAAGTAAATTTCTTTGACCGGACTAAGTTTGTGTCCTAATTTGGCGAGTTTTATCGCTCGGATCGGACTTTCCCTTGTCCTAATTTGGGGATCGGACTTTCCCTTGTCCTAATTCGGCGAGTTTTATCGCGTGGATCGGACTTTCCCTTGTCCTAATTCGGCGAGTTTTATCGCGTGGATCGGACTTTCCCTTTGTTGCAGTTCGTTTCAGACGAACTGCTTGTTTCTTAAGCTGAATTGTGGTCTTGTATCCTCCTTAGAAGCTTGGACTCACAATCGTTGGCTTATATATGTTCTAAAAAGGGGATCAGCCTTCGAAGAACAAGATACCTCAGTAACATTTGTAAGAGACGACACGCACATAGACAGACAAAACGCACATAGACAAACATGAAAAACAAGTAAAAAACAAAGAAAGCACATACCCCTAGGACCGAACTAGACACAAGACTGACTGACCGGACTGTCTCTTACAAATGGAACTTCTTGAGGTTGGAAATGTGCCATGTTCGGGGTACTTGTTCTCCTGACATGTGAGTCAATTTGTAAGACCCTTTGCCGAGGACTTCTGACACCCGATATGGACCTTCCCATGTGGGTTCGAGTTTGCCCAGCTTTTCTGCTCGGCTTACTTCGTTTTTTCTCAAGACGAGATCTCCCACTTGAAATTGCAGCTTTTTCACCCTTTGGTTATAATACCGGGCTACTTGCTCCTTGTACTTGGCTGCTTTTATGCAGGCCAATTCTCTTCTTTCTTCGGCCAGATCTAGTTCGGCTCTCAGTCCGTCATCATTCATTTCTGAGGAGAAATTTAGAGTTCGGGGACTGGGTACGCCGATCTCAACCGGAATCACGGCTTCAGTGCCGTACACCAGACTGTACGGAGTTTCACCGTTGGAGGTTTTGGGTGTAGTTCGGTAGGACCATAGGACTTGAGGGAGATTTTCTACCCATTGTCCTTTGGCTTGTTCAATGGTACGAACTGAGCGGGCGGCTTCTCAGGATTGAGACGTGGCCCCAATCGGTCTTGCACCGGAGTCCTTTGAATCCTTTCAAAAGGAGTTCGGCGAGGATGTCCCTGATCGCCAAAAGGAGTTCGGCGAGGATGTCCCTGATCGCTATGATCGGGCTTTCTCCTGTCTCCTCGGGATGAGCTGTCTAAAGACCGTTTGCGACGGTCTGCCTCATCGGCACGGGAGAACTGGTCCGCAATGTCCCACATCTCTTGAGCTGTTTGCGGACTGCATTCCACGAGCTTTCTGTAGAGAGCTCCGGGCAGGATTCCATTTTGGAATGCCGAAATGACAAGTAGATCATTGAGATCATCTACTTGTAGGCATTCCTTGTGGAACCTCGTCATAAAGTCGCTGATCTTTTCGTCGCGACCTTGACGTATAGAAAGCAGCTGAGCCGAAGTGATTCGGGCTTCCGCTTTCTGAAAGAACCTCCTGTGGAAAGCATCCATTAGATCTCGGTAAGATCTAATGCTGCCTTGGGGGAGGCTATCGAACCACCTTCTTGCGTTCCCGATAAGCAGCTCGGGAAACAGCTTGCACATATGGACCTCATTGAGACCCTGGTTCGCCATGTTATACTGATAGCGTCCCAGGAAGTCATGAGGATTCACTAACCCGTCATAAGTCATCGACGGAGTTCGGTAGTTCTGTGGCAAGGGAGTTCGGGTGATATCGTCCGAGAACGGAGTCTTCAATGCTCCGTACATGGCGAACCCGACATCTCTTCGGTATGGAGGAGATGGAGTTCTCCTGTGATTCCGGTACCGAGGAGGAACAGGAACATGTCGGGGTTGAGGATTCTTCTTCCTGGAAGACACGGCACTACTGCGGTAGTGACTTTCATGTCTGGATGAGGAGGGAGAATCCACCGTTTTCGTCTCCGGCTTTTGGCCCTTTTGCAGGAAAATTAAGAACTCTTCCTGCTTCTCGGCCAAAAACAACTTGACAGCCTCGTTCAAATCGGGCTGCTGGGAAGACTCGGTGCGATGAGTCTTTGAGCGGCTTGTTCCTTCTCCGTGAGAACTGGAAGTAGATTTCTCCCGAGGCTGTTTTCCAGACCTGCGGGCTGGACTAGCTTCCTCATGGTTATCACGAACGGTATTATGGGTGTTACGTGATCTGGTATGCATTTTTTTTTTTTTGGGGTGGAAAAAGGGTCAAAAATTCGCTTTATCACAAATTTGGTTCTCTGTTTCCCACAGACGGCGCCAGTGATGATTGGGCGAATTTTTGATGGTAGTAAATGCGGGTAAAAAATATATAGATCACGACATAAGGAATTACGTGGTTCGATTTACTGAGGTAAATCTACGTCCACGGGAAGAAAGGAGGGCAAGATTGTATTGCTTGATCTGGTTTACAGCTTACAAATACAGACTTGCTATATGATATTTGATGTTTAGAGAGCTTCCTCCTGGTCTATCTGATCTAAGTTCTATTTATACATTGAACTAAGATCGTGGCTTGCATCACCACTAACTAGGTCGTGGCTTGCATCACCACTAACTAGGTAGTGGATGTCGTGGAGGTCATGAGATCCTGCATGGGTCCACTATCTCTTTGTTTGGTCCGCTATCCTGCATGAGATCCTGCATGAGTTGACACCACTAAATAGATCGTGTAGTGGAGGTCGTGGAGGTTCTGCATGAGTCCACTATCTCCCAGTTCGGTCGAATACTGAGACCGAACTGCTGAACTATTGCCGAGCAGCTTTTGCCGATCTGAGAGTAGAGCTTGATTGGTCGGCTTTTACCGAGCTGTAGGCTGGAGCCGAACTCTTTGGTAATGCCGAACTGATACTCTTCCTTGGGCTTTGGGCTGATGGGCCGTCACTGCTATTGGGCTTGTTTAGTACGTACCCCATCAGCTACGACCCTACTTACTACGACAATATTTGCTTTTGTTCATGTCAATATTTTCTTAATATGTTACAAAAATTCTTAATTTGAAAAGATGATGACTAGCAAAGTAGTTGTACAAAATACAAACAAACAATAAAAATTACTCCTACAAAATAATCATATACTACTAAAGTGAGCGCTATAGTCAAAATCATGTAGAAATAAAGTATTGGACAAACACAAAAAAAAGGACAACAAACAAACATCACAACGTTTTGTATAAAAACTCTAAATTGAAAGAAAAGTACCAAATGCGACATTCATAAAACACATAGCCAAGCTAATTAAAAGTAAGAAAACACTACAAAAACAAAACACATAAACAACCAACTATATAAGTATATTAATACTATACAATAATCTTAACACTAAAGTGCATTATTCGACATTTCTCACCATGATATAGGAGACTCTACATCCTAATCCTCTTTCTCCTAATCTTTTTTCATTAATACGAGAGTATGACAAAATAAATAAATAATTAAATGTTATGCAATTCATATATGTGCCATCGGCATCATAATTATCACAATTCACCTACCACCTTGAGAATATATAATGACTGAACTTATCGGATGAGAATTTGTTATTAATTGAAACCATATAATCAAGATATTTTGAACCATTAAAGTCACCTTAATTTTTATGTTTCAATCTAAAAAAGGAAAACAAGTCTAAAGATTTCCCACCACTTCCATAATCTCATTCCCCCAAATAATAGGTTAAAGTTGAATGGGCTGCATGCAATTTCATTTTGGAGGGTATTAAGAAAACTTTTAGTCTCGTTGAATAAATTGTATTATTATGAGGCCCAAATGGTGTGAATTTTGCCAAGATGAAGAATAAAATCTTAGTAGCTGTTTATTAATCAGGTCTCACAAAATAATCAAGTCTTCTTCTAAGCTCTTTTTTCTTTTGAACTTTTTCAATTAATGTCTTTCTTAAGGGGGAAATACGTTGCATGATGAAATTCCCTATTAAAAAGTAGATTGTTTTTGTACATTGGTTACTCGAAAATATTCATTGGGGCAAATTACTAATTAACATAAAATTTGTCAAATTTTGATATGTTCAATTAATTTAAAAATTATTCATGAAACCATGAATTTTGTATATGTTTTGCAATTATTCCATAGTGAAAAAATTTAATTGTCAAAGTGCAATATATTGTTGATATTTTTCAACCCATCAATGTCATTTTCTTTGTAAATAGATTACATCGTTAACTTATCTATGGAGATATTCATATAATTTTTCGACTACTATAAAATTCTACAATTTTTTATGCCATAAGGTAATATCGTGATTTTTCCAGCTAATTTTGAAAGGCATAGGGCGGACTAAATTTTAAACAGACTCATATTTTCGGTGAATTTGCCATATTTCTTATCATGCGTTAGAAAAATTCGATATAATCTTTAATTAGAATAATCAATGACAAGAATTATATCATTAGAGAACATGACTGGATATAATATTCTTCTCGTGAATAATTCATGAGAAGAAAATTGCTTATGTTATAAGAATGACTAAGAATATTGTTTTAAATATGATTTTTTTTTGTAGAAATGTTAATTTTGGCTAGGAAAAGTAAGTATTTCGTTCGTCCATAAAAAATAATATTATTTAGGCAATATGAGTTTTGACGAGAAATTGGTAAAGTAAGAGAGAAAGAGAAAAAAAGTTGTTAAAGTAAGAGAGATAGGAGGAAAAAGTGGATAAAGTATGGGAGAGATGAGAAAAGGTGGTTAAAATTAGAGGTGGTAAAAATACCGAAATATTGCACTCATCATACCGAAAAATACCAAAAATATCGATTTTTGGTATACCGCAATTTCGGTACATCAACGGTATCAATTTTCCTATTCTGCAGTATACCGAATATTCGATATATACTATAGATTCGCGGTTATACCGAATCCTTGGTGCAATCGAAAAATCGGTATATGTTGAAATATTATATAAATATTACTCCCTCCGTCTCATAAAAATATGTGCATTTTCCATTTTCGTCCGTCCAAAAAAATATATGTATTCCATTTTTGAAAAGTTATATCAATTTAATAATGTAGATCTCATTATCCACTAACCCTACTTTAACTGTCAATCTCCTCTCTCTCTCTTACTTTACCTTACCATTCACATCATCTCTCTTATTTTACCAATTTTGTCTTAATTCCCGTGTCATATCCATTGGCCATATTTTATAGGACGGAAGGAGTATATTATATTTGATATAATTATATAGTATTAAATAGAATTAATTTTTTTTTAAATCCTTCTTTTAAATATTTTGTGTATAAAATAAAATTTTTTTGCATAACTATATTAACGTATATCGTACCGTACTTCAATATACCGCAATGATGATAAGGTAATTGTATCAAAAGTTAACTATATCGAATTTTCGATATGGTATCAATATGATATATAGTTATACCGTATTTTTCGGTATGGAATGTGGTATGATGTTCGATACGATACTGACCCACCCCTAGATAAAATATGAAAAAGTCCATTTAGAAATGACGGATGAAATACCATTATTCTATTTAGACCAGTTTTTCAAAAGGGTTTTTAGCTTATAAATACATGAACTTTGAGTTTTTTCTTGTTTCTCCCCTAAACTTTAAAATTTGAATATAAATGCATGAACTTTTGATGTTTTTGATTTTTCCCAAATATATAAAATCAAAATACATGTGGCAAATTAAAGCTTATGTGGCAATCAAAACTACACCAACATGTTTATATTAATTAAAAAGTAATAAATATTAAGTCCACATCAGTCATCTTTCACCCTCCATGCTCTTTGTCGTTGAGCTCTTTGTGAAGGCTCTGCCCACCGCAGTCGGGATAACGTCGGAGATGTTCGTGTCTCAAGTTCCAACCTGCTGCCTCTCTAAGATTACATCAATGGCGGAAGGTAAAGACGCTCACGTGGTGGAAATTCCAGTGGTGGACGAGGAGCAGCGCCACATATCAGCTTGTATGGCGGCGATGAGGAGCCATCTACCGGCAGAGATCTCGCGCAGCCCGGGGGCACTTCCTCCTTCTAAGTGCTAAAGAATGTTGAAAAAGGAATCGCGAATGGACTCGATCAGGCGAGAGATCTTCCACCTTTGCACTCCATTCTTCCTCTTCCACGGAGAATTCTTCATGGTCCTCTTCGCCTCGTCATCCCCATTGCAGAACGAGCACTGAGGCAAGTTGTGGTTTCCGTAGATGCTGTCGGGGTGCGCGTCGGCGGCGATCGCGTTCGTGGCGCACTTCAATTGTGGAGGTTTTGGAAGGTGGAGGGGCGGATGCAAAGGGAGCAAGCGGAGGAGTGCGCTCACGCGGTGCAAGCTTCAATCTGAGCAAGGAGACGGCTGGTGGAGATGCACACATCTCCGGCGTTGTCCTGACGGCAGTGGGGTAGAGTCTTCTTGAAGAACTCGACAAGAAAGAGTGGGAAGGGTGTGGTCCATAAGAGATGGCTGATGTGGAATTCAAATTTATTATTTTATTAATTAATATAAACATGTTGATTGCCACATAAGCTTTAATTTGCCACGTGTATTTTGATTTTGGATATTGGGAAAAATCAAAAACATCAAAAATTCCTGTATTTATATTAAAATTTTTAAAGTTTAGGGAAAAAATAAGAAAAAACTAAAATGATGTATTTATAGGCTAAAAACCCTAAAAAATTAAAGTAGTAGTAATAAGAACAGAACCAAAAAGTCCATGTATTATTCCAAATAAAAAATAAAAAACCACAGAGATAGTTGGTAGAACAAAACGCCAGCGTTTAGTCAGCTCCGCCTCACTTCGCCTCCATCTCCACTCCGCCGCCGCCGCCTCTTCCATTTCCTTGATTTCTCGATGGGAAAAGGCGGGGGCTGTGTCCCTAGCAAGAAGAAATTTCCCAATCAAAGCACCGCCGCCGCCGCCGCCGAGGACGAGCATGAACTCCTCGAGTCCACCCCCACCGAAATCGCCGCTGATGAATCCTCGGCCGCCGCGATCCCTCCGCGGAATCTCAGGCTCTTCATAGTCTACTACTCGATGTACGGCCACGTGGAGGGCCTCGCGCGCCGAATGAAGCAGGGCGTCGATTCCTTCGCCGGCGTCGAGGCCGAGCTCTACAGAGTCCCGGAGACCTTGACCGAAGACGTCCTCGCCAAAATGCAGGCCCCGCCCAAGGACGATTCAATCCCCGAGATCGGATCGCCTGCTGATTTGGCGGCTGCCGATGGATTTTTGTTCGGTTTCCCCACGAGATACGGCTCAATGGCGGCGCAGATGAAGGCGTTCTTCGATTCGACTGCTCAATTGTGGAAGGAGCAGAAGCTGGCTGGGAAGCCTGCCGGATTCTTTGTCAGCACCGGGACTCAAGGGGGCGGACAAGAGACCACTGCGTAAGCTTCAATTTTACTCTTAAATTTTTTGCTTATATTCTGTTATTATGATAATGTGGCTTGTTTCAATGATGTTGAAACGTGAATTGGAAGGTAGTTTGTTGGAGAGGCATCGAATTGCTTGTGTTTGATGCTTTGGATTTTTCAAATTGATGTGGAAATGCGTATGCAATTGTTTGTTTTACTTATGTATACTGCAATTTTGAAAATGTTGCCTTACTCTAACAAAATGCAGATTAATGGTGGTGTTTGATTCATGAGATCTTTGACATATTTGTTCACTTGTAGTTAGTGAATTCTTGGTTGGAACTTTTGGAGTGACTTCTTGTATCTGTGTTCATGAAATTTCGGAACAATAGTGCTGACTAGCTTCTGACTGAAAATTGACTGAGAAATTCCTGACCCCATATGTGGTATGTGAGGTTTAGTTCTAGAAGAAGAAGACAGCCAATCATGATTCATGAATCAGTTTTCTTGGAAAAATTCTAATATTCTTATGAAGATCACTTTAGACACAAGTGAACTCTATGACATAAAAATTCTCACTTGGTGTGTTGGAACTTGACAAATGTGTATATTCGTAGGAACTTTATGGAAAAATATAGTATCTTTTTGAAAAAGTGAGAGTTTAGAGATGCATCAAGCACGGAGTAGTACTTGTAGCTGAAAAGTTAATTTCGAATTGTCTGATATAGAAACTGCGATTTTGTGTATCAAGTTCTTTTCATTGTCAGAAGTCCTGACAACATTGTGTTATTAAACCGATGCTGGATTTGGGGCAAATCCCAGAACTAGGGTCATATCATGGCTACTAGGATCAATGATGCCAGGATTGTTTTATCCTATAACATTGTATCATGTGCAACGTCTCGTATAATTAACTGGATTGGCAACATAGTAAGTTGCTTTCTGAAAAACGTGGCCCTTGGATTAGCAACTTGACTGCTGCTGTGTTTGATCTGAATGCTAACATAATGATGCTTGGTCATCAAGTTCTAAAACATGGACGAAGGTCTGACTGCCACTTGGCTTAATGCTAGAATAAAATGAGATTTTGTTGCTTCCACCAAAAAGAAATGATGGAAGTCTGGAATCTTATAAAAAATATCTGAAGTCCTCATCATTGCATATAGAAATTTGGTACTGCTCTTCATTTTTGAACTATACTAGTATTACTTTTAGTGCATTTATCAGCTGGCTGCAACCGCGTCTGTATTAGATTTCTCTTTCATTTCTTAATTTGACTGCATTTTTGTTTGCTTATGTGATTCTATTGAGTTAATCTGTAAATGAAGTTGACTGAAAGTGAAATTGTTGGGTGGGGTGATTCAGTTGAATTTGGGTCGTGTATCTTTATCTAGGAGTATCTTGTTATAGTTTTGTAGAAATTTGTATTCTGTTTGTAGCAGTTAATTTGTTAAGACTTCATAGAGAAACAAGAAAGTTTACTTGATGGCGGAAGTCCAAATTGGCAGGTGGACAGCGATCACCCAATTAGCTCATCATGGGATGCTATTTGTTCCGATTGGATACACATTTGGTGCGGGCATGTTTAGAATGGATTCCATTAGAGGGGGTACTCCATATGGAGCTGGGGTTTTCGCAGGTGATGGCACAAGGGAGCCAAGTGAAACGGAGCTGGCTCTCGCAGAGCACCAAGGCAACTACATGGCTGGCATAGTCAAGCGGCTAGCTAACCCCTGACAGCATCAAAATTTTCAGTCCTTGAGTGTCGTGATTCATGATAGGTATTGCTCATTCAATTCTTGATTGTGAACTATGAAAGTTCCTGCTCGATTATCCATTGTTTTTTTTTCGTCGTCTTCATTTAAGATTTGTTTGCTCATTCAATTATTTTTGGTGAATGGTTATGAAGTGTATATGTGTTTACATTTTGGGTCGATTGCTGTGTAATAAGGTGTGGTGCGTTTGGATTTCTTCGTAGTGTATGATATCGTATATATACTAGATATTTTCTTCCCCTTTTAATTGATATAATTTGTTGAATCAGGTGTGATGTGTTTAATGGAGATAGATGTATGTTATTGCATATATCATGAAGAGCATTAAGAGGAAATATCAAGTATCTCGAAGCAGCATTAAACATTTATTCTACCAACAAAATTTTGAAATTTTAATGTCATTAAAACCTTTGCATTTCATTTCCTTTCAACAAGATTGTAAGAATAACATGGTTTGATTATGGAATCTTTGAAAAATTTAGCAAATAAAAGATTCCATCATCAGCTACAGAGCACCTCAACAGCAAGCCTCTTATTAGCCACATTCGGACATAAGTTGACATCAAAATTCTTTTGGCTTACTTCCAATTCACACTCCTCCTTGTTCAAGCAAACCTGCAAAAATCATCGATGCACTCGTCGTCATATAACATACTATAACACAGATACAGACGGTGTAGGGTGGGCCGATTTTACCCTCTGCACGACGGATTCTGAATTAGAATCATGACATCCACCCACAGCATATGTTCCACAGCTTCCTACTGGATCTCCAAAACTTGCGAATTTCACAGCAGAGATTCTTGTGCTCGTCGGGCATTTCAAACTGACAGTTGCTTTCTTTTTGTACTCCTCCATTGAGCTTACCTGCAAGCGTTCCAAGTCGAACGAAGGATGATCTTCAGCAATATGCGCGCACAGGCTTGAGACTTTTCTTGTTGAGAAGCGAATCTTTGAAGGGTCTCCGCCTTTTTCCTCAAAGATCACCAACACATTACCTGATGGTTTGAGCCAAGATCTTGGCACATGGTACCTAAATGATAAACATATACGATAATGAGGCCTTTTCCTTGCAAGCAACACTCTTCTATCAAAATAATACATAGCTCCTAAATCTCGAGGCGGGGTTCAGTAGACATACAAAAAGCAGCAAAGCAAGTGTCCGGCTAACCACTCTCATGAACCAGCTTAACCATGATTTGAAGTACAAAAACTTACCATCGTTGTGTCACTTCTCCACAACCTGTATTACATTTGTTAGGCATAAATTTTCCTCTGTAGTCGCATTGTTGAACGCATATTTCATGTGGGGAGGCCTTTCGAGGCCAATATCTTCCGACTTCATTTCCATTTAACCAAGCTAACCCTTTCCCCATGTGAATCATATCAAGCCCGACAGGCTCTTGGCCAGGTGGAGAATTCACCACAGCCTGCACACACGAGCATTTGTAGCTCAATATGAAACTAATAATTCATTGATATAAAAATCAAGTTGGAAACAAGAAACCATTCAAGCCTCTTACCTTGTACCATGTTAGGGGCTGATGTTTAGGTGGTCGCAAAGTAGATTCCCAGTTTACACGACTCAAATTATTTGGCTCGTATATCCTCAAAGATTCTCCTTGCAATCCTATCTGAAAATACAATATAAATGAACAAAACGAAGAGTAAAATTCATTTAAGCACACTAGACCAATAATTTCAAAGAATCCATGAAAAGGATAATGAGGCACAACTAACATAGTTTAAACATCCGTTTAAGATTAACATAGCTTAAACAATGTGCTATCCTAAATAGTTATGTACATTAATCAGGACATATACACTCCTACATTGTGGAAAAACTCAAATCTCTATGCATGAACAAAACCAGTCATCTGCAGGAGTCCTCTATCCAGAAAACATAATGCAATAGTAACTCTAACTACTAATGAGATGCAGTTTCAATTTGAGTCCGATTAGTTAATTTCGAAGTCAATAATCGAAGAACAAGTTATTTACAGAGATAGTGCATATAATAAAGAAGAAACAAAGATATACCTTATACGTCCACTTACTGGTGGACAAGTCCACCGTCCCATTCTTTATCCCCACAATTTTGACACTAGTAGGACCAGCCCCAATCCACTCATAGAAGGCTCCTGCATTCTAGCATTTAAGAAGCAAATACAAAATTTTAGCAAGTGATATAGAAAAAAGATCACTGCTATTGAAAAATCTTGAGAAGCATTAAAGAGGTAATATTGATCTCTACGTGAAATAGTTCAGAAAACATTAGAAACAAAAATTTGAGTTAAAAATAGAAGACCTGTAGGCCGACAGCCATGCTTAATAAAGCAACTTCGTTCTTGCCAGCTTTGAGAGCAATGGGACGTCTGATTTTAAAGCGTGGTACCGTGCCATTTCCTGACCCAGTAGCTGAAGAAAAACATAAGCTGATGCTTCAGTCAATTATGGTATGCTAGTAAGAAAAGTCTGGCGTACAGTGGGGCATCTCCTGTGCGGAGTCAGACAAAATATGTTCTCATATTCGAATAGTAAAGACAAGAGACAGAACTAACCTTCAAGTTTTTGATTGATGAAAACGTGCATAGCATGGCCCTTCGATTCAATTAAAATCACTGGACTTTTACCACTTCTGAATGACTCGTCAGTCTCATCAACATGAAAACTATCATAAAACAAAATTTGTAAGTTCACTTCAATACCTGTGAAGTATTTTAAGATAGAAAAACATGCAAAACGTAAAAAAGTACATTGTTAACTAACCTTGCTGTATACCATAGGTAGTCCGTAGTATCTTTTGTAGTGTTAATGTGGTCTACCAATCCATTCTGTGTAAAATCTGCGGCATCCCAAATTCCAGCCCTCTCTCTAAATACATCCCACTGAGGACCTTTGAAGTCATTATTAGGAGCTGTTGCTGATGGCTGCAAGTCTGTTGGTATCATCTCAACAACAGATGCTTGAGAACCAACCTGCAATTGAAAGAAAGAAAGAAAGAAGAGCATGAACTTAAGTTAGAAAGTTACTCAAGAATTATTGTCAAAACTAAATAAATAAATTAGTAGCCTTAGCTAGAACTCAACTCTTAACGATCCAGTGTGTTATTTATATAATTGAAGTTCAATTCTAAATCACTCTGATCACAACTGAAGTTGTTGTAGTAATGTTTCAGGTGTGTGGATTCACTTCAATTAGATTATATGTGATTATGCAGTTCTAGAACAAAGTGAACAAATTGAAAATACCCTCAAGTTGACAGATTAATAATTACCTTTGCAGTGTTAAAAACTACATTTTTGCAGTCCGGTAAAATGCTAACCGACCATGCTGGCAGGTGATACGTAGTATTTTTGAACACTACTGTTGCTCCATTTTTATCATCCGTGTTAGAAATAATAGCAGAACAAGCTCCTGATGCCTCTTCGTATACATCAACCTACAAAATAGTTTCTACTGCCAATGATTAAAGGTCTTTGACAGAATACAAAACTTTATTAATTAGCCTTGAACTTGGAATTGCAATGAAGTTTAACAACCAATAAAATGAACCTAGTGTGAGTATTAAATTTATAAATAAAATCTAAAAAACATTACAAAAGTGATAAGTATTGAGATTTATTCTCCGCAGGTATATCAAGTCCCCATATATACCAAACTTTCAGGTGGTGCATTTATTAGAGAATAAGAGGCCTCACACAAATTATAGAAGATTCTCTACTATTGCAAGTATTTATCATCTATGTCTTCACCATCATAATGACGGCATGAAAGGCCAAGATAACTCTTGGCAATAAATCATAAGAATTCAAATGTACATGCATGGGCTCCAGGGGTTCACCTCTTGTAAGGGTCCTAGTGATAGGGTCTTCGGCTCTCCATTTAGCAATGCGTGCTCACATAACTTTATAGATCTATGAAGCTCTTTAAGATGCCCCCATTTCGGACATCTAGCCAATCCTGGAAGTCATATCATCACAGATAAAGCAATACAACTCGAAAGACCTATACATTAATCCATTTCCTACTAAAATCATAGTCCGTAAGCTCACAAACCATGGAGAGTATATTATATACAGTACCAAGACTTACCATATTCATCAATTGGTGCATCATAATCATAACTTGTGGTAATGAATGGTCCACCTGCAGTGCGTCCAAAGTTTGTCCCACCATGATACTGAAAGGAAAAGCCAAAACCTCATTTACTGCTACTTGCCTAAGGGGCTGTAGGATATTACTTTCAAGAAGAAAACTGCGAACCATGTAATAGTTTTGAAGACTTCCTCCTTTCTGAAAAAAACGTGCGACCGAGAAAGCCACATCTTCAGGAGGTCTATGAGGATCACTTGCTCCAAATGTTTTAAACCTGGAAAATTTAAAGCTCAAGGCATGAAGCTGTGGCATACTATACTTACTGATTTCAGTATTGTGATTCTTAATTCTTGACAGTTACCCATATGGTTCTTGCACTCAAGCATCAATATGGTGGTTGGATGCAGCATGATTTAACTTTTTAAAAAATTGTGATTATATATCTTTCAATGCCATAGTGCCATATCATATTATCATTTTAAATTATTTTTTGGGCACTAAAACCTCCGTAAAAGCTTTAAGAGCTCTAGCGTAATTTGAGACTTAAATTTTTTTAATGGACTAATTCATGAGTGTATTGACCTTTTCAATAACCAAGAACAGTCAAGCCAAAGCTACATTAACTTCATTTGTAGTTGGTTGCTAAGTGTTTAAAAAAAGAACAAGATCATACACTTTATGGCAGAAAATCATTTCATATGCAAAGAGCTGATGCCGTTGCTGATAACAATTATAAAGTTGATTTTGATCCAATATGATCTAGTCATTACTTGTACACAGTTTTAATCTTCAAACCTTTTAGTAGTACTATCTCTTAATGATCCTAGTTGAATTGGAAAGTGTGTGATATGTCTAGAATAAAGAAAATAGAACATATTGGAAAATCCGTTGATATAGGTCAGAGCAATGTAACTTACCATCCTGGCCAGTTTTCTGTCCAGAATTTGGGCTTATTAGGAGAGATTGGTTTGAAATGGTCGCAGTAAAATGAATTGCATGTGTCAATCTAAAAGGAAGAAAATAGTGTTAGAAAATCTACACCTTACACAAAATTTCATCATATAAATAATTTACCAGCATTAAATTTCTAATGATATTATGCTGAGAGAGAGAGCAACTATTTGATTCCTCAGTAAGTTACAAAAATTTTGCAGGACAAGAAGCACAGCTGTAAGAGGAACTTTAAGAAGATCGAGGCATAACAATTGATGAAGATCTCATCGTGCCAGAGGGTCCATAAAGTTCATGTTACTTGGCTTTGAATAGGTGGAAGAATGATTGAAATAATTCATCAGCTTACCACAGTATCAGGAGGATCAAACTGCATACACATAATCCAAGGTACACCCGTGTTTTGAGAAATAGACATGTTAGCTGCCCATATGGTGTACCTTTTTCCTGCTTCTCCATAAGCAGACTCGTAGAATCCGTATTCGTTTTCCACCTGCATTTCAATAAAGCAGCAAGATAGAATAATTATATATTCCAATATATATAGCAACATAACAATTTGGAAACAAGTCCATGAAGATCGAGAAGATCCTTAATATCGCATATTATCTGACTAGCTAGTTAGCACCTAATGTGGCATTTTACAGCTTCCCTAATTTTCAATTTGCATTTGAGAATTGGTATGATGCACTTTCAGTCCACAACATGCATTTCATGCTCAGAATATGTTTTTCTAGTTTTCTTCCCTAGCTCTTCAACTGAAAGGCCTATTTCTCCATGAAACAGCTCAATAATAATATTGCTCAAGAAACCTATCTAATGGAAACATGTATTATGGTTTCTTCGAAAGGTTTCACATGAGCCGTCTCCATGACTAGCGAAATTACTAAAGGTTTCAAACTGATTTCCAACAATGATCATAGCATCAAAGAACAATTAACTATGGAGGTCAAAAGCAAGACTGAACACTACAGCACTCGCAATTCTGGCAGCAAGGATACATACAACCAATATATCCAGAAGAAATACATGGTGCCAATATTGTTCAAATCTTAGGCAGTAATCACTAAAGGCTATTTAACACATGTACAAAACAAACACAACTCCACTTGCCTGTGACAAGATAATAGGACCTCCCTGAGATGCAAAAAGCTTCTCTTGCTTCATCTTTTCCACAATCAATGTCATGAACTTCTTCATGTAATACTGAAAAATCTAAACAAGCTAAACACCAGCCGAATTCATCGATTCTATAAATACAAAACAGCGCGACAGAGCTGAGCAAACCTTGAAAGGCTCGTTGTCAGTGCGAAAGACAGTCCCCGGCACATAGTGCAGCCAAACAGGTACACCACTAAACAGATAATACACAAAAAGCATATAAATTTGCCGATTAGACAGAACCAAAGCACAGAGGTATATGCAGAACTCAATCTTATTACAGAACACAGAACCAATGACCTCTATATTTTCCAAATCTGAAATTTATAAAATGAACTAAAATCGAACTCCGTGTTATCTAAAAATGACCGTTCTGCAATAAGATGTGGTTCAATTTTGATCGTAATCCTAGATAGATATAATCATATAAGCTACAAAGAGCTACCCGAAGTTCCATTCAGCCGCGACGAATGGACCTATCCGAAGAATCAAATACAAGCCAGCTTCCTGAACTATCTTACAAAATTTCACCAGATCATACCTTCCCCCAAAGTAGTACTGCAATTGAGAACAGATCTATTCAATAATTCGGCAACGGAAGTATGAGAGTGACAGAAGTATCTAAATGAAGCAGAAACACTGACATTGTTGGGGGAGAGCTCGTGGCCATTCCAGAAAACATAGGTTTCGATGGCATTAACCCCTCCTTCCTTCGCCAACTGTACTAATCCCGGCCACATCTGCAGATATTGTTGAGTTCGTTCAACTCTAATTCAGTAAGTTAGTGTGATTCCAGAGATCTAGAGAGAGTGAGACTCACGGCGGGGACGCTGCGGGGATAGTGGATGGCGGCGGAAATGAGAAGCTCGCGGCGGCCGTCGATGATGAGGGAGCGGGTGTCGTAGCTGACATTGTAAGCAGCAGAAGAGAGAGATGGAAACAAAGAAAGTAGAGTGCAGAAGAAGAAGAAGAGCAAAGGAGGAGTGAGTTGGCGCGCCATTAACATGAGAGGGAAAGCTCAGCTCAGGAAATTTTATTCTCTCTATCGCTTCGTATTTATACTGTTTCACACCCTCTCCTCTTGTTTATTGATAATAATATTATTATCCAAATCCCTTTCCTTATATTTTAAGCAAGGATTCTGATTCAGTTAAAATGCGGTTACGTTGATGTCTTTTATTTTATCCTACCATCCATTTTAGACCAAAATTTGTAATAGCATAAAATGAGAAAGAAAATAAAAAAGAGATAATATATCTAAATTATAATTAGATGGACATGTAGCAATATTTTTGGACCACTAAATTTCATTTTTCTCATTTTACATAAAAAATTACTCTCACCTCATAGTATTATCATATGAGATTGTTTGTTTGTCCTATTTACTTGTGTTCAAAAGTCACGTCTTTTTCTTCTGTTATTCATTTCTCAAATAATTCTCAAAAGCTTGATCCATTTATACTTATAATAGTATCTCATAATTATCCATTTCACCTCTATCCATATAATTAATAATCATCAATTTCACCTCTATCCATATAATTAATTTAATCTTATAAAAATCACATTTTTATTTATCTCAATATTATTTTATCTATCTATCTATTTATCTATAGAAATTATTAATATTAATCAAATTATGTTTTAATTTATCTCATATTATATTTAACTATTATTTTTTCTAACTATCCCAATCGTATCAAGCCGTATCTATAATAGTATCAAATTGAACTAAATAAAATTCAAGAACTGAATCACAAATTAAACATAATAAAGACACTAAAAGTTAAAAACCTGCAAAATATAGATCACTCCACCGTCAAAAAATTATTGGATTTCGTAACTGACCTAATTTTCTAATTTCTCCTATATTCTACTAGTAATTAATAATATTATTAGTAGGAAGATATAAAATGATACAGCTGTAGATTGCCTGGATAATTGACACTCGTCAATTAACGTTGTCAGTCTCAGTGTACAGTCTCACATATTACCAGATCCCACGAAACATCCTGTAATGAGAGTCATGAATTGCGTTAAATTTTTTGGTTTAATATGCTTTCCTTTATTTATTCACTCTCTTTTAAAATAAAACATCTCATTTAATATCAATTCTCTTTATTTTTTGGTTTTTTTGGGGGCAGCAGAAATCGAGATGTTACCGACCTCAATTCTCCGTAATTTGCAGAGCACATTAGGGAATGGTGTTATAACACCTTATCAAATTAGAATCACTACATTCTCCATATCAACTACTTGCATACTTCTCCACACACAAAATACAATTGCATGCATACAACTCACAACAATTAAACTAATTCTTTTCAATAATCTTCATACCCAATTAAACTAATTCTTGTCCATACTTTCAACATACAAGATCGTGGAGCACATGGGTTCTATGTTACATGAAAACACAATTTTGTGGATCATCACATGTTGTGTAGCACCCTCTTTAATTTAATGCTCCAAAAATAAGAAAGATTAATTTTAAGATGA
Source organism: Salvia splendens (assembly GCF_004379255.2). Lineage (NCBI taxonomy): Eukaryota > Viridiplantae > Streptophyta > Magnoliopsida > Lamiales > Lamiaceae > Salvia > Salvia splendens. The sequence goes on from NC_056045.1 coordinate 27,560,509, forward strand.
GGGGAGAACAACTAATCCAGTGTCATAAATTTAAGAAACTCATCAAAAACAAATGGGATGGGATGATCAATGAAAAGATCGAGACCGGCAGACTAAGCAACTAAAATCAATTTATATGTCAGGCACAAATCAATTCAAAAGGATGGAAATTGGAAACTCACAGTGCAGTGTATAACCGATCTATTAGAAATGGGTTATCCACACTTATATAGAAAAGTTAGGATCACACCAAGCCGATGTGGGACAAGATATTAGAATTTTAACATGCCCCCTCACGTGTGGGCCGGAATGACACATCGGACTTCCATCACGTGGGTAGGCAAGAGAAGAGATAAAGAAAATAAACTCCATCATTGACTTGGGCTCGCTCTGATACTATGATAGAAATCCATGTGTTCCTCCATCCTAACACCAATTGGTGATATGAGGAGAGGCCCATGAGACTTATATAGTGGATTAAGCTCTTTATGTACACCGATGTGGGATATTATTATATTCATTTTTATGTTTCAATTGTCAACACGATCACTACACCGGAAAGTAAAAAAGGAAAATTAAGAGTGGTGTTCCTTCAATACAATGTTCCATTGAAAGAAACAAGAAACCAGGTTCAACTCAATAGTTTTAGACATAAAATGTGAGACAATTGAGTAGCTCACTCGTTTAATCGGAAATTTAAACCACAGCTATAACATGTAACAGTTCGTTGGAATGAACCTGATCGGATCAATATAGTTGTAACTTGTAAGTAAAGGTAAAATAGTCTGAAATTGGCTAAATTACCCATTTAATACCCAAATTCGTTGAGATGATCACTAAAGGTAAAATAAAGGATTGGAATGTGTGTTTACTTTTCTGTTCGTTTTGATATGGTGGGAATTATACACACAACAATATGATCTTATTTTTGGACATAGTTATTGCATTCTTAGTATTGAAATACTAACTAGCATATTCAAATTCGATTTTCTTGTACCAATTTAACCCTAAAAGATTGAGCATATGGATACGTAACAGATAAAGCAACGCGTATAAGGGTGTCCACAGTAATTAAGGACATGCCCAACCCCAAGCCACAAAAAAACCATAGGCCAAGGCCCCCAAAAAAATTGTCCACTCTAATAATGGACAAGCCCAAGCCACAAATCTAATTATTTTTTTAATGCATAGAGATGATTTGTTACCTAAATTAATGCTAAATTAATTTTTTTAAAACAGGCGTCCCCTTTTTACTCTCTCCATATTTCTCTCCTTGCACTTCATCTTCTCCAAAATTTGTTCCAATAAAATTAGCACAAAAACTGAAAAAACATCGAACATGGGCGGGCGCCGCTCCCCGCGCGCAAGAGCCCCGGCCAGGCAAACTCTGCGGCGCCCATAGGCTCCCCCCGTCGCGGCTCCCCTATTGTGGATACTCTAAGAAACCATCTCAACTATAGTTCGATGATCATAGCGTGTTTCAGATTTAAGCATATCAATTTAAATGAGTAACCAATATGGCAATTGATTTCCATCAATAACACCCATTCAACTCGTATTTTTTAAAATACATGTTAGAATTAAATCACAACAATAGTAGAGTATCCATAAATACAAGTTAGGATAAAATCATAACAATAATAGTTGCAGCGCGGAGCTATGGTGACCTTGAGGTCACGGGTTCAAACCCCGCCACCCGCTGGAAGACTTTCGGCCTTAATCCACAAGCCTGGTTGAGCAGGATTGGTCGAATTCCGCCAAAAGGAGGATTCAATACACCTGTGGTTAAACAAAAAAAAATAGAGTATCCACCAGTAAACACTTTCTAATTGTCATTATTTTTTTGGATATATTTTTCTTTCATCAACTTTATAGAGTGTTTCAAATTACTCCCCTCTCTCGCGTTGTCTCTCTCTCTCTCTCACACACCTGGACATATGATGCAATTCGAGGGGTCTCTCTCTCACCCACACACGGACACACATGCTTGCGCGACTCGCGGGGTTATGTGACACCCAAGCTACTCACTTTTTTTTTAACAAACATCACAGAATATGAATAGACTTAGATGGGAAGATATGAACACAATGAATGTTTAGTGGCTCAATGAGCGATTATAATAGTGCCCATTGTGCACATGGAAACAACAAGTGTTTGACAAAATAGAGAGAGGACAAAAAGCAGTGAGGATGAAAAGGGGGGAAGACTTATGTGAGAGTTGAGACGAGAAGAAGGAGTAGTGGCACATTAACTAAAACAAAATCATGGTCAAAGTGAATAGGCAGTTGTTGACAAGTGTATAAACAAGTGCAAGTCAAAGTGGAAAGTAGTATATTGGAAGCTTTAGCTGTTTGTTGATGAGATAAACAATACAAAGAGTGGAGAATTGATCATTATAAAAAGAATGGTTGAGTGAAGCTCATAGAGAATGAGTTTCATAGTGGAAACTTGGAAGTCGGGGCATTTATTCTAATAGTATATAATAATAATAATAATAATATAATGGAATAACTTGCGGAGGTACACTACATATTCTAGACGTGGTATGACAGGCAATGTGTCAACTAAGCCTGTTTGTCACTTGAATATTTTAGTTCCATACCACCTATGTATGTATCTTCATTCATTCTTTCCCAGGTTAGGATGAAAATGGGAGAAAATGATGATAGCTACATGATGATGGTGATAATCACCATAGTATTACCTTTGTCTCCTTGATTTGGTGGTTTGTTGCGACTAGAGGCGGAGGGAGGAGCAAGGGTAAGTTGCCTCCGGGAGGAAGAGGGTGGCCGGTGGTGGGGGACAGCATCAGCTGGTACAATGCTGTTGCGAGTTCCCATCCCCCGGCCTTCGTCCACAAGCAGGTCCGTCGCTACGGCCCAATTTTCTCCTGTAGTCTCTTTGGGAAGTGGGCGGTTGCTTCTGCGGATCCGGCCTTCAATAAATTTGTTATGCAAAACGAAGGAAAGCTGTTCCAGTCTAACTACCCGAAATCCTTCAGAGATTTGGTGGGGAAGAATGGGGTGATTACTGCGCAGGGAGACCACCAGAGGAAGCTTCATTCCATCGCCTCCAACATGATGCGGCTTGACAAGCTCAGGTTTCACTTCCTGCAGGATATTCAGATAGTTATCGGACAGATCTTCACCAATCTACACCACAATCAGGTTGTCCCCCTTCAAGATGTTTGCCGCAAGCTAGCAATTAATTTAATGGTCAATCAGTTACTTGGAGTCTCCTCTGAATCGCAAGTCAATCACATAGCTCAACTGTTCTCACATTTTGTTGATGGCTGCCTCTCTCTTCCGATCAATTTACCAGGCTTCGCTTATCACAAGGCAATGAAGGTAAATACTATATGTTGTCCTTCTTCTTCTTCAACTCTTTTTCTTCTTTTTGACATTTTTTTCATTTCTCCTCATTCACCAGGCTAGGGAAAATATAATAAGCAAGATTAACACGACTATCGAGACTCATAAAAGGAATTCCTCCCGGGATATTGGCAATGGTGTTCTGGGAAGGCTGCTAAAGGAAGAGAGCTTACCTGATGATGCGGTTGCTGACTTTATCATTAACCTTCTATTTGCTGGAAATGAGACCACAGCTAAAACCATGCTCTTTGCTGTTTACTTCCTCACGCAATGTCCCAGATCCATGAAGCAAATGCTGGTACCTGCACTTGATACATCGCAGCTATATTTATGTACAAACACCAACACCATTTAATTACATCTAGTTTTCTACACAGGATGAGCACCAGAGCCTAAGGAGTGAAAGGGGTGAGGAGGAGATGCTAACCTGGCAAGATTACAAAGCTATGCCTTTCACTCAATGTGTAAGTCCTCTTTTAATCATCTATCACTCTGACCTCACTCCTCTTGCTACAATATATATTCTGGGCACTCAACCATTAATATTTCTCCAGGTAATTGATGAAACTCTACGTCTAGGAGGCATTGCCATTTGGCTCATGAGAGAAGCCAAAGAACAAGTAGAATATAAAGGTAATTAGTTCATCATACCACTTCTCCAAAGTGTTCAATTAGAAAGCTCAGTCAATCAAAAAATCACATCAAAGTATTCCCACCACATGTCTCGTACATTATCAAAACCAACCAAGACTTGATTAGCATATTTGCCCTTCCTGCAGATTATGTCATTCCAAAAGGAAGCTTTGTGGTGCCATTTCTTTCAGCAGTCCATTTAGATGAAAATGTCTATGAGGATCCACGTAGTTTTAATCCATGGAGATGGATGGAACCAGAAAATCAGGTTATCCATCTCAGAGGCTTTACTAATTTCCTAATGTTGAGAGATAAATATAAGTCATTAATATATTATAGCGTGCATAACATCAACAAAATACAGGAAAAGAGAAACTGGAGGAGCAGCCCATATTTTGCACCTTTTGGCGGAGGAGCTAGGTTTTGTCCAGGGGCAGAGTTGGCTCGCCTTCAGATTGCCCTCTTCCTACATTACTTCCTCACCACGTTTAGGTATTTTGATCAATTCTCAATGGCGGAGAAACAAGATATTTATATCTTCGATCCTCTTTAAAATCATTGCTGTAATAAACAAAAAAAAATGATATGAAACTACAGGTGGAGGCAGGTGAAGGATGACAACATGTCTTTTTTTCCATCAGCTCGATTGGTGAACGGATTTCAGATACAATTGAATAGAATAAGCCATGATCACCATGTTTCCACCTCTATCAACTGAACAAACAAACTATATTTGTATGTTGTTCAGAATTCTTCTGGGGTCCGAGGAAGGCTCTTCATCTGTAAATTACCTTCAAATACACATGTGTTGTTGTGGATATGGATGTAAAAAATAATTACTGCTCTTTATCAAACCAAAGCTGCAAGTCTGCAATACTATCAGTTTATTGGACAAGGATTTTGCCAAATACACAACCCAATAAACAAACTTCACAGGGATATAGAAAAAAGAATAGGTTATCAACAGCAAGTAATATGCAAGAACCTATAAATTCAGTTGCATAAAAAGTAACATCACCTGAGAGGAGACGAGGAAATGAAACACCTTGTTGCTCCAGCCGATGATATTCAAAACGAATATTCAGCCCGGTTCTGTGTTTCAATAAGATTTCCAGTTTCAGAATAACAGGAAGAGAAGGCAACTGAATCCACACCAACTTTGTATTATGTGATATCACATTGAAAAAGGACTCCAAGAACCCTAATCATTGGCGCACAAGCTCTCATTTCACCAATTCAACCAAAGCATAGAACTCTCATCATAGTTCTCCATATGTAGTTTAAAAAATGTCTGAGAAGTAATTAACCATCTTCTATGACTGAACTGCCAAATATGATGGGAGTCGGTCAAAGGAGATACAAAATACAGGTCTCACTTTTAACTTATGACCAGTACAATTATACATAGTTAAGAACTCTTCAATAAAGTAACATCCATGTAAAGTATAGTTTTATCTCTTGCACATGCATAAATTCAACCTTTCAGTTGATCAGCAGGAATGCCAACTTTCACCAGTAGTGCTCCCTGAACATTTGAGATAAGATATATGGCTTTAAAAAATAAGCAAAACATCTAAAAAACGCATATGTAGTACTTACATAAGAAAAAATAGAGTCCATCAGGCGTAGGTCACAGAAAACCATAGAGGAGTTTCATAAATCAACCAAGTCGTGCCAGGACTATTCCATCCTTTGTATAATTGTACAGTTGTAGACCATGTACTTATTCCAGTTCAAGATTCAAACACTTGTGAGTGACATGAGCATTATGAAAATTGAAAACTAAATCAGAAACATGTCTTTGTAGTTAGTATGTAACCTGATCAAGAGAAGACAAAAAACACAGGCATAGGCCAGAAAATAAAAGGTGCGAAACAATTTCTTTTATTGTCTACAATCTTACACGAATTGGGCATCTGAATCAAGCAAACAACAGCTACAAACAGCACTCTGAATTCTAAATACAAACACTGGATATAGAACTTATCAATACCAGCTTCACGAACAGGAAAATCACAACGAAATTAACAGAAGCAAACACCGCAATTCCATGTCTGCTAGTGCTAGGAGGGTGACAAAAGGAGATGAGGAGTTGTCTGTCATGTCCTTCAAAAAACACAAGCAACCAACCAACCAAACGCAGCACAACTTATGAGAGGACTTAGGGTACAAATTCATATGCAATATTGACAGTGAGCGAATCATTCATTAGCAAGATCAAACAACAACATCATCAGCACTACAGGCGGCAAGATTAGGTTCTCATGTTCAATTGGCGTCAGCATCCCTTCGTTGTTCAGACGACTGAGGAGGAGGACCGGAGAGGGATGCCAGCAAATTCAGGTGATGGCCCTGTACTTGAGCAATGGGTAAGTAATTCCCAACCCTAGCCGCGGAGGCCTCGCCAATTCCCAACGGCTGATGTTGCTGCAGAAACCTCAAAGAAGCTGAATGCTGCTGTTGTTGATGATGCTGCTGATGGTGGGAATTATTCGAAGCAGTAACCACCATTTCAGGGGGAGGAGCTGCAAAGCTCCAGACCTGCCCGAAATCGGTCCGGGCAGGAAGAGCCCAGAAGCCTCCAGCAGTGATGGTGGGGCCAACAGAAGCCGAAACAGAGGTAACGTCATCTTTGGAGAGGTGCTGGTGGTGGTCGTCGTCGTCGGGGCGGAGGCGCTTGCCGAGGATGAAGGGGGTGGGGGTTAGGAGCGAATGCGCAAGGGGCTTATGGTCGAGGGCGGCGGAGAGGGAGGAGGAGGAATTGCGGGAGGAGGGGGAGACGGTGGAGAAGCTGGCGGGGGTGGTGCCGGTGCCGGTGGCGGCGATGATGGAGGGCTCGGCCTGGCGGAGGAGCCACTCGATGGTCTGGCCGTCGGACTTGTGGCCTAGCTCGCGGGTGAGCTGGAAGACGCGGGCGGCGCAGATGATCGGCATGCGGATGCGGCGGCCGCGGCCGTCGACCTTGCTGTGGCGGTCCTTGGCGGGGGGTTTTTTGACGGGGGCGGGGACGGTCTGAAGCTGGAGGTGGCGCTGAGAGGGATCGACAATGGAGGCGTCGGCGGCCGACGTAGACATGGTTTGAGGTGGAAAAGGGGGGGGGGGGGAATCAGTGGAGGAAGGTAGGGTTTTGGAGAATTGGGGGAAAAAATGAGTGAGGAGAAGAGAGGGGGAGTAGAGAAGAGAGAGGTAATGATTGAGGGCAGGAGCTGGTGGAGACAGGCGGAGGGCACATGGGTGGTGGGCTCCACCTTCCTTACGTACTCGCACTCTCCCAGTCCCAGCTCACTCTCACTCACTCATTCTCTCTCTCTCTCTCTCAACATTCCTATTCTTCACGCGCTCCTCTTTTGGGAAAAGTCATCTATCAGTCAACTATCAGCAATAATTATCCTTGTTTTCTTATTAACGCTAATTAAATTCGACGGGTTTCAAGAAATATAAGAGCATGAGAGAGGATCCCCTGCTGTGCACAAATCACAGCAGGGCCTTGCTGCCCCATACACCACCATTTTTTATTATTATTTTTTTTATAAAATAAAAATAAAAATTTAATATATTTTAAAATTGTTTGTGAGGGGCAGCAGGGCCTTGCTGTGATTTGTGCACAGCAGGGGATCCTCTCCCATAAGAGCATCCACCTTGGTCGGCGGACAAGACATAGTCCAGCCATGCCACATCAGTAGCACTAAATTCCTCCTGTCACATCAGCTGGACAAGTAACTGGACAAACAATAGCTCAGTCACAGCCTTGCCCCATCATCAGCACTAAAAATAAATAATTAACAATCACACAAAATACGGAATTAAATTTACGCCACATATACGGGAAAATTCAATAATTTCATTTAAATTAAAAAAAGGTACATAATTTAACAAAATTACATAATAAAAAAAATTACATAATTAAAAAAAACTATCGTCGTGCAGTCCTCCGCGCCCACAACTCTTCAATTAAATCATTTTGGAGTCGAATATGAGCATCCACTTGGCACATGTCGGCATGAAAATGTCGTGCAAATCGCATATATATAGTGTTTCGAAAATTTAAAAAAAAATTCGCTCGCCGGTTCCTCGCCGATCGGGAGGCTGCAATAGCGGCGAGAGAATCGGCGAGCGCCCGAGAATCGGCGTAGCCTCGCCGAAATTCTCACCGATTTGGCGCTCGCCGGCTGCAATAGTTCGGCGAGCGTCAAAAATCGGCGAGCCGCTGGCTCGCCGACCACTGGAGATGCTCTAACTCCAATACAAATTACTTCCTTCAACCAATATCAAGACTCACATTTTTGTCATTTCAGTCAATTCATGTCACATTCCTTACTTCTCTCATATTTTATTATTATAAAATAAATATAAAAAAAATGATCTCATATTTTATTAACTTTTTCAACCCATTGTTCTTTATTTTTCTTAAAATCTTACCCACACCAAATATGACTCATATTATAGAACGGAAAAAATATATTTTTATATATTTATTTTATAATTATATACTAGGTATAAAAAGTACAATATACAATTAGTTACTATCATATATTCCCTTCATTTCATTTAAAAGTATTTATTATTTGTAATGAGATTTTATTCATTGTTATTTATATTAAGTAGATGATGGTGTTTTTTTTTAAAATAATGTGTCTCTCTCTGAGTAAATATTTTTATATTGTTATTTATATTAAGTAGAGGGTTGTGTTCTCTTTTTTTTAATAATGTATCTCTCTGAGTAAATATTTTTATAAGGAGGGAATATCTTTTTTAGTACATCAATTATCTTAAATGAGTAAATTTTGCCCGTAATATTTAATAATATCTTTTGAGATCCATTAACTATGAGTTAATACCAATTCAACTAGTTTTTTGCTATTTCCAATATTTTCATGACCAAAGTACCCTTAAGGCTATGAAGGACAATTCAATCTATTTATTCATCCACTTTTTTCTTTCTTCTAATTTATTTGGGATTAAGTTTAATAGATCTTATACTATTATTATTAATATATATCATACCTTATTTGAATATTATGATATTATTTTCTAGTGCTAGTTAATACTTTTATATGGTTACATTCTCAATTATTTAGATAAAGCTAAGATAAATATTGTATTTTAATGAATCTAGTAATTTTATTAAACTAAAAATTTAAGTTAATTATAATATATAATATATTCTACATTGAAATAAAAATTTAATAAAGTAGAAAAAATATGATTCACGAATAGTCAAAGGAATAGATATGAGAATTATGAACAATTTTCATGATGTTGTAAATGGTCTAGTGATAATATTAAGACGTGACATTGTGATATTAAACAATTAATAGAAACTATTGATTTTTTATTTAATTAAACAATCATAGATTTAAATTAATCATATATTCAACTAAGAATGTCATTGTCTTTTTTATTAAATTGATTATTGATAATTTCAACTAATTTTTTTATACTACAATTACTACATTATAGTAGATAAAATAAAACTTAGCTCTTTGAATTATTTAAGATTCCATGTACGTTAATAAATTTTAATTTATTTTTAATCATCAATTTTGTATTTGCACTTAAAAATAACATATTCTATGTATAGCTTGAATATTGAAAAATTAATATTCCATCTAATAAATTGAATTACTTTTATATACAAATATTGTATAAGTATAATGTTTACATATATTTATATCTAAGTTATTTCACTATTAATATTAAATATAGTACAATGATTTAAAATATTACAAATAAGTAAAACTAAACATAAATAATTAATAGTAATAGAATATTAATATCATTAAGATATTTTAATTTTGAAATTAAAATTAGAGAGAACATATTTTTTGGTACATCAACTATCCCAAATTACATACTTTAATGAAAAAGAGAGGGTAAATAGACTGAATTGCCCTCATTGGCCTTAAGGGTACTTTGATAATGAAAATATTGGAAAGAGTTAAAAAGTAGTGGAATTGATATTAACTTATAGTTGATGGACCTTAAAAAATATTATGAAATGTTACGGACCAAATTTGTTCATTTGAGATAGTTGATGTACTAAAAACGATGTTCCATCTTTTATAAAAAAAACCTGTCACTTTGAATAAAATGTAGTGAGTTTTTCTCAGCTAAATAAATCAGAGTGATAATTATATTGAATCCATTAAGTGATGCAACTTAAAATAAATAAATTACCCTCTATTTTCTCTATTCTATTCAACCATAATTGAGATTTCTATTAAATATAATATTTATGAAATAAATGTTTAGTGTGTTAAATTATGAGATACAAAGAGAGATTAAAATATATAAGGGCATTAGCAATGGGGCGCCCTAAGGCGTGCCCTATGGCGCGCCACGTCAGCAGTTTTATCCTCCTACCTCCCCACCTGCAGTGGGGCGCCCTAAGGCGCGCCCTATAGCCCGCCACGTCATCATTTTTTTAATATTTACAAAATCCATACGAATTTAAAAAAATAATACATTAAAATACGAATTTCATAAACTTCATTTCATTTAATAAAAATTAATACAACACAATGCGAATTAAAAAAAAACGCAAACTCAGCGACGGCGGTTACGAGCCCACACTTCTTCAATCATGTCACTCATGAGCTGTGCATGCTACTGTTGGTTGCGCATTGAGGCCTGTCTAGATAGAACCTCTTCGAAGCCTAACGGTAACCCTCTATCGGGTGTGTCGGTCGATGTGCCGGAAGAGCTAGATGCACGGTCGTCTTCATTCCAGTCGGTGATGCTTCCGCCTTCACTCTCGACTATCATGTTGTGCATGATTATGCACGCATATATGACATCGGCGATGACTTCCTTGTACCAGAAACGAGCCGACCCTTTCACAATTGCCCACCGTGATTGGAGCACCCCAAATGCCCGCTCGACATCCTTCCGCGCCGCCTCCTGCTTTTGCGCAAATAAAACCCTCTTCTCGCCAATTGGGCAGCTGACCGTCTTTAGGAAAACTGGCCACCGTGGGCAGATGCCATCGGCCAAGTAGTACCCCATATGGTATTGGCGTCTGTTGGCAGTGAACTCGATGGCCGGGCCGTTGCCGTTACATTGGTCGGTGAAGAGGGTGGACGAGTTGAGGACGTTGATGTCGTTGTTCGACCCGGCTACGTCGAAGTAAGCATGCCAGATCCAGAGCCGATGGTCAGCGACGGCTTCGAGGATCATCGTCGGGTGGCTGCCCTTGTATCCACTTGTGAATTGGCCTCTCCACGCCGTCGGACAATTCTTCCACTCCCAGTGCATACAGTCGATGCTCCCGAGCATCCCGGGAAACCCGTGCGGCGGAAAATAGTCGGGCCCCATCGCGGTTGATCGGCAAAATAGTCTTCAACCAGACGTCTGTGAGCTTCCTGGTGGTCGCGTCGGACATACGACCTATGTCGAATAGGCCAATGGACTTGCTCAGCCGACGCTGCCGCCGCCGCCTCCTTCTCGCGCTGCATTTGCGCATAGCATGCCGCCATGGCCTCTTCAACGGCTGCATCTAATGCTTCGTCAAGCGAACCACCGGATTCAGACGAACTAGAAATATTGGTGTCGTCGCCGAGATTCATTTTGGTTGGATGTAGAGATAGAATATGTAAAGAGATAGTCGATATGTTCGTATGTACAACTGAATGAGAAACGAGATTTAAATAGAAAATCAAAACCGCGTGCCATCGTCCGAGTCGATCGTCCGCGACCTCCGCAATGGGGCGGACGATGGCGCGGACGATGGCCATCGTCCGCGCTATCCTCCGCGACCGAAGTATAGGGCGCGACTATCGTCCGCGCCCTATGGCACGCACCCGCAATGGGTGCGGACGATTCATGGCGCGGACGATGCGCGCCATCGGGCGTGCCATCGTCCGCCCATTGCGGATGCTCTAACCATAAAGAAAATAAAAAAGAAAAATAATAAAATAATATTCTCTAGCCTGCAAATAGGAGTTTCATTTTTAAGTAAGTGGAAAAAAGTTAGTGGTATATTGCCTCATTTGTATATATTACTTTTAAATAAAAATATAAGTGGAATGAGTTAGTGGAATGTGAGCATATTACCATTTATAGTATAAATGAACTGAGACTCATATTTACGGATGGACCGAAATAAAAAAATGGGATTCCTATTCGTGGTCAGATCAAGTAGAAATTATATGTATTGATTTTTAAATGGCCAAAAAATAACTGAAACGGCCAGCAAGATATCCTTTACTTGCCATTTCGAATTCATCAACAAGATAATATATAGAAACAATCTTCGTCATCCTTTTAAATGGTAAAAAATTAATGAAAACACTTGTGAATAGTCTACAAATCCTGACTTGAGTTATTAAGTGAACAATGCAGATATGTACAAACTATTTTGATAATATTTTTAAGTTTCGAACTAAAAGTTCACAATACGATCAAAGTTTGAATGATAATTTAAAATGACTTTATTAAATTTAAAACAAAATATGTTAATTTAAGCTGGTGTGGGGGCCGGGCCCGGCTATAAATAGGTAAAATAAGTGGTCCTAAAACAAAAGCAGAAATATTAAGGAGGAGTGGGCCAAATGAAAATGCAATCCATATAAAAACTATTTTTTTTATCAGAATTTACTCATTTAGTTCTGCATTTTTAGTTTTTATAACTTGCTTCTGTTTATTCACTGACTGCCTCACTTGACCTATGTAATCCAAGTCAACGTCAACACCTAAATGATATCTAGTTGCACTCTCGGAGTCGACCTATATAATAGTCAGTCTAGGTGAATCGAAAAACTCTATTAAATTGTGCTTTAGGGGCTAAGAGCATCCACAACCGTGCTCTTGCCAGCGGCACGGTTGTGGGCCCGGGCGGTACTATTCATGCCTGCTCTCTGGCAAGAGCACAACACTCACAACTGTACTCTTCCGCAAGGACGAGCACAATTAATATAAAATTCAATTACACAAAAACATTTCCATAATATTAAAATTCATTTAAAACCCACAATAAATATTACAAATGACAAATAAAATTAAACATTGCATAATTAAAATCCTAAAAATTAAAAATTACATAATTAAAATCCTAAAAATTCGTAGTATTCTTGTTCTTCGAGTTCCGCTTCCGCCATAATATGGGTGAAATCCATTTGAGATTTTGAGTGGGTGATGAATGTGTTGATAGTTTGTATGAGAATTATGAATGAGAGATGAATGAGAGATGATTTGATGTGATAAATGGATGATGAATGTGTGTATTTATAGATGATTTTGGGGAAAAAAAAAATAAAAAAAATCAAAAAAATTCAGAAAAAACGGGAAAAAAACGGCCATATTTTTGGGATTTGGAAAATAGCATTATTTATAATTAAATACCGATTTTTAAAAAAAAAAATTAAAAAAAAGTTTAAACACAACGGCTATGCCGTTGACGAATGGGAGCGCGCCACGTGTGCGTCCGCTGGCACGGACGTGCTCGATACATCGAGCAGCGCCGTGCCAGCGGCGCGGCTGCAGCGGCGGCGGTCCTGCGCCTTGCCAACGGCGCGGACGGCGGTGGCGTCTTTCGCCACCGCTGCGGATGCTCTAACATCGACCTCCCAGGGTCGTCCCGACAAAATCAGAGGCTCTGTGCAAAAATCTAAAATAAGGCCTACCACTATAGAAAAAAAGACAATGCATTTTAAAGCTATATGATAATTAAAGAAATATACCATTTCGAACCTCGATTGCATAGTCTTTACTTGAACAACATCATTCTTTTGGTGTTCTTTGAAATGAAATCTTCGACGATGTTCTCATATGCAATCTTCTCCAGCATCTCACTCTCGAGTGCGATTATGGTCAAATCATTCAGTCTATCTTGTGTCATTGTAGAACGCAAATATGACTTCAAAAAATAGTCACGGTGCTAGACAAATGCCTGGGCGTTGCTATATAAGAGAAATAGCTTTGTTGGGCTGAAAAAATAGGAATACATGTATATGGGCTGAAATATTTCAGAGGCCCCTGAAAATTGGGGGCCCTGTGCGGTCGCACAGGCCGCACGGGCCAAGGGACGGGCCTGCGACCTCCTTTTCTTTCTTCTTCTGTCATCCGATAACAATAACCTACGTTACATCATTTTTACATTCCGACGGCAGCAACGATCTTATACACTATGCATGAGTCATGACCCACAAATTTCATTTCTCAAAACCGCGACTGCCTATACTGAACAATCTGTTGAATGTAGTTATCTATGTGCTTATTCTTGTATACTGTACATTCTTATGTATGAACTCATGTCTTGTAAATTTGATAATAACTAAAATTTACTAAGCATAATTATATTGGGAAGCAATAAAATAAGTCACATTCAGATATGAACATAGTAGGTGGGAAAAGGCATGAGCCGTAATTTATTTGGTTACTCACTAAAAATGTGTGATAGAAATGGTATAGAATCTCAATAATTGGCATTCCAGCAACAAATTTGATGGGCCCCACCCTCATAATAATAGTTTATTTGAAATTAGCATGATTCTATAAGGAGTATTTCAATAACATTAGATTATGATGGACATTCGTATCTCTAATACTGTCTTTATACCTCTCTTTACGGCTGTCTTATTATATCCATTATTTGGTATTAGGTAGCTTATATGTATGTGGAAAGGGAAAATGATTGCTACAAACAAAATCCCCAATATTGAGGCATTCATTAAATCAATCATCATGATACCTTTGGTCACTTAATATCTCGATTAATAGACTTGAGATTAATACTCACTTTGACAAAAATAAAAAAGTTTATTTTCAGTTTGAGAATTTTTAATAATTTTTCTTTTTATTTTTAGTAAATTAACATCTCAATTGTATGTAAAAGATATTTACATAGACTCATATTCAAAAATTCATTTCACGCCCATTTTCTTCATATTTCTTAATATCTGAACGATTGCACCTAGTTAAAAAGGACTTGCGAATGCAGGTTTAAACTTTACCAACAATTATCCAAAATCAATATTCAGAAGGGTAATCAAACTAATATTACGTCACATTATCTCAAAATCAAAAATTAAGCATTGAATTGTATCTATCTGACTGAATAATTAATAAGATTCGATATTATTTGATCTATCAAACTGAGCAACAACAAATCACAATCCAATCCAATCCTCAGTGGGCTACATTTCTGGACCCACAGTATTGGGCCTCCTCTTGTGGGCCTTCTCCTTTTTTCAATTCCGCCAGTATCATACAAAAATCCATCTTCATTTGCAAATTCGATCAAACAAAATCCAGAAGCCCTAGCTCGCTA
The DNA here is from genome assembly GCF_004379255.2 of Salvia splendens. Taxonomy (NCBI): domain Eukaryota; kingdom Viridiplantae; phylum Streptophyta; class Magnoliopsida; order Lamiales; family Lamiaceae; genus Salvia; species Salvia splendens. Next base: position 27,575,758 of record NC_056045.1, read on the forward strand.
TAATTCTGCAAATTTCCAGAATTTGACAAATTATTGATCGAGGTTCCACCGACGATGGCTGGAAGAGAAGTTCGCGAGTACACAAATCTGACTGATCCTAAAGGTATCTCCAATTTCTTTTCTGATGTATATTTCTTTCATTTTTTTGGATTTTGCTGGTGATTAATCGGCTGGGAGGGATATATGCAGATAAGAAGTCGGGGAAGGGGAAGGACAGAATAGATGACGAAGAAATTACCTTCCAGCGCATGGTCGCCAAGGTTAGAGAATCCTCATTCTCCTTTTTTCATACGGTTAATTCGAAGGAATTAAATTTATCGTCGATAAGTTGATTTTCTTATTGTAATTTGTATCTCTTCAATAAATGAGCTGTTTCGTGCTAGTGGATTTCCTGCATAACTGCCTGTTTGAATTGTAGATGTAAGGAAGGAAAAAAATGGCTGTGCCTCAGAAGGAAAATCTAATCATCAGTTTTAGTGACATAAGCTAGCATTATATTGATGTAGCTGCATTTTGGGGCTTTTGAGTTGTTTCCTGTAACTTTCAATTTCGATTAGTTTTCTGATAACACGCCCCGGCAGGGATATTGGCTTTTTCCGGGTGGGTGCTTGATAAGTGCAGATGCAAGAGGTTGCTGGGGAACGTGGAGGCTACCTTCATGGTCGAGGCGGTAGAGATTCTATGCTCTTTTTTCATTTATGAAATTTAATTCGCGTTGGCCTGTCAATGCACTTGCTTTCATGAGGTCAGTTGTAAGGTAGGTATCATTGCTTGTTGAGCATTGCTTAGTGTAAATGTGCAGCTTTGGACAGCGACGATTTGCTTTATCTGAAGGAGCAAATGGAAGCCGAGGAAAAAGCAGAACGCTTCCTACGGCGTACAGAGAAACGAGCATTTGCTGCATTTAAAATATCCTTGCAACTACTCTGGGGGTTAACAAATAGGCTCAAGATTTCTCTTTTTTATATTTCGCTTTTTAAGAAATGAGTTTTTTTCTTGCTCGTGCTTTTCCTTGACCACTAATCACAAGGCTGTGGCAGAAACTGCCCCAGCTTCAGTTCCCTTGCCACTTAGAGTGGAACCCAAGCCAAAAAGTGGAATCAGGTAAACTCTCTCTCTATATATGTACTTAAAAAACAAATGTTTGTATGTGTTTCCAACTCCATCTGATATAAAGTTTCTATATGCTCAGGCAGCAAGACTTGCTCAAGAGAGTGGTGGCAGTGAAGGCAAAGACGCAGGGTGTTGCTGCCCCTTCCGATGTAGATCCTTCCAGGGAAGCTTCGAATCAACAACCATCTAAAAAACATCGACCCTCGAATGATTACGATCTGGAGAAAGGCAAGTCTTCGACCAGTTCCAACAAAGTGGGAGAAGAGACAAAATCGGATAACCCAGTTAAGAGTCTGTTGGCAGCATACGAAAGCTCTGATGATGATGATGACTGATGCATGAATTAATGTCGTTTTCCTTTTACGGTAACGCTATGTATCTCTCGTGCATTTGATACTCTGCACGGCCTTAGTTATATAAGACATTAAGTAGAATCTACAAGCTCCCTTGTAAGAGTCCTTTCTTCAGCTGTCTTGAAAGAGACACAGAGAGAGAATATTGTTGTTAACGGAGAATATGTTTTTGACCACATTTTGTAGACATTCTTGTGAGGAATCTAAATATCATATGCCAAAATATATGAGCTTTCAACAACATTTTCCTTGTTTAAATCTCTTGATTTTGTAGTTAAGCTGTCAACAGCAATGAATTTTTTCTCCCTCCCACGTCGCTAAGAACGTGGGTTTTTTTAATCTTGCCTCTTACCAACCCATTTTCCTTTATCTGACAATGTCCGATGCTTTCTCCCTCTCAATCTCCCTATGAAGAAATCAATCACCATCTTGATAATTTCTGTGTTGATCCAATCTGTTACTGGGTTGGAGACAGACGAATTCTTCCTGGACGAACGTGATGCTCTGATTCAACTGAGGGATCTCGTGACGTCGTCCTCAAACCTGCATGTGAACTGGACGGAACGAGCATGCATCAGTGCGAACCAGAGCATCTGGGCGGGCGTTGGCTGCTCGGATTGGCACGTGACGCATCTGGTCCTCGAAGGAATCCAGCTCACTAGTTCTCTTCCTCTCCCACCTATGCTGTTCCAAAACCTTACATTCTTGACCAAACTCAGCTTCACAAACAACTCTTTGCACGGCCCTCTTCCCGATCTCACCAACCTAGTGCACCTCCAGTACGTGTTCCTCTCCAAGAATAACTTCTCAGGGTCCATACCCTACACCTACATTGACCTACCCGAGCTAACCAAACTCGAGCTGCAAGAAAACGAACTCTCGGGTCAAATCCCGCCTTTCAATCAGCAAACGCTGATAGCCTTCAATGTCTCTAGTAATCAGCTCGGAGGGCCAGTCCCTCAGACCCGCGTCCTCCAAAGCTTCCCCGAAAGCTCCTATGCTAACAACTTGGGTTTATGTGGATCCATCCCAGGAATGAGTTCTTGTCCTCTCGCTCCTGCTCCAGCTCCCTCTTCGTTTCAACCACCAGCAAGGGCCGGTGGCGGCCTCCAACCGTGGAGCATTGCTGTGATCGCAGCCACAGCTCTACTCGTTGGTCTGTCTGTACTCTGCTGTTACATCAGAAAAGCTAAAGAGAAAGATGAGCCAGAAGTAGTAGGTATAACATATACGCATACCAGCCATTCGATTGTCGTAATCATATCTTTTATCCGGTTGTCTTTTTCACTTTTTCATGTTATTTTGCGTAGTTCTCAAGTCTTCTGGCCAGAGGGGCGTCAGCCGCCCCCTCCCACCCCTTTTATCAAGAATTATAAAAGCAGTTGAACTTCTGCTAATATTTTTTTTCTGCGTTCGCCTCTCGATGAATGTATGTAGGAGAAGTGTACAAAGAAAAGGCGGATGACTCGGAGACAAGTATGAAACTGGAGTTCTTGGAGAGGCCGGTGTTTGAGCTGGATGATTTGCTGCGGTCAGCGGCTGAGGTGATCGGGAGGGGGAAGCTGGGGACGACGTACAAGGCGGTGCTGGATTGCGGTTCCGTGGTGGCTGTGAAAAGACTGGAGAACGTGAAGGCGACGAGCAACAAGGAGTTTGCGCAGCAGATGCAGGTGCTGGGAAACATCAAGCACCAGAACTTGGCAGAGATCATCTCCTTTTACCACTCCAAAGAGGAGAAGATCATCGTCTACGACTACGTAGATGATCAGAGTTTGTTCACCATGCTACACGGTAATTACTGTTAATAATTAATTAATTATGTTTTCATCCATATTTTTAGTAAGTTTCTTTTTAAGAAGTTCAGTCTCATTTTCCACTAACTCATTTTACTTAATAACGACAGAGGGCCAAGGCATTGCGCTCGACTGGACCAGCCGCGCAACCATCATCAACGAAATCGCCACCGCGCTAGGGCACCTCCACCGCAACTCCGCCTCCCACGGCAACCTCAAATCCTCCAACGTCCTAATCCACACGGCCGCTGGCACCACCGCGCCACCGCGGGTGAGGCTGACGGACTACGGCCTGCTGGGGATAGCGCCGCCGCAGATGCTCGCCGCCGGGAGGACTCCGGAGGCGGTGGCCGGGAAGAGGTTAAACCCGAGGATGGCCGACGTGTACTGCCTGGGAATCGTGGTGCTGGAGATGGTGACGGGCCGGGCGGCCAAGGCGGCGGAGAGCAGCGGCGATGATCTGTCGGGGTGGGTGAGAGAGGCCGTGAGCATCGACTGGTCGACTGATATAGTGGATATGCAGATAGTCGGGGAGAGGGAAGGGTATGAGGATATGCTGAAGCTCACGGAGATGGCGCTGCAGTGTACGGATCAGTCGCCGGAGCGGCGGCCGGAGATCAGTCAAGTTCTTACCATGATACAAGACATCATCGTATAATGTTAACCTTACCTTAACACCCCATTGATTCTAGTATTTCTTTTAATTTCTCAAATAAATTACTAGTATAGTACTATATTGCCAAATTCTGGTTTGTCTAACACTTTTTTATAATGGGTTAATTGCCTATAAATTTAGAAGGTTGGTTGAATTATGATTTGTCATGTATCTTTTAAATTTTGAATGATAAATTATGAAGTTTTAAAATTTTTTCAATCGTATAAAATTAGAAGGTTGGTTGAATTATGATTTGTCATGTATCTTTTAAATTTTGAATGATAAATTATGAAGTTTTAAAATTTTTTCAATCGTCATGATAACTTTTTTTGCGGCAAATTCGATGCTAAATTGACTCACATGTTAGTGTTGTTAATGAATAATGAAATAAATGCGAGAGCGTAGATGACTCGATGGTAATTTGGAGCTTAAGTAAGTATTTAGTTAAATGGGACAATTGAAAATTTTTAAAACTCCATGATTTGTCATTCAAATTTTAAAAGGTCTGATATAAACTAGAATTTAAGAAATCTTTGCGATTTAGAGGCAATTTATCCTATTATAAATTGAAGTAAAAAGTTTGAGATTTTCGTAATTATCTAATCCTTCTCTTTTATAAGAATTATGCATTGATGTTTAAAATACGCGGACAAAGTTGTGTTAGGCAAAAAAGAGTACGTGTACTTAAAATAACGTTTTATCCAAGTATTTTAAATCGACTATCATATCAACGTGTAATTCGCTAAAAAAGAGAAGGATTCGATAATTGCAAAATTCTCGTGATTCATTTTCGAATATTGAATAGTATGGAACGAAGTGAATTTGACTATCTTTTGTGATACATCTGTTAGCCATTTACTTTTTTCATTTTCTAGTTCAATAAAAGACTTCGTCCCTCTGCTTATGATTAATTAGTAGTATGAATTAACTCAGTTTGGATTTTACTAAATATAGTGAAAAGTGAAAAGTGAGTGGAAGAAACTAATACTACTGGAATATAAAATCTATTAGTACTAAAAATTATAAAAAGTAGTAATTAAGATGATTAATTACAGACGAATGAAATAAAAACTATGCCAATTAATCGTGGACAAAAGGAAGTAGTGGTAACTAATAGTAATAACACTACTTGTATTGTCACGTTGCTATTCAAGTTAATTCATTTGCAGAGCAGCAGAAGAATATGTTATGCTCGGACTGCTTCATCGTGTTAATATTTATATGGTTTTTGGTTGTTGGATAAGTATCAAATAACAGAAGGTGACTTGAATGTGATTGTATTTTATTGATCTACTTGTTATTGGATGGATAGGCATGCAGCATGCTTAGTTTTATCCATAGTTTTAGGTTGAAATAGATAATACATATTTAAAAACATTATGAAATTATGGTCAATTATTAAGATTTGAAAATAAAAGTTTAAAATTTAATCTTTTGCAATATTCTCATATATGTGTACTTTGATGTTGTTCATACTCCATGAATAGAATAATTGAAAATTTGAAATTTTATAATTTAATACTACTATGTAGTTCCGCAAATCTTATGAAATCATATATTATGATTTTTTTTATAAAAAATTCTTTTTAATTTTATAATTATGTTTTTATATTATTAAGTAAATACTTTATTTCTTACTTAAAATAATAAAAATAGTGCAATAGTTTGGGATGGATAAAAAAAATACAAATAACGTGGGACGGAGGTGGTATTGTATAATGAGTGTTGAATTAATCAAGATTATATTGTTTGGAGATGATTTAAAGTTGCGTTTGTTGAAATTACTTGGAGAACATGGATTAAGACTTGCAATTCAAAATGAGTTTTATGTGACTTATCTAAAATGTGAATGTCAGGCACTATCCATTAAATGGAAATAATATCAAAGTATAACATTCAATTTTCATGTTGATGGATGGATGATTGTCGGAGGAGCATGAGAGGCGATGATTTACTCTTGTAAGTCGATGTCAGCCGTTCGAGTCCGCTTATCTCCAACTTAAAATCTGATTATATGTGACTTATAAAAAAAATGACGATGACGATGACGATGACGATGACGATGTCCAGAAAGAAGATAGGGGAATTGGATTGGTATTGATATGGCAACAAGAGTCTAATAAATCCAACATCCTGTGTAAGTGGAAAATAAACATTGAAGAGCCACCACACACATTACGTGTCCTAATTCCTGCATTTCATCTCCCAAGTGTCCCTTCCTTCCCTTCATCACAACTCAATTCCTCCAATTTAACCCCCTAACAAAACCACCATTTCCATCTCCAAAGCACACTCCTCTCATCTCTCATCTCTCATCTCTCAATCCATCCACGCACACATATTTACACACACAATATACACACTCAAAGCAAAAGCAGAAGAAGAAGAAGAAGAAGAAGAAATATTGATCAAACATGCCTCGCAGGTACGCCTTCGGAAGGCCGGAAGACGCCACCCACCCCGACTCCGTGAAGGCCACCTTGTCGGAATTCCTCTCCACCTTCATCTTCGTCTTCGCCGGAGAAGGCTCCGTCCTCGCTCTTGGTACCACTCCTCATTTTCATTCTCAATCATCATCACTATCCGCTTGTTGGTTGATACAATGCATGCGTTGTTTGCAGATAAGATGTACAAGGACACGGATTTGTCGGCCGCTGGGCTGGTCCTCATCGCGCTGGCGCATGCGCTTTCGCTCTTCGCTGCCGTGGCCTCCAGCATGAACGTCTCGGGGGGCCACCTAAATCCCGCTGTCACCTTCGGCGCCCTTGTCGGTGGCCGGGTGTCTGTGCTCCGCGCCATCTTCTACTGGGTCGCGCAGCTCTTGGGGGCCGTCGTCGCTTCCCTCCTCCTAAGGCTCGCCACCGATGGCTTCGTACGCCCTTTAAATTATTCGGAATTACTGATACTAATAATTAATCATTTAAATTTCTTCTCAAGATATGATCAATTTTAGAAATAAAATATTAAATTATAACTAAGTTTCAATTTTTTATAACTGAAAATCATAAGTTTTGCAATTTTTCATACTTTTCTTCTATATCCACATATACTATACTATTTTTTTTCCTTTTCTTTTTATTCAAAAGGCCTATTTTGAGCGTCACTAACTTTTCCTATACTATATTTTCATGAAACGACGGTCTCTTTTTCTCTTATTCCTATAAAATGATGCTATTTTGAGCTAAAAAATTAATCAAATTTATGAATAATCGACTATTTTTTTTTGGAATTAAACTAGTAACGAGTGATTTGTGTGTTTGATGCAGAGGCCGATAGGATTCTCGGTCGCAGTCGGCGTAGGAGTATGGAACGCCCTCCTGATGGAGATCGTGATGACGTTCGGGCTAGTGTACACCGTCTACGCGACCGCGATAGATCCCCGGAGGGGGAGCCTGGGTACAATCGCGCCACTCGCGATCGCGTTCATCGTGGGAGCGAACGTGCTAGTGGGAGGGCCTTTCGAGGGCGCGGCAATGAACCCGGCACGAGCGTTCGGACCGGCCCTGGTGGGGTGGAGGTGGAGCTACCACTGGATCTACTGGCTGGGGCCGTTCGTAGGGGCGGCATTGGCCGGGATCATATACGAATTCGGGCTCATACAGCCGGAGACGCCGCCGCCGCACCATACTCACCACCAGCCTTTGGCTCCGGAGGATTACTAGGCATTTGTTGTTGAGTGAGGGAATGAATAAATGAATCCTTTTGTTTAGTATACGTGTGTAGTAGCTTTCTATGTATTTACTTGGATTTGTAACTTTTATTTCTGAAATAAATGCATGGATTGTAACGTTCATACCCTTTATATTTTCTCCAAAACATGGATCTTTAATCTTTTTATTCTTGCTTGATCTGACTGGAAACTGGAATAAGTTTACAATTTACTTTGTAATTGAAGTACTCTATTGTCCTAATTAAGATATACTAACAATTAAGTGACTCATTTTTTTTACACACAAAACATCCAATTATTGAATGTGGCTCAACTCATAAGAGATGAAAAACCTTATCAAAATAGAAGTCGAGCAATTAAAAAAGAACAAATATTATTGTTTGTAACAGAGAGTGCAGTGTATATTTGAATAAGTTGGATTCTTTAGAAAACTAAAGGCCAAACTAAGCCTCTTGTTGGCCCAACGGAATTGAGCCTCAAAACAATATTCTTTTATTAAATTGAAAAAAGGAAAATGACGTACCTGATTTTTCAATTTTTTTTTACCAATTGTACTTTGAATTTGTCATCGTAGGAAGATATCTCACTATTTCGTGCTCCATTAATACTAGAGACATTACATATCTGTAATCAATCAACGAATTGCCCTTCTTTCTATATTTTCTAATATTAATGCATTCTTTAATCATCACATAGATTGACTTGGAAATTTAAGTTTTTATTTTTTTTTTATTTTTTTTTTATTTTTTTTTTTTTAAAATTAACTTCATATATTGGAAATTTAAGTTTAATCATGGAAATTTAAGTTTAATCATGGAAGTTTAATTTGGAAACAAATTACCAAGTTTACTAAATTCACATCCAATATAAAGATGCATGCTATCACATTGGTGACAGAGTAGAGTATAAGTTAGCTTTTGTCATGAATCATGAGACAGGAATGGAAACAGATATAGAAAAACTAACTGTGATGATTATTATGAGTACAAAGTAATTCCATAAATGAGTTTTCAATAATGTATAGTTGGTAGTTGAAATAGACATCCCTTTTATTAGCATAGATTACATGGACAGGCACACATGGCCTGTGGCCATATAATGGATTAATAATAGAAGTAGAAATTAATTAATTATTTTCCACATCCACTTTTTCCCACCTCTCTTCCTCTATATATAGATCCTCAGACACTCAATCCATCACTCTCACAAATGTCTTGCAATATGCTGACTCTGCTATTACTATTGTCTTTCTGCTTCAATCCCATTTCTGCCCTTGAAAATGGGCTAGCTAGAACTCCTCAGATGGGGTAATTTTCATTCATTATCTGGATTTCTTCTTTTTTATTTAATTAATCATTCATCTCTTTTTTATGCTTTTGATCTTCAAGATGGAACAGCTGGAACCATTTTAGCTGTGACATTCAAGAGAGTTTGATTAAGGAAACAGGTGACATCCAAATAGTCTTTTCTTTTTCAATCACACATTTTTTTAATTGTTTCTTCAACAGCTGATGCAATGGTGTCATCTGGCCTTGCTGCTCTTGGCTACAAGTATATAAATCTTGGTAAATTAACATTCACTTTTATATTCTATCAATCTTCATTGATATATTGTTTCCCTCTAAATATAAGCTTTGTGATTTTCAGATGATTGCTGGGCTGAACTAAACAGAGATGCTCAGGTGCTTGTGCCCATTATCCATGTTCATTAACATAGGTAGTATCTTGAAACAAATAGCTTTTCTTGATATGTGGAGTATGTATGTGTTTAATGCAGGGAAACTTAGTTGCAAAAGCCTCAAAATTTCCTTCTGGAATCAAAGCACTGGCAGATTATGTTCATGGGAAGGGACTAAAGCTTGGGATTTACTCAGATGCTGGGTAATTCATCACCTCTCCCTTCTTCATATGCATCACAAAGAAAAAAGGAAATCAAGAAATGGATTGCTTCATCACTATTGCAGAAATCAAACATGCAGCAAGCAAATGCCTGGATCACTGGGATATGAAGAGCAAGATGCAAAGACTTTTGCCTCATGGGTATGTTCATTGATTGTGGAGGTGGGATCAAGACTTAGTTAATCAATCATTTGTCTTTGTTTTCCACAAACAGGGAGTTGATTACTTGAAGTATGACAACTGTAACAACAATGGCATCAGCCCTAAGGAAAGGTATGATATGTTTTGTAGTGATTGGAATTTGGGGTTGAGTAAGGATTAATGATTTACTTACTTGGAAGGTATCCTGTGATGGCAAAGGCTTTGCTGAATTCTGGGAGGAAAATCTTCTACTCTATGTGTGAATGGTTAGTATTCATCTTTGTAAACAGTTTCAAACTTCTCATTTCATATCTTACCACAGTTTCAAATTTCAAAGGGGGTTAGAAGATCCAGCAACTTGGGCCAAGTCTATTGGGAACAGCTGGCGAACAACGGGAGACATTCGCGATGATTGGAACAGGTGAATTGAATCAATTTTGAGTGAGCAAATGAATTTTCATTGCAAGAAATAACCACTTGTGTGTTTGCTAGTATGACTTCGCTGGCGGACCAGAATGACCGATGGGCGAAGTATGCAGGGCCGGGAGGATGGAATGGTAAGATTTCCTGGACAGCTCCTTAATTTAGTCTGTCTGTTTATTACTGATCATGATGTTGACAGATCCTGACATGTTGGAAGTTGGGAATGGAGGGATGAGTAGCGAAGAATATCGGTCACATTTCAGCATATGGGCATTGATCAAAGTAAGTGATGAGATTTGATGTGAATGTGACTGAGTAGTGGTTTGACCTGTTGAGTGTGGTGTGGTGTGTGTGTGTGTTTGAGAATAGGCTCCTCTGTTGATTGGGTGTGATATCCGGTCGATGGACAAAGTGACAGTGGAGATTCTAAGCAATAAGGAGGTGATTGCTGTGAACCAAGGTGAGCAACTACAACTGTAACTACTTTTGTTTTTGTTTAGTAAGGAAACAAAACACTTTGTCTGACTGTTGATTTGGGAAACAGATAAACTTGGCATTCAAGGGAAAAAGCTGAAGAAATATGTAGATTTAGAGGTAAATGGTAGAGAGAATTGATGTAGCAGTTGTATTCATCAAGTAATTGTGTGTAATGGCATAAAACAGGTGTGGGGAGGAGCCCTGACCAGAAACAGAGTAGCTGTTGCTTTGTGGAACAGAGGATCTTCAGAAGCAACTATCACTGCTCACTGGTCGGATATCGGCCTTAATCACACTGCACTAGTCGATGCAAGAGACTTGTGGGCGGTATGAACAACCTCGATACATCCACATAGTATTACTCAAACTCAAACTCAAACGCATGCGTCATGTTTCTTTCTTTGCAGCATAAAACCCGGAAATCGCTCAAAGGGAAAATCTCAGCTTCTGTAGCTTCACATGACTGTAAAATGTATATTCTCACTCCAAAGTGACAACCTTGAGGAGGCTAAACTTATAATGATGCAACAAAATAATTATGACTATACTTAATGTCTTGCTTCATTCACAAACAACTGATATCACAATTACATTACTCCTCCTCTGTTTATCACTTCATTGCACTGCTGAAAAATCTGATAATTGCAACAAACTGATAAAGTACTAACAATCTGTATGCATTAAGACTTCAGTATATATCTTCTATTTATGTATATAGGTTTTGTGGAACTTTGTACAATGTTGGACACAAAGATTCCTGAGAAAAGAATAATGCAAGTAGCAGAGACATACTACAAGGAATGAAATACTAGTATTTACTCACGGTCCCCTCATCCTTTCGACAAAACTTCTTCCTCTTTCTTCGAAGTTACGCCTCTTCACCTCAAGCTTTTCCCCCACTTTCTTCCCTAATCCACGCATGCGCTCTTTCGTTCCCATTTTTTTTGGATTCATATCATCGTCACCTGTTGTAAAGAAACGTGATGGAGAATGCACACAGGTATCCTGTCTAGGCTCTATACTCCTGGTGGTAGATTCGTGCATCTTCTCATCCTTCAGTAAAGGGGCTCTAAGATCTTGCGAAGAACTGCTGTTTGACATTGACTCGCCCGTAGAACTTGATGAAGATACACAGGGGCCTACGGATTCACCTGTTCCTTCTGGGATAGAACCCGGATTCTTTGACACCTCATAGTCGACTTCTGACCTAGAAGAATTTCCATGGCTTGATGCAGCATTATGAGCTAATTCCCCAGGTTGGAAGGATGGTGCTTCTCGTCTTGAGTTCATACCAACAGAATCATGATTGTTTTTATACCACATAAAAGGGGCAGCTTTCCTGGGGACCCAATCATCTTTCTCTGCCAACATCCAAGGAAGTATGATACTCTCACTGTTGGGAAGCACCAACGTTTCACGAATTGCTGCCTGAAAGAAAGATTGCAAATTCAGTGCAGCCATAAAAGTGGGTTGCAGCCACAGTGCTGAGTCAGAAAAGATAGTTAAAAGTCAGACAATGCACAAACTTCCTAGAGGAAAAGGAAAGGTAAAAGAGTATCCTAAACAATTCCATCGAAAATGACTCACGAGAAATTCATTTAAATTCTCCCACAACCATGCAATCTCAACAGTGGCGTCTAAATAGATGCAAATTCAGCAATCTCAGGTTACTAAAATTCATAAAAAAAATACTCATACAGACATACAACCAGATAAATGCATATAAAATAATATCGAAAGGGAACATTGAATTACTTGTCATATTTAAGGACCACAATTTTCAGTGTCGTACAGATTATGAAATAGTAAGTAAATATAATTATTAAGTTAATAAAGCAAATGTGCATATGCCTTTTACAATCATTATTTACATTTCCAATTTCCAAAACCAAAGAGAATAATTAAGAAAAGAAAGAAAAACAAATTTCATGACCACTTTATCAACAAATGAAGTTTCTCAGAAATGCATATTAAGTTTGATGAGTTTGGTTAATAAAGATGGAGAAACTAGATGGCATTTTCATCTTATCACAACTTTGAGACATGTTGGCAGGGAAGATCAATTTAAATTGACATAACTGATTATTAAGGAGAGTGTGCTGAGCTTCTAAAACTTTAACAAAATAAATTTGTCTAAGAGTGAGGATAAAAAGTTGAATGTGCATATGTTTCGGTGAGGTAAGTCACTTCTAGATAAAGGATCTAACCTTGATTCGACTGATCAGAAACAAAGCTAGGCGAGCATTTGTAATTTTGTGGTCCCCCACAAATGAATCCAAGTTAAATTGAATATCAGGCATCGAAGTAAACACAAACCATATCTGATCTGAAGGTGGAGGCTTCATGCACACCCGTATTGTCCCACTAATAGAGGAAATCCTTATCACCAATGAGAGAGGAACCTTCAACAAAATGACAGATAATCATGTCAGTCTACAGGCTAATTTTATTTTTACTTTAACTTCATGTGTGCAACTGTTGCAGCATCAAGCTCACAAGAATATCCATAAGCTAGTGAAAGAACCGATATGACGAGAATATTAGGAAAAAATATTTGACAAGTTTGGCATATCAATAAGCCTCATTCTTTTCTGCATTGCCCCCATTGGCCCATTCAATTATGTTTATCTTCTCTTATTATATTGTTATGCTACACTTGTCAATCACAGAATTATGTTCCTGTATCTGAGTTACTATACATGAATTCACACATACACATACATGCATGTATATGCAGGTACAATAATGCATTCACGGGGATGCAAAGTCCCTACATAACTACATATCTACCAGGGAAGGATTTTTAGATCAGTCAGTGTTGAGAAGCCATGGGAGTAGGCATGTGAATCAAGTAGTTAGTCTCAAGGAAAAATAAAAGGCAAGCTTCCTTTGCCGATAGCAGTTGGGATTCTTAAAATATTCTTGCTGTAAAAATTGGCAGTTCTTTGGCTTTTTTGTTGCCATCATTTTGGGTGGGACAGGTTCCAAGAAAACAAGTGAAAAATAGAGGACTACCAACTACCAACTACTTCAAGTGAAAAATAGAGGACTACCAACTACAAGTGAAAAATAGAGGACTACCAACTACTTCAAAATAACCTGGACGGAAGGAAATTTCAATCAGAAAGCAAGGACGTCAATCAAATTACCACTTTAAGGAATTGACGTCAGCAGCAATTACAGTATGTGAAACACATAAATAATCCAGAGTATGTGCTTACTAACTTGTGACACTTGTTTCGTGATAGAATGTAATATTGACTTCCATTTAGACCCTTGAGCTGGTGAATTCCCAGAGTTTCTGGGATTGTCAGCATCATCTGCAAATTTATAAAGCTAAACTGAGATGAAAGGGAATATTGGTGGGTTGATGTTGATGGTGAAAAGAAGATCCTAATATATGCTAATATGAGAGCAAAGGAAACTGAAAATCATATTCCACAACAGATGTAACAACTTTCTACAGTCTTTCAGTCGTTCTCGATCACCATAAACTACACTGTGCAATAGATATTACTCCTCCAGTCCAACTTTATTGAGTCATATTCCATTTTGGGTCGTCCCTCACTACTTGAGTCATTTCCATTTAGGGAAAAAATCAACACATTTAATCTCTCTTACTTTGTTCTCTCTTCTACTTCACTCCCTCTTCAATTATCTATTTTATTCTCTCTACTTCTTTATACGCTATTTACTTATCTACTTTATACTCTCTCCATTTAACTCACAACCACCACTTTTTGTAAATCACGTGCCTAGAAGAAACGCCTCAAGTAAGGCGGGACGGAGGGAGTAAAATCCAAGACAAGATATGTGAAAGTACAATCTCCGCAACTCATGATACATAAAATTTCACAATACAAAAGACCAAGCACATAACCTTCCAAATTCAAACATAATATAAGAAAGTACAATCTCTTTATCATCGATGAATTAAGTAACAGTTATATCTCACCTGTATCATGATATCCTTCAGTGTTTGTCTCTTCACCCAGCTTCAACTCTTTCCCAAGATACTCAAAACCTTCCAGAAGATCAGAGGGGACCTCACCATCACCATTTCCATTGAGCCGTGTTTTCTCTTCTTCAACTTCTAATTCTCGAAGCTCAAGCCTTGTTATAATGTCCAGAACCATGCCACCTAAATACTCAACATCGATTTCCATGGACCATACCTCGTTCATATCTGAGGGAAGGACCCTCATTGCAAGGATTCGTGGAGGCAGAGTGCCAGGATCCACAGCTGTACATGTGACTTCACCAATGTAACTTGGGATTCGCATATTGGATAGTGCTTTCTGTAGCGTTATGAAGGAGAAAAAATTATGAAAACATAATCTGTAGTATTGTACACCACAAAACAAGTAAAACATGTTGCAAGTAAATCTAACACAATGAGCTCCAATCCCCACATATTCGCTAAAAAACTCCTCTAATCATGGAAATCAACATACCACTTTTATTTCTAATTTAACAAAAATATTGTCCACTGGGCAGCTTGAGTTTTGAGTTCAGTACTAACTGAGGCTTGTGTGCCTCAAAGCAGCAATATACTTAGTCCATCCCCATAAATTCGGATCAATATAATAATCCAAGCCAAATAGTACTGAGCCAATAGACATCCCCTGAGATGGGCTAAGGCATCAATTCAATCAGCAAATCAAGTTCCATGGAGTAAGTGAAAGAATAATGTACTGTAACTTTTAGTACTTGTTAATTATATTCACCAGCTACTAACTTTGGCAAGAATTATTAGCTTAATTCATCCAAAATATCATTAGGCAACGGTTGAGCACGAGCTGGTTTGGCCAGTCATCATGCACATAACTGTCTACAATGAGTAAGAAGAAGAATCAAGATGCACCATTTTGTTATCAATCAGGTGAGGCATAACAACTAAACAGAAATTTACATGATGAGTAAGAAGAAGAATCACATTGTTAAGAACCAGATGGTGCATCATAATCAAACAACAATGTAGATTTTTTTTAGGATTAAGCAAGGGGGTATTTCCAAAGCAACTATGGTTAATTCTTTCACCAACCAATCTTCATAATTCCCACCAATCCATTACCAGAACATTTGCAGCAACTTATAGACAACTTACTCTGACATTAGGATTATTGAGGAAATATTTTATTTCTACAAAAAAAAAGGCAATGTGCAACAGTGAAACAAAGAACCTATCTCAATCCTTCATACTTCTATGTTTTATACTAACCACAGCTTTTCTGGCACTTCCCATCCCAAGTGCATGCTACTAATAAAACATGAGGCGAAGTTGTAAACAGAATTTGCAAAAAAAAACACAAATATATGCAGCAATCTCACACTCTAAGAACAACGTCACAATTTGACAACAGAAGATAACATTTAATGGCATATCATAGAGAGACAACACATCATCACAGAAGAGCACACTGAAAATAAGAACAAATAATTTTTAAAACCTGAATTCGAGTGTGTAAAGAACTCCTAAGCTGCAAGTTGTTCTTAGCATCAAAGAACAGCCGTGAAATAACCATATTCAAGCACAGTGTGCCTTCATCAATATACTTCTCTTTGGAATCTGCCTCAGATAATCCAGATAATTCTGAGGGTGAAACTGATGATGTCATGCTAGTGTCAGTAAAATAAGCATTAGGAAGTTTCGCTGTTGTATCAATTTTAGCTGATCCATTAGGCATGACCATGTCTTGGGACTTTGAAATTACTTTTCTTTCTTCATGCCCTGAAATTGATGCTGGTTTATAGTCATGCGCACTTTTGGAAGCCTTTTTAGCTAGTTTCTTCAGAAAGTGCCGAACCCTTGAAGAAGAATTATCAAGTTTATCTGTCCTATTAACTGGTTCAGCATTAACACCTCCTGAAGGTTTTATAAAAGAAGGGTATCCAGCATTAAGTGATGCTAGGTAATGCTGAAACTCCATAGTCAGCTTGGAAAACCATGAATTTTTTTCTCCATCATCGCAGGAAGCAAGGCGAAGGACTTTACACCAGGACTCCTTCTCCCATGCCGTATCCAAATATAGGTAAATAATTTTGGATCCTTTATATATAGCTGAATCCTTGCTCTCTACTTTGATTGGATACCTTTTCGCCCTGGCAATCATAACTTTTGAAAGTGAACTACTATAAATTCAATAATTTCCATCAAAACAAGATAAGAACTAGTAGGGCAGCAATCCTGTAAGATAAATTATGCAAGAAAAAAAAACTGGAACAAAGTTGGATCAAACAAATGAGAATGATTTTCTCATGAGAAAAGAAATATTGCGTCATTATCTTTGTTATTAAAGTCCATCCCATCCACCTGAAGGGTAGGCTATAGGATATGGATATTTGTAAGATTTGAAAACAATGTTTAGGAAAACTCAATTACCATTTTCTTGATGGAAGATCAGTAGCAGAAACAGCAACAATTGAGCACCCCCTTAGTGGAATCTCCACACGGGAAACATCCGCTTCCATCAGGACGAGATAATGATCTCTAATTCTTGCATTTTTCCTTACAGGGGTCACCTCTAAAATTTCTTTTTTTCTCTTATGCTCTTTTGGCACTTTATCTTCATGCCTAGATTTTGGAATTTTATCTGGTTCTAGAATCCATAAGGTCCCCTGAAAGCAAAAGTGTAATCCAGAAATAAGAACAGGGGAACAGCTTAACAAGAAATTTGAAAAACTGAAGCAACGACACAGGCATAAACATGATAATCTGATACATAAGAAAATCTTTCCATCACCTCTTCAAACGTGATTAAAAATGAAGAATGAAAAGAAAATAGAGACATAATCACATCAAAAAAATGAAGACCAATATCTTTAAAGCAGTATCATAGCACCGGAATTTGATTCTCTTTTACATGTTATTATGTACTCCTTCGTTTTATAAATAAGTTGTAACTTGTAACTAAGTCAATGTTAGCAACTTAGCATGGCTATGGAGATGTTCCAAAGTTTTTAGGCAAATCATAATCAAGCATCGGGTACACTAACAAGTCCCAAGTCAAAATGCTGAATTTCATTTTCATAATGTAACATCATAGGAAACATGATACCTCGTTTTCACAGCATGACAAATAGTGTCAAGAACTCAAGATAACTAGACAAGGACAAAATTCCCAATTCCCCTTAAGTAACTCCCCTCTGGATCCGTGAGCAATCAATATTTACACCTATAAAATTGCTAATTGCAAAATGTAGGAAAACACAAAATTTATTAATTTTCAATTCCGAAACGAAGATTCACACATAGAGACAGAGAGGTCGATACAAACACAAGAATCTGGTACAAGAAAACGGAGATTCCAATAATAACCGAATTACGACCTGCTTGTCATATAAGGAGGGGAAGGTGCTGAGCTCAAGGGCAGAAGGCCCTGCAGCCTTGGTCTTGTCTTCTTCCTTCGCGACTTTGCGATCGAGGCGCCGAATCAAAATCCACAGCGCTGCCGCCTCGATCGCGAGAACACTAATCGCCCCAATTATGAAGGCCAGCACCAACAGCACCGCCATTCCCGACTCTCCCGATCAGAATCCGATTCCCTTAAGCGCCATCGTATTATTCAATTCTAGAGAGAGAGAGAGAGAGAGATTAGTAGGCAGAGTAGTCGAACTGCAATTCCAATTGGAAGCAAAGAGAAATGAAATTCGTAGTCAAATGCAGCAATAAAATTATTTTGGGAGATTTTAATTTCTAATGAATTTGGCGAAATTCGAATTCGTCGGAAATTGATTATACGTCAAATCTTTACTTTTTTCACAAAATTTAAAATTCGAGTTCCTCCATTGAATACAGCATATCTTAGTTGGTATTATTAGGCATGGAATTTATGATGGCTATATTCTTGAACATGATTTTTTTCAAATTATTCCACGAGGAGATTGATTAGAAAAAAATAGATGGTAGAGTATTAAATTAGTTGCACCTATATATACAATGGAAATTTGTATTATTGGCTGGTAAAAAGGTTGCTGCAGGGGTAATTTCACTGAAAAAAAATAGTACTCCTACTAAATAGTATTTAATTTCACTGAATAAAAATAGTACTCCAACTTTAAATATAGAAATTTATAAACTCAAAAAGATTAAAATATTTTTAGGACAGATTTGCTGGGAATGGCCCAAATCCAGCTGAAAATCCGTTCGGCCCGGTTTGGAATGGTGCACTTCATATCACAAAAAATTTAAAAAATTTGTTTTTTCCACAAAATGTAAACTTGGTAGTAGTATAGTAGTAGTTTTTTCCACAAAATGTAAACTTGGTAGTAGTATAGTAGTATAATATTACAAACTTAATAGTTATTGAATTTTTCCCACCATTAACCAAATTCAGTCATGTTTCATTTGTTTATATCACACAAGATATGTTCACCACTAGTAATATGATTACAAAGTCTTTATGGTCACCACTAGTAATATGATTACAAAGTCTTTAGAAGCTAGACGTGATTATCTCTCATTTTAATGTAGTTGGATTTTATCGTTAGTGAAAACAATCCAACAATCATTTAAGTTCGTGGTATTATATGTCAAATTTAAAGTTCGTGGAATAAACAATTTTTTGAAAATTTTGATGATGTTAGACGCTAATATCTCTGGTTTAAATGGTTGTTACATAAATTTTAAACAAATATAGTATATCATTAAGCCATTAGCAGTGGGGCGCCCTAAGGCGCTCCACGTCATCAGTTTTTATCCTCCTACCCCCACCTGCAGTGGGGCGCCCTAAGGTGCGCCCTATGGCGCGCCCTATGTATTTTTTTAATATTTAAATAACTACAAAAAATATGAAAAAAATTCATTTCATTTATAAAAAATAATACATTACAATACGAATTAAAAAAAATACGCAAACTCAGCGATGGTGGTTACGGGCACACACTTCTTCAACCATGTCGTTCTTGAGCTGAGCATGGTCTTGTTGGTTGCGCATTGAGGCCTGTCTAACTAGAACCTCATTGAAGCCAGGCGGTAATCCTCTAGCGGGGGGCTCGGTCGCCGTGCTGGACGAGCTAGATGCGCTGTCATCTTCGTTCCAATCAGTGATGCTTCTGCCTTCATTCTCGACTATCATGTTGTGCATGATTATGCACGCGTACATGACATCGGCGATGACTTCCTTGAACCAGAAACGAGCCGGCCCTTTCACAATTGCCCACCGTGTTTGGAGCACACCAAATGCCCGCTCGACATCCTTCCTCGCCGACTCCTGCTTCTGCTCAAATAAAACCCTCTTCTCACCAATTGAGCAGCTGATCGTCTTCACAAAAACATGCCACCGTGGGTTGATGCCATCGGCCAAGTAGTACCTCATGTGGTATTGGCGCTTGTTGGCAGTGAACTCGATGGCCGGGCCGTTGCCGTTACATTGCTCAGCGAAGAGGGTGGATGAGTTGAGGACGTTAATGTCGTTGTTCGACCCGGCTATGCCGAAGTAAGCATGCCAGATCCAGAGCCGATGGTCAGCGACGGCTTCGAGGATCATCGTCGGGTGGTTGCCCTTGTATCCACTAGTGAATTGGCCTCTCCAAGCTGTCGGACAATTCTTCTACTGCCAGTGCATACAGTCGATGCTCCCTAGCATCCCAGGAAAGCCGTGCACCGTCTCGTGCATCTGCATCAAACCCTGGCAATCAGTGACAGTCGGCTTGGCAAATAAGTGTCGCCATAGGCCTCCACAAGCCCTCTACAAAAGTTCTTCAGGCACTCGCGGCCTGTTGTTTCCCCGACGTGGAGGTATTCGTCGAATATATCCGCCGTGGTGCCTTAGGCAAACTGACGGATTGCAGCCGTGCACTTCTGCAATGGTGTAAGGCCGGGTTTGCCGATGCCGTCTTCCCGATACGTGAAGTATTCATCACGTGGCGACAATGTCCGCACAATGCTGAGAAAAAGGTACCGCGACATTCTAAACCAGCGGCGGAAAATAGTCGGCCCCCACCGTGGTCGATCGGCAAAATAGTCTTCAATCAGACGTTGGTGAGCTGCCGCGTGGTCGCGTGGGACATACGTCCGACGTCGAATAGGCCTATGGACGTGCTGAACCGCTGCCGCCGCCTCGCGCTGCATTTCCACAAAGCATGCCGCCACGGCCTCTTCAACGGCTGCATCTAAGGCTTCAGATGTCGAACTACTTGATTCCGAGGAACTAGAACTATTGGTGTCGTCGCCGGGGTTCATTTTCGTATGCAAGAGAGGTAGAATCGTGAGAGATGAGCGAAATGAGAGAGGCGATATGTTCGTATGCACAAGTGAATGAGAAACGAGGTTTAAATAGGAAAATCAAAAAACGCGTAGCATCGGCCTCTGGACGATCTATCGGGCGTGTGCTTTGGCCGCGCCCGAAGAAGAAATCAAGTTAATAAAAAATAATTTAATTATTTTAATGCCCCCACTTGGGACACAAGCTCTCATTGCACAGCTCGACAACAAAATCTCTATTTGTTACAATTATATACATTTTCAATTAATAAAAAAATACCGATGTGGGATAATAGATACCATAGAAATAATAATTTGATAAGTCATGTATATTAAGTAAAACTCACGCTCAAACAACATATTTTGCTATCAAATATGTCACTCTTGACATCCATCTCCTATGTCGAATTCAGGTCATATATATACTCAAATACTCAATTTAGGATGATGATTTGGGAAGAATAGCTCAAATACAATCTAGTTCATTAACATACTCTCAGTTTTATATATATATTGTCAAAACTGATATCACATAGTGATATGTGCCCTCCGACGAGCAGCGAAATAGAGGTTGAACCCGTTGGCTCGCCCGTGTCTTTACCTCAACCGTTGCCACACCTCATCGCCAACTTCAACTACCACATTATGTCTATGTTGATTCTTTATTTTTTTGTACTATCTACAATATTCATGTATCGAGTTGAACATGATTATAAACTTCATTCCTAGTTTCTTTGTTGGTTCTTTCCAAAAGCAAAAGATAGACAAACCATATAAAGATAACTATAGGTCTATTGTATTCGACCACAACACCATATAAAGACAAACCATGTGTTTTATAATATTCAGACTTCTGTGACCTGTGTGTCTATATAACCTAGGTCTGTGACTAATGCAGTCCAAACAATTGCACAATGATCAAGTTGTATATCATTATCCAGTAACACTCGGAGTTAGTTATAATTTGTAATTTAAGGGTGAAAAATAACTTAAGATTAGATTTACCCTTTGAGGTTACGTGAACTTTTTTATTTGGTAGTTTTATTCCACATTGAAAATACAAATGGGGAAGTGGAAAGGACAGGGTATAAGAAAATGGACCAGTATTTAGAAAACTCATACCTTTCTCGGCCTTCGGCTAAGATCAAGTGTAGTATCTGCTTTTATCAGTTTAATATCAGATACGATAATAAATTTATATTTTAAGGGGGAAGACTGGCAAAAGCACCCCTCCGATTATAGTTTATCATTTGTTTGATCAAAATTAAAGGATGCATGTTAGGAAAATTCATCAATGTAAAATAATGGAGCCTAACTCACAAAATGAGCCATCATATGTTGCAACAACCTGCTAAATTTTGTTCAACAGATCCTTATGTTCTACCAATTAATTAAACGTTTTCCTCATACGGACCCATATTGTATCACATAGGTAAAAAATTGTTTTGTTATCAATGTGTTAGAATATTAAGAGCCAATGTTATTCTATGTTTCATTAACCAGAAACAGACGGAGTTGTTGTGAGGTAATTTATAGGAGAAGAAGCTTTAAATTAGATTATGTGTTGGTGGTTGTTGGTTTTTAAATTTTGGTGAGTTTATCCCACATTGGATATACAAAGGAAGGAAGTGGAGAAGACAAGGTATAAGATCATGGCCTAATATTTGGAAAACTCATACCTTTCTCGGCCTTTTGGCTAAGATCAAGTGTAGTATCTGTTCTTATCAGTTTAATATCTGATATGTGGACCACTGGTCCACACGATATTAAATTTATTTTTGAGGGGGAAGATCCGTAAAAGTAGCTTGCTACTTGGGTCTTCAAGTGTCGCCTTTGCGTTGCACTATTGCATTGGCAAGGCACACCCTACAAATTTTAGTTTAATCATTTGTTTGAAAATAATTAATTGAATCTATGTTTGGAAGAAATATATTCGAATTGGTTCCTTACTCTGCATATGTTTCATGTAAGCTGCCACAGTTCTAGTCTTCTACCTCTACGTAGAAATTTGTTTTTGGAAAAAACATTTCTGTATTGTTAGGCATTAAATTCTTTCCAAATTGTAAAGTGTTTTAAAAAGAGTTGGATGGTAAAGTTATTGCACCTATATATATCCAACAGTATAATATAATATAGTAAGATATGTAACTCGTGATAAGAAATGAGGGCCGAAATCAAGATTGGGAAAAGATGAAGATCTTATATTGTTGTTGGATAGATAAAATAGTTATCAAGATTATATCATATTATACAACTGAAAAGACATTGTTGCCATTGTTCTTAATAATATGCATATGTTTTAATCAATTCAACAATTCAAAAATTTAGAGCATCCACAATGGCGGCGAGCGGACCGGCTAGCCGATTCCCGGCGCTGGCCGGTTCGCTCGCCGAACCATTGCAGGCGGCGAGTGGCAATTCGGCGAGAAAATCGGCGAGCGCACGCCGATTTTCGGGCGCTGACCGATCCGCTCGCCGGTCGGCTGGCCGCCATTGCAGGCTCCCGATCGGCGAGGGATCGGCCAGCCCATTTTTTTTTATTTATTTAATTTTCGAAACACTATATATACGCGATTTGCAAGGTCCAACACGTTTGTGGCATGTCGACTGCATTGCTGATATAATGTACGCCTGTATTATCATGCACAACATGATTGTCGAAGATGAAGGTGTGCAACTGACTAGTTGGGCCAACAACGATAATGAAGCCTGTCCAAGCCACGGCGTGGCCGCCCCCAACGTACGAAGCGGGGTACCTCACAATGAAGCCGGCCACCTCCAAGCACATGCCGACACGCGTCAAGTGAATGCTCATATTCGACCCCAAAAGGATTTAATTGAAGAGTTGTGGGCGCGGAGGACTGCAGCGTTAGTTTTTTTTAATTATGTAATTTTTTTTAATCTACCTTTTTTTTAATTATGTAATTTTTTTAATTAATGTACTTTTTTTAAAATTAAATATTATTATTGAATTTTCCCGTATTTGTGTCGTAAATTTAATTTCGTATTTTGTGTGAGTGTTAATTATTTATTTTTTATAATTTTGTTTATTGTGGCTAGTCTATTGCTTGTCCTGATGACGTGGCAGGAGAAGTTTTTAGTGCTGATGATGTGGCAGGAGGAGTTTGTGGCTAGGCTATGACTGACCTATTGCTATTGGAGATGCTCCTACCGGAAAGATTATGTATCTTGGATAATGCTTTCCATATTTTGACATTCCAAAATATGTAACAATCACGTGAAAAGAACAAAGTGATTATGTATTTGTTTCCAGGCTCAAGCACTATGTTTCAAAACCTCAGCTTCAGCCTTTGCCAAAGGATCTTCCTTAGCATCAGTCCATCTTCTTTCCTTGCTCCTTAAGAGCATCTTCTTTCTGTGCAAGTGGCCGCCTCAATTGCTGCTCGATGTTTTGCTCGAAGCCGCAACATTTCTTTTTTTTGCTGCTGCCTCTCGAACTAGGTGTCAGCATCCTCCCAAATTCACATTTTAACAAACTTATTAGTCCAAATTCAAGGTCTATTATAAATCCCATTCTGAATATAATCTACCATTTTTCACCCAAAATATTATGAATATGTTGTGTGATTCAAGTGTGAAGGATCTTATTCAAGAAACAACTGAGATTACACTGATCATCATCCTCAATAGGAGCTGAGAATCACACTATATACTCCTCTAATCTAACTGCCTCACACGGCTGAAACAAGAAAAGGGAAAAAGCCACAAAACAGAAAAAGTAACAGCCTAACTCCCAACGGCTAGTTCACGAGTTTGAACTTGGACTTCTCTTTTTCTCTTCTTGGTTATTGGGCTTGGCTACTTATGCACACACTCCTCACACTTAGAAGAAGAAACAAGTATGAAGAAGCTTACAACAATTGATAAATTGTTCATCGCGTCAAGAATTCATATGTAGCCATAGCTGTTGTTATTACTGCTTTCTAGAATTGCAATATCACTGCTTTAAAGCTCGACAGCAGGAAAGGATGGTGCAACGGTGGTAAGGTTACGACGGCGGCAGTTGAGAGACGCCCTCACTACCGCCGGAGACAACCGATTCCAGCCTCACACGCCATCGCGCACATCGAAGATGAGAAGCGAAATTGCAAGGTCATAGATCGAGCCGGCGGTGCACCGTCGGAAGTATCTTTGGTACCAAACAACTGGAATTATATGGATACAAAACCTTATCTTGGTTTTTCTATACTATCAAACGGGTCCTCAATGTTTAAGATGGAAAATTGTTGTATTGGATGGTGGATATTGAAGAATTTTTTTAATAAATAGTAGTAGTACATATTTGAATTTAGAATTTTTATCCCCTTCCTCTTAAAGAAAAAAAATTAATAAAACGGAGTATATATCTGAAATAGAAAAAAAAATCAATTCCCTCAAAAAAGATTATTGTGATAATTTGGGTCGGATTTGTTGAGAGGGTTGGGGTCTAAAATTGAGCCCCAAACAATAAAATTTAAACAAAAGTCGCACGGATCAAGTTTTGTACCTACATATTTTATAAGCACTGAACTCGTATAATCCATTTTATCATGAAATCATTTATTTTAAATATATATACTGAGGATTGTATTCAATGTATTGATTCTAAGGAGGTGTTCGCCTTTTGCTTTTGCCAGATGCCAGAAATAATTCTGGATCAGATATATAGGTGGTAGGCCCCACAAATACATAATTTAATTAGTCTGTTCAGTCAGCATGATTTGGTTCACAAGTTTATAAAAAATATGCCTTAATGTCCTGTGTTGACCAAAACACCCCCATACTCCTTCTTCCTCTTCGGTTTCATCTCACATTCCTCCGCTGCCACCGCGCCACTCCCTCCGGCGGTCGTTGGAGCTAGATACCATCTTCAAACTCCTTTTGCACCTTAGCGATCTCTTCTTCCTCATCGATTTCTCACTCTTCGCCTCGATCGGAGCCGACGCTGCCGCTTCTTCACCGCGGTTGAAGCTGAGGTGCTCGATCGATTAAATTCTTCGCCGATTTTGGCCAATTCTTCTCCGTCAGCTTGTTTGTCCCGGTTCTATAGCGAGAGATATTTGATGCCAGAAATGCTTCCCGAATAAGCAAAAAACAAAAAAAAAAAGTTCAGAGTTTATGTGATGGATCGTAGTAGCCATAGATTCTTAACTATGGAGTGAGGTATGTACAGATTTCCGACAACGGAGGGAGGGATGTATTCAACACTCGCTGTGCGACGGATTTGGGGGTAGAGCTGAATCAAATTTCAAAACGAGGGATGAAGAGATACACGTGGAAGTGCAGGGTTAAAGACGTAAATTCGTGGCCAATTCTTGGGATGACGTATGCATCCAGATTTAAAAACCACGATTTTTGAAATATTTTTATCTGCACATTTGTGGAATGCACAGTGCGGGCCCATCAATTATCGAGGGCCGCCCATATATTTAACTGATACACCGAACGCCATAAATTATCAAGAAATTAGGCCATTTCTGCCCATATCTGATAAACCGAACGCGTCCTAATAGTATATCAAAACTTATTATTGGTGCCAATCATTATATAACTAAGCGAATTACTTAAATTATTAAATTCAAAAGTTACTATTAGTATCAATTATTATATACTAATTGCAATTAGTTAATTCAGAGTTAATCCTCATGATGATTCAAATCCCAAGCAGTAACGTCCAGAGCTTTTGTTCTAGCGGCAAGGAGCTTAGACATTAATGTATGAGCCCTCTTGACATCAGTTGTAATTTCTTCTTTTCTATAGTATAGGAGTTTATTTGTAATTTGAGTTAAATTTTTTTAAAAATTTTTAACATATGCTTCATCATCAACTTAGTTACATGTGTGACGTGTCCAAGCAGTTCGAACTTCGAACTAAAATTAACATATGCTTCATCATCAATTTAGTTACATGTGTGACGTGTCCAAGCAGTTCGAACTTCGAACTACTAGTAATTTTCGTTTGCCCAAAAAGGTTTGCCAACTTTCTGTCTGTTTTCACAGTTCCTCCTTTCTATAGTTTATGAGTTTATTTGTAATTTACTTCTTAGAGTTAAATTTAAAAAAAAATTAACATATGCTTCATCATCAATTTAGTTACATGTGAGATGTGTCCAAGCAATTCGAACTTCGAACTACTGGTAATTTTCTTTTGCCCAAAAAGGTTTGCCAACTTTCTGGCTGTTTTTTACAGTTCCAACTTTTAATTCGAAAATTTAGTTCGACTTTGTTCTAAATTCCCTCTTAGTAAGTGTTTAATAGTCAAACCGCTTGCATGTGAGTTCGATCACTATTTTGAAATCTGTTTTCTTGCAATTTAAATGTAATTACAATAGTAGTATGATTTATTACTTGTTTATAGTATATACTAATACCCATATTATATTCGCAAAATTTCAATGTATTAATGAAATAGTATCTCCAATTAAGGGGGACTTTTTGGTCTATTAATAACATGTCTTGAAGTCGAATTCATGAATGAAGGATCACTAAATAGTACTCCCTTCGTCCCCAAATTTTGTTATAGTTTAACTGGATACAGGTTTTAACCAAATTTTGTTATAGTTTGACCGGACAAAGTTTTAAGAAATGTATTAGAAAGTGAGTTGAAAAAGTTGGTAGGATGTGGGTCCTACTTTTAAAGTATTACTACCTCCGTCCCACAATAATTGTCACATTTTACTATTTCCGTTTGTCCCATAATAAAAGTCACATTTCACTTTTACCATAAATGTTAAGTAAACCTCACATTCAACCAACCAATTCTACTAACATTTTATTATAAAACTAATATATATGGATAAAATTTTAAGGTCAGAGTGAGTAAAAAGTTGTGATTTATTATTGATGATAACCCATGAGCAGGAAAAAGAAACGATTGTCTTTGAAAGCAAGTGGCAGTAGCAGCTAAGTACAATTTTCATAATCGTTGTTTCGATATTTCATTTTGATTTATAGGCATGCTTAAAAATATTGAGAAATTTATTGATTCTTTTTCCAATTGATTGGAAATAAATCGGAGTATTAAATTCCACAAAGTAGACCTCAGATTGTGATCACATCAAGAGAGTTCAGACGGTAATTCCAGATATATTGATAGTATTTTTAATCCTCACAGGTCTCAACTAGGCATGCACAAACCGACCCGAACCGGCGGTTAATCCTCACAGGTCTCAACTAGGCATGCACAAACCGACCCGGCCCGGCGGTTAACCGCCGGTTCGGGCCCGCCGGTTCATGAACCAGAACCGGGCCCGGAACCGGCGGGTTGAACCGGCAGAAGGGTTGAAGGGTCGGAAGGGCCGGTTCAGGTTCGGCAATATATTGAACCTGAACCGGCGGTTCAAAACCGGCGGTTCGGCGGTTCGAACCGCCGGTTCAAAGGGTTAAATAGTGTTTCGTAGGTTAGGGGTTCGTAGGGTTCGCGTAGGGGTTTAGTATAGCCGTTGGAACCGGCGGTTCGCGGGGTAAACCGCCGGTTTGTCGGGGTAAACCGCCGGTTCGGGAGCCGGTTTTCTGACGGTTCCGGCAACTTTTCAGAGGCTAGGCCGTAGGGTCAGTGTGTAGGCCTGCAAAACCGGTCAGAAACCGCCGGTTTTCGGTAAAAAACCGGCGGTTTTCTGACGGAAACCGTGGACAACCCGCCGGTTTAGGGTTGAACCGCCATATGTTTTTGTATATGCAAAAACAATTACATAATTGTATTTGTATATACTCTAGTCGATGAAATATATTTCTCTATACGGCTAAATGAGGGAAACTTTTGACAATTCTACTATATTTGTTGATTGTTAGACGAAACTCAACATTTAAAGTTGAATTGCTAAAGGTGTCCTTAATTTAGTTATGTAGAAAGATCTTCTTCGCCGGTTAAGAGTATATATATAATATACTTATACGTTTAAGAACTTCAACATCGTTTCTTGTCATTTGTAATTAGTTTTTCACTAGTAGTCTCATTTGTATTTAAATTTTGTTTAAGACTTCAAGACCGCCATATGTTTTCAATTTGTAATTGTTGTAACTTGTAACGTGTAATTTGTAAACATGCAATTTCAATAAAATTGCAACTTTATCCGTATTTTTTTCAATTTTATTTACTCACATTTCATACAAAAAATAAACTTGAAAAGTGTAATGTAAGTTGATTAAAATTGAAAAGTTGAAAAATACAAAAAAAAATTCGTCGAACCGTCGAACCGGCCCGAAACCAGCGGTTCAAGCCGAAAACCGGCGGTTTTGAACCACCCCGTAACCCGCCGGTTTTTTGAACCGGAACCGGAACCGCCGGGAGCTAGGCGGGCCGGTTCAGGTTCATACATTCCCCGACCCTTGAACCGGCGGTTTTCGACCCTTGTGCATGCCTAGTCTCAACTCTCAACCCTAACAAAGCAAATACTAGTACTATTTCTTCTAATTAATAAAATCTAATAAAATAAAATCAGAAAATGTAATCACACAAAACGGCTCCGTGAACGAACGGCCATGATCGATCCACAGGTTCCTATCAAGATGCGAAAGAGTTCGATATTGGTTCGATCATGACATCGCCGGTCACAGCCGTTGCTACCGGCGACGTGGCATCGAACCGACGGCACAGGAAAATAAAAAAATTATTCAATCAAATTTATTCAGTGTGTGTAACAATCAGATCAATGATTACAATTAAAATCATAACCTCACTGAAATCCGCTAAGATAATTATTGTTTCATCATAAGCCACAGTAAATTGAGAAATTAATAATTGAAACGAATGAATCTTATGAGAAAAACAAAGGGTTGTTTCGTCAAATACAAGATCAGAAACTCTATTTCATAGAAATAACTCATCAAATATAAAAAAAAATCCGAAATTAATAACAATTAGAGAAGAAAACTTGAAAACCTAAATTCGCTAGCTCAGTTTGCTACGGGCGGAGGAGCGGTGGAGGAGAGCAGCTGGTGATATCTGAAGGAGTAGAGGAGGAACTGTATTTATGCTTACTTTCAGCTGCTGCAGATATTAGGTATCTGAATATAGGCTTCTAATGGGCTACTATTTCATACAGTGTTGGGCTTAAGGCCCAAATAGTAAATCAATCATAGAAATAAATTATGTCCGACAATGAACCAATTCATAATTTATTTAATTTCATTTTTCCTAAACCATAAAGTTGAATTATTTATATATTTTGAGCATTATTTTTTCCAGAATGTTCCACCTAGTGGAGTGTTTAAAAATGTTAGATGCCAAAGTTATTACACCTGTATATTCAGTAGTCATAATGGTATAAATTTTGCAGATGGAAAATTGTTCTATTGGTTGGTAAATAGGTTGTTGCATCTTGTCGAATTATACTGTTGAAGAAAAAAAAACCATTGGGCCATATTTCATAGAATGGTGGGTCGGAATATGGGGATCGGCCCAAGTTCAGTTTAATACCCTCTTGGTCCGGTTTTGAGTAGGAGAATCTCATTATAATTTGTGAGTATCAATCTCGTTTAGTCCAGGATAATATTATTTTGTTTTTTTATATTTATTTATTAGTCCTATATATTACTAACAAATTATTATTAAAATCTATAATCATACAATTCAGTTAAAAATTAAAAGTATAATCGGTTTCTTTCTCTATAACTTCAGATAAGTAGATAATATATAATTTTTTTATACTAACATAAATAATATCAATAATATTTTTTAAGATATTATAATCAAAATATTATAAAAAATAAACTACCGGATGATGCTAACCTAAGATGAGTAACATAACTTATTTCTCTATGTATATATCAAAAAATTTAAATTGGGGGATGTGAGGTATCACCAAAATACGTTATTATCAAAATAAATTCCAAACATACAAATATCATATCCCATTTAACCAGTTTTTTTAAAAATTAGTAATTCTACTTTTATTATCGTTATGACTTGGGCATATTATTAAAATTAACTGAGAGTGGGTAAATAAAATTAATGATAAACTAAATGAAGCTGTCATAAGGTTGTGGAGTACGTATTAATTGAGTATATTAATAAAAAATTACTCTCTTTTGTCCCATAAAAATTATATGCACTTTTCATTTCTGTTCGTCCGATAAAAATATGAGCATTTTTGAAAAGTTGCCTTCCACTCATTAATCAATCATATACATTAATTTATTTATAACTTATATTACTAAAGCCTACTATTACAATCCATTAATAATATTATAGTTCTCACTATCCACTAATACTACTTTAACTACTCTTCTTATTATTTTTCTCTTTTACTTTACAAATTATACATTAATTGAAGTGTCATTTAAATACACATATTTTTATGGAACAAAGAAAATATTAGTCAATCCCGTAATTACTTTGACATTAGTGGGATGCATAAATATGTGTATGTGCGTCTAAGAAATGAATAACAAAAAGGGTAGCAAAACATTTATTGGTACCATCCCTCGTCTTCAAATTTACCTAATTTACTATCCTTTCACCAAAAAGTTTACAATCGTCTTTTGTAATTAATGACTAATATAGGTTTAGGGGAAATAATTACTGGAATTTATTGGTCGGAAAATGATAATGTGGAAAGTAGTTAATTAAGACAAAATTGACAAATAGATGACACGTATATGGTTTATAGGCTTTAGTTTTGAAATTCCAAAATTAATTAATTAGCGGATTAGTATGGGAAAAAACGTCATAGGAGTCAGTCATGATCCATCCACATACATGGTTAATTGTCAACATTCAACACATGATATTATTGACAAAAATTTCTAAAATGTTAGATTTATTTTAATAATTTTATAACTATATTACTATACTCTTTGTGTCCACGAAAAATAACCCTTATAAGTATGATCTATTTTAATGCAAAATTAGAGAAAGGGAAAAAAATCATAAAAATAATACTCCCTCCATCCTGGACTACTCGCACATTTCCTTTTCGGCACGGAGATTAAGGAATGAGTGTATAGCAAAGTCAACAATTGCGGCTGTAGGTGATAATTTTTACTAAAAATGGAAAGAGTGCAAATAACTTGGGACGCCCAGAAAGGAAATAAGTGCAAGTAGTCCGAGATGGAGGGAGTATTTGTGAACGGTGAAGCTCATATTGTTTAATGGTAAAAGAAATTTTAAAAGTAAATATAGACAAATTTTTTAGATGGACGAAAATGTCAAAAACAAAATACTAATATGAACACATCAAATATGAACTAACTTTGCTAAATGGACTAAATGAAAAATGTGAAACTTCATGGACTGGTGTCGGATGGAGTATTCTTTTATTATTAAGCATTATTTAATTAGTTAAATTTGAGAATTTAAAATTTGTTTTATATTGCATGTCCAACCTTATACTTAATTCATTTATGGTTCTTTGTCGTTTCCATTAGTTTCAAGATAAATATATAAAATAATTAAAATAAAAAGTGAAATTTTGTTAGATTTGCTAAATTTAAGCTATGAGCGCACTCCAATTTTTGAAAGTTACCAAATTTATATATAATCTTTGATAATTTTATCAATTACATTTTGTATTTTTAAACTTATCAATGTTTTCATTCTGTATGAATCTCTAAAATCAGAATTTTACTCCAATGGCCAAATCCTGACAGCAAGAAGTATTATAAGATAAGACAACCTATTATTTTTTTTCCAAAAATATTATATACTACCATTCTAATATTAATATGATTTGTTATTTAAAAAAAATAATTATCTGAGACGATTAATTAAACTAATACAAATTGAAAATTGTGATACAATTAGTAAGTTGAAAAACCTAGAATAAAAATGGTATAATTAGTAAGATAAAAATTAATATATTTCAAAATTTATAGAGAACTAATAAAAGAATAAAAAATCTCACACATCAACCCTTAAAAATATTTGTGTAAATTAAATTTGTAGTACCTTGTTTGGAAAGTTATAAATTCGTCAGTAAACACAACGACAGGAAACAAAACAGTGGCCTAATTTCCACTTTTATATACTTATCTGTTAAATATAAATCCAATTTAATTTACACAGCAAATTGAAAGCATAAAAAAAAGGGTGAAATGTCTTGATCGTTCCCGTTAGCGTATATATTGATAGTGAAAAAGGGTGGCGTGGCGCCTAACCACCCTCTTTAAATTGCGGTGGGTTTGCATTAAATTGCGACTCTAACACCTACCTGCACGCATTAATTGCCTCACCTCACCATTATCAATGGCTGAAGAAGATGATGAACATGACAAATTTCACATGATCAATCCCACTCCAATCGTGTGACTCAGCTTCCAATTCGCAGTCAAGCTTCGCCAATTTCATTTCCCAGTCAACCTCATCGCTTCCGCATTTCAGAATCACGCACTGGTACCTACATATAAAAGTATTAGTCCGGAATCGAGATGAAGAGCTCGTCGGAGGTGGTGATGGAGATAGAGGCGAACAAGCCGCAGGGGAACGGGATGGTGATCGGAGGGCTGAGCCCGCTGAGCGAGAGCTTGTGGAAGGAGAAGACCAACACCGAGTTTGTTGGTGACGTGTCGGCCAGGCTGGCGTGGAAGGATTTGACCGTTGTGGTCAGCCTCGGCAACGGCGACACGCAGAATGTTCTCGACAGACTCTCCGGCTACGCCGAGCCGGGATCTTTCACCGCGCTCATGGGCCCCTCCGGATCCGGGAAGTCCACGCTGCTCGACGCCCTCTCTGGCCGCCTCGCCGCCAATGCCTTCCTCTCCGGCACCATCCAGCTCAACGGCCGCAAGGCCAACTTGTCGTTCGGCACCGCTGTTAGTTTCTTATCCCGATATTACCAATTTTATCTTAATTCTCAAAACTAATGCTTTAGGATTTTTTAATGGATAAATGAACATAAATTTTAAAGTTCGTGTTATCTATTTTTTCTTTATATGTTTTATTTAGATGATTGATAGCATGCTAACTTTATATGTCTAGGCTAACCCTGATAAGTAAATGTTCGTTCGTGTGTAGGCATATGTGACGCAGGACGACAATTTGATAGGCACGCTGACGGTGCGCGAGACGATATCGTACTCGGCTCGGCTGCGCCTCCCGGACAGGATGGCGTGGGCGGACAAACGGGCGCTGGTGGAGAGCACGATCGTCGAGATGGGGCTTCAGGACTGTGCGGACACGGTGATTGGGAACTGGCACCTCCGCGGGATCAGCGGCGGGGAGAGGAGGAGGGTCAGCATTGCGCTTGAGATCTTGATGAGGCCGCGCCTCCTTTTCCTCGACGAGCCAACTAGTGGCCTCGACAGCGCCTCCGCCTTCTTTGTCACGCAGACCCTGCGTGGCCTCTCGAGGGACGGACGCACCGTGATCGCGTCCATCCACCAGCCCAGCAGCGAAGTGTTCGAGCTCTTCGACCGGTTGTATTTGCTCTCAGGCGGTAAATCTGTCTACTTTGGCCAAGCTTCACAAGCCTACGAGGTAACGTAAACATTTACATTGAACTTATATAGCATCTGCACTGTGATGGCATTAACATGAATCGCGATTCACGCAGTTTTTCGCTCAAGCCGGGTTTCCGTGTCCGGCTTTGAGGAACCCGTCTGATCACTTCCTCCGCTGCATCAATTCCGATTTCGACAAAGTTAAAGCAACACTCAAAGGATCTATGAAAATGAGGGTATCACATTCTTCAAATTCTCTTATTTTAGAATGTAGTAACTAAATTGTTTAGATTGATTTCAATTCTGTATAAATGAATCAACAGTTTGAGATGAATGATGATCCAGTGGATAGAGTGACCACAGCAGAAGCTATACGTACACTAGTGGATTCTTATAAAAAATCTCAGTATTATTACTCAGCAAGAGAGAAGATTGAGGAGATGTCTAAGATTGTGAGTCATTTCACAATCTAATTGCATAATTATGCAGTGAATTTGAATCATTTGATGATCTTACTTGCTATATGTGTGTGTGTGTATCACAGAAAGGAACTGTGCTAGATTCCGGAGGGAGTCAGGCGAGTTTCTTGATGCAGGCTTTCACCTTGACCATACGGTCATTTGTTAACATGTCGAGGGACTTCGGCTACTACTGGCTCAGGCTCGTCATCTACCTTGTGGTCACTGTCTGCATCGGAACTATTTACATGAATGTAGGAACCAGCTACAGCGCCATTTTGGTATGTTAGAAACCATTCTCACCGTATCCGTCTCCTGTATCATCGACTTGATCATGTATGCTTCTGCAGGCGAGGGGCGCCTGTGCCTCCTTCGTGTTCGGGTTCGTGACCTTTATGTCGATTGGTGGATTTCCTTCCTTCGTCGAAGACATGAAGGTATATATGTGAGGTGAATAGATTAGATTTTTGATGAGGATATGTGTGTAATGTGTGTTACCTGGTTTAGGTGTTCCAAAGGGAAAGGCTGAATGGTCACTACGGCGTGGGGGCTTTCGTGATCAGCAACACACTATCCGCGATGCCGTTTCTGATACTGATCACCTTCCTCTCCGGGACCGTCTGCTACTTCATGGTGCGGCTCCACCCGGGGTTCACGCACTACATCTTCTTCGTGCTGTGTCTGTACGCGAGCGTGACTGTGGTGGAGAGCCTGATGATGGCCATCGCCAGTGTCGTTCCCAACTTCCTCATGGGCATCATCATCGGAGCTGGGATCCAGGGGATATTCATGCTCGTCTCTGGCTACTTCCGGCTTCCCAAAGACATCCCGAAGCCCTTCTGGCGATACCCCATGTCCTACATAAGCTTCCACTTCTGGGCTCTGCAGGGCCAGTACCAGAACGATCTCAAAGGTTTGATCTTCGACAACCAGACCCCCGACCTCCCCAAGATCCCGGGAGAATACATCCTGGAAAACGTCTTCCAGATTGATATGCAACGATCAAAATGGGTGGATCTCAGCGTTCTCCTAAGCATGATCATCATCTACCGCATCATCTTCTTCATAATGATCAAAGTGAACGAGGACGTGACTCCCTGGGTCCGTGGCTACATTGCAAGACGACGAATCCAACACAAAGGAACAAACCAGAGCACCATGGTTTCCCCATTTGGGCTCACCCAGTCCCCTTCACTCAGGACTTACGTTCAGCCACGAGGCTCAGCCACAACCAAGAGGTAGAAACAGACAACGACATCAGCCATTTCCCACTGCTCATATGTCCACTAGCTAATCCACTTTCTAAGACGACTAGTATTTATTATGCAACATTGCAACCTAGCTACACTTTACAAGTCTTCATTCTGTCTTCATATATATGGATCGGATTAACTTGCTTCAACTTTTTATCCTTCCAAATAACTCATTTTACCAGCTGTTCTCGATTGTGTAAATAAACTAGGCAATACACAAATGCCTTCCTTCTTATAAAGAACAAATGTAATACAAAGGAGTTGCAAAATTACATCACTTGGCTAGGTCACCGTCTCCTTTTCTTGCTCTGTGACCGTATGAACCGGAGAAGCACATCATGGTTTCTGCTGTAATTTCCTATCATTTACCGACAAGTTGCTCATTTGGTAGACCAAGTACAACAAAATAAATACACATCATTCTTTCCCTATAATATCCACTTATACCCCGAAACAGATGAGACGTTGTACCAAACAATCCGCAAACAAGTAATGTAGGCAAGGAGAAGCAAACCTGAAGTTCATCCTCCATCTCTCAGCATTGATTTTCTAACTTCTTGATGTCGGGTTTAGGATGCACGAAATATAGGTTGTTCCATCGCCTATCGAGCCTAATACTTGAATGAATCGAGAAATAAGCCAAGTGAAAGGCCAGCCTTCCAATAATTAGATATGATGATCACCTTCTTTACATTGCCAGCCAAAGGAAGAGAGGCCTTGTACATGAGAGCCCCAATACCCTCCACCACAGCCACAGTCAAGGCAGCCGAGAGAACATCCCAATCACCGGTCTGCCCTATTACAGTCGCGAAAGCAGTGGCACAATAGAACCCCACCAAGAAAGAGAATAGCTTGGCAGGCAGGTCTCTCGTTAGCTCTCTTAGTCACGCAGTTAGCTTCAACAGAAACGCTTGGATAGTCCTAATAAGCCTAGTCGTCCCTCCAACGGATTCATTTGAATCTAGCCAATTATCATCAGCTGCGCTTCTAATAGACCACACCAGCTTCCTACACAATTGCATCAAGTTTCAGCAGCTGGCATTCAATAACCTATGCATAAAACTTGAAAAAAAGACACACATACACACACACCTGTATCTCCTTGCAGTGAAAGGCTGAGAAAATGTCAAGGGAATTGGTACAAATTTAGGACACGAAAGAGCAGCAGCGAGCAACCTTGATTTGGAATCTCTAGGTAAAAGAATGAGCTTGGGATTTGCTAAGTAGAACACAATTTCTGTTCCCACCACGGTACCTGCAACCCGACAACCACATTCAAGAACATACTAATACATTTAATCCCATTTCTAAAAATTTCTCATCAACTCAATTTTACATCTCAATCTATCCTTAAACTGAAAACTTCTAGAAAAGATCTAGTAGTAATTTTTAATACTCAATATCAAGATGAGGTTGAGAGAGCTTACCTTTAGTCTAGAGAGAGAGAGATTGCCGGAAAAGCCACAGATTTTAGCGAGAGAAGAAAGATTACTTTCTCAGTCGATGGTTTCTGATTTCGTGATTTTTGATTTTGGAACAAAACCCAAAACAGTTGTCCCTTTTCTTCAATGAATTTTTTTACAAGATATTAACTTAATTATAAAAAAATGTTCATAATTTTTGTGGATGGCGCCACTGTTTTTTCAATTATGAGTAGCTAATTTCTCATTTTCTCAAATGAATTTTGATGTTGAAAAATGCATTTTAAAATAAATTCCAAAATTTATCTAGTCGTATTATAATAATAATAATAATAATAATAATAATAATAAATAAATAAATAAATAAATAAATAAATAAATAAATAAATAAATAAATAAATAAATAAATAAATAAATAAAATTGCGAATGTGATTAACAAGAAAATGAGGGCGTCTGAAACTAAATGGGTCTTTGAAATTGATTAGATTCACCATTTTTTGTAGCTCCAAATCAAAATATCTCCCTCTCCCGGCCTCCACCGCCGCTCCCTTCCCTGCATCTACATACACATATTTTTTGTCGTTGCTCTTGATTCACTGTAAAATCCTTCCAGATTCAAGATTTAGTCGATTTCTATCTAGAAAAGGGGATGGATCTGGACCAGTGGATAGCTAAGGTGAAAGAGGGCCAGCACTTGTCCGAAGACGAGCTTCAGCTTCTCTGCGAATACGTAACTTCTTCTTCTTCTTCTTCTTCTTCTTCTTCTTCTTCTTCTTCTTCTTCCTCTTCTTCTTCCTCTTCTTCTTCTTTAATTTTGTCTTCTTTAATGTCTGACGAATTCGAGAATCCCTATTCCAAAGGACGGAAAGCACTGGAACAATGGTTTCATTGGTGTTGAGTCTTAAATCTTGGACTTTTCCAGTAGTTAGGGTTTTGCCTTGATCGTTTGGTTATTGGGTTTAAGTGATAACTAACTTGACAGAGTATTGGGTGGATTCTTGTTATTTTGTAACCCACTGCTTTGTATCTTTGTTGCTACACTTTTACTCGAGAAGAGGTTTTTGAATCACTCACTATGTCTATTCTGGAAAATCACTATGTAGATGAATTGAGCAATTGTAAGTTTTCAGTTTGGAGTTTTGATATTTGACTTCTAAATGATTGGTGAGAACTCTGCATCTGCAAGCTACTATTTAAGAAAAAAAAACTTGTTTTGGTTGATTTTAGAAAAAAAGATCCCCGAATGGGGGAACCTTTTCTGTTTGTATGCTATGAATTATGAAAGGGAAATGAGTCAATGTCAATGGCGTGTTTAAAGAGAAACACGTCAATGATATTGGCTTGTTTAAAGAGAAGACGGAGGCTTACACGCCATTAGACTGGCGTGTTCAAATTTTAAATGAAACACACCAATAGCATTGTCATTTCCATTTCATAGAACACACGAAAAGGTTCCCGTTCAGGAAACCTTTTTCTAAAATCATTCAAAATGAGAATTTTTCCAATATTTAATCCTATTCTCCTTTATTTATTTTCAGCACTTTCGTTATTTGTATTCATGTCGGATGACTCTGATCCGGAGCTGATAAACCTTGAAAGTTTCTTATTTTCAACCTTCTCTTTTTGGTTTTATGTTAATGCCTTAATGCGAGTCATTAAAAACATAGAC
Organism: Salvia splendens; assembly: GCF_004379255.2. Lineage (NCBI taxonomy): Eukaryota > Viridiplantae > Streptophyta > Magnoliopsida > Lamiales > Lamiaceae > Salvia > Salvia splendens. The sequence continues at coordinate 27,614,664 of NC_056045.1, forward strand.
ATGGACATGGGCCACAAGCCATACTACACTTCAGTTGCGCCGGTGACACTTATAAATAAATGCCCGTCAAGTTTTATGGATAATGAACAATACAGTAGACAAATCAGGGTTGAATGATTGTGTTTTTCTTGTTCAATATCCATTTTCAGTTTTTAACATCTGTTGTGAAAGTGGTTTTTTCTTTAGAAGTGATCCAAAACCACTTCTTCATCTCTTATGACATATGACTGGCCTTGCATTTCTTGCTCTCTAGAGTTCTATAGATCATACTTAACATGTAGTCCGACATACACATTGAGCCACTATAAGATCTTATGATGGCGGACTGCTAATTTACTGTATAATGTGTGACATACACATTGCTCCATTATGGCAGTGAATGATTAAACTGGGGCATCATGCTTGTACTAGTTGCTGAAGGCAAACCCACTGGGATTTGATTCATTCTTTAGCTTAGATTCTTGTCTTTTCATTTTAAATTAGTTGTCTTGTGAGCTTCTGTGTAGATGCTTGGGTTTCCCTTGTAGTTCTTTGAATACATTGCTTTAGTTACCCCGCGTTTGTTACTTGCTCAAGCACTCTCTCTCTCTCCCCGCATGTACACCTGTTTTTCATTTATAGTATATTTCTTCATTTGGTCTGGTCCTGCCTTATTCAGGTCAAGGAGATTTTAATTGAGGAGTCGAATGTCCAGCCTGTCAACAGTCCGGTCACAGTTTGTGGTGATATCCATGGACAGTTTCACGATCTAATGAAGCTTTTCCAGACTGGAGGTCATGTACCAGAAACAAATTACATATTTATGGTAAGTAGTTTGAGGTTATTTTCCTACTTCTTGTTTTATGTTTGTCCTAATTGTAATTTTGGCTGACAGGGGGACTTTGTTGATCGAGGTTACAATAGTCTTGAAGTTTTCACCATCCTTTTGCTCCTCAAAGCAAGGTGTGTATAATTCAGTTCAGGGATATTTATCTATTGGAATTGGTATGTGTCATTATTTATCATTGGGTCAGTTCATCATCACCTTCGTACTAGTTTCCTGCTCTAAATAGCCAATATGGTGTGTAAAGGATGAGTAGCCATTTAAATTATCCTCAGAACTTAGTAATGGATTACAAATGGTGACTATTTAAAAGTTCTCTCTTTATTACAAACGAATGTTTCCCAGAATCAGAAACTTAAACTGCAGCTCTGGTTGTTCTAAGTTCATCCAGAAAGCATGTCCACCAGTTAACCAGTAGTTCACAATCTTCTATACAGAATTATATAATTCCATATATGACACTTCATTCTCCTCATGAAACATCTATTCTCAAAACTCTCTACCCTTGTTTGGTGTTTGATGTTTGATGTTTGAAAATGCTTGTTAAAACATAATTACAGGTCTTTCGCCCCTTTCTAGAGGCAGGAAGATTTTTTTGGAAAAATGAGCACTTGATAGCTGTAGTACTAGACTGTTTCTTGTGGCTCCTTGTGGTTATTTATTGATATCACTTGCATATGCTTTCAGATACCCTGCTAACATTACTCTCCTACGTGGAAATCATGAGAGCAGGCAGCTAACACAGGTATTTTCATTAAAGAAATAAATATTTTTATGGCCATAATAATCTCTAGAAAACAGCAGTTCTTTTATGAACTGCAGTCGTACATACACTTAGATTTCTTCAGGCAATTAGTCAGCTAAAAGGGATTTCTGAGTGAGCCTTTAATGACACCGACATTGACTTCCATTTTCAGCTTTTTACAATTATGTAGTTGATGGATCTCATATCATGTTCTCCTTTTATATGCCCTCTTTCTTAGAGTGATCATCTGAAACGGGACAATAGGTAATTAGGCCTCCTGGCATTCTATTACAAATTTTTGAAGAATATATTAAAGGAGGGAACAAATATGTGCCACTCACAAACAATAAAATGGGAAATTGGATATAAGATTATACACACACTACACACAGTAGTAGGACTCGGAGGCGAAGCTAATATGTTTGTTTCCTCATATCATGGGACTATATGCTTTGCCCTTTTGAATTTATGCCGAATCTGTTAATGTATTTTGTTTTTACCCACTGTCTATCTTCATGCATTTACCATTGCAGCCACTTCAATTCAATTAAACAATACTAATAATTACTAGGAAACTAAATAGTTTTGTTTAGTATGTAATTTATTATTTTTTTTAATTTAAGCATTTCTGGACACTAATTTAGTATGTTTCATTCACATAATTAAGGCATTAGGCACATATATGACAAGATTGTCAACATATATTATGTCAATACTTGGTGTACTAGTTCTCATTAGAAGGTAAGTGGGTAACTGCAGAATTTGTTGTAACTGCTAGTTTGGTAGTGTTCTTGAGTACTGATGAATGTCCATGTTCATGTCCTCCACAGGTATATGGATTTTACGATGAATGTCAAAGGAAGTATGGGAACACTAATGCTTGGCGTTATTGCACGGATGTTTTTGACTATCTTACCTTGTCAGCAATTATTGACGGCACGGTACGCATTCTTTGATCAGAAATAGGAATTAAGTGGAATCAAAAATCTAATTCTGTAAATAGTCAAATTAATTTTTTTCTAAAATTAGTTAAATAATTCACTCATCTTTGTTGGTAGACCCTACTTTTATTAATTTCTAATATCATCATGCCACTGATTCACCGCCTTTTTTAAAATCCCAGGTACTTTGTGTACATGGTGGCCTATCTCCAGATATTAGAACTATTGACCAGGTTAGGTCATTTTCATTATACAGGGGTTTTAGTTGGATGGTGTGTCCACTGTCCTAGGTGATGTAATAGTAATAATTGATGAGTGCTCGTGTGCTTAATGTATATCAAGTCTTATTATGTGCTTCTCCATTTCCTCTGGTAAGCAGATTCGAGTTATAGATCGTAACTGTGAGATCCCACATGAAGGGCCCTTCTGTGACCTAATGTGGAGCGATCCGGAAGATATTGAGACATGGGCAGTGAGTCCCCGAGGAGCCGGCTGGCTTTTTGGATCAAGGGTCACCACTGAGGTGCGTCCACATGTCTAGGGATAACGGTAATTAGGTTAAGCTGAAATGCTTGGATGTTGTTTTGCAGTTCAATCATATCAACAAACTCGACCTAGTTTGCCGCGCCCACCAACTTGTTCAGGAAGGTCTAAAGTATATGTTTCAAGATAAAGGACTTGTTACAGTGAGTTGCTTATTCTCTTGATAGATCGAGACATGGTTTATAATATTTCGATTGATGGTTGTGTCTTGGACGATGCAGGTGTGGTCTGCGCCAAATTATTGTTACCGCTGTGGAAATGTGGCATCTATACTTAGCTTCAACGAGAATATGGTACGAGTGTCGATTATGTGTTTGTGTCTGTTGTTTTGACGGGTTTTTCCAAAGATGGAATTTTGATTTCACCATTGTATGGATTAGGAGAGAGAGGTGAAGTTCTTCACTGAAACAGAGGAGAACAACCAAATGAGAGGACCAAGAAGTGGAGTACCTTATTTTCTCTAACTTGGGATTTGGTTTTTATTCTTTTAGTGATGAAAATGTAGTTTGGATGAAGATATATACACTTTTTTAGATGTATTCCATTTCCCAGAGAGCTTATGTTTCTTGATTTTTGTTATAGATCTCATTCATATCTTACAATTGTTTTCCTTAATATAGCATTTTTCCTGTGTTTTGTATTCTACTTTTTTATCTTGAAACAGAAAACATGCACTGGGTGGGTATATTCCTTGTTATTACAGTGGGTGAAATGAACTCAATTCTATCTATTCAGTTGCTCAAAATTAACTTGTTTTAGGAATCAAGATTAATTTTGTAGGCCAAGATTTATAAATCAAAATTGATGACATTGTCCCAAAACTAGTATGGAGCTTTAATCCATCAAAAAATGAAGTCATCCAAATGTCATCAAAACTCGTATTGATACTACTGACGTTCTCCCTTTCTACTTATTAAAAACAAATTTATTAAAAAATTAGGTATAATAACCATTTAAATAACAATTCAAAGCTTCTAATCCTCAAAGAAGGGGATTCACCTGCAGCATATAACTGCCTTCATCCTTGAAAAAGTTCGTTGACAAGTATGGTGCTACAAAGAAAATATTTGAAAGAAGCAATGGGAGATGTTGAATCCAGAAATTTAGCCTCTGAACTGAAAACAAGATCGAATTTTGAGCTGCAGCTGTCAGATTGAAGTTGAGGGCATGTATTCTTGCTTCAACATAAAGCAAGTAGCTAAAAACGGCCCGATTCTGACTTTTTTTTTTGTTGTCAAACAGGGACAGGAAGCTGAAGCAACGAAGGACGCCAGACATTATGAAGTTGCGTACGAGACGACACAGGTTGAAGTGCAATGCATTTGTGGCCTTTTCAATTTCAAAGGCTATTTCATTTGTGCAGGCACCTTAATCACAACAGTTTGTAGAAGAAATACTACAAGAGCAAATTTGCGTTGTGTTGTTTCCTAATCGTACTTGAATATATACTATTCCATTGGTAGTATCTCAATTTTACATAATGATCCGAAGATCAAAATGTAATTAAATCTCCATTCACCCACAAAAAATCTTTGAATAATTAAAGTAAAGCTAAACTAGGAAAGAGGTATGGGAGAAGCATGCCATATCTTTGAATTATAAACTAGGAAAATAGGTATGGGTGAAGCATGTGCATTGTTTTGAATAAATTCCCCAAATGAATTCAATAATTGGGTTAGGCTGCCAAACCAAACTTGACAGTTGCCAATTTCCCTCCTTTTTCACTCTCCACCATTTGCCCTAACACTCATTGTTCACTTCATTCTATTCAAAGTTCAAACCACCGCCGTCTCCTCTCTAATTGTTCTTTCATGATTTCAAGTTCTTCTTTGCAATCCTTCATTTTTCTGGTGCAGATCATTAGCTTCCCAGGTATTCTAACTCTAAAAGTGGCACAATTTCAATTTATTATTATATTTTTTGCAGATTTGTTTTATTTCATTCAAATCCTAACTTCTAACCTGGTTTTTGCAATATAATGCAAGGGCATAATCTTCATCCATCCATCCATCCATCCAGTGAGAGGCATCTACTTCAACATGTAAGTTGATGAGCTGTGCCTTCAACTCTATCTCTGAATTTTACAATTTTTGTTGTTGATTGAGCTCTGGATTTGGGAATTTTTTCTGTCACTCAATCATTCTCCATGTACAATGTACATTCTCTCTCGACAATTATTTGTGTTATTTCACTCAAATTCAACTTCTAGAGTCAACTGAAATATACTGAGTATTTTCATCACTACAGTTTGTTTACTTGAAACAATTAGTATTACATTTAAATATTAATAATAAGTGGTTAATTTATTGTTTCAGATTTTTATAACTGGAATATGGCCGAGATCCGGTACTGTGACGGGGCATCATTTATGGCAGCCGTCAATCCGGTATGTCTATGACAATTAAATTATTTTGCTTCCTAAGATTAAATAGTAAAAAACTAGTTATAATTACAATTTTTTATTATTTCTAGGAAACAAAACTCTATCTAAGAGGCCGGAGAATCTTCTCTTTTGTAATTGAAGAGCTCATGAGTACTCAAGGAATGAGTAATGCTGAAAATGTATGATTTATTCTATTTTTGCTCAAATTATTTGTCGTTTAATCATGGCATAACAAGGGTGTTGGTGATATTGTTGACAGGCTTTACTCATAGGAACCTCGGCAGCTGGGTTGGCCACGATCCTGAATTGTGATCGTTTCCATTCTTTTCTCCCCAGTGTCTGTCGTGTAAAATGCATTTCAGATTCTGGGTTCTTCATACGAGCGTAAGATTCAACTGATAACTTATAAATCTTGAATTGATGTTCGTTTTTCAACACTTACTGTTTTTTTTAATTTTTTTTTTTTTGTGTTGGAACCAATAGGAAACATCTCCATGGAGCTCAGGACAATATCATATACAAATTTCGCAACACAGTTTTATTTCATGTAAGGATTTTTGTGTATTTGAGAATAATTAACTTTTTCACTATCAATATTTTATATAGAGTATTTACCATTTTAAAGTTTCTATATCACATATAAACATTATCTAATCAACAACATTTTTTTCTCTAGGAATTAGCAGAATTTCTGCCAAAGTCATGCACACAGAGACATGTTACAGAATTGGTTAATGAACACAAATTTGATTTCCTCGCATTATTATATTTGAAACATGACTAATTAATTGTTTTTTTTAAATCTCAGTGTTTTCTCCCGGAAAATGTGGTCAATGATATTCGGACGCCGTTGTTTCTGTTAAACTCTGATTTTGACCGATATCAAGTAAGTTCTTCTATTTACAAAAATATAGAAACTTATATAATACTCTCTCCAAATTAATGAAAACGACCCATTTCTTGAACAAAATGAGATTTAATGTAATGCTGCTTTATTTTGCTTTGCTTTGTGGACAGAGGAGAACATAAAGAAAAAAGCGAGTGATATTTGTTTGAAAATATTCTAAGATAGTTCCTATCTTACAATATGGGAACATATTTACAGAAATTAGAACTTGTTATAAAAATGAGATCAATAGAGTGGACAAAATGGGCTTCTTTGAGATTAAAAAAAAACAATTAGGCTTCTTTGGGTTAATGTTATTTCAAAATCATAATTATATTTTATTTGTGTATTTATTCAGTTAGGGGTGCATGTATTACCAAATTCGTGTATTGAAGTTGGCTGGAAAGATTGCTTGAAAAATAATAGCAATCTTCCATGTTGCACGGACAATCAACTACAACTCATAATGGGTATTAGTTTCAACTACAATCAATCAACTAATAATAGTTTCAATTAAAACTATTATTAGTTCATAAATTTTATTTTCGATTGATCTTGTCCATAATCATTTGCATTTGATTTCAGATTTTCGGACTACATTTCTGAAAACATTGGAGAAACTAGATGATAATCCATCAAGAGGATTATTCATCACTTCGTGCTATGTCCATGATTTTGTTTACGAACCATTCAATTGGCAGGGAATACCCACTTTGCAAAATAAGGTAAGTTTTATGAGTTTATTTGCATATATGTCTCGAATAGTGGACCCGCATTTTGATCTATACCACGATTTAAATTATTCCATTTTTATGTGATTTTTGCTTTTGATTGCAGACAATTCAACAAGCCTTGGGTGATTGGTATTTCGAAAGGAGTAGTGTTCTATTCATAGACTGTCAAAATCTATATCCAATTAATTGCATTGTAACAGTTTGAATCCATTAAGTTTATGTAATTTTTAATATTAAATATATTTAAATTTAGATTTAAGGAAAATATTATCTATGTTGATATGGGCCTCATTTTACTCTAAGCGGCTACATATGGAAAAATGCCGATGCACCTCAAATTCTTGAAGGAGGTTGTATCCTAGAGAAAATGCTATAAGCTCTTTCATTCGTTAGTTCTTTCTTCGGTCGAATTGCGATTTAGATTTTTTATTTAATAGGAGATTTGTTTACCTAAAAAATTTCACTTGGTTCTCATTAGTCATAAGACTCATAACGGAATAGATGCATTAATTTAGATTTTGTATTTAATAGGAGATTTGTCTATTTAATAAATTTTAATTGGTTCTCATTACTCATAACAACAATAAATGAATTAATTTGTAAGTTTTGTTAGTGACATTATGTTATGTTGTGATAAATTATCTAATTTTCATTAAATAACGCTACACAAACTTAAATTATCTAATCTATAAGTTTTGTCAGTTATATTATGTTTTTTAAATTGCATGTTTCATCAAACACCCTTCCTTATAAACACTTTATAAACAACAAAATGGAGATACTATAAGTATAAACTAATTAAAACATGACTCCCCAATCCAAGCTAATAATCATGATCCTAGGTTTTCATATATTAAGTGTACTCACTCACTTTAGGATTTGATTACCAACCAAATCCAGAATGTGTCAAGGATTTGCCTCGAGAATGTCTGAATCCTTTTACAGTAAAAAAGTGCAAAGATGCATGCACATGATCCAATAGACATTTCGAGTTGTTGTCGTAACTTCATTATCAAGTTGTGGATATGCACATTATCAAGACATTTGGGACAAGTGCTCTATGGCTTGTATACTAATTTATATGCTGCAGATAGGGGTTGAAAATAAAAATACATTTGATGTCATAATAACACATTTTCTAATTCTATAATATAATTCTCCATTCTTACTTTTATCAGCAGTTTTTGTATGCAGCGGCGGATCCAGGTGGGGTCGCGTGGGGTCGGCCGACCCCACCGGCGGTCCACCGAACACTGCCGGAAAATATCATCTTCGACCTTTGACCTGGTGCAGTTTCGTCTCCGACCCCACGACAGCTTCAACCAGGGGCGGAGACACGTTTAAGGAGGGGCAGAAATTGTATGTAAGAAGGGGCTGAACAATCTATAAATAAAAAAGTGCAGAGCATGAAATATATTAATGGCCGCCGAGACTGGGAGGAAGAAGATGATTTTCCTAAAAAAGTGCTTCACTAAGTACTAAAACAATTACTATTATTATATTCTAACTTTCCTTGTAAAATGTGTCCAAATAATAAAATGTCAGTTTATTGCTATTGATTACATCGCAATGACTTTTTAAAATTGTACGACTTGTTTGAAATTTATGGATTTCTTTAAAACTTTTACTTTATTTAGCAAAATATTAACTTAATTTCTTAGTTTCCCATTAATAATATCAACAAATTCTAAATTTTCTTCTCCAATGTAACTTTTCCTTTTTCTTTGCAAATAATTCAAGCAAACTCAAAATTTGTTTTTATAGTGACTTTAAACCATAAGTTAATTTTTCTCTTTTTTTCTTTTAAATTTAATTATGCAAAAACTTTTTTCAGTATATTTATTATTTATTACCAAAATTTCTCTACCCCTTATGAAAAATTGTCTAATTTTTTATTTTGGTATATCGGCAAAATTAGTGACGTTTATATTAATTGAAACATTTTTACCAATTTTTCTCTTATTCGATTGTACTTTACTTATTCGAGTGAAAAGAATAAAGTATTTGAGAAAATAAAGTAAGAGATGAGATTTTTTGCTTTAAAGGGAATGACTCAGTTATGGTGGGACATCCCAAAAAATGAAAGTAACTAATTTATAACAAAGGGAGTATTTATTATTATTATTATTATTATTATTATTATTATTATTATTATTATTATTATTATTATTATTATTATTATTATTATTATTATTATATTCGACCCCACGGATTCCATGTTCTGGATCCGCCCATGTTTGTATGAGTAACCATGAACACCAAATACACCCTAATCTGAGGATCTTCCAAATCCAAATCATAGACTTCAAATTAAGTTTTTACTGTACTATGTATTTTGAGATAAAGTAACCCGACTCGGATCCTGAACCCCAGACGTTGTTGGTCAGGACCGTAATTTTGTAACTTGAACCCAGTTTTTGTATTTTTGAATTTTATTTTACACAATGCTTATTCAATTTCATTCTACACTTTTCCATTCGGTCCCACAATATCAACTTTCAAGTTCCATCGTCCGATCATCTGACACTACTGTCTTACCACCACTAAAGCCAATCAAGACAAAGTTAAGAACTAACTTATCAAAATCTCAATATATTTATCATTTTAATAATGATTCATGTAAGGTACGATTATTAATTTTCATAAAGAATTAATTTTGAACAATGCAAAAATAATGACACGAACACAAGCTTTAATTTATGATGAACAACTTCTTTCCAACTATTATTGAAGAAAACTATGAAAATTAGAAGATTTTATATGATTCTAAAACTAAGAAAAAAATAGCTAAAATTTAAAATCAGTTATAGAGGAAAATTTTGATACAAGAGATTATATTCGAAAGCTGTTAGGCCCTAGCCCGATGGGTTAGCTCGAAACCCGGCGGGTTAGGGTTGAAAATTACAACCCAAAAAATTCATAATCCGAATGGCCCGCACCCAAATAGCCCGGCAACCCTAGTGGGTTGGCCCGAACCCAAACGGGTTAGCCCGAATGACATCCCTGGTTGCTGCTTCAAATGCCTCTGCTGTTTACTTTTTTTATCCTAAAATTTCAAATCGTAGGTTTGAATTATTACTCAACTAGGGTTTCGAGAAAGAAGATAGATCATAGATGGCATTGATAATTGAGTGGATCTGATGGTGACGATCATCCATTTCATGTAGAATCAGTAAGATCACTTTTCACTCGCACCATGTTCTCGTAATTATTTATTCCCTTCGATTTTCGAATCTTTCCTTGCTCTTTATCTGTTTTTGCCTTACAATTGATTGGATCATTTTGATTTGGAGCTTTAGTGCCATTCTATTGAGATTTGGGATGTTTTGATTTTGGGTGATTGGAACTGATTGTATTCTGAATTTATTGTAATCTGGTAGTTTCTTTCTTTTTGATATTGGATTATTTTTTCATCTCTGTTTACTGCTACTCTTGCTTTTATTCCCCGTTGTTAACAAGCTTAATTTTGTATGTAGATGGAGCTAGTGTCACTTAATAGTGAGCCAGTGTTTGGGGAAGGCGATGAGTACGAAGACGGAGACTGTTCAGTTGCCGGAAACTCTGACAAACCTGACTCAATGCAGTTGGAAAGAGAATTTCTTCTGCCTATGGTGGGACTGGAGTTTGATTCTTTTGATGAAGCATATGATTTCTACAATGTTTATGCCAAGGGACAAGGATTTGGTATTAGAGTTAGCAATTCATGGTTCCGGTCAAAAAGAAGGGAGAGGTATAGGGCGAAACTCAGCTGCAGCAGTGCTGGTTTCAAGAAAAAGAGTGAAGCGAACAATCCAAGGCCAGAGACCAGAACGGGGTGTCCAGCAATGGTGATCATCAAGCTTGTGGATGCTCAAAGGTGGAGGATAGTCGAGGTTGAGCTTGATCACAACCATCCATTGAGCCCGGAAAGTATGCGATTCTATAAATCACACAAAAAGATGATTCTTGCTGCCAAGAAAGCGCTGCCGTCTGATCCTGTAAGAGAAGTACATACGATTAAGCTATACCGGACTGCAGTAGTGGATGGTTTGTGTAAGGCAGATCCGAGAAACGAAAGGAACACGATGGACAATTCAAAGCATCTAATCCTCAAAGAAGGGGATTCACTTGCAGCATATAACTACTTTTGTCGTATGAAGCTGACAAATCCAAACTTTTTTTATTTGGTGGACCTTGATGACGACGGCCGCTTGAAAAATCTGTTCTGGGCTGATGCCCGGTCCAGGATTGCATATAACTACTTCTGTGACACCATCATGATTGACACAACAAGCTTGACTAACAAGTATGAGATACCTTTGATTTGCTTCGCGGGAATAAATCACCATGGAGAATCTGTTCTATTGGGATGTGGCGTACTCGGAGACGAATCAGTGGAGTGTTTTATTTGGATGTTTAGGACATGGCTGACTTGTATGCAGGGGAAACATCCACAAGTTATTGTTACTGATCAGTCGAAACCCTTGCTTATAGCAGTTTCTGAGGTTTTTCCGCAGGCTTGTCATTGTTATTGTTTATCTTATATCATGCTTCGTGTGCCTGAGAAATTGGGTGGACTAAATGGGTTTGAAGTTATCAAGAGGCGATTCAGTAAAGCGGTTTTCGGTTCCCTGACAACATCCGAGTTTGAAACTTTCTGGGGGGAGATGATTAGTCAGCACAACCTGAGGGAGAATAAATGGCTACAACTATTGTATGAAGATCGTCAAAGGTGGGCACCGGTATACCTAAAGGACACTTCTTTCTTTGGGATGCTCCCAGTCAGTGAGGGCGAGGGAACAACTCCGTTTTTTGATGGTTATGTACATAAGCACACATCCTTGAAGGAGTTCCTTGACAAGTATGATATGGTGCTACAAAGAAAATATTTGAAAGAAGCAATGGGAGATGTTGAATCCAGAAATCTAGCCTCTGAACTGAAAACAGGATCGAATTTTGAGTTGCAGCTGTCGAAGGTGTACACGAAGGAAATGTTTGAAAAATGTCAGATTGAAGTTGAGGGCATGTATTCTTGCTTCAACATAAAGCAAGTAGCTAAAAACGGCCTGATTCTGACTTTTGTTGTCGAAGAGCAACAGGAAGCCGAAGCAAACGAGAAGGAAGTCAGACATTATGAAGTTCTTTACGAGACAACACAGGTTGAAGTGCGATGCATTTGTGGCCTTTTCAATTTCAAAGGCTATTTGTGCAGGCATGCATTAAGTGTCCTTAGTCACAATGGTGTAAAAGAAATGCCATCTCAATATATACTACGCTGTTGGAGTAAAGATTACAGGCGCAAATTTCTCGTAGACAGTGCAATTAGTGTGGACAGTCCTTTGCAGTGGCATGAAAATCTAATCCGGCACTCCCTTCAAGTTGTCGAGGAGGGAGCTCAATCGGAAGATCATTATGAAGCCATGATGCAAGAATTGAACTCTTTGCTGACTGAAATTAGTGTAATGGACAAGAATTATATGTGCAATAGCTGATGTGTATATGTGTTTGTGTTGTTTCCTAATCTTCCCTGAATATAAACTAGTATTTCATTGTTGGTTATTGATGAATGTACATAGGTGTCTCCAATCTCAAAGTTTAGTAGTATGAGAAAGTGTTTTGATATGTTGATGATGATATACAGTTTCATGCATCCCTAATTTATCTTGAAAGTAAGATCCATCTTTCTTTAAAGAAAGGGGCCAATTTGTTTCATCCATATCAATATTATTTCAGCATATGTTATGTGATCGTCATAGAACATAATAAGCTCATTCTATCTAGAATTTTCTTTGTTGATTCTTTCTTAGATTAAAAGGGATTAGATTTTTTATTTAACACTCCGTAGGATATTTGTTTAGATAATAAATTTAACTTTTTCTCATTAGTCATAAGACTCATAATAGCCATAGATGCATTAATTTTTAAGATCTGTCGGTTAAATTCGATTGTGATAAATTATCAGTCTCTAGTCAAATAATGCCATATAATCTTCAAAAACAACAAAATGGAGAGGCTATAAACTAATTAAAACATGACTCCCCAATCCAAGACAATAATTATGATCATAGGTTTGCATAGTTATATTATGTGTTCTCACTGAAGGATAGGATTATCAACCAAATCCAGAATGTGTTAAGGTTTTGCCTCCAGATTGTCTGAATACATTTTACCATGAAATGTTAGAAGATGCATTTGCTTCAGTAGACGTTTGGCCTTTGTCGACACACTTACCGCTGGTTGCTACTTTGGCATCCTCGTTAAACAAGTTGAGAATATGCACCTTTGTGACAATAATCTAGGTGCTGGCAGGGGTCAAACCATATGCGACAAGTCCAATGGCCTCTACATATAGGGGTTGTTAAAAATAAAAATACATGCTCCACTCCTAGTTCTCTCATAGTTGAGTCATTTCCATATATAGTAACTTTTTTCTCTTTTTTATTTTACTCTATCTTACTTTATTCTCTTCACTCCTCAATTCATTCTACACTGCATTGCTTCACGATCTGCTTTCTCTATTTCCAACCCTCACTTCGATATTCCAGTGAGCGGCATAATCTCCATCCACGACGAGACGCATCTACCTCAACTTCTAATGTGCCATTCAATTGCTATGATTAATTATCATATAATTATTCAGACCACATTTCTGATAACATTGGATAATCTCTCTCTCTCTCTCCACTCCTCATTTCAATATTCGACCATAAAATCTCCATCCACGACGAGATGCATCTACCTCAACTTCTAAAGTGTCGTTCGATTACTATGATTCATTATCATATGATTACGTGAAATTATTTTAATTGGAAGGAATGACTATGACTGAAATATTACTCCATATGATTATCGTTAGTTATAACAGTCATAGATGCCTTAATGTAAGTTGTCAGTTAAATTAATATGTTGTCAATTATAATATGTTCTCTTTCATCAAATAACACTATATAAACTTCATAAACAACAAAATGAAGAGGCTATAAACTAATTAAAACACGACTTCCCAATCCAAGACAATAATTTTAATCCTAGGTTTTCAAATATTAAATGCTCCCACAGACGGATCAGATTATCAACCAAATCCAGAATGTGTTAGATCTTGCCTCCAGAATATTTGAATCCTTTTTACTATGAAATGTGCGAAGATGAATTTGATCCAATACACATTTCGAATAAGTGTTGCAAGTACATTTGTCAACTCACTTGACTATGGTTGCTACATTCTCGTTCTCGTTAAAATAGTTGTGAATATGCACCTTTGCGACGATAAACTAGGTGGTGACATGGGTCAAGCCATTTGGGTCTAATGTTATGGCTACACAATGCTGTAACATATACACTACATATAGCGGTTGTTGAAAATAAAAAAATACGATGTTTTAATAATACATCTTCTAGCTAACTAATTCTACGATATAATTGTCTTTCTTACTTTTATCAAGGTTATTTAGTAATTTTGTATTAGTTTAAACAATGCTATAAACAACATACCAAACACAATTTAAAAATAATCTCAACAATTTCACAAATAAAATTATCATAGGTTTACTTATCTAACCATGGATACCATATACACCCTAAGTTGAGGCATCTTCCAAAGCATTGACTTCAATCCAGTTTATATAGTAGTATCTTTAAAGAAGACCACATGCAAACAAATCCTAGTACCTCTACTTCAAACCAGTTCATGGAGATAACCATTCAATTCAAATATGTAGCTGCAGAAACTGATATTGGAACACTATACTATTGCTATTGATCTCGGGACAATTTTTATGCTGCAGGAAGTTGAGATTGGTAGCTATTTAACGAACAATCTGATGCTTGAAAAAATATAAATGAGGGTAGAGTTTATTGATGCGATCCAACAGAGTGATCAAAGTTACTAGTCGAAGCCATTTTGAGTTCATCGCATGATTATGTTGGAACAGCAAAACAGGTTAGGGTATTTTTTTTATTAGATGGCTTCACTTGAATGGCATCTAAGTCTTAAATGAACACTATTGGCTTGTTTTATTTAGGTGTCTAGTTTCTAAACCATCAATAGATTCAATACATTATTACATGGAAATGGTGTGGCCTGATGATGACTTGTACAGATTGTTTGATCAACTGTATTTGCAGATTAGGAAAAAATATGTTGGAGATTTTACAAATTACGAAGTTGTTAGTTTCTGCATACATACAATTGGACTTGACTTGCAACATCTTCTCTCTTATGCTTAATTTAAGCTTAAATTCGACAAGTCATGCTTAGCTCCCCTCCAATGAAAAATAATATAAATAACAAAATGTCATGCTTAGCTGACCTAACTCATGCACTTACTACCTTCTCTTGTCAGGTAAGAAAGCTGACCAATTTTCCTACCCATAGTCACACACGCACATATATATACACCACAAACCTTGATGACACATTATACCAATACATAATTTAGTTCAACATAACAAGTTAGAGCAGCGCACCTCTAATGGCAGAGCACCATAAGAAGATATATCCAGATGTTGAAGTAGCGATGCCTACTCGGCCGCGAGCCTCGCTTGGACTAGAAACTGGAGATCCATCATCAATTCCGATGGTGCCACCAGGAAAACCCAAGCCTAAGCCTGATCCCAAGCCCAAGCCGGACCCCGATCCAGACCCTGAACCCGACCCTGAACCCAGACGTTGTTGCTGCAAATGCCTTTGCTGGACGGTTGGCCTCCTGACGCTCCTGGTGTTCATCGTTGGAGCCACTGCAGGCATTATATACCTTGTGTTTCAACCCAAGCTTCCCAAATATTCAGTTGACAACCTCAGGGTATCGGATCTGACACTCAATTTCGACATGACCCTTTCGGCAAGGTTCAATGTTAGGATCACCACCGACAACCCCAACAAGAAGATTGGAATCTACTACGAGAAGGGTAGCCGTCTGAGCGTATGGTACAAAGACACCAACCTCTGCCAAGGAGCCATCCCCAAATTCTACCAGGGGCATCAAAACAAGACGGTGTTGAATGTCGCCTTAACAGGGAGGAATCAGTATGGGACAACTCTGCTGAATGCATTGCAAGAGCAGCAGCAGACAGGCAGGGTGCCTCTCGATCTTAATATAAATGTGCCCGTCAGCATCAAACTTGGAGCCCTCAAGCTCAGGAAGGTTAGGATATTGGGGACCTGCATGTTGATTGTTGATAGTCTTACTGCTAATAGCTTAATCAGCATTAAAGCAAGCAGCTGTCATTTTGGACTCAAACTCTGAATAATTTCTTCTTCTTTTGGTCGCTGCCCGCGCCCCTCTTCCAATGTTCTGGAAGATATTTTGTTATTTTCTTTACTGGCATCTTTCACGTTCTTTGTGGGATCTACCTTCCTTTTTTGTATTTACCTTTCAACGATTATGTTAGTAGAGGAACAGCCTACACAAATAAATATCACACCATCTTGAAAAACAAAATTTACTGCATTGTCAAAAGATTGTAAGAGAACTACATTCACCATTCTGGAATAACTGCTAATAATACAATTCTAATATGATAAGTCCAGAGCTGTAACTTGATATCCTGTTGGAGTTGTCGCTTGGCCCATATTTGCAAAACATCAGCCAAGTAGATGAGGACTCAGACATGAGGAGTTAAAGGCCCTAACCATGATGAACTCTTTTACCTACTCTAAGATGATTCCCCTTGTGCTGCTGCCTAAGATTTTTCATACTTTGTAGATAACCTGGAAGAATTAGTCAACTGCACTCCTCTCCTGCTTAAAGTCATCAGAAATCTATACTTTACTTTAATTTCAACTGTCTCCTTAGATGCCCAGGTGCTTCCTGGTGCAAGCACGGAATTGTTGTGTCGATTAAGGTATAGACAGTATTTCTAGTGCGTATACATTTTAAGAAGTGCAGTAAACAACCTCTTCCACCATGTGGAAATATCCGTGGCAGCATTTTAGTCCCCAATTAGTGCCCGTGGTCTATGCTCTACTATGGAAAGAGACATTCCCGTCTGTGAGACAGCCCTGACAAAAGCCATATTTGCTGTTACAGTTTGTGCACACCAATAATCACCAGTACCAAAAACCACTTTGTTTTTCAAAGCCAGTTTTCTAGTTGTCGGAAGGCTCATCAGTCGTGTTGATGGACAGTCAGGCAATACCCTGGCATAGTCACTTGTTTATTAACGAAAGGATATTCACAAAGCTCTAAATACAAGCACCAAAGAAAGAAAAGAGTTCACAAAAACAATAACACACATTGCAGTTTCCATTTTCACTTTTCAAGACAGATCAAATCAAGTTATTCAGCAACCAAAAAAGTGAAAATAATAATCTCCTCTTCTTTGTTGAACTTGAATATGAGGCCAATTAACTAATTATCATAGTGATACAAGCACATGTAAATTGGTTCCTAAGAACTTACTTGAGAAATTTCAGAAAGAATTCAGCTCTTAGTTTCTCATTAGGTCCACCACACATTGTAATGAGCTCTTGGAACTCAAGCCGAACACTTTCACAGATAATTCCTCGTTTTCCTGATATTAAGCCAGACAACTCTCTGTGGATTGGATTTTGATTTTCCGAAACAACCTGGAATAGCATACATCAAGGGTCACTTGCAGATATCAACAAATCGAAAAAAAGGCAATAATGGGAAACAAGGCAGCATGCAGATGAAAGTTAAAGTTGAAGCAGAACAATAGGTAAGTTTACTATGACTTTTTGCTGCTTCTCACATTTCAAGCAATACGAGTGATACGATATGAGCATATTGAAGTCTCCCTTGTGAAGCGTTCATCTCATGAGCAATTGCATAATTTGCATTAACATAAAACTTGATGCTTAAATCCAGACTGCAAAGTTAAGTTGAAAAAACAAAATCCTGATTTTATAGTTTTAACCTAGAGACGCCACTGGCAGAATATATAGTCAGGCCTGAAGATCAAATTGACACTACATGATCAAAATCACGAATGCATTGAATACGGCTCATTAAAAAGGGAACTTTTCTATATCCACTTGCTAGTGAGCACCAAAAACAGCAAAGCACACTTATTAGTCTCGTATTATCACCTGGGAAATCACAAAGTCATAGTTTCCCTTAAAACGGTCTCTCAATTGATGCTCTGGTGTAGCCAAAAGCTTCTCTGTCCTTCCATTACTAATTCCTGAGGCAATGGCAACCATTGCTGTAGTATCAAAATTAACCAACTTGGCTTCAACATCCCTCCATGACTGATTCATTAATCCAACTTGAAGCTCCACTTCATCATCCAAAGAGCAGCACCAGCACTTCATTCCAGCAACAAGAGAACTTAAAGACAAGCCTGGATCAAAACCAGAGTGCTCGCAGCACTTATTACGCGAAACAGGACTACCCATCCTATTCTCACGGATATCTTTCTCCGGTTCAATTCCATCTTCCCCAACCTGTATTCTCACAGCACAAGCATCAGGAAACAATCTACCAAGCACTACATCAGTCCATTCCTCTTCCAGGTCCAACTCATGATAACATAGTGGCTCCATTTTCACATCCACGGCCTCAAATTCGCATCTAAGCTTCTGGTAAACATCGTCACCAAGGCCATTCGAAAAGAATAGCACGACCGATGATGGCCGGAGCGTTACAGGGGAGTGGCGCGCAGCATCGACAACTAGCTGAATCTTTTTCCTCAATCCCTTGTCCTTCTCAGAAGATCCGCCATTCCAGGAGATGCACCTAGGGTTTCTGCCGGAGACAATGAACCACACGGGATTCCCGTTCAGTGAGCAAACTACATCAACATAAACGCTAGACGATTTCGAAAATTCAATCGGCTTGCAGACGCGCGATACTCCGGTGACCGAGGGCTGCCGGAGCACATGAACCACCGCCTCTAAGTGTCCGATATTCAGACTGCCACATCAAATTAATAATATAAGCTAACTGTAGAACGAAATACAGAATAGATTATCAATGGAGGGGGATGTGCCTGAGAGGAGGAGAATTGAGATCAGACGCCGCGGCGGCGGAAATACGGTGGAGAAAAGTGAGCTCTGAGTTGATTAAACGGCATAGTGTGGTCTTCGACGAGGGAGAGAGCTTATTCCTTGGTATGTGCTGGAGTTGATCGATGAGAGAATCGCACCTTCTCTTGGCATCTTCCTCCGGCGAGGCGGAGGCGGCGCGTGCTTTCTCCTCCATCTTCTCGATGCTCAATTTTCGCTATTTCGGTTTGTACAATATATATTCCGAATATTTTGAATGTATTTTTTCTTTTTCTTTTTCTTTTTTGTTTTGAAATTATTTTCTGATTTGTTTAATTTGTTAAGTAGTGTAATGTAATACTTGGTGCATAGAGCGTAAATAATTAAAGAGTAAATCTCAGAGAAAAACACTATAGTGGTCTGTAAAATTTGGTCAAATTTTAATCGACTCTACACCTTTAAAATCAGTCAAAAAAATCTTAAATTTTAGACATTTTTTTAACTATTTCATAGCGAAAATTTTGCTTGTAAATTACACTGACGTATAATTTTTTTTTATTGTACATTAAATATAATTTCATTAAATTTTTTTTGACGTTGGACAATTGGGACTTATTTTCAAATTCGTGAATGCATCAATGGAGTAATTTTTTCAACTATTTATCCCAACTTTAAAGTATATGTTGGTTAAAAACATATGCAATGTTAGATATAAATTAGATTGATTGTAGTTCAATACTTGCCTTGTATGATCATAAAACTAGAGTAGTTCAATGTTAGATAAAAGTATTAGATTAATTAATGGAGTAGTTTTTTATTTATTATTGAGCGACAATTGACACACCTTCTTCGATTACATAATTCAATATTCACCAACTTCGATGATCATAAAATTAGATTCTTTACAACTCGAACCATATGTTATCCATGAGATGTAAAACCAATAAACTTGTTTTAGATCTTCTTAATAACGAAATTAACAGCAATGAAAATAGGTTAATCAGAACTTATATATCTACGAAAGAAAGAGGCATTGGTGAAATTCGAACTTATCAAGCTGGAATTGAGCATAGAAAATGGTTGAAATTATTATGCCACCGTAGCATACTTGCACACATTGAGATCTACACTAAAATGTGAATTTTACAGAGCAAAACACCACATAATTCATAAATTGTGACAACCATTTTGGTCATGGCAATATCATCACCATCATCACCATCATCATCTACTCTTCTGTGCTTGTTGATTCCACGAAAGATCCACCTCGGGAAGCTGGTACTCATCCGGCTTGAGGGCCAGAGTGAAATCCGGCAGCGTTGGCGCTGTCTCCATTATCCTACAACAAAACACCATCGTCATTCAATCATCCTCGTTGATGAGTAAAGACGAGACGAGGGGGGCGGCCGACTTACTTGTCGTGGGAGTAAAGATCCTTGTTGATTCTCACTTTGCTACAAGTATCCTTTGGAATCTTTTCAGACAGAAACTTCATTGTTCCCCACAGAGGAGGATTCCTACACAGATTCATACACTTGTACAAAATAAAATAAAATAAAATAAAATGATTGATTTGAGCAAATGGAATGTGATGATTCTACCTAGATAGGGGTGTTGATGAGTGAAAAGCTTCACATGCTTTGTTGCTCTCTTTGAGGCACTCATCTGCTGCTTGCAGAGCAGCTACAGCCATTCCGTGAGACTTCTCTGTGTTCCCCTCGTCCAGAATCAGGCCGTGGTAGTAGTACGCTGCAGCCTGCACCCGAACAACCATCAATTGCTATAACAATTATCTAAACGAATCCCCATTCATTCGTAGTTAACATACCTTTGCCTCGAGGTATTTCCACTTCACGAATAGCCTGTGCTTCTCTCCCCACCCGTTCGCCAATGCAAGGTTCATTATGTTATCTTGTGCCTGCCATCACAGAAATCCCCATTATCTACGTGCCCAAAAGTAACGAGCCACTTACAATGCGAAAGAGGGAGTAACAGACGATACCTGTTGCCAGTATTTCACCATCTCGCAGGCAAGTCTTCGTTTCACAGCCAATGTTGCTTTAGTGCTGTCGATAGCGAGTCCCAGCTGAATATCAACACCCTATTCAACGCACGAATTAGCTCCCACAAAAACAGATAAAACTTCATCGACTATAGTTTTTCACAGACGGGGCAACACAGACAGTGATTTCTGGGATATGTCATGTCCTAATTAAGCTAGAAATAGACGAGCAAATCATGGAAACGTGTGCTCTAATGTAGTACTCTACCTAGGCATTGTTATTAATCATCAAACATTATTAACTCCGAACCCTCGTGCCTTCCAAAAGTCCATGCTCAGTTATTATTAATTTGTTTAAAACCTGCAAAAATTTTCAGGTTTTATGCTCGGGAATCATGTACGATTCAGGCAACACAACCTCGGATGAACCTCAAGATGAAAGATCTATCTAAGCATTGGCCACAAGGCAGCAAACGAAACGAGATGAAGCCAATACCTGTCCAAGCGCTTGAAGGCAGAGTGCTCTTAGAACTCCTTCAGCAAGGTCTACCGGAAGATTTCTCCTTAAGAACATAATGGCAAACAAGGATTTAATCGAGCAATTCTTGGATACGATCCAGAGTAATAATTAAAAGCGCACAAAATGATACCTTTGTTCGTCGGGCAATTGTGGGAGAACATGCCGGACGGCACAGTCAAGGTAACCAGCTGCCTTCAAGAAAACATCAACAGAAGATCGACGACTCTCTGTTGGAAAAGGACCACATTACAGAAGAACGAAAAAAGCTTTACACAAAGCACACAACTCTCATAGTAATGTTTCTTAAACAATATTTATAAGGCATTGTATGATCATAACATATATGTCGGTATACGAATCATACAACAATAAACGAACAAAACATCAGTTTTTCATTGAAATGGTTTCAACATTACTTCACCTACAATGCAATTATGCAACAGCAAGCATTTCTAGATATGTTTATAAGCCCAAAAGTTGCATACCTTCTGATAGCTTGGGCTGATAACCATCGACTGACGTTCTTGGAAGGAGCAACAGGTTAGCTTGAGATAACGATAGCGTTGCCATCAAGTGCAAAACAGATAATACTTCATACCAAGCGCTACACATTGCCGTTTCCTGTAGACACAGACAAGGATAATGAGCTGAACGGCTCAACAGAAAAAAAATTAAAGAACGATGTCCGTGAGGTTTTAGTTTGACCTCTGCTTCGTCTTCTTGATTGATCCAAACAAACTCTACTTTGTGTTGCAAGGGACTCCCTGCACAATGCAAACAAGTCACACTCGCCATAATTGGTAAAACAAGGGGATTAGCCAAGCAAAAGGCTTACCATCTTTAACCAATCCCAGAAGCACAGGCAGATAATCTTCTAGAGCGTGAAGGAGATCGCCCAGTGTCGAACCTCCTGCAAGAATCAGTCAGCTTATGCAACACCAACACGATATGAAAACAAAACGCAATATTAAGTTACTACTAACCATGCTGGGTTGCAGTTTTCCTTCTTGTTCTTGTGATCGTTGGAGCTTCTTGCCCGGCCATAACAACTATCCTCGTTCTAAGCGCAGAGAGGCGCTCCACCAAGCTTTTAGACAGGTGATCGCCCAGCGCCTCTGAGAAATTGGCGGGCTTAGGGATCCGTAAACCCGGAACAAACACAGCAACATCCCCAATGTTCGCTGGCCTCCTCCGGTTCCCTCCCGTGTCCTTTTGAGTCGATTGAAAACATCCCATTTCTGATAATTTTATCAATCCGCCAACGGAAACAACCAACCCAGGGAGCCCTGTACAACAATTTCAAGAATTTGCACAGATTCACATCATGAGTCAAGACAACCAAAACCAAGAAAAGCAGCTGACAAAGTGTGTATAACTAACTAAGAGATGGAAATGTGCTTACAAATAATTCAGAAGCTGTGTGTCTTGGCAGATCCCTCTAGAAATTTCTGCATTGAAAAAAAATAAACAAAATGAAAAGGGAAGTGATATCATCAATGTCACAAGAGCCCCATGAAAGTGCTAGCTTTTTCAATGCGACCAACCTTGATTAAAAATCTAATCTTTGATTTAGGATTGGGTTTAAGCAAAAACGTTTCTCGCTTTCTGGTATTTGACTCACGAGAGAAGCATTTTGAGTAAAGCATAACCATAAGCCATAATTCAGGAAGCAAGCAATCAGCACAAGCAAACTCATATTTATCCATAGTATTTGCCACAATTGAACCCAACAATCAGAAAGAATCCCACTTCAATCACAGCTGATTTCTAATTTCTAACCCAAAGATTCAATCTTTAGAGATAAAATCATACCTGAAGTGAAACAGAGCCCAGAAATTCCATCACACAAGAGAGATGATAGAAGGGAGGAAAAGATTGTGAAAATTTTCACTTTTTGGGATTGATTCTGCTATGGGATTTGGTGGAAAGAGTTGAAACCATCAAGAAAAGTCGAATCGAATCAACCCCAATTGAAACTAGACTCTGATTGAATTGAATTGAATTTGTGTGCCGCATATATCAACATCAATTACAATGAGGTGGAAAGAGACTTGCAAGTTTCAATGTGAAGCGTGGAGTGGAATTGTTGATAAGTAGTCGCAGCAAGCTAAGAGAGAGAGAGAGAGAGAGAGAGAGAGAGAGAGAGATTTTATAAAGAATTTGGAATGCAAACAACACAAAGATTTACTGAATATTTATAGTTAAAAACTTAAAAAGTAAACTGTAAAACACAAATGACAATGGGAAGAAGCTAAATTTGTGTTTTAATGGCGACGAGTGAGACCTTTTTTTGAAGGTCATAGTCCATCTCTTTTCTGTATTTTTCAGACAAACATCTTTGTATGTGATTTAGCTTTTTTTCTCTCTCCTAAATTTTCTGAACGGCAAAACTACCTAACATGAAAATTGTTATCATCTAATGTAATAAACTAATCATTTTCCTCGAAAGTAGTAACTCTCTGATTATTGTCACTTGACCAAATCTATCTTGAACTTCTAATTTTCTGAATTTCTTTTTTATTTTAAATCAAGAAATCATTTTTATAATTGAGGAAAATCAGAAGATATGCTTGAATATGAGAATATCCAATACTATTAGATTGGCACGAAACGGCGGGGAAGGGGTTCTAGAAAAGTAGAAATTAATCACATTTCCTAGTCCAAATTAAGGGTATTTATATCTCTATGTGCTCAACTTGAATGTGGTCCAATTTTTATAGTAATGTAGGTTCTATGAATAGATTCAGTCACATACATTTTAGCATTAAAACCTTGGATCAAGTATTGGATTTTTCTTTATTATACTATATTAAAGAAACCATCATTGAAATGTAGGCATATACTAGTAAAAGTGAATAAGAAGATGTACGAAGAATATAGCTAAACTGATGAAATGAGTAACAAATTGATGAAATGAGTAATACCGCACGGGCTTAACTCAGTTGGTTCCTGGGTGGTAGATTGTCCCTAAGCAGACAGGATCGAATGCTGGCAGCCGCAGTGTGGGAGTTTCACCACTGTGGTGGCTCCTTGTGTGCTGGTTACCAGTGTAAGTTCCTCCCACCTAATGGGCCGCTGAGGTACCGTGTTTGAACCCCTCCATAGCGATGTCGGGCCGGGTTATGGGGGCGCCTGGGGTGAGCGAATCACCTTTTGTCCCTAAGTAATAGGCGAGGTAAGTACTTAAGAGAGGCAAATGACCCACTCAAATATTTTCATATAGAGTTACAAATATAACAATATACATTTATTTACTTTAATATGTGTTGATTTTGTGGCTAATGTAGGAATATTTATTCCTATATGTGACCTATGTAGATATTGATTTAATATCAAAGGTCAAGTTCAACACAAATCAGTTGAATTCTAACATGAAAGACGATTCCGTGATGGATCGGTTTCAATTAAAGAGTTAGAATCGGGTGTATTGATAACCCTCTTCTCTTGCCTTGAATAGATGATATAATGTATGTATATTAGTATGTGAATGAGGTAGAAAAACTGTAGGAAATCTGATAGTTATATGTGAACGGACACAATGCTTCGTGAAAGGTTGCATGTTGTCTATATAAACACATCAGATTTTACAGATAAATGGTTACATAAATTACTACAGATTTCACATATAAAGATATACAGAAGAGTAAAATTCATATCAGATTCTTCTCTATCGAAAGAATCTGAAAAGCAAAGGCTAAAGAGACGATAATATCAACCGCAGCTTTAGGGGAAACATCAACTCGTGGAATTCCACCCTACATCAACTATAAGCTATGGATGGAGGTTGGTAAATCATCTCTTTGATGTGATATATGTTGTGGTTGAATTAACGCAAATCTAGGATGTGATTTCAGGAAAGAAATCGTTAAGAATTGGCTAACAGTTAATGCATGAGACCAAAGATCACAAGTTCAAATCGGAACCTTGAAAAAATTATATTTATAAATTTATAAAAAAAAAGTACTCCTTTCGCCCCGCTTCAAGTGAGATGCTTCTTTAGGGCTCGAATTTTTAGAAGTGTTGTTTAGTGTTCAAATAAAGAGATAAAAGAAATTTGTTTTTTTCAAAAAAGAAATGTATTAGTTGAGACAATCCAAAAAAGAATATAAATCATTTAAATAGGACAAATGGAATACTTATTTAATTTACCAACTATATAACCCTCTTCAAATTCTCAAAATTTCTTCATACAATTTTTTCACCTCCCAAAATAATTTTATGGCTCCACCCAAAAAAAAAGTAAAAAACCTGCATATTTTTCAAAAAAGGGATGAAATCAGCATATGAGCAAAATATATAAATAATACCCACACCATATAAACACATAAGTACTCCACATAAGATATGGTTTGGCAGTTAAATGCAATCTAATCTACTCGAAATGAGTAGTTTATGACTTTATGGAAACACCGTTAGATGCTGTTTTGACTTGTTTGGTTTTATTAAAGCATAGAAAAATGTTACTAATTGTTTAGTAAAGAATATTTGCAACAATCGTACGTTGGATTACTGTGGAATAATATAATTAAATCTGATTTTTATGTCTCCATGGATTCTAATTAATTAATATTGCAATTAGGTGAATTGCGACAAACCACCTGTTTTATTATTAGTTTATTATGCAATACAGCATATATAGGCAAGAATACAGTGGAAAATCATAATTTAGGGATGAATCACTATTACCAAAAACGACAATTGAACTACTACGTATTTTTTTAAGAAATAGTCACAATTTGTTCAATTGCTACAAACATTATGTTAACATGCGATAACACCTTTTGTGAGCATCGCTCTTATTTAATTGACATTTAGCGTTATTTATTATATCTTGTATATATATTTGATTCTAATACATTAAATTTACTTGCATAGAAAATTAACAAATCCAACTTTAATTTTCAAGTAACTTTGTAGTGGTACCTAAACATCAACAATTAATTATTTTCAAAATTATAATATCCTCGAAGGTTACAAAGTTCCCTTTCTATGTTAAATATGACCATAATATTAAAAATGATTAAAAGATAGGATGATAGCCCTTCCAGAAATTTAGAGTCAATTCTCGGTCGTCATTATTAATTGACTCCTCATGCAATAGTTTTGACCATATATTATTAATAATTCATATAATTAAAAGTAACAATATTAATTTGTTAATGGAACTATTAAGTGTTCTCTTGCAAACAATTTTGAAACCTTATTCTTCTAACTCTTTCCATTCCATTCATCTTAATGTTTATTATAGTCCAAATAATTGTGTTGGGAAATAATGCCCACACAATCACAAAAGAATAATAATAGTAGTAAAATATTTCTTTACTCAATTTGCCCAGGGCAACGCCAAATCGGGATTTTCACAATGTAATTTTCATACACCGAAACAAGGAGAAACAAGTATTTAAATACAATAGTAATATTCAAACCCTAGTCTATTAGGTTTTGTCGGAGCAAAAAAACGTAGAAGCGAATGGGCGATGTGCCGTGGGTCAGTTGGAGATTAGAGCAGAAGAGCTCTGTAAATGTTTTGGATCATCATATTTATACTTGGTTTTCAGTACATTTAGGCTTTAAAATATCGGTAGGAAGTATAAATAAACAAAATATGATAAAATACATTTTAGGACATTTTTTGTTATATAATTCTAAAATAGACGAATTATCTATTCTACCAAACTACACATAATAATTCATAGTTAAGGTTTCACTTCATGTTGTACCATATGTTAATTGTGATGATTAAGTGCACAAACTATTACAATAAGTATTTCCACCTATAGTAGTCACATGTCTCATAAAGTTATTAAATTGACAGAACAACGATTGGTTCAAAATTTTGGCACGTACCTTGGATTTAGGTATTTCATGTGTACAATCATCTACATATATTATATACTCCATATAACAATAGCTTACACAGTGCATTGCAATTATAGGAAAACAAATAAGAGAGCTTGCATGTACTAAATAATAGAGATTGGCTCAATTAAGAACTATCTTAAAATAAATAAATAAAACTTAAGAGCTATTCAATTAAAAGTATAAAATATTTCAGTTGATTTGTATTGCCAATTTTTATTGATATGTTTTGTGTTGTCAACTAATAAATTCTCAAATTCATTTTAAAATACTCCTTAATGGAGCCACTCGTCAAAATTATATATTTCCTAAATCTTATAAAAATAGCCTTATTTTCTATTTTGATATGTTCCAAAAATATAGTTCACTTCCATTTTTTATAAGTTTTTCTGATCCAATTTCCCACTAATGTGCTTACATTTTTCTTTTCTATTTCTCTCTTATTTTTACGAGTTTAACATTAAAACTCATACTCCCTCCGTCCGCCGTTAGGAGTCTCATTCCTTGATGGCACATGTTTTAAGAAATGGTAAGAAAAGTGAGTTAGGAAAAAAGTTAGTGAAATATGAGTCTTTGTATATATTAGTTTTAAATTAAACGTGAGTAGAATAAGTTGGTAGAATGTGAGACCTTATTACCATTTATGATAAAAGTGAATCAGGACTCCTATTTGCGGACGGACTAAAATAAAAAAATGGGACTACTATTCGCGGACAGAGGAAGTATCATCTCTAAACTTTCTATTTTTCTGGGAGGAAAAGGGATACTATTCTCTCACAACTCAACTTTGCATTCGTACAATAATAACAATAAATACAGAGATATTTTCAACAAAAATCGGACTCAAATATTAAATCACAAAACCACCTTGCAATGATGGGAATGAAATGAGAATCCAAAATAATTGACCTAATTATTGCCGTTAATGCGAAGGCGAGTGGATTAGCTTGACACGTGTAGATATGGGTTGCCAGAGCAAATAAGAGTTGACTTTGTCTATGATTCAGCGCATACGTGTCCGGTAACGAGTGGCGCTCGGTGGCAGCTTCCAAAAAAAAGGCGGCAAAGGGATAGCCGTTTTCAGACAAGGGCTACGTCACTTGCTGTCCAAGCCGCCACCTGGCCACACGTTATAAATTATGCAGCCCCACCCAATCAGAAGCCGGATTAAGATATGGTGACGTCAGATTTTGGGGACACGTGTTGAGTGGAGGGAGTCTGGACGGCTAGCGCCGACCGTGGTCGGGTTAGATTAGGTGACCTCAATTTGCCAAAAGGGGATGCATCATTTACTTTCTTCAAAATTCAAATGCCATGTTGCTATATTTATTTAATTAATTAAATATCTGGAATTAATTATGTCATTGTATTGTCGACTGCCCTAATCTTCTAATTAAGTTTATAGTGGGTAACGGTAATAATAACCGAAGTCAATTAAATTACTACTATAAATTTGCAAGAAGAAAAAAAAATTGGACGATTTTGCGTGCATTCAAAATTTCTATATCGTGGTTTAACAATTTTGAAGAAAACTTCAATAAATACATATATTTTCTTCGTCTTTTACACAGCCGCTTTTACATATAAATGCGAATAAATAAATTACTCTCTCCATCCGTCATTAAATATCTCATTTTCCCTTTTTCATCTGTTCGCCAATAAGTGCACTCTTTCCATTAACTCATTTCACTTACATTTTATTATAAAACCAATATATAAAAGTAGGTCTCACATTGCACTAACTTTTCCTATCAACTTTACTTTATAAAGTCAAACAATTTCTTAAAACTCGTGCTTGTCAGATATGTGACATTTAATCATGGACGGGGTCCCTGCAACAGCTAATAAATAGTCGGAGTTTGAGGATGAAAGACGTACGAATTCACACAATAGCATTTCCAAAAGTTGAAATTTATTACTCTAAAACTTCATCAATTTTAACGGGGCCTAGCACATTTGAAGTACTTCTACATGCAATAATAAACTTGTTTATCTTTTGGAAATAGTAAGTCAATTTTTGTAAATACTAGCGCGTCTCCTTTACTCGACTTGCGATCTTTTATTTCATTTTTCTTTCGTTTCCGGTTGTGTTTCCGGTTTCTTGCATTTAATTCAATACTAACTTCTATTTAATTTAAGTTAATTTATCCAATAGAGAGTTTTATACTTGACAATTATTCTATCTATATATTTAATAATAAACCAAGTTTATAGTATAGTTAGTTGAACGAATTGGTTCAATCAAATCCTAGAAAACGCGATCGATGTATCTTTGGCACGTAGGCTTTTTAAAAGTTAAACAACGCTTTCTTTGATGAGAGATCGAAAGTCCAATTATTGCTATCCGATATTTAACGACTTCTCACTTTCTTTGATAATAAGTTTCCTATACTTTATTTTTATAAAAGTGTTTTTTTGGTTCCACTTTTTATATCTAACAATCAAGTGTATGAGCTTTTAAACACTATCTTGCAAGATGACAATATTGGTTATCTAATTTACCCATTATAATTAGGATTCTATAATTTGGTTCACTATAATATGCGATCATCAAGTTACGTTTTTTTTTCTTCTCAACGCTTACATAGTTATATCTAAGACATAAATAGGTTTGACAATAAGTTAGACTTAACATACTTTGTATGTAAACATTTGGGCATATACTGCTAATTAGGCCCAGCTTTGTATTATTGTATAATAGAGGTTTTTAATTTATGAAGACTTAAGCTTGAATTTTGTGATATACAAGTTGTCAAGTTGAACTACGTATACAATTTCTTCTAAAAAAAGGCTTTAAAACGCGAAGAAATTAAAACTTGTACTTTCATCAAAAGATAAGGAAATACCTAGTACTAGTTTCTAATTTGTCTCACTCGGTAAAATATATTGTTTTGTACGCGAATAAAATAATTAGAAAAAATTAAAACTTTGTGATTTTACATTACACTTTTAATAGACAGATTAAAATTTGACCAAATTTCATAATCTAAATGCTCTTACTATTATCTATGGTATTAAAAAAGTAACTAGCATCTAAATAATACTAGTACTAACAAAGATCTATTACTAGCCTAGATCACTTAAATATTATCATGTGAAAATTTGAAAATATTAAATTTAATTGAAATGATTATAATATTAGAGCATCCACAGGGGCACCCTATACACCGCCACGTCAGCATTTTATCCTCCTGCCCTTCCACCTGCAGTGGGGCGCCCTAAGTATTTTCTTATATTTGAATACTTAAATAACTACAAAAATTGGGGAAAACCTTCATTTCATTTATAAAATTAATACATTACAATGCGAATTTTAAAAAAAATGCAAACTCATCGACGGCGGTTACGGGCCCACACTTCTTCAACCATGTCATTCATGAGATACGCACGGTCGTGTTGGTTGCGCATTGAGGCCTGTCTAGATAGAACCTCATTGAAGCCCGTCGGTAATCCTCGAGCGGGGGGCTCAGTCTTCGTGCTGGAGGAGCTAGATGCACTTTTGTCATCGGTCCAATCGATGATGCTCTCACCTTCATGTTCGACTATCATGTTGTGCAAGATTATGCACGCATACATGACATCGGCGAGGACTTCCTTGAACCAGAGACGGCACGGTCCTTTCACTATTGCCCACCGTGCTTGGAGCACACCAAATGCCCGCTCCACATCCTTCCCCGCCGCCTCCTGCTTTTGCACAAATAAAACTTTCTTCTCACCAATTGGGCAGTTGATCGTCTTCAGAAAAAAACAGGTCACCTTGGATATATGCCATCGGCCAAGTAGTACCCCATGTGGTATTGGCGCCTGTTGGCAGTGAACTCGATGGCCGGGCCGTTGCCATTGCATTGCTCGGTGAAGATGGTGAATGAGTTGAGGACGTTGATGTCGTTGTTCGACCCGACTACACCGAAGTAAGCATGCCAGATCCAGAGCCGATGGTCAGCGACGGCTTCGAGGATCATCGTCGGGTGGCTGCCCTTGTATCCACTAGTGAATTGGCCTCTCCACGCCGTTGGACAATTCTTCCAAGCCCAGTGCATACAGTAGCATCCCAGGAAAGTCGTGCGCCGTCTCGTGCATTTTCATTAGGCCCTGGCAATCTACAGCTGTCGGCTTTCGAAATATGTGTCACTGTAGGCCTCCACAACTCCCCTATAAAATCTCTTCAGGCACTCGCACGCGGCCTGTTGTATCCCCGACGTGGAGGTACTCGTCGAACATGTCAGCGCTGGTGCCGTAGGCCAACTGACGAAGTGCAACTGTGTACTTCTGCAACGGCGTAAGTCCGGGTCTACCGATGCCATCTTCCCGATACTGGAAGTATTCATCACGTGACTCCAACGTCTGGACAATGCTGAGAAAAAGGTAACGAGGCATTCTAAACCGGCGGCGGAAAACCATCGGGACCCACCGTGGTTGCTTGGCAAAATAGTCTGCAAATAGACGTTCGTGAGCTACGTCGTGTTCGCGTGGGACAAACGTCCGACGTCGAATAGACCTGCGGATCTGCTCCGCCGCTGCCGCCTCCGCCTCCTCGCGTTGCATTATGGCTAAGCATTCCGCCATTGCGTTGTGCACGGCTGGATTTAAGGCTCGAGTCAAGGTCTAACTACTGTCCTCCGAGGAACTCCGGTCGTCGTCGTGGTTCATTTTGGTTTGTGAGAGATGGAGAAACGTAAGAGATGAGAGAAATGAGAGATGCGAGAAATGTTCGTATGAAAAATAGAATGACAATCGAGGTTTAAATAGACAAATTTCAAATTTAAAAAAAAAAAAAAAAAACAAAAACGCGTTACATCGTCTGCGCCATCGTCCGCGACGCCCACAGTGGGCGGACGATGGCGCGGGCTATGCCCTATCGTCCGCACTTCATCCGCGGACTAAGCGTAGGGCGCGGACGACGCATCGTCCGTCGTCCGCGGAGCCACAGTGGCGGACGATAGTATCATTCGCCCCACTGTGGATGCTCTTATTAATCCTTTATATGGTAATTATGTCATTCTCTACAATATGATTTATTTTTGGGAATACCACTTTTTGTAACATTAATTTATACTATTAGCTTATTTATTTTCATGTATATGTAAGACATATACAATACCATACGATAATAAGGAATCGTATGCTACATATCTTAGGTGAGCTCCTTATGTGAGCATCACTCTCGTTTAACGCATATTTAGCATTGTTCGTTTCGATTTATATATTTAGTTTGATTCTAATGTATTAAAAACTGTTATTGAAATTTTAATTTTACAAAATTCATAAATATCAAAGCTTGATTTGTTAATTTATTAATTTATTTGAATTTATAGAGAAAACGAGCAAATCGAGCTTATATGAGTGTTGTGAAATTAAAAATTCTAATAACATTTTTTAATACATTAGAATCAAACTAAGTATATAAATCGAAACGAACAATGTTAAATATGCGTTAAACGAGAATGACGCTCACATAAGGAGCTCACATAAAGTAGGTGCATATCATTTCTAATACGATAATATCATGCATGTTGATTGGTAAAATGATAGTTAAAAAATAACAATAACAAGATTCAAGACACGTTAATAAATTCAGTAGATTTGAATTGAAATTCAGATTTCAGATATTCCTAAGGCCAAATATAGAATTGTTTTAATATATTGAGTACTATTGTTATGACAAAATTTGAATTGAAATTCAGATTTCAGATATTACTGATTAATGTATTTAATTATAAATAGATTTCTTACCAAAATCGTTGCAAATTGCTAAATCGGACTTTATACGGGCTGATTTGAGCCCGCAAATT
Source organism: Salvia splendens (assembly GCF_004379255.2). NCBI lineage: Eukaryota > Viridiplantae > Streptophyta > Magnoliopsida > Lamiales > Lamiaceae > Salvia > Salvia splendens. The sequence continues at coordinate 27,647,818 of NC_056045.1, forward strand.
CGGCCCATCTATCCTTTTCAAAATCAAGCGCTCATTTCCCCCCCCTTTCATCGTGAGCGGTAGAAGAGAGCCCTAAATCAATTCAAATTCCAATTTCCTTCAAATTCAATGCTAAAAGGTTCAAATTCTCAACGAATTGTGTTAACAGTTAAGAAAAATAGTCTAATTTCTGTTTGATTCAGGTCTCAGCTAAAAATTCATGGGAAAAACCATAGAAGAAACGTTTGCGCAAGATATGGCGGGAAAATGTTCCGGAATTTCTCCTTCTGAGACGCAAAATAAGGAAGGAATTGCTGAAATTCGTCCAGTTGAGGAGGATTTTTCGTCTCCGACGCCGGTGAAAAGGAAAGAGCAGCCGCGCATTCAAAGCAAAGATGAGCTGGCTCAGCTTCCAGAGAAGTGAGCTCAGTTGTTTATGCAGTTATTTTTCAAGTATTAATTTGATTAAAGTTAATTTTAAGCCATCAAATTGAGGAGAACGTGTTGTAATTGAATTTCTAGGTATGCGATATTATTGGAGTTTTTTGGGCGACTGATGAGTTCATTGAGGTTGCTAAATCTGCGTAAAAAGAGACCAACATTTCAGAACGTTAGGCGCCAAATTGAAATCTTGGCTGGAAGGTAAAGACTGCTACCTTCATTTACTCTTAGTTCTTGTTTCTGTGCTTATGGTTGATTTACAAAATAAAGCCATTTTTGTTCTGTTTGTCCTTACATTTGAAGAATATTTAGTGACAATAGTGTGCATTGTGTGTAGAAGTGTAAGCGGACGCTACCAGAAAATCGATTATTCTTGTTCATTACATTTTCATAGTAGATGAACTTGTGTTCATATACTGTCGTTTCTGATATGATATGTTAGCATGCGTGTAATTTGCTAGCGTGCTTACTCTTGTATTCAACTTTTTGTGTGAAATATTTGTTTTTGGTGGAATGGAGTCTAACCCTTCCCTTCTACATTCTCTTGTTAGAAAATTCCTACCTAGTCATCTTGCGCAAATCAAATACATACTTCCTGAAGCAGTTCAAATTGATAAGATTCTCGTTCATGATGAGAAAACCAAGTGCATGAAGGTAGAGATGAATATCTGGTTGCTGTCTGATGTTGTAAAGCATCGTAATGAAGATGAATCTGTATATGTGGCTCTGAGCACTATTTTCTCTTCGAGGCTAAGAGACTTTAGTGCCAAACATCCTGAGGTAATTGTGTCTTTCCTTTTACATAATTTTTTTGGTAATTGGCAAATAGCGTTGTCACATTATTTAACTATCTCACATGCGGCTATGCTGAGCTTGTTTTACTATTTTGTAGCAGGTGTGTGATATCCCTGAAGCTGAACTACCAGATCCATTCAACGAAAAAAGATCCACCATTAAGGAATATTCGACCTCTCAGAATTTGCCAACTTTGTGCGAGACAGAGATGTTGAATTCATCTCATCTTCCCCCTTTTTTCCAACCACTCTTCTATCAGAAGACTGCTATTGCAGACATGGAAACAACTGACATCCCTTCACCTGTTAAATCTGCTAGTGAGGTTAATGAAGTGTTTGAAAGCGTGAGGTCATCTTCTGCCTCATATACCTCAGCTAACATGACTGAGACCACCCCTATGAAGCCTTTAGTTGGGAATGATGGTCTTACTGCTGTAACACCAGCACAGTCCACTCCACTGAGGCCAATTTCGTCGCTTATCTGCGATGATCAGAACAAGATGACTTCAAGCCATAAACAGTCCACTGCAAGTGCCAAGAAAGCATTAAACTTTGCTAGCTTTAATGGCGAAGATACCTTGTTCTCCCACAAGCAAAAGCAAAAATCAGTTTGCCTGTCAGACCTTGCTCCCTTGATCCATCAAATATTCCAATCAGTGAAGTTTAATCCCATTACAAAAGCAGAACTTGTTCATAAAATTATCATGAACAGCCTTGAGTTTGATGATCACAGTAAGCATAGATTCCTATCATCTCTTGCCTTTTTCATACATCAATTCAGAAAATTCTGAGCTGTTCTGTGTTATGTTCAGGCGAGGTTGAAACACAAATGGAGAATCTTGAGAAGCTGGCCCCAGATTGGTTTTTTAAGAAAATGGCACCTAGTGGTGATCTTATGTACAAGTAAGTTCCCTTCTTTATGTTGAAGCCTCAAGATTTTCTCAATTCTTGTAATCTGTTTTATTGAATATGTTGAAGGAAAATATAATTTTCAACAAGAGCAATAAAACATCGTATACTATTACTAATGGGATCTCTTAACAAGATGAAGTGTATGTTAACATAGCTGCCTCTGCTAATCTGCAGTGTGAGGAAGGTTTCTGATCTGAAGTCAGTTTGTGAAAAAATTAATGCTATGTGATGAGAGGTTAGTTTTACTTTCTAATATGTTTATCGGTGTATGTAACTTTGTAGTGACTTTTCTTTATACAGTTGCCCCTGATATTGTCTTCCTCACTCTCTTTGCAGTAGCTAATGAAATTGAGGGCATGATTTCTTTTGGTTTGCTATAGTGAATCAAATTGCTGCAGTCTTTCTATAACATGTAATATTGCTCTTGGCTTTAGTTCTAATATTCAAAATGACTGCTTTTGATTTTCATTTTCTTGTTACTACATTCTTGTACTAAGGTACTAGTTAATTCCACCAAAGACACATTGTATGATCAGAACAAAAACAAAGACAGTTTACTTATCCATAAAAAATCAGACTTTTCATTAAGTGTTGCTTTATTGAACAAACAAAACCACACTAGGATATTGCAACGTTGCTGCTCTCATAACCTAAGGCATCACCAAGAATCCTGGTAAGATAATCCAGCTGCTCGAATTCGCCTTGGAGTTCTTCCCACTGCAATTATACCACACAAAACCATATCAATATAAAACTCCTTGCATAAAGAAGCAGAAAACAATATCAACTTACATCTTGATGAGACACGGAGATGATCTTCCACCCGACTGCAGCAATGTAACGACGTTTGAGCATAGTATGCCCCAACGGCACTCCTGCAAAGAAACAAAGGTTCAAAATGCTGCAAATGAGACATCATTAATCAACACAACTACAACCACAGTCACACACCAGTATTCCTTGAGAAATGAGTCGGCCCATCGATTTCTAGAGCCACTTTCTTGTCAAGACAGACTGCATCCACCGTGTAGCCATCCACGCTATACTCCTTGATCCACTCCAACCCGGTGCTAACAAGGAGACGTAACACCTCCTTCTGAAATGAGGAAGTCACCTTCTGATTGAACTTCTTAGTTTTCCCAGTGCCCTCGATTCTCCTCTCCAGTTCACTAGACAACGCTACCTCAAGCTCGGGGTACTCCACTTTGAGGCACTGCATCACTAGGTGAAGCTGTGAAGCAAACACAACGTCTTCCCTATGCTGCTCGCTTATACTCCGCCCATCAAAATGGTTCAACGCTCTCCACACATGTGAAAAGAACACGCGATCCAATCTTCCCATAACTGCATATGACCAAGCTACATTACCAATCTGATCTCTGGTAAATTCCACTCTTAGAGGGACATCATTTCCAACTGTTTCTCTCTCATCAACAAGATTAGCTACCACAGAGCAACCGTCAAACGCCTCATCAAGCGAGTCGAGCAAAGGGTCTGCAGCCTCGTTGAGTGAAGCAAAAGCCCACAAAACTTGGGCAATTTCTTGAGGCTGGAAAGTAGTGATCAAAACCGAAGCCCTCTTGCACAACTCTGCAAAGAGCTCCGGAGAAGAATGCTGCATAGAAGCGAAAGCTCCGGCCAAATTAGCAACATTCTGCGAATTCAGCTCGTCTACTTTAGCCACAGCCACCTCAGCCACCCTGTCCATTTCAGAAAGATAAAGAAGCTCCCCGCCAATCTTGGACAGCGCCCACGCAATGTTGGAAACCCCTTGACCCGAGCAGTCTGGCAGCGCGGCCATTGCCATCCCCACAAGCATGCTCATCTCCCTCCTCCGAGCAAATGCCAGCCTGTGGGTCCTCATCAGCGACACCTTCTCCATGTTCTTGGCAATCCGGTGCAGGGCCGTGGCGATGTTCAGAGGCGAAAGGGGCGAAGGGCTGAGCCCTTTGGCCACAGCCATGATCACCTCAGCTGTGGCCTCCAAAACTTCATCTGCAGTCTGAGCTTCCACTACCAGCTTGTTCAAGTTTATCTCTTTCCGGCGATCGGAAGGCCCCGAAAACTGCGAAAGCCTCTCGACAAACGTCTCCATTGTTCTCTCGCGCTTTTCCTCGAACATCCCACCTGCAATCTTGCTCACTGTTTGCCTGAGATGGCTAGCTTTATCCAAAGAGTCCAAATTAAAATTGAGAACATCGCCCTCATCCCCATCGCTCAAAAATTCATCATCATCATCATCATCATCATCATCATCATTATCAATTTTAGGCTGCTTTTTCTTCTTTTTCTTTTTCTTCTTCTTTTTGTCGCCGGTGACCATTCTCTCCATTTTGGCCGTCAATCCTCTAGCCTCGATAGATTTAAGAGCGACTTTTCTAGCCCTAACGCACCAATCCATGTCATCATTTTCTCGAATTAACCTAGAATTCGGCTGCTTCACCTTCTTTTTTGGGGATAAATTTCCGTTGGGTTTTATCTCCCCGAGAAATTGCGCCTCCCAATTGGCTGAAGTAGCAATCGAATTGGAGCTCTTTTCTTCCTCTTCTTCTTCTGCTGCGCTATCAACCTCTTCATCGGCGGCGGTCTCAACTGCTGAATGTTTACCCCTTTTGGTGAAGCTTATGCAGCAGGTCTTGAGAGAAAGGGAGCTCAATTGAGCTCTGGAATTAGTATTGGGAAGCAGAGGTTTGAAGGAAATCGGTTTAGTTGATGGGATTTGGAAATTAGAGATGGAGTTTATGACGGCGGAGGCTTCCAAAGTTTTCATTTTGTATAGCGGCGGTGGCGCTCGCAGCTGCACAGGATAAGAAGAGAGTATAAAAAGGAAAACAAAATATAAAAGCCATTTTACTATCTAAATTTTTTAAAATACTAGTACTATAAATTTATTATTATTTGTTTAGCAATTTAAAATTTGGAAAAAAAAACTCTTAAGATAAAATGTTCGCGTGAAATAAAATTAAGATGAAATTGTTCATTAAATTTTTTATTTTCTCATGGAGATATTATAACACGTTTCTGAAAATAGATGATACTCCCTCCGTCCCGCACTACTCGCACTTATTTCCTTTTTGGGCGTCCCAAGTTACTTGCACTCTTTCCATTTTTAGTAAAAAATTTCACCTACAGTCGTCATTTTTGACTTTCCTATACACTCATTCCTTAATCTCCGTGCCGAAAAGGAAAGGAGCGAGTAGCCCGGGGACGGAGGGAGTAATAGTGAGTGATGAATTTAAAAGTGAAACGACGCCGAATTTATGGAATATATAGAAGATAGCTACTAGAATAGATGGAAAAAAAGACAAATCTATAATTATGAAATGATAACGTTTGAACTACAGTAATTTGTTGTGTTGTGCTTTTTTAGTAGCCTAGATAATATATGAGTTATTGGGGTTTATATAAGTGTTTAGTAGGCCTCTGCAGCGAATAAATTTGTTTGTCAGTTAATTCATCGGCTAAAAAAATGGTTTAGCATCTCAGCCTAATATCTACAATTTAATCTTAATTTATTTTAAAATTCATCTTAAATTACTAGTATTATTTTGTGTTATATTATCATGTCTATCAAACTAACAACTGCACACTTCAAAATCAGGGTACAAAGCTCGATATATGAAAGTCCATAAGAAACTCATCTTGAATAAAACTCTACCCAAGATAACCTTATGTCTAAAAAGTCCGTTGGAAACGATGAAAGATTAGGAAAGTCATCTTCAATAAAACTCTACATGATAACCGTATCTCCAAAGAGTCCACTAATGACTATGAGGGCTAGTTTGGTTGTCTGTTAGGAAATAAGAAGATAGCTAACATAAGATAGTATTTTCGGACCGAAAGTAAGATAGTGTTTTTATGATGTTGTTTGGTTGTTAAGTTAGTCCCCAAAATTATACATGGATAGAAAGTTAAATGACAAAAATATGCAAAAGAATATGTACTTTCTAATTTTGAAAACTTTTTTTTCTCTTTAATAAGGTGGAATTCATTCTTCACTAACGATACTTTAATTACTTTTTCTCTGTACTTCTTTCTTACTTAACCAATTTTACATTAAAACCGTGTCAAACTCAAAGTGCATATTCTTTAGGAATGAATGGAGTATAAGTTAACATGTCTTACTTAGAGAAAGAAAGGTTGCAATACAATCGTGTTGTTAGGGGGACAATATGTTGAACAAAATGAAATAAATGTAATCTATGTACGGAAGAAAGAGATCTAGAAATAGAAACAGCTTCCGAAATGAAGGGGACTAAACAGGAACAAGAGGGATCCACCGAAGAAGATCCTTCTCCTTCCTTTTTTTCGGAAGAAAAGGCGGATCCGAACAAAATCAATAAAACGGAAGAAATCCGAGTGAAAGGAAAGCAAAATGAATTCCACTTTCGATTTATAGAGACAGACTCTAAAAATAGACGCGTTTCTGAAGAGTCTTATCTAATGAATATCAACGAGAATCAGGAAAATGCACGATTCAAAAATAGAAAATAAACTAGTAAAAATCGGATACACAAGAAAAATTAAAGAAAAGATAAGAAGAAATAAGGCCACCCCTAAATTTTTTTAATTTTTTTATACTTTCTCCTACAAAGAAACTCATGATAATTGCTTTCTATTGTATGATAAATGTTAACTATGTTAGGTAATTGTATTTCATAAAAAGTTGACTTTGTTGCACCATCACTATTCGACCCCCACAAACCAAACCACAGCTATATTAAACACAGCATTTATGGCTTTAAATTTTTAGGCTTTCAAAATAGAAAGTCACACCAAACCCTTTGTCTTGATTGCTTCATTTTCTGGCTAGTACAAGAATAAAAGTATAAAATAAATAAAATAAGAATGGTCCATGATGACCATTATAGTCAAACTAATAATATTAAATAAACTAGTAGTATAAATTTCTAGGAAAACTTTGTACACATTGCATTTCATCAAACTCACACCTAAACCTTACAAAAATAATAATCTACCACACACATCAATCCAAAAAAACAAAGTTCAATTTCTACAAATTGAAAAACTTGGTTCTTTTTTTTTCATTCTTTCAAAACTCAATGTTGCAAGGAAATAGCCCTTCTAAGATTCACCACAGCCTTCTCATACCTCACAAATCCCATGAACCAAAACTCATACCCATCCTCAGTCACAATCTCTATATACTTGTGTGTTGGATTGTTCACATTCTCACTCTCATTTGCTGCCTTTATCTTCTTCATCGGAATCGAAACCTACAAACACCACAAAACTCTCTCATGCTCGAGTCCACTATGACACGATCTTTGAATTTAACGTTTGCAAGTAGTACCTTATAGGGGATCCGAATGAGGCCTCCGGAGGAGGAGTGGACGGTGATGGACCGTTCGCTGCAGAAGGAGAGTTTTTGTGTGGAGATGAAGAGAATGCCAGCAATTGGACCAGCAGTTGTGGAGAGATAACATTGGGATGCTTTGAGCAACTTTTCTCCCTCACTCACTCCAAATACGTCTCTGAATATATTCTCTCTGCCCCCTTTCTTTATTATCTTGGCTCCAACACTCAGCTTCCCCTTCACTGTTTCTGAGAATTTTGGCCCCATTTTCACTGCACCATTTTTCAAGATTATTGCTGCTATAAACCAACACCAACACCAACACATCCATCTATCTATCTATCTATACATATATAATCCAATGACAAACATTATTCAAATTGATAAATGAAAAATCATTTTCAGCTCTTCTGATGCCAAGATTCAATAGTGAGTACATCAATTTACGGAATAAGTGCATTATTTGAGTTCGAATCCTATTAGGGGCCATAATTTGCATTTTTTAGTGCAATTAATCTGCATTCGATGTGAAATTAATTGAACTAAAAGAAATTGAAGGACTGTAAATGACTAAACCTTCAATTACACACACACACACATATGAATATATATGTACCATGTTCACGAACTCTGTAAGCAAAGCTGGTTCCTTTTCTGTCCAATTTCTTCTTCTGATTCCTCCCAGCTTCAGCTACCTCCCCATTTTCTGCAAATTTCAAGAGCTATTCATTTGACAAATCTTCATAAAAACACACACACACACAGTGACAAAATCATGCTAAAATTAGCATACCGGTAAAGGGAGCAGAGTGATCTGAAGAGGAGGGACTCCGAGAAGGCTCAGACAAGGAAGAAGATCTATCTAAGCTTGCCACAAAAGGGCTTGTCGGAAAACCATCTTCAAACTCACGATCCTTGGTTTTCTCCATCAAAGACTCAAACTTTCTGGCTGGGTTTATCAAAGATTCGATTTTTCTGAACTGGGTTTGAGAAAACACGGAATGGGTGAGCTGATAAATTGCAGAGGAGAGAGAGAGAGGAGAGAGTTTGAGTTTTTAAGAGGAAAAATCGTGGCAAGTAGCGATAATTGAGATGTGGAATAATGGGCATGACATAAGCTGTCACTATCTGAAGCCCCACAGTTTACATTATTTTTTTAAGATTCAAACATACAAACAAAAATACAGCTTCAAATATTCAATCATTTCTTATCTTTAGTCTACACTTTCCAATTAAGAAGTTTCCGTTGGCAGTTTTAGAAAAAACGTTTCTTGGAAATTTCCTTTAGTCAAATAAGGTTAGCAGTGACAAATAATTTATAAATTTAAGCTTTGTAGTCAATATTTATGAAAACAATTTTTTTCCAATTCATGAAAATTTCACTAAAGGCAAGCTTATGAATTTTTTTTTACCGAATTTTAAGTTTATGGAAAATATCAAATCATGTCAAAGCCTGTAGTTTTAGTCAGAGATCAATAATTTTATTTAAATTTTATTCTTTATCATTTTTACACGATTTTTTAATTTAAACAATATTAATTTCATATTTAATTTTTTGTTTGTGTGTTTTACTAGAAGATTTCATATCCAAGTAATCATATTTATTCATTTATTTATATATTCTAAATGGAGTAAGATTTAGTGTGTTTAGCAAATATTTTAAATAGAAGATTTAGTAAAGTTAATTAGTCCATATAATCACAAACTCTTTTTATAAACTTAAAATTTGGTCAGAAAAATCAAGAACTTATTTCATATACTACTGAATTTTCCAACAGTTGGGGAAAAAACCAACTTTGAACACTACAAGCCTAAATTCATAAATTTTTGTGACCAACTTTAAAGTTTAGAAGAAATACATCAAATTTCAGTCAAAATTTGTAATTTTAGGAACCAATACCTTTTAAAATACTCTTAATTGTCTCAATTCGCGGGGGATTGCCCCAAAAATTCGAGTCCCTTTTGTGCAGACTTAGCAACCGCACCGGCAAATAATAAAGTAGCACACAAAGTAACAAAGGAAAAATTCACTTCATTATTATAAATGAAGTTATTGAGTATTTCGAATAAATCCCGAAATTCAAAACTACCTGTTATCCAATAGCGGGGCTCGAACCCGCAGCTTCCGCCTTGACAGGGCGGTGCTCTAACCGATTGAACTACAATCCCAGGGAAATAAGGGATCTGGCAGAAATTTTGATTCTTTTTTATCTTCGTATGGCGTATGGGGTTAAAGGACAAGGGGTTTTAGACTATCTCATGGTAGATTGATGCGGTTTATTGGGCCGAGCTGGATTTGAACCAGCGTAGACATATTGCCAACGAATTTACAGTCCGTCCGCCTTAGAAAGAAGCCTCTGCGTGAGCAGTAGTGGACGAAGCGGAAGCGAGAATGTCGGCTTGAGTAACGCAAACATTGGTGAGAAATTATTTCAATATTGAACCTTGGACATATAAGAGTTCCGAATCGAATCGATTCGGAACTCTTATATGTCCAAGGTATCATTTAAAAATAGAACAAACTAATCCATACATGTATACACAATTGGAGATTATGGAAATTTGTTTAGATGTTAGTCTTTTATTAAATTTATGTTTTTCTCAGTTTGGTTAGGCAAGAAGGTTTTTTTATTCACATAACTCCGACCGGTTAAACTGTTACAACAATTTCTCTCTTTGAAATCTGTGTTGTGTCAACACATATGAAGAATCTTTGACTAACTTTGAAGGGTAATTTGAATAAATGGAAATAGGTTACACAATCATTCACATATGTTTCAAAATTTTGCCACAAACTTTAAAGAGAACCTACTACAGCATGTTCAAATAAAATTAAATTAGGATCAGTACAACAGAAGAAGAAACATCATTCTTGACAACGAAACGAAGCAAAACTCAGTTGGTAAAGAATCTTCCCCTCCAACGAGATGATGTTTACCTATTCGGCGGGGACTTCTTTGTGAGCTTTATAGGACAGAATCACATTCCATACTAAGGCAATAAAATTGGCAGCAAGGACCTGCAAATTGGTGATTTGTGGGGAAAATATGTGACTCAATACACAATAGTTTACTCAAATAGAAAAAGGTAAATGGCAATCATCATCTTCAGCTAGTTAAAGATTAACCATACCTGAAACTGCTGTGGAACAAATTGGAAGTTGAGGAACTGAAATGGTATCCATAGTTGCCAATTTGCAACAACCGATGAGAACCATTCCTACGAGTAAAACGTTAAGCATTGTCATGAAACGTTTCGTGCAGGAGCAATCAGATCCTTCACAATCGCCTTCATGCTTAGTCACCATAATCAAAGTGCAAGTAGAAGTACCTGTTTTAGCTTCGGGATTACGTTTGATGGTTGTCCCTCAAGTGTCACCAATGTAGATAGGAAAGTCCCGATGAAAATGGGAGAGAAAATAAACTGTATGTATATCAAATGCAAATTATGTTAGGGGGTTTGATTCAGGTGTAACAACATACAAAGTAAATCGAGCTTGTAGCTGAAATCGAGAAGCTTAAAGAAGTGACCTGATCAAGGATAAGCCTCAAGAAAGTTCCAGAAGCTCCAGGGAGAGTAACGAGTTTACTCAGATATAAATACCTAAATATGCATCAGGAGTGGTTAAGTGTGTATGCGAAGATATAGGTCATGGCTTCAAGGTATCAAGTTAAAGAATGCAACTAATGCAGAAAACAACGAGACAAATAGATGATAAAACAATTATCATTAGTGACAGCGCTGCCTCCACATTGTAGATTTGTATGCAGAGTAAAAGGGAGGGCAAGGATAAAGGAAAAAAATAACTTTTAACAGTTACCAGAAATGCAATGTCGGACCAACCAAAACCAGTCCCAACGAAGTGAAAATAAATGTCCGCTTCAAATCAGGAGATGTCACTTGATCAATGAAGAGCTGACGAACATTGTACCCGAATAGAAAGGAAAAGAAGAGTATTACTTAATGGAAACAAAAATGTAACAGCCAGCCATATACAGAGGTAAATAAACTAGTTTTACGACTGATGCATGACTATGTCAATTGCCACACCCTACATTTCAACTCTTAAGCTAATAGAAACACAATTCACAAGCAATAACCACAATTCCACAGCTGGTTTCAAAGGTGTCACTCAAAAGCAAAGCAATTTTTTTTTCTTTCTAAATTTTCATGACTCCGTTGATAGAATTAGGCTACATCAAATAAGCTAATTGATATATGATCTCTAGCCTCTACTGAGCTAGTTTACCTGACATATAACATCACCAACCAAAGTTAACATTGCTGAAGTGACGGCCTTGGTGATCACAGGATGCTCGGCAAGAAGTGACAGATACCTGGAAACAAACTTAGAATGAGATGAATGCAAGTAACTGATCCTCAATTAGCAATAAGTTAAATCCACTACTACCATTTTCTATAACATCACAATCTAATGTAGGACTACAAATTGCAAGATAAAGATTAAAGAACATCCACAGATGCTGAATTTCCAATCCAATATCATAAATATCATGCCCCACATTTTGCATAACTAAGAAGCTAAGGATTTAAACTTTATTCCTTATTTGTCATGAAAGAAGTAAGAAGAACAATGGATTCGAATGTGAGACCAAATACATTAACCACACTTCTACTAGACCAACACGCTCACACAAGATTGAAACTTTTACGAGAATGAGACTCAACTGATATCAATGCTTAGTTGCAGAAACAGAAATCATCCAATTACACTAAACTTTTCAAGAACAGAAATTTCATGAAAGATTAGTCTTTCAAACTAGATAAAATTAAAAAGATTGGATTTTTTTTACCATGAAACAAATGACCAGTTACTGCCATGGCCTCCACCTCCTCCACCACTGCCGCCGCCGCCGCCACCTCCACCGGAAGAGCCTCCGCCGCCGCTAGAACCGTCCACAGCTCCGCCTCCACTCGAAACCTGAAAAGAGCGAAGGGCCAAAGGCTTCGACCCATATATTCCAAACCCGCTTGCAGAGGCCAGAGAAATCCTACTGCGAGAATTCCCATTATTATGAATTGAATTGCAAGAAAGAATTGAAGTTGGAGTATGAATGTGGGTGCGGCGGAAATCCAACAAAACATAGTGTTTTTGGGCGACAGTTGTGGGATTCGCGGCCATCATAGTTTCTGCTGCTTCTTCTCCTCCCTCTTTTCTTCCTATGGATAATGGAGGATGAAAAATTAAAATAATGGGTTTTTGCACAATTTGGGGTTTTTGAGGTTTTAGTAGATGCGTTGATTCCTTTTGTTTTCTTTCTTTTATGAGAGTATTTTTTGAACCGGCAGAATGGATTGTAGGTTATAAACTAATAAACAAATATTTATAATTTGAATATATTGGGTTAAGGCAATCGAGTTATTTTTTTTAATTTCTGGTAGTAATTTCAAGAAGAATAAATATAAATTACTACTATATAGAGTATTATATTCTTAAATTTTAAATTATATTACAAATTAAATTTATTATATTATTCTATAGCAATATAAAAGAAGTGATATGGAAAATCTATACACCTAATTTTAAGCTTGATTCGAAATAATTATACAATATTAATAATAATAAAAAAACTTAAATTTATCCATATTTAATTAAAATTTTAATATTTTCCTATGTCATTACCAAATGATTAGTTTGTATTTTATTCAAATTAATTCTTTTTTGTAAATAAATTTCATTATACGTATTCGATTATGTATGTATATTTATCACTAACCATTCAAGAGTGGAAATGAATCTATGTTAAACGGGTTTGTGGAACTTACAAATTTTTGCTGCAAAATGTGTATGAAATTAAGAATTACAAATCAACCAAGGATCCAAAAGATTTTTTTGTCAACGGAGTGTTGCGTCAAAGATTATAGTATAAAAAATAAATGAAATTATTACTCGTATAAGTTTATTGCAAATATATTATAAATAAATCACAAGGGATTTGTGTATATATTCCAATATATTGTTCAACTTGAAACCATTTTTCTTTCTAGAAAATATAATTAAACATTGATACAAAATTAACGCATCAATTGTTGGAACTTTTGTTTATTTTAAGTACGTCCGGTGCTGCATAATTAAAGGGCATAAATACAAATAATACTCCCTCCCTCCCTCTGTCTCTTATTCCAATGAACCCGAATAATGATGCAATGGACACTAATCTAATTAATAATCTCTCCATCTCAAGAACTTAATTTATAGATGAAGAAATTTCGTACAAAGAATAAAAAAAGGTGAAGCGGAAACATGAAAAGACAAGAAAATATTGAGCTGGTTAATACATGTGTATAAAGAGATATATGTATAGCGAGAGAGAGAGACCTGTGGATTTCTTTAGTATGTATGTTGCCATCATTTCAAACAGTCCAATCTTCATCACTTTCACCCATGTCCTGAACAAAATCAACAATGCATAACCATTATACATGAACCACGCAAATCTACAGAGTTTTCAAATTCAAACCTCTGGTGAGCTGGAGAACTCTTCGATCTCATCGTCTTCGTCAACCTACAGGAAAACATAGAGAAGCTTAACTAACACAGTTGTCTCACTCAAAGCTTCGTTCAACATTATCTGGGGAGAACGGTTAGTTTCACACTGCAAAATATTACAAAAACAACTACCTTATGTTGCTTTTTCTGGTCCTTACTTGCAGTTGCCGTCGTCTCTGTATAATAAAAAAGTGAAAACTATTATTAGAACATTCTTCCGAGAACAATCACGCACATGAAGATTCAGAATGTCACATTAACACATCATTATAAAACATGCTGATGGCTCATACATGTTACACATTAATCAAAGAAGTGAAACAAACTTATTACAAATGGGCCACTCACCCCTTAAAGGGCCTTATAAGGGGGAGGGTTATCCACACTTATATAGATTAGATGAGATTTTCACCAAATCAATGTAGGACAGAATTTAGAGTTTTAACACGCCCCCACATGTGTGGACCGGAATGACACATCTGACTTCCATCACGTGGGTAGGCAAGATAAGAGAACCATCATCGGTGTGGGCTGGAAAAGACATCGATCTTCCACTCGTGAGGTAGATAAGAGATAGAGATAAAACCATCATTGACTTGAGCCCGCTCTGATACCATATTAGAAATGGGTCACTCACCCCTTAAAAGGCCTTATAAGGGGGAGGGTTATCCACACTTATATACATGTTACACATTAATCAAAGAAGTGACACAAACTAAAGGCCTCTGCAACGTTCAATTGCTACACGTGATCTATCCGTTCAAAGTTTTTCATAAGATCCTATTAGACCTAGAATATATGGATTATCAAAGCTGCTTCTCTATTGCCGGGTCTAGTGCAGCTTCAAATTATTATATTAGTTTCACTTTTTAAACGCATAAATAGGTTAGGTGTTCAGATTCAGATCCAACAAAGAACTATGGGCTTTTCATGTCTTCGCGAAGAAAAACACGAGTAGTTACTTTTATGCTCTAGTTATTGATGCATTCAAATGACATCCTAAAGATCACTTACGTGCAGAGTGTTCAAGAGATTATAATTGGATTTTACATATTCACTAAAATAATTGCAGTTATGTTGATTGAATACATGCCGAGAAAGAGAAACAGAGGAGGGTGGGTGCTAACCAGACTTTCTTCCCCCTATTTTCTTTCTCCCTTTTATAGGCTTCGAGGCCTGGACATAATAACCATTGTAATGAGGGAATTAGTTAGATTTAAAAAAAAAAACCAAGTCAAATTCCTCCAGGAGGCAAATGGAAGCAGATGAGGGATAGTCGTACTTCAGAAGTGTTAGTATTGCCTTCTGCATCCTTCTTCTCCTTCTGGAAAATTGTTAAAGCCTCATCAGATATAAAACATGAAACATGATGCATCAACATATATGAACATATTTATCCATTAACATTAGTTTCGGTATCAAAAGAATGCATGCGGAATAGTGGATACGCCAGAAGCAGGATGAGACCTGCTTATCTTTAAAATTTGATTTTAATGAGAACTGTAATTTTGCTGATCGTACCAAACATGAGAGAAAAATATATTGGTATTAAGAACATCTAATATTATTTGATTGCTCATCAACTTCAACAAGATCCACAAAATAAATCTATAATGGCCACTAGAAGTCTTTCTCAATGGTATAATTTTGTAGGGACATTACCTTGTCCTCCACTTTCTTAAACAGTGAAGATAATGTTGTCTGGACAAGAGGTGTTCTCTGATTCTCAGAGGGATCCTTAGCTTTCCCAGTACGCTTATATCGACATGAAGCTGGATCTTTTCTTCCATCATTGCTGTCACCCTCAAATACAGGTGAGCAATTTTCTGTCTGTATTTGTCTATTAAGGAAAATTCTATATGACAATTGAGAACAATACTCTTGTGTGTGCAGAAAGAGAGATGGGAGGTTTAAACTTTAAACAGATATAGTAGCTTGATAAACGGGAAAAACTAAAACAAGGATATTCGTAGATGTATAAACTCTTTTAGTTTCATTATCAACTTTGGTATCCTCTTCTTCAGGTGTCTCATCTCCATTTCCAGATGATTCTGCAAATCTGATAAAAGAGATACAAATACAAAATATCACAAGTATACTCATAACTCAGACCACAACTAAAGAAATGTTACATAGGTAGTGAAGAAGTCAACTGAACGTGCACAAATTAGGACAAATATGGTGAAATCTAAAAC
Organism: Salvia splendens; assembly: GCF_004379255.2. Taxonomy (NCBI): domain Eukaryota; kingdom Viridiplantae; phylum Streptophyta; class Magnoliopsida; order Lamiales; family Lamiaceae; genus Salvia; species Salvia splendens. The sequence continues at coordinate 27,663,967 of NC_056045.1, forward strand.
CTCTACTTGGTTTTACGCCAATAAGATAGAACAAAACAAACTACTCCTTTTACCAGGACATACTGCCTAAAAATCTCATATCAAAGAACATGGGTATTCCAAATTATGGTGAACAAAATTTTCTTAATGGACAAGAAGTAATCCTTGGTATAAAACTTAACAAATAAATATATAAATCAACAACTTTGCAAGCAATTATCTTAATGAATAGTGATTCTGAGTGTCTCGATAGAAGAAACTTAAAATAATCTTACCTGCATAGATTGATTAGCCTACGACAGTTATCTCACATCAGATAAGAATAGGAAAAATGAGTAGCGCCTACAAGCTCTCAGTTTTAATAAATACTAAGATAAATTTGTCATGGGGGAGTATCTGCATAAACTTGCCACTTACAGTTCCTAAGCAAACCTTAATACTATGAAAAGAAATGTAATGTCTAAGTTTAGCATTTTTGAAGTATAGATAAGCATTCACTAGAAAACGAAATAATCAGGAAAAATGGTTGGCATCTCAGAGTTCTCCTTATAGACTATATCATGTTAAGTGAAATTTCTACTTGAACGTTTTCCCAGCAGTCCTGGCTGATTGCCTGGTGGGAGTCAGTTCGGTCAACTCCCTGTAATCATCTGGACTGTCAGTTAACTCATCCTCTAAATAATCTTTTTCAGGCTCTCGTTCCAAGATTTTCTTTGCAAGTTTTACAGAACCTTGTTTACAGTCCGATGTGACCCCTACTCCACCCTTGAAATCAACTTTTTCATGTTTTTCCTGGACCAGAATGCAGGGAATCATGTCACAACTATTGAATCGCATTTGGTTACGCAAAAGACCAATTGGAACACGAATTTATCCATTGCAAGCATGACGGCATACAACTGACCGGATTGAGCTCCTTAGGAAACTCAAGCTGTAACTCTTCAGGATTCATTTCTTTCATCCCGATCCACCAAGCATCTGAAAATACTACCTGGAAGTAAAGAAGACACATACCCGACATTAAGCCCCAAGTGAAAAAGAACAGGGAAAAGGGAAGAAATATATATCCACGGTATGAAGTCTTAACAATTCCTCTCAAAATATGTTGAACAAACAAATAGCAAATGAAACTAAAAGACAGCGTAGGAGAAGATAACAACCATATTCTCAAAGTAGTCATCACATGTAACATTCTTCCCGCTCTTGGAAAATTGCAGTGTTAAGTACCTGTTCTTCGGATAAACAATTGTTCCAAACAATTTCATTCGACCCTGCACATTTCAACATATCGGAAAACTACCATCAAATTTTGCTCAAACAAAGCAATCTAAAACATCCTTTCACCATCCTTCCAAAAACAGCATAATATGGAAAGCATAATTCACAACAGTTCAGATCGACTATCAACTTTCCCGAAATCAGCAAGCTAAAAATAACCTTAAAACGAAAAATGAGAATCTCCAATTAAGTAAAACCTGGGGGAAGTCTAGGTATAGAATGGGGTTTTTGGTGGCAAGGTCTTTGAGCTCCCCGATTTTCCCTCCAGAGACGGGGCCGAGAAGGCCAGGGAATGAGAAGAGGTATTTGTTCTTCCGCTGTGACTTCCTCAAAATATCACAGCCGTGGTGCTTGATCACAGTTTTGGACGGGGCGCGAGCAGCTGAACTGGCTACCTTCACGACATCCGGCGACAGAATGCTTCGGGAGAAGGCCAATTTCTTCAGCCGCGACCTCTCTCCCGCCTCCGGATCGGCGGCGGCGGTGGCGGTGGCGGCACTCTTCTTTCCTCCTCGAACCATTTCAGGTCAGTTGTGTGTTTCTGGGAAGGCGGCTAAATTTTAATCATATGCTTCTAATTTTCAATTTCATTTTCTTTTTATAACTTGTTAATTTACATTTAAATTTGGATATTTTTTATTCAAAACTGAAAAAGGACATTTTTTGTTTACTTAAAAATAAATTTAATTAGCTTCATTAAATAGAAACTAAAAATCTACAAGCTAGTGAACGGCCTTATGAATGATCAAACAAACTTTGCAACAATTGATAAATTAAAAACTACATATAAATTATTGAGCTGGATTTATTTGGTAAATAATTCATCAAATTTGGTTAACGTCATTATGTACCATTCATTCTTTTCCCAACTTGATATGTTCCCTAATCTTTATAACAAATAATGGCTCAATTAACCAAATAAAAGGATGCTGGAGTTAGATACAATCTCAAGCCCCTTTAATAAACTAGCAGCTGATTAAGGCAATGTAAGAAACAATGAATGGAATATCCTAGCTAGCTATGCTAAATTCACAACTGGCTGGCTTTATAGGAATGAGGAGAGCACGATGCCGATGCTCCTCGGTTTTTCGTCAAATTCAGAGACGGCTTTGGCGTGGATGAAGAGCACACGGCAGCAGCCAGCTCTGACCAAGAGTCATGATGGAGTTAGAATATCACATTCCCAGAACCTCCATGATCCGTTGTCTTGCCTCTTCAGAAGATAACGGATCTTATAAGGGCTGCACCAGATAAGTCACAAGAATGTGAAACTATGCAGAAAGATATCAGCTTACTCTACCAAATTAGGTAATGGTAAAGATTTTCTACCAAGTAATGACCTAATTAGACACATGTTTTGATAGATTGCTGTAAATATCCACATATAATGTAGCCCAGTTTTCTTTTTTCACCACTCAGGATTTTACCTGTAGTAAGTTGGGTTTTTGGGCAGGGACTCATCCACCAGTTCAGCGGCCTCTTCCAAATGTACTTCTATGTCTGCCATCTCCCCACCAGCCCCGTCTTTCAAAATCTTTGCATGTTCAATTGTCAAGTGCAGCAAAACAAATCTCCAGTAACACGACCTTGCTTCCGCAGTATCAGCTAAAGCTTGCCACTAAAACAATCCACTGACCAGAAGTTAGAAGGATATGACAGACTAGATGGGTTGAAATACACTTTCACACTGCAATCATGAAATGAAACTGACCTGTACAAGCATCGGTCCATCAAGTATTTCACCAAGCCCACATATGTTGTGGTTAGGTCCAAGTGCTTCTGCTTTAATTAATTGCCACTGTTTGACAAGAGCCTCAGCATCTTCAACCGCCATTGGAAACCTATATGTTGATGATATTGAAGAAGAGAGAGAAGCTGTTTTTAGGTCTGCAGATTCTGGATGGACCCCAGACTGCCTTTTAACAAGTGAAAAGACTTTCTGGATTTGTCTCATGATACCATTTTGCTTAGTTCTCGCACGTTTGAAACTAAAATCCATTGAAGAATCTGTCAGGGTAGGAGAGCTCGAGGCAATTCTATGTTCATACATCCTCCATCTCGAACCATTTCCTAGTCTCAACTGTTGCGAGGTAATTAGTTTCAACAGGGCACCCAAGATACAGCCTAATGCAGTAGCATATACCATGTTTCCAATCACATGACTGAAGTCCAACCACGTATTCCAAACTCCACCCTGCTGGGAACCTAATGTTCGCTTCAGTTTAACAGAGGGTGTGCTAGCATTGCTTCCAGCATTGACCTTGCTCTCTATTAGTGGACTTTCCAGGTTAGGAGGAGCAAGCTGCTTGACAGCTGGCCCAAGGTGTCGTGAAGTTTCTGTGTAAGAACCTGGAATATCATCTCTTCGATCCACTGGAAGAGAAAAAGAAAGTGATCTGTGACTTGTGTCAGATAAAGCTGGAGAAGATCTTTTGCACTGTCTTTTTCCAGAAGCTCTTTTGTCAGCCATGAAAAAGTCAGCCTATTATTGCAGCTGGAAATTAGAATTTGAGAGGCGAGAAGAGTTGCAAACACTACGCAAATTCACGGTATGGAAAAAAGCTTTTACCAAGGATGGGGTACAATCTTGGGTATCTGGAAACATGCCAAGAACATCATCTTTCAACCATGTTTCCTGGAAAGACAAAATGCAAAGCACTGATAAGCATAAAAAGTACTCCCTCCGTCCCATGTTACTTGCACTGTTGCTTTTCGGCTCGTCACAAACTCCTTACACTATTTATAGTTTAAGTTAGAATTAATGAAAATTCAATTAATATGTTAGTTTAAGTTAAGAGCTCCTTTATTAAGTGATGTCTCATTACACTTAAAATTCTAATTTAATTACACTAAAAAATCAATCCCAAATTTACGGCCTAAAATGAAAAGTGCGAACAACATGGGACGGAGGGAGTACTAGAACTTCAATCAACAACATGCAGACATACCAAGCTCTACAACTGATTCCAAACTCCACAGAAAATGGTAGCAAGAAACTCAAAATTAAAGTCATTCATGAATCAACTTTGTGGCAAACAAGAGACTAGGCTGTGTATAGCAGGGCGCTTAAACTACTTATGTAATATCAATATGATTAATTACAAATTGGATCTAAAACATGCTTAACTTTTCCATGTTTCAGAGTTAATATATAAGGAAAAAGGAAGATTAATCGAGGCAGCTATTGGATAGAAAGTTATCTTGCATAAAGAAACAGCATAATCTGATTTTCTTTAAAAAGGAAAACATAAAGATAAGATTCACTAAATTAGAAGCATGTCATTGTTCTGAGGAAAACTAACAATAAGTAGCATGTAAAAACTACACAACCAATGCTTATCTTTTGCAATGGTAAGAAAGAATGACATAGCATATACTCCCTCCGTCCCGCTTAAGATGACACGTTTTCCTTTTTAGTTTGTCCCAACTAAGATGACACATTTCCTTTTTTAGAAACTTTCTCTCTCCAATTAATACACCCAACCACTTTTTCTCACTCCTATTAAAATATTCTTCTTTCTTTCTCTCTTTATTTTAATATTCCACTCTCATTTTCTCTCTCCAATTAAACACTTTAACCAGTAACTCCTAAAATCCCGTGCCGGCTAATAAATGTGTCATCTTAGCCGGGACGGAGGGAGTAGATAAGAAAGTTAAATAACAGAGATATCTACCAATGGTTTGTTGGCACTTGAAACTTCTTTAGTTTCTTTAAATTGCAGTGCTTTCTGAGAACTAGGAGCAGAATTCAGTTCGAGCTGTCTTAACTTTTCAACAGCTGTAGCTTCATCACCCTGGAAAATTCATTATCATAAAAATGGATAAACTGATAAAATGCAACAATGGAGAGGAAACCGAGCATAAAGGTGCACCTGCCCAAGAAGGAAAGCACAAAAGGCCTCCTCAAATTTCAAGTCAATGCCTTCTGATGCTATTAAGCACTCACAAATTAATTTTGCTTTGTTAATCTGCACATAAAGGAAAAACAATGGTAAACTTATCATCACTAAAAAGCAACAAAAGAATAGATCTCTTTCACGACCCTGTACATCCTATAAAGCATGGAATGAACATACATTTAGAAGTAATGTAAGAGTGAGCTTAACTAAATAAAATACTAAGAATAAAATGTATATTCAAATGCATAACATCATCTATTAAGTGGAAGTCAAGCATGATCGATATTATAGCAGACAAAAATAATTACCAGGTCTATTTGTTTGCTTGAAACTCCAAGTGCAATATGTGCTAACGAAACTACGTAGAAGCTATTGAAATCAATGACAATCCTTTGATTCTGTGCCTCAAGAGACTTTCTGTTCTTTCTGGTGATAGCTAAGCTTTCCCATGGAACGAGTTCCACTATTTCTGTAGCCAATAGCTTTTTGAGTGCTTGATTCAGAAAACAAGCCCAGTCTTGAACTTGACACGAAGTTTCAACATCCAGGCCTTGTCTCAACAATTCACGCAAAGCTGCAATTGCACCAATTCTTCGCTCTGCATTTTCAGGCGTATGGGGCATGCCCAAAAGATCCAAAGTGCAAGCAGGTGCAAGCTCCTCCAATGATTCTTCTATCTAAAAGCAAGAATAGAACTTGAGTGAATTAAGAATTATACTGTCATGGTCATCTATAGGATTGGTACATTAGTCATTTACTTAACCAGAGAAGAACCTTACAAGAGCAAATCCGGGGTCGAAGCCCACAATAAAATTGATGGTTACCTGAGACAACAGCATCATCTTCCCGAGAGATATCTTGCTCCGCAGAAGACATTGAGCACGAGCAAGAGCTTCAAATCCTTGAGATATATTGTTCTTCTCAAATCCAACTTTAGCAATTGCACACTTCAAGAAAGCACCTATAATAAGAAGGTGAAACATAACAGAAGTGGCACCCCCTCTTTCCCTTTTCTCTTACCTCTGCTAGGGCCATAGATAAAAGCAAATCGTGAACAAATGGCTTTGATTCAAGATGCTGCAGAGCTCTTCGCCCAATTTCTAGCACAAGCTTCTCTTCACCAACCTACATTAATCCAGTAGAATGGCATCAACCTAGATTCTAGGAAAGATTAATGCACTCTATATTCTCCAATTGTAGATACGTAGGACCGGCAAACAATAGATATATCAGATTCGAAAGAGAAGGGTCTTACTTATTCAGGGGAGTGGAAAAGATTTTCAACTAATTGAAAAAATGCTGCTGACATTTAGCAAATTATAAATCATACTTGATACATATGTAATGCAGATTGGATAGAATCAAAAACATCTAAGTGCATGACAAGGCTTACCTCCTGAAGAAGGCATAGAGCACCTGGCAACCAAGTCCAAGGAATCTTGAGAGAAGATTTAGGCGGCTGTTTCTCTTTAAAATTTCCAGCATATTCTGGTTCAAAAAGAAGTTTGTCTCTTACATCCATCAATACATCCTGAGGAAAGGACACTAATATGTGAGCAATACAGAAATCAGGGGCTGCTCCCACTTGTTAGAGAAGAGGTAGAGCATAGATGAATAAGTTACTCATCATATTATGCCCACCAGGCATGAGAAGGGAATGAATCAATAGGAAACAGTGTGTAAAGAACTCAGGATCCAGACCGTGCGAGACAAAACAGCTTCCTTGGTGTATCCCTCTTCAATCTCTGCATTTTTTAGATGCATCACTGACTTAACAATTTCATCTTTCTCTGCTTGATCATGAACGCCAATAATCTGAAATCACATATCAACAAAAATCAAGAATTCAGGTACAGAGATTAAATTCTTAATCAGTAGGAAGATCAATTATATGTTTCCTAAGAAGAAATTTAGATCACTTTTTACAATGCATGCAGTTTCTGAAACTTATCCGCATAATATGAAACATCATACTGCCCCAGGAAGCTCCCACCAGACTAACAGAAATGAGTTGGGAGAGGCCCATATCAAGTTGATTACTATCAGTACTCACCCAAATGGCCAAATCTTTTTTAAGATATTCAGAGCTAAAGGAAAAAGATCACACGAAGGGCTCTGTGCTATTATAATATAACAATGAGAGCATGTTTATAATGCAGGCAGTTACACACTATATGACACATCATACTGCCCTGAAAAGCTCCTTGATTCTGATCACTACTTACACTGTTACACAAATCTTCTCAAGCTAATTCAAAGCCAAATGAGAAAGATCACAAGATGGGCCTCGTAATATACTACTCCTATAGTATTGGAATCAGCATTCACTTACGCATAACACCGGTGAGGATCACCTACAACAACTCCTACAACATTTCCTACTCCACCCCTCACTAACATAATATATGATGGTGGGGTCCATCACTCATGTTTGTGAGTGTGGAGAGTAGGAGATCTTTGTGAGTGTGGAGTAGGTGATACTTACTGGCGTACCACAAGGACGAGCTAATATAATATTTGCCTTAAGTGATTCAGTAACTCTAGACTTATTCAGTCATTTAGTATGGATTCACATTTCCCCTTATAACACATTTTCCAGCTAGTATAATCACCAATTAATCGAAAACAACTGCTATTGTCAATCAATTTCCACAACAGAAACATATAGTTACACAAATGAAATTCAAATTTTAACAAAATAAGACTGCATTGACCTGGTAGCAGGTGACGGGGATTTCAATAACGGGAACCTGATTCGCAGCATTGATGCTTTTACCATGACTCTCCTGAACGACACGAAGGTCCGTTGCAGCACACAATCTCCACGAGCGGCCAGCCGCCGAATCCCTAACTCCGCAGCCACTGTGATAATCACAATCGCCGAATTTCTTCTTCGCGTCGTAATTGCGCCGCCAAATTAGAGTATCGCCCGTATTGTAACAGCAGAACTTGTTTCCAGCTTCACTGAAGCGGCATAGGTGATTTACACTAGGCACCGACGTGTGAATATTGGCCATGAAATCCTAAATCAGCTGCTCTCATTGGCATATATTACTGAAATAGAATCCCAGTGTTGAAGAACACAGATTCTAGCTAGGGTTTGTGGAGTGGAACTTGATCTGCATTGGGGAATTTTAGGAGGATTGTGGAGCCAGACTTGTGGAGATTCTTCGCAAAACCATTGCTTTCTGCTCCATATTGTTTCCTTTTTTCTTTTTTTTTTCTTCTTTTTTTTTGGCTTTCTATGAAAATAGAAAACCTTCAAACTATTTCCCGTTATTGTGAATTAGTATTGGCACCCCAAATAATTATTACTCCACTAGATAATCTCAATAATTTACCCTATATCCTTTTTTTCTTTTTTTATTGTATGAGATATTAATTTACCCCTATACTCTTATTTCATGAGAGCCACGACGTCGTCGTTCAAGAACTGTCGATTCCAATTGTGAAAAATTGAAACTATAACTTACAAAGAAAACAGCAATTCCAATTCAAAATTAATTTTTTGGTCTTACAACAATTTTTTTTTTCGTGATTTTACCATTTTTCAATTTTGAGTAAAAACAGTGATTAATTGTCAAAAACGGTTACAAAAATAGAAACTGGTTGTGGGAGGCGGTTTCGGTTCCAGTTTTAAAACCAAAACTGATTTTAACTGGTGGCTCACTATGAATAGACATCTTTAATTGATAACCATATTTTTCACTCCCTCTGTACGGGAATAAGAGTTTTTATTTGAATCTGCACGAGTCTTTAAAATATTAAAAATAAATGGAAATTAATGAAATATAAATCTATTTATTTTTAATATTAATTTTATAATGAAAGATAATTAGATTGGGTTTTATTGAAATTTATGATCTATTTCTATGAGTTTGATTTGGCATATAGGTTTATTTAGCCCAATTTAAATGTAAGAGATTGATTGGGGCCCAAGTAATACTATCAGAAATAAAGGCACACCATTAATTTATTTTAGCCGATTTAGTTGAACATCAAAGTGTTTTGTTCCTCACTAAAGATGTTTTGCTGCTTGGATTAAAGTCATTATACTAATTCCTGATTATACAAACTTGAACTAATTAGAGATTACATCAAATCAATTTTTGTTATGGAGGCCAAAATTCGTAGAACAAGATTAAATAGACGACGAAAGCAATCGAGAATCAACCAATTAACAAGAGATCAACCAAAATTGAATTGCATTATGTTAACTTTTATACATCCATAATTATTTATAGTAATAATTGATGCAACGGAGACAAAAATATACTACTATAAGCAATTCAAACCTATTGTTCAAAACCAATACGGCAATATTCAAAGTGACTTTGTAGCAATATAGGTCTCCAATTCTATTTTTTATGACTAACGACTAACAATGTGTTATCACAAAAACAGGTGATAAGAAAACATCGGAAAATAAGACATGAGAAAATAGAATTAATTTTTTGGTACTTGGATTTTAATCTCTAGAAAGCTCATATCATGAAATTGGACCTTCATAATTGAAATTGGATCATTCAATTCCAAATTTATTGTTTGATACCACAAAAAAAAATTGGATTTCGAATTGAATTAAAATTTGAATTCCTCTCGATTACCATAAAATTAGGCACCTTCACACAAACACACTACACACAACAACAACATACGCGCGTGCACACACACAACACACACATACGCAAACATACACATAACACACATTGCAATCTGCATACACAAGCAGCAAACGCACACAACACACATACTACACATGCACACACACTACATAACTTCTTCTAATTCAATGTACATCATTTTACCGAACAAATGATTTGGCATTGAATAATAATTCAATTCCATAGAATTCTAATTCTAATTACCAAACGGACCCTTAAAGAGCTATACTCTATTTTCACAAAAAAAGTTCATGTATCATAGTCCAGTTCCAATTCAATTTCATTTCCAAGATCTTTTATTAATTCTAGATTTATTCATTGCATTCGAACGTATATTGCTTAAAAATAATCATCCTATATCATACTAAAAAATTGATGGAAAGAGAATTAATCTGCAACGGATTACTATATTTACCAATATATTGCATTGCATGATCACTAATGCAAATCAACTGATAATTAAACAATCTTCAAAATCAACTCAATTTAGCTACTTCTAGCCAAGTTGGTTGATGATACCCAGGAATCTCTGGCAGCGGCGGATCTAGAATTTTCAGTATCGGGGTACTGCCTCTACCAATGATCTCTGGTAAGATTCCTGCCTTTGCAGCCTCATTCCGTCGTTGAAATTCTTGATGAATCTATCCACCTTCTGATTAAACTCCTCGAGACTCATCGACGGATCTCTCCTCACCAGCCCTCCTCTCCTCGTCGCCGACACCGCGTCGTTGAACGTCTCCGCCTTCCTCAGCTCCCTCCACTTTGGCGACGTCGGCACCACCTCCTCCGAGTCCAGCCGCCTTGGCCGCTGCTGCGCCGCCTCCTCCCACTTCTCGCTCTTCTTCAGTCCTTTTTTCTTCTGCTTCGGCTTCGTATTCGGCTTTGGCTTCGGCTTCGGCTTCGGCTTCGGCTTCGCTCCCCCAATGATCGCCTCCCACGTGGCATCAATCGTGTTGTCCTCTTCTTGATCCGTCGCTTCTCTCTCCTCCGCCTCCTTTTCGATGATCAGCGCATCCTTCCATTTTTCAATCGTTGCTACTGTGCTAGTACTACTTGTTAGGACTGTCGACTGCACATCTGATATGAGATGTGTTTGTAACCCGTCATGATTTGAGACATCATCGTCGTACCAATTTGTCGAGTTGCTGTCTCTGATGGGGATTGGCTGTGCCACGTCAGATGGCGGCGGCTGAAGTGGACTTACTTCGATGACGTCCCAAATCGGCGGCGCAGATGGCTGCGGGAGCGGCGGCGGTTCAAGAATTAAGGGTGATTGATCAGGACCAGGATCAAAATCATGATCATGGTCAATTTGGAATTCAAGATCAATATCAAATCTAACTATATCAATACCAACATGGCCGAGAACATAGTTGCTGGTGGTGGTTTCTGGGTGGTGGTGGCGGCGGGAGGAGGCGATTATGAGGATGATCATGAGGTTGATGGCGACAACGGTGATGGTGGTGGGATGAGAGGATAAGAAGCATTTGATGGAGCTCCAGAAATCGGTGGCGGTTAAGAAAATTGTTTTGCAAGACTGAGGAAGATTCAACGCGTCTTTGAGGGAAAGGATGGTGGAGACGAGGCCCATTGAGAGGAGGAGAAGCTCTAGGAATTTGCATGAGATTTGTACAAATCTACTCTTGTTCTTGGCTAAACTATCTACATATAGAAATGCCATTTTTTGGTTTGCTAAGGTGGAGAGGTGTTGTGTTTAGTTAGGCTTTGATTTGTAGAGATAAGAGAGGCAGGAGAAATGGAAATGCATAGTATAGTATGCTATGATGTTGTGCTTGTGTTCTAGTAGTTGTGACTTGTGATGTGTGTGTGTGTGTGTTTTTCTACAAATGGGACGAAAGAAAGAAAGTGAAGAAGGGGGTTTAAGTAATTGAGAAATAGTATTATGGAACTTGGAGGTGATTAGTCCATCATGTCAACACATAAGCTTGCTTTAATTTGTTTTGGTTGGTTCAAGTCTTCAATTTTAAATCGATATTTTATTACAGGAGCGGAAGTGGAAAAATGCGCACGTGAAAATAAAAAATAGCGAACTTTGCGTTCGAAATTTAAATAAATAATTAATTTTCCAATTACTATTTGACTTGGCGACGGGAGCTAGTTGTACAATATGATCATTTGATTGTTAATTTATGATTTTAAAAAATATAGTACTAGTATTAAATATGAATGATGATACAAAAATATAAGTTGTGCAATAAAATAGAAATTCCATCAACAATATGATAATAAGATTATACTTTTCATATAATATCATTCATTCAGGGCTTTTTGGGTTCAGCATGCCATTGCAATGAAAATTTAATGAAATTTGAAGATATTTTCTTGGAAATATCTGGTGTTATTTAGTTATTAATTAAGATGATAAAGAGAAGCTGGCTTGTATATTACAAAGATTTATATGCATGGTGACAATCGACAATAACCTAATAAATAGTCAAATTAAGCATTGCTATCAGATAAGCACTTTTCCATTTTTAATAAATACTGTAAGTTTCAAGGAAATTGGTTGCTATTAATTAACTGGTAATATAATTTTCCAAATAATTCATGGCATATATAATTATTACTCACTAGTCAATGGACAATAAGTTAGTTTGTGACTCAAAAATTTGTTTGATATTTAAATCTACAATGACAACCTCTTTTAATTGGTTGACAAATGTGTCTAGAGTATTTATCCTAGCGACAAGGAAGTTAGACATTATTGTATGAGGTGCCGAGTTCGAGTTCTCTTGATATTTGTAATTTCCTCTTGTAATTTCCTTCTTTCTATAGTATATGAGTTTATTTGTTGTAATTTCTTTCTTTCATTTATATTGTGAACTAAAACGTCCATATAGTAAACTAGATCATTTTGATCTAATGACTGATATTTGTTCTATAATTATGCTCTTAATATTAGTTAATTATCCTTTGATCAATCTCTCTGTATTAGTATATGCGTGCCTATATATGTAAACTTTATTAATCCTAAAAACTCATGAAGACAATGTTAATAAATGATATATATAGTACAGTTAAGAGTTATGAGTCAGAATGTTTTTGAGTTCGACTAATATGATTTAATCCTGAAATTCGAATTTCTCCAATCCATTAATTAGTTGGGAAATTAAAGAAATTAATTAGCACACTACAAGCCCCCATGATTAGATATGAACAATCAGCCAACCTCAATTTATTAATTTGAATTAAAAGATTAATCTTTTTAGATAATTAATTTTGAAATTGACCATGGGACCGACTACGTCACTTGGATACGTAATGAGTAGTATGTACAATATTTGATAACGTGTTATATCGTCTACGTATATTTATTGCCTAAAATCTAACCCTATACTCTTACTATTAAAGTATTAAATAAATAATTAATTTAACATATGCTGTTGGCCGAACTAAATTAGACACAGTTTAATCAATTTCACATAAATATATAATGACAGTTCAAATTTCTCGTCAATATTTTATACCAAACATGAAAGATCATTATGAATAATTATATTATAGAGCTTGATCATTGAATGTAGATGGGGTTCATGTAAGTCATTGTAAATAAAAGTGTGTTATTGACATTTGGGTAGACAAAAAGAGCTCTTAAATTTAATAGCATTGCAGCTTCTTATTTAAATACTCTTGAAATTCGAAAGTTCCATCTTGATCTAATTAATCTCATTCATCTATGCATTAATAAAGGGAATTTAAGGCAAAATGTATAGGCTTAAATAAAAGTTATATATAGACTTTTTAATACTAGAACATTTTAAATTTATAAAGATTCATATAAAAATTGAACCCAATTTTTTATACTATAATTCCATATGGGGTTCTTTGGATGCAATAATTGTGTGAAGTTATATTAAAGCTTACGGATAACATTTTCTAGATTAGGGCACATAATGATATTCAGAAGATATGACATAAAATTAATGGTTGTCCCACTAATGCTATATACTCTCTCCGTTCTTGAAAATTTGTCATATTTCATTTTCTATACTCGTTTTGAAAAAATAATAATAAGTAGCTAAAGTGGAAAGAGGGTAAAGTATAACATAGATGAGAGAAAAGTCCAGAGTCTTTATCCTAGCGGCAATGAGCTTAGACATTATTGTATGAGTCTTAGTCTTTCATTTATGACAAAATTATTGTATGAGTCATAGTCTTTCATTTATGACAAAATTAGTCTATATATGCGTAAGTCTTAGTCTTTCATTTATGACAAAATTTATTCCAAATATTCTCGGCTAAACCATTCATAAATCTCAAGCAATTTTGAGACAAATTAATATTGAATAAATTAATGGTCATGCACGTGGTTGAACACGCATTTGAAATATAAGTATATATTTTAAATTAAACTATATATTAGTATTTGATTTCACATTATATTGACTTGATATACTAATATTCTTTTATTTTTTTAAAGTACGTTCACACGAAAAAACAGCAAATGTTGACTTCATATGCCAGTCTATTTTTCTCTTATTATCTTCTCATTTAGGTTGAAATTACCTTCTAATTAACAAGATATAGATGAAATTAACAATATTAAGACTGTACTAATGACTGTTGAAGTACCTATAGTGAGGCTATGAGAGTGTTTATACACATAGTGCTAGCTATATTTGGTGGATATGGGCGGTGCCGCGGTGGTGGTGGTGGCGGGCCACCAATCGCTGCCGCAGGGAGAGTGGCTTTTGTAAGTAATTTAATTACTTATATAGTCCACTAAGATTCACTTAGCTTTAGGCTTTCAAGTACTCTAAAATTGCTCCAAAGCTTAGCAGACAAACAGCTGCATATGCTTCCACATAATACACATACATTGCTTTGCTTTAAAGATTGCCATAATTATGTTTTTTTTTTGATATAGTCATCATTATCAATGTAAATTAGTCTTGCATGATGCAATCCGTTGTATATTTGTGTTCGGTTCGATGGAGTATTAGATAAAATTGAATTTTGCTTAACTGAATTAATAGACGGAATTTGATACTTATTTTGGACTAATTATTCAATCTCAGGATAAGTTAATTTTGAGTAACTGAATATTAATTTTAGTTCGGAATAGTGGTTATGAAATGCTCCCTTCGTCCACGAATTATAGTCAAATTGTGGACGATCAAGTTTTAATGTGAAATTGGTCAAGAGAAAAAAGATAAAAAGTAAGTAAAGTAAAAGAGATATGGATAAAAAGTGGGTAAAATATGAGTGAGAAACTTTTCATATTTATAAATTGGACTATTTTTTTTGTGGACATCTCAAAATGGTAAAAACGACTATTTTTCGTGGACTGAGCATACTTTACATATATATTAACTTGCAAAATAGATGAATAATTAATCTACTTAATTATTTTTCTACACTTATCTTCTTAATTAATTGACTTTTATCTTTCAATCACATTCTGAGTAATTTGTTTATATATGAGTGAGACCTTGTACTTGGATGGATATTTGATTTTATACATAATTCTCACGGGATGTATTCATTTCCTTTTTGTATCTTTTGTTCTTTGTTCTTTTTAATCTCAGCCCCACGATTTTGTCATCCGAAGGTTAGATTGGTGCCATGTGTCGTTTAATAATGCAGATTTTCAGTTGAATAATGCACACCGACTAATAATGCACCATTATAATGTAATAATGCAGATCATCTGGACCGTTGATGAATGAGATCTAACGGCCCATATTATGCAGATCATCTGGACCGTTGATGAATGAGATCTAACGGCCCATATTAAGAAGAATAAATGATCTAAGGGATGAATAGGAGAATAACGCTCCCCTATATAGCCTTATCTTATAAATAAATCTTGGATATATACATCTTCAATTCCGACGAAATTAATTTCGAATAATCTGGACTAATCCAATGTATATTAAACTCAAGTCAATTCAATTTCAAATAACTCCAAACTAAATTAATATCGAGTGACTGAATATCTGGACTAATCCAATGTATATTAAACTCAAGTCAATTCAATTTCAAATAACTCCAAACTAAATTAATATCGAGTGACTGAATATGCCTTTGAATTCTTTCTTTTTATTGACTGAAACATGATTGGTTGATTTTTTCTATATCGGCTCGAGTGCTTGATTTTTCTATGAGTTGTTACTATTACTTTGCTATATATCTTCCATTTGGAATAGCATGCCAATTTAATTATAGGCTCATTAAATTGTGGACAACCCCACAACTATAATTCTGTGCAATAATTTAATAGGATTAAACTTGAAACGGGATAGGAAATTCATGGGAAGAGTGAATAAGACCTCATGAAAATGATTACTTTCATTCAACCAATCAACCATGCATTATAGTGAAATAAGTTAAATATTAGAAATGAATCACTCACCCCTTAAAAGGCCTTATAAGAGGAGGGTTATCCATACTTTTATAGGTGAGCTAGGATCGTTACCAAGTCGATGTGAGACAAGATATTAAGAATTTTAACACGTCCCATACTTTTATAGGTGAGTTAGGATCGTTACCAAGTCGATGTAAGCTAGGATCGTTACCAAGTCGATGTGGGACAAGATATTAAGAATTTTAACACGCCCCCTCACGTGTGGGCCGTAATGACTTAAAATGGCTTGCATAAGACCAATAATATGTGTTCACATTTCCCATCATTAGATGTTTTTATCATCCTCAGTATTATTTCAACTATTGATATAAATATACATTTAAGGTTATAAAGCCATAGAAAAGACTAATCATGGTATAAGACTATAAGATGTAAGGTTAAATCGATATCATGTAAAATTGTCATAATCTTGTAACTCTTATCCCTTTAACATTAATTTGAACCTAATTAATTAGGTAAATTTTTACTACATTTGTCTTTTTATATCCAACTAAACCTCTTTACGAGTCAAGGCTTGACTTTTGAATATTGAATTATATAATCGTATCTGCCAAAATAATGCAACAAAAGGAGGAAAAAGGTGACATTTATGCTATTAAAAATGATGATTGGCCATATCTTATCTCAATAAAAAAATTGAATCAATGTTCTGATTTTGTCACTTCCAAGTGTCTGCAAGATACGAATCGTTGGAAAAGATAAGGTTAGCCATTGATAATGATAAAGTATTAAAAAAATTCTGTTAAAAATGACAAATAAGATAGCCATTAAAGTTAAGGAAATTTGAACAATAATTCCTCATGCACATGATATTGTTCTATGAAAAGGACTGTTGTTTTAGTTGTTTATACAGAGTTTCAATTTTGAATCATGTTAATCAAATACAAATACCAAAAAAAAAAGCAAGAGATATGAATCAAAATAAAATATTCTCTAGTAATAAATGTCACATTTCCCTTTTTAGTTTGTCCCATAAAAGTTCTCACATTTCATTTTTTTTAAAACTTCTCTCTCACATTAATATAAATATACTATCTCCGTTCCTCAAGAATATGCACCATTTCCTTTTTAGTTTGTCCCACAAGAATATGCATTTTCGAATTTTGGAAAGTCTTTTCTCTCTAATGAGGCGCGACTCATTCTCCACTAACAATACATTATTTTAGCTCAATATTTTCAATTTTAACTGTCCAAAAAAAGATTTCTATGCGTCCACTCATGGCTGATGAAGTTGTTATGATGATAGCACTACATATTACTTACAATTAACTCCCACAAACAACACAACCAGAATCATCAATAAAACTTTTCTAAGGAACACTGTAGGCAATAGTGATGAATCCGCGAATTTTTGGTGTTGATGAATGCAGGAAAATGCAGATCACAACACAATGAATTTACGTGGTTCGATTTACTGAGGTAAATCTACGTCCACGGGAAGAAAATAGGGCAGAGTTGTATTGCTTGATCTGGGATTACAGCTTACAACACAGACTTGCTATATGGTATTTTATCTCTAGAGAGCTTAACAGAACTTAACCCTATCTATCTGATCTAGGTTCTATTTATACCTTGAACCAAGATCGTGGCATGCAGCCATTTAC